>NC_064923.1:30243158-30906811 GCF_023897955.1 Schistocerca gregaria | reverse complement strand
AGGAGGGCGCCGGTTGGCAAAACATTTTGTCTGGGCCAGACTGCAGTCCGTCGCGAACGCGGCCAGTTGGCAGAAAGTGGATGGAGGAAGCCGTTTAAGAGAGACTTCCGTAAACTGAGCTTTCGTGGAAACGGTGGGAACGTCATCAAACTCTGTGCATTCTCATGTTAGAAGCTTGGAAAATACGGACATACCAGGTGCTGCACATGTTTAGTGGAGACAACACTGTAGTCCCCCTCACGCCAGGAAGTCGCCAGATTGTTTCAGAGAACGGAAAAACTTGCATTTCACAGGAGCGAGTGTCTGGGAATCTTAAGAGCCTGCCCTAAAAGATTATATCTCTTCGTAAATGAGGAACAGTAGTCTCGTCTAGGTAGACGGCTTTTGCCAAAACATGGCCATACGTACCGCGAGAACGACGCATCCCTGTATAAAATATTCTTTTTTTCAGAAGAGAGAGATTTGGAGGCGCTGATTGGATTCTCTCAGGATGTGCAATGTGCAGGCTTGCTGCCTCATCGTGGGAACACCGATGCTGTGCCTGGGTCAGCTACTGTGCCAACTGAGCAGTCGAGAGACAAGATTCAACGAGTAGACGATAGTTGGACTGGATTGTGCGATGTGGGAGAGGTTTATTTTTGGTACTTTGGCTCCCATACTGAGGCTAGGTGGGTAGTGGTTGTGGTTCTTGGCCTTGTTCGTCTTCTGGTCCTCACCTTGTGGAGAACTTCACGTCTTTCCCTAGTGCATGAGACTTGTGGTCTGTATCTTGTGATGGACTAAGAGCGAGTGGCAGTTTCCAACTGTACCGGAAGTGGAACTGCGTATCATCTCAGACATGTGGTGTGTCACGAGGGTGGATTCATTCTTCGCGAGTGTTCTGCCGGAGGACTGACGATTACAGCACGCTCCGTCGTGCCTGTGAGTCAGGTTGGTCTGGTAGGGGAGTTTCCTGCGTTCTGACAACCACAACGACAGACCGCGTACTCTGCATACTGTCGTGGAGGCAGCGCGCCGCTCCTCGCCCACAGCGTGCCGTTTTCCGCTGCCGCCTCAATCGAGGTGAAAGGGTGAAATACTGCTGCTCTGGCGTAGGGCTGTTCAGGGATATTCACAGCTTCTTGTCCTCACGTGAACCGTAGTTTGTGGTATACTTGGTCATAGTTAATTGCATTTGAATACAGTTCGGCCTCATAGTGGATTTGTGTAAATAAAGACAGATCGTTGTGTAAAAGGGATTAATTGAGGAAAGGACTTACATAGCATCCATCCCAGCCTATGCTTTGTCAATCAAACACCATGCTTATCGCATTTGTGTTTGATATTTTTGTGTAAGATTTATCAGATAGTTGTAGCTACGAAAGGATTAATAAAACTTGTTTTTATTTTGTAAACTTAAATGTGCCACTGTTCTCATTCACACTTTCTCAGCTACTCACTGTCTTTTTTTTATTGTGGTCTTGTATGAGTATACCAGCAATTTAAGGTTTAATCTTATTAAATTAACTAAGTTGATTGTTAATTTGAGTTCTGATAGTGACCGCAGACATATGCAGCAATAGTGCCACGATTAATTCAACAATTTTACATATAAAAACTAAGTTTGTTGCTCACGATGTGAAGGTCACTGAAAAGATAGTACTTTTCCTTACATAAAGATAATAACATTTAGACATACATTTATGTTTAAAACAAGGAAGGGCTTGCAACGACTCCGTCAGTTATGACTGCAGTGGGTACAGCTCCACTGAGTTTTCGTCGTCGATCAACAGAAACGTGTCGCCTGTCGAATGAATCGGATTTCTTGTCACACCTGGCGAGTGGCTGCACGAAACTGGCCCTTCACAACAGATGCAGGCCGGTGAGAACAGAATTACGTTACGGGCTACATTGAGTCGGGCTTCCGTGGGATCTGTGGGGGTAATCGAAGGTATTCCGTGAAGTACGTGGACACTATTGCTACAGTAATGACACGTACAAGCCACGGGCGGTACACGGAATGCAGCGGGTGGCCCTCCTGCTGCCGTGCCAGCCGGCGCGCCGCCTCCCTCCACGTCGGCGTCGTCTTTATAGAGTGGCGCGGGCTCTGGAAGACAAACGCCGTTCCCAGATGTTAAGGATGGAAACGGACCATCTCTGTCCACAGTAGTGGTGTGCGGTAACTCGAGTTTCAGAAAGAACGTTTCCATTGCTCAAAAAGTGCTCACCCTCCGTTATCTTCCAGAGATTTGTTTAAGAGTTAGGCATTTTCGTTACAGCTTTACATTTTCACTACTGCTTCACAGTGTATTTGTTCCCTCATCAACTTTGTTGTAAGCAATCCACTGCAGTTCAAGAGCGAGTCCTTCACATTAATGTAGTTTTTAGCACAAAAGTCAGAGTACAATGCCAGAGGCAAAATTTTTCGTCACTTACCCGCTCGACATAAAATATCTGACAGTCAGCAACATTAAATCTGAAAACAAATGTTCCTCCCTTACAACTCCTGTTATTTGTAGAACAATTCTTACCGTTGCGAGAATTAAAAGTTGGTGGCTAGGTATTTCTGACGCTCATCTATGTGGGGAAAAAAGAGAATCCTTGCCAATGGTCGATAAGTATCCACGTTTACATATGAACGTGTAACTTGAATGTAATACGACTTGTCCTACATCATTACGAGTAATTGTACAAACGATGCCTAAAAGCAACTGACTACCGATACAAGCCCTCCCCACTCCGATTCAGAGCGTTTTTCGCCAGCAGACGGCGCCGCTTTTATACTGCGAGTGCAGCCGTCACGTACTTCGCCTGGCCAGTCCTTTCACTTCCTGAGCCCGAGTTAACACAACTCTGAGAGACACTACAGCACCGGACTTTAAAGCTTCGGCGTGTTCCGTTCCCTTACGAGGTCCGATGGATTCTACTTTTCTGACCCTACCGACAACACCTCCGATCCCCTTCGCTGAAGTGCATACGTAAGCTTGCCGCTACACCTCGAGGCCCATCCCAGATGGTCTGCTCATAAAAAGTGTGAAGTCAACGTAGAAGCCGACCACTCATCAGTTGTTTGTCTGCAACTCGGCTGATGCAAAGACTGCAAACTGCCGACGAAAGACCCACGGGGAACTTTTCTATTCTCGCCGCTACGATCACTAGCAGAATGATCTTAAAATATAGTCGGCCACGGCAGTACAGATGATGAATACAGAGTCTCGCGGCGATAACATTGAATAAAACGCTCTCGGGTTTCCAACCACGTCAATTGCTTAAAACTACACGAGCTTTCGGTCAAGCACTCCTTGGCCATTGTCAAGTGTTATGACTGCCAGTGGGCTGTTGCTGCGCCCTTATATACGCTAGCTGCCGGCTGTGACGTCACTGGTGGCCGCGACATTGCCATTTTCAACAGGCGGCTTATCTTGCCCGACACAGAGCCACAGGTCTGCGTGGCTGGGTTTTCTCTGGATACAGACCTGTACCTGCACGCGCACAGCATTACAAACATTGGCGCATCGTGCAAGGGTGATATCAGATGGCGATAACCTGTCCCATGAACTGAGCCACCTACGCAAGATTTTCAGGAATGACGGCAACAGCTCTCATCAGGTGAAAGAAGTGATTTCTGGGAAATATCAGAATAAGACAACCAACGTAGAGCAAGAAAAGAAACTTGCTTTTTCGCCATTCTGTGGCTCTGTGTCGGACAAGATAAGCCGCCTGTTGAAAAGACACAAGGTCAAATCAATCTTCAGGCCTCCAAGAATAAACTGTCAGTTACTGAGACCAGTTAAAGACTCAGTAGGTCTCAGAACACCTGGAGTCTACGAGTCTGTGAGTGTGGCCAGAAGTACATCGGACAAACAGTGCACACTGTGGAACAACACAGGAAAGAACATGAGAGGTATTTTCGCCTACGCTATGCAGAGAAATCTGCGTTAGCTGAGCATGCGTTTGAAAACAGGTCACCACATAAAATTCGATGATACCTCTGTCGTGGCTTGCATTAACGGCTTCTGGGACAGTTTAATAAAGGAAGCTATTGAAATAAAAATTACCGCAAACACCCTGAATAGAGACGGAGTAACTGATAGAAACAAATCAAATTTCAACCAATGGAAATTTTATTCATAAAAGCCTTTCCAAAACAGATTTAAAATTTATAGGCAGAAAGCACCCTCGAAATATCAAGTTACAATTTAACAAACGTGAAGCTTTTTCAAAACAGTTTTAAAATTGTAACCAGAAAAGTGCCCTCGAAATATCAAGTTATAATTATTCAGAGGCAGAATAAAAAAAAAAATATCCGTTACAGTAGGAGCCTTCGGGATGAGAAGCTTCCGGTCCCTTTCAACACGGCCGTAGTCGCGGCCGCTCACAACGATCTCTGAGAAACTACACTGGTGCAAATCTGTAACACACCAGATTACTTTAAACTAAAATTTTTAACAACTCACACAAATACATTAACTATGCACCCCGTAAGAGAGATGGAAATAGTACAAACACTCACACTAAGAACTTATTTTCAACCAAAAGAGCAATTCGTTTTTAGAAAGGACTCTTGCGGTGGAAGGGTGGCACCTTTATAAAATTGACTATTTAAATAAAACCCATGAAATTCAGACTTACAGAAAGTGTACAACATGTTCTACATTGCACATATAAAACCTCGCAAGATGATAGGCAAGATACAAAAATATTTCAGGAATTCGGCCCATACCTTAATTCTAAAAATTCGTTAACACCGATTCCGACAAACATGACAGAGGCAGCTGCTAACATACGGAAGATTGACAGGGGGGGGGGGCGGTTTACTAAATAACCCGAACCGCAGATTGCTCTAAACAATAACCACCTTCCCCCGCGTGGGTAAACGGAGAAGAATGGTGGGACGACCCAAAAACAAAGCGGCTGGTGACCTCACCAAGAAAACAAGTAGATTTTAACAAGTAAATGAAACAACATACATCGAATCACTTAACTTCTAGTAAACTGCGATATCTGGTGAAGACCTGGCGCAGCACCCCCAACGCTCTCCCGAACCGTCCGCTGCCAGCCGCTGCAACGGACTCAGGAAGGCGCGCCGATCTCACGTCGCACAGCGTCGCAGCCCGCCCCGGCCAGCCCGATGTCGTGGTTTCGCTCCTGTTGCTCTCGTATGAACCGCGAAGCCACTACCCCTTTCTATACGGCGCTGCCCACTGGACTCACGTGGGGACCTCACATGCGGCGACGCTCAAGGCGGACAAGTCATCTCGTGTCTCATTCCGCGACCAACCGCCAATGACCGTTTCCCGAGCAACTCAAGCAGACTGGCGGCCTAACGCGTAGACTCAGATGCAGGAACTCAGCCCCGACCGGGCGACCACTAGCTGAGTTCTGTTACTGGTGCAGTGGCAAGACTCAAATTTTCTGGCTTAAAGTTTGATCGAAACGACAGCCATACTCACACTCCGACGACAGTCAGACACTGACTGCCCCACACTGAGCCGGCTGACCAACTGATTAGACTCGCCTCGACTGACCGACTCTCCTCTATAGAGCTCATAGCGCCCCTTAATGCACGTGAACAGGCAACGTTTCCGCTTTCCCACCAGACACCAAAGCTGCGATTACCAAAGCGGCGCCACCGCCAGAGCAGAGGGCGACTGCTTCACAGAACGTGCTGTGGCGCACTCTTCAAAACAGCAAATTTTTTACCACGGCTCTTTTATGATGTTATGAAATCAAAATATGGCTAACATACCAAACTTCCTTATCAAGATACTGATAGTTATACCTATAATTTAAAAACTGGAGATTTTTATATGGATATGAAGAACTGGTAGATAAATTTATACTAGTGATTGTCCAGAAAATAATTTTAATAATAGGCACCAAGTAAATAAAAAATTGTTAGGAAAAGAAAAATATGAAAGTAATGAAATAATAATGGAAGAATTTTGCGGTTTAAGAGCGAAGATATATGCTTACAAAATTGGTGATCAAGGAAGAAAAAATCAAAAGAAGTAAAGAAATGTGATATCAAAAATAAATTAGTTTACAACATTTTACAATGAAGAACAACATAAACTATGAATTTAATACAATGTGAGAAATATAAAATTTATTCATATGAAGTTGATAATAAAGGTATTGAGTCCAAACGATAGCAAGAGATGTGTTCTAGAAAATAAAATAGATGCTCGTACATTACCATAACTCCATTGATGAAGTAAATACTTATAAAATCATTTGATTTAACAAATTTACTAAAAAAATGAATTTAAAATATATTTTTTCTATATATATATATATATATATATATATATAAATGAATAATATTAATCATTTTTCAGACAATCTTACTTGGTGTTAAAATGTAAGAAATTCACATAACATATCATCAAAATAGAACAACAACAAAAAATGCAAAACAGAGAATTGAAGACATTTTTTCAGTAAAAACTCATGAGCAAAAGTTTTACTAGAAGAAATGTTATACCTTTTGGTGTAGATGATTCATGGCTAACGGATCAGGCAGAAACGAATTCTTGAAAATTAAAAAGAATTTCAGAAATAAAAAAGGATATAAATATTTGCTAATACTATTCAAAAGACAAAATATGTCACAAGCATCTGTGATGCACTTGAATGGGTGATCACCAATCTGGGAAAAACTGGACAGGTTAAGAATTTCAGGTATCTTGTTGATGTCATCCAGGAGAATGGATCAGAAGGAGAAGCAATTAATGTCAGGATGAGGAAGTTAGACCAGGCATACCAAGTGAGAAAGAATACCTATAACAGAAAGTCTATGAGTATAGGGGCCAAGTTCCGACATTATAATACAGTTGTAAGAACTGAGGGCTTATATGGGTTCAAAGCTTTGACCATGAATAGAAAAGGTCGAGCTGAGTGGCTGGAAAAGCAAGAGCATAGGATACTGAGGAAAATCCTGGGCAATAGATGGATTGATGGACAATGGCGAATGAGAGCAAATGTGGACTTGAACAGCAAGACACAACCTATCACAGCATCTATTAAGAAGAGGCGATTATTATTTTACCGTCATCTCATGGGGATGGACGGTAACAAACTAACAAAAAGAATATGGAGTTTCATCCAATCTAAGAAAACAAGGCCAGGATGGTTTGAAGTATGTGAAAAAGATCTTAGGTATATTGGTACCTCAGAAAGAGAAATTCCTGACAGGAACAAATTAAGAAGATTTGTGAACAACTTCCAAGGTTTCAAAATGGCATCAACATTCAAAAGATGGAAAGGTCCTTTGCCCAAAGAACATAGACAGGCGCTCCTCTGTGGGCTGAGAAGATACTGGCAGGAAGTCAAAGCTCGAAAAAGAACAAGACCTAGAAACTAAAATGAAACTGGTTGTTACCATGCAGTCCATAGAGGTTCAATTCGAAATTTAAAAAACCATATATGTAATTGATGTTTTTCTCTAAATTTGCTTGGTATTCCATTTAAAGATAAAACTAGAAAATAATTCAGAAACTTCTGCAAACGTTTTTAATGTAAGATATTCAAGAAATTTAGAACTAAATAATGGAAAAGAATTTTATAATAAAGATTTTCAAGAACTTACAAAAAAATATAAACTTAATCATTATTCAACTTTTACAGAAGTAATAGCATCTGTTGTTGACTGATTGAACACAACACTAAAAGAAAGAATGTGTAATAAATGTAACTAGAAAGGAATGATTGATTTCTAACTTAATGGATGAATATAATAATACAAAACATTAAACAATAAAAGTGAACCCAAAAGATGTAAATAAATAAAATGAAACAAAATTGCTACAAATTCTTTATGCAACAAATTTTGAAGATACTAAACCCAAATATAAAATAGATGATAAAGTAAAAACAAGGCAATTAAAGGAATTTTTGAGAAAGATTACACAGCCAATTGGTCTACATCTGCATCTACATGGTTACTCTTCAGTTCGTGTTTCTCTACCACTCCACTCTCAAATGGCGCATGGGAAAAAGGAACACCTTTATCTTTCTGTTCGAGCTCTGATTTCTCTTATATTATTATTATGATCATTTCTCCCTATGTAGGTGGGTGTCAACAAAATATTTTTGCATTCGGAACCAAAAGTTCCGAATTTCGTTAATAGATCTCGCCACAAAGGAAACCGACTTTCTTCCAGTGACTGCCACTCCAACTCGCATATCATATCAGTGACACTCTCACCCCTGTTGCGCGCTAACATGAAATGAGCTGCCCTTTTTGCACTTTTTCGATGTCCTCCATCAACCCTGCCGGGTAAGGATCCCACGCCGTGCTGGTATATTCCAGCAGAGGGTGGACAAGTGTAATATAGGTTGTCGCTTTAGCGGGTTTGTCGCATCTTTTAAGTGTTCTGCCAACAAACTGCGATCTTTGTTTCGCCTTCCTCACAATATTGTCTGTCCAATTTAAGTCGCTCATAATTGTTCCTAGGTATTTAGTCGAATTGACAGCCCTTAGATATGTGTGCTTTGTTGTATACCAAAAATTTATGTCGTTTCTTTTAGTATCCATGTCGATAATGTTGCACTTTTCTTTGTGAACAGAAAGTTTAGAAACTGAAAGAGTTACTCAATCTAATTATTATAATTAAATTATTAAATTAGAAGATTTAGATGGAAAACAAATGAAAGGAAATTTTCAAGAACAAGAATTATATAAAATAAAATTTCCAGAGGTATATCTTGTTGCAAAAACCTATAAAAAGGAACGTGATAAAATTTTTGTTGAATGGCTTGGTTTTGATAATTCTCATAATAGTTGGATAACAAAAAATATAAAATGAAATAAAAAGATTATTTTCTTCATTAGTCATTAGAAATTTTTATTTTTTACATTTTTAATAATTTTTTCTATATAAATGGAAGTTGTCAAGCATCCACTGAAGCAGTCTTCAGACTGTGCCCAATATAAGATTGGTAAAAACTGTGAGGTTGAAAAAACATTCTGTAACTTTATTTCACAAAAATTTACAGAAGATTGAAAGAGAACAATATTTTGACCACGTTGATATGATTGTAAAAAAAGTATATGATAAGTCAATTACTTTTTGTATGTGGAACATATGTTTATAAATGTTATTAGAAAGAACGTTTAAAATGAATAACGAGTGATGAACATTCAAATATATTATTGAAAGATGAAAACTTAAAAATCAATAAAGAATATGAAAATCGAAAACTGTATAAAATGTCAAGAAACTAAAGATTAACTTGTTCTTATAAAAATCCAACAACAAAAGAGACTCTTCAGCTATGTATTCTAGAATACATGAAAATTAAAGAATTTAATTCTATACAAATGGGTCGTTTTAAATTTGGAAAGAGTTAGAAAATTATTACATAAAATATGATTTATACGAAACACAAAATATGTTATTTGACAAGCCTGCAAAAAATGTTAATAATCATAGGCACATTTTACAATGAGAAATACGATAAAAAATACTTTAAAAAATTTTACTGAAGTTAAGTGTTTAAAAGAACCTTTTCAGCTTCAGTCCATAATTCTGAAACTGAGGGGAAAGTAATTCATACATTCCAGAGCCAAAGAAACTGGTACACCTGTCTAAAATTGTCTAGGGCCTCTACAAGCACGCAAAACTGCTACGCCATGACATGGCATGGGCTCGACTAATGTCTGGAGTAGTGCTGGAGCGAACTGACACCATGAACTGTGTTGGCCTGTCTATTAGTCTGTGAGAGTACGAGGATGCAGATCTGTTCTGAACAGCTCATTGCTAGGCTTTTCAGATATGCTCAATAATGTTCATACCTCTGGAGTTTTGCAGGCAGCGGAAGTGTTTAAACTCAAAGGAGTGTTCTTGGAGCCACTCTGCACCAATTCTGGACTTGAGGGATGCCGCATTGTCCTGCTGGAATTGCCCAAGTCCTTTTAAACGCACAATGTGACACACACAGTGGTTACGGTTACTACAAGCCACACCACAAGTTGGGAAACGGGGCCAAATTTCTAGCAGTTTACTGTCGAGTTGAAATTTTCACACACAAATGTTTTATTCATATCTTGCAGAGACTAGCAGTACGGCAATAAACTACCTTTTAAACACGCCGCTAACGGAAATCAAGTAATTTATAGCAATACAACAATTTAAAAAAATTTCTTTTTTTAAAAAATAGAAGTAACAGTACGGCAATGAACAACCTTTGAAAACACGTGCTAACAGCAATCAAGTAATTTACAGCAATGCCACAATTAAAAAAATTGCTTTTAAAACGGCAATCAAGCCATTTATAGCAATACAAAAGGTTAAAATTTAAAAAAAAGAAAACACAGAAGCTAACAGTACGGCAATAACAGTCTTTAAAAACACGCCGCTAACGGCAATCAAGTAATTTATAGCAATATAACAATTTAAAAAAAAATAAAGAACATTAGTAAGCAGGCTACTAAATTAAATACAGAACTTTATTAATAAAGTACCGTGAGGTAGTGAAGCTACCAACACCGCCATTTAAAAAAATCTAAGGTCTCAGCAAACACACGATTACTGGCAATAAAGGAATGGAGGGATTTAAAAAAAGTTTTTAAACAAAAGTGTCCTGGAATATAATTAGAACATAACAGATATGGCGGACGTGTAAGGCGGCCACAAATCACCCACTCATGGATGCTGAGGCTGGGCAGAACACTGACCAATTTAAATACGCCCGTAAACACAATTGCCACTCTCCGGCTGGTCACTGCACCGACTTTTAACCAGCGAAAACTTGTAATAAGATGGCTTAACTTGCTGACAGAATTAGAGCTAACCTCGTGCAAGGAAACATTACACCACACAGTCCTGAATGAGCGACCACACGATCAAGCAACAAGAAGCATGAATTTACTCATAACCCACGACAGAATAGGGAAACAATTAAACTGCCAAAACTACACCTCCCATCGGGCAGTAACGAGAGGAGGAAGGAAAGATCACTGTCTTCAATTACACCGGTGCCGGGGACAGGAAACCCGATCGCCGGAGACCACAAGGCAGAAGAGACATTGGTTACTCAAACTTATTGCTTAATGATTAAACCTCAAACTAAATGAACTTGCAATTATGCTCGAACAGGCAGTACACGACCTCCGATGGCAAGGATCCACACATGCGACCGCGCACGCGTCGCCAGCGTATCCAACACGCCACGGTCACGCGGCAACACGCTCTGTCACCGGAGTTCACGTCTTCTCTGCAACGTCGCGGGGTAGTGACCGCTCCTTCATGTTAGGTGTCTTCTTTTTAAACTCCAGTGCTGAAACGGAGGACCTAAAGAAGCTTGTTAACGTCCCACCAAGGTGAAATGAACAGCAACTACTCGTGGGGCGATTCTATATACAACCAACACGCGGGGAGCTGTTATGCCAACTCGACCCGCTCGTTACACACAACCGACAGACGTCACGTGGCGCTTCGCTACAACCGACCACGCCTGGTCCGCGCTGGAGAGCCACACTGCCCTCCCGTGTCCACCACACTCTCCGCGCGCACCGCCCCTACTCCCGCGCCACCCCACGAGGTTACAGATCTCACTTCCTCCATAGCAGTTTCCCGGAAGCAAACGCAGATATCGATAGCAGAGGGAAAAGACAACCAAGCTGCCACTTAATGACAGACAACATATCAAACAAACATGTCAGGGGAAGAAAGGAAAACCAATGCAACCTAAACACAAGGTGTAGCACCAGTCGATACACGGCTCACAATGGATATGAAAGGAGGCAATGATCAGACAGAATGCTTACGTATTTGTCACTTGTCGCTGTCGTATCTAAACGTATCATGCTCCACTCCATTACATAGCCTCCGCCAGCTTGAACAGCCCCTGCTGAATTTTAGGGTCCATGGATTTATGAGGTTTTCTCCATACCTGCACACGTCCATCCGCTCGATACTATTTTGGTCATCGGTCTACTGACTGGTTTGATGCGGCCCGCCACGAATTCCTTTCCTGTGCTAACCTCTTCATCTCAGAGTAGCACTTGCAACCTACGTCTTCAGTTATTTGCTTGACATATTCCAATCTCTGTCTTCCTCTACAGTTTTTGCCCTCTACAGCTCCCTCTAGTACCATGGAAGTCATTCCCTCATGTCTTAGCAGATGTCCTATCATCCTGTCCCTTCTCCTTATCAGTGTTTTCCACATATTCCTTTCCTCTCCGATTCTGCTAGAACCTCCTCATTCCTT
Source organism: Schistocerca gregaria (assembly GCF_023897955.1). Classification (NCBI taxonomy): domain Eukaryota; kingdom Metazoa; phylum Arthropoda; class Insecta; order Orthoptera; family Acrididae; genus Schistocerca; species Schistocerca gregaria. The sequence continues at coordinate 30,894,616 of NC_064923.1, read as the reverse complement.
ACCTTATCAGTCCACCTAATTTTCAACATTCGTCTATAGCACCACATCTCAAATGCTTCGATTCTGTTCTATTCCGGTTTTCCCACACTCCATGTTTCACTACCATACAATGCTGTACTCCAGACGTTCATCCTCAGAAATTTTTTCCTCTAATTAAGGCCGGTATTTGATATTAGTAGACTTCTCTTGGCCAGAAATGCCTTTTTTCCCATAGCGAGTCTGCTTTTGATGTCCTCCTTGCTTCGTCCGTCATTGGTTATTTTACTGCCTAGGAAGCAGAATTCCTTAACTTCATTGACTTCGTGACCCTCAATCCAGATGTTAAGTTTCTCGATATTCTCATTTCTACTACTTCTCATTACCTTCGTCTTTCTCCGATTTACTCTCAAACCGTACTGTGTTCTCATTAGACTGTTCATTCCGTTCAGCAGATCCTTTGATTCTTCTTCACTTTCACTCAGGATAGCAATGTCATCAGCGAATTGTATCATTGATATCCTTTAACCTTGTATTTTAATTCCACTACTGAACCTTTCTTTTATTTCCATCCCTATAGCTTACCCCTACTTTTTTCAGAATCTTGAACAGCTTGCACCATTTTATATAGTCGAACGCTTTTTCCAGGTCGACAAATCCTATGAACGTGTCTTGATTTTTCTTTAGCCTTGCTTCCATTATTAGCCGTAACGTCAGAATTGCCTCTCTCGTTCCTTTACTTTTCCTAAAGCCGAACTGATCGTCACCTAGCGCATTCTCAATTTTCTTTTCCATTCTTCTGTATATTATTCTTGTAATCAGCTTCGTTGCATGAGCTGTTAAGCTGATTGTGCGATAAATCTCGCACTTGTCAGCTCTTGCCGTCTTCGGAATTGTGTGGATGATGCATTTCCGAAAGTCAGATGGTATGTCGCCAGACTCATATATTCTACACACCAACGTGAATAGTCGTTTTGTTGCCACTTCCCCTAATGATTTTAAAATTCTGATGGAATGTTATCTATCCCTTCTGCCTTATTTGACCGTAAGTCCTCCAAAGCTCTTTTAAATTCCGATTCTAATACTGGATCCCCTATCTCTTCTAAATCGACTCCTGTTTCTTCTTCTATCACATCAGACAAATCTTCACCCTCATAGAGGCTTTCAATGTATTCTTTCCACCTATCTGCTCTCTCCTCTGCATTTAATAATGGAATCCCGTTGCTCTCTTAATGTTACCACCTTTGCTTTTAATGTGACCAAAGGTTGTTTTGACTTTCCTGTATGCTGAGTCTGTCCTTCCGACAATCATATCTTTTTCGATGTCTTCACATTTTTCCTGCAGCCATTTCGTCTTAGCTTCCCTGCACTTCCCATTTATTTCATTCGTCAGCGACTTGTATTTCTGTATTCCTGATTTTCCTGGAACATGTTTGTACTTCCTCCTTTCATCAATCAACTGAAGTATTTCTTCTGTTACCCATGGTTCCTTCGCAGCTACCTTCTTTGTACCTATGTTTTCCTTCCCAACTTCTGTTATGGCCATTTTTAGAGACGTCCATTCCTCTTCAACTATGTTGCCTACTGCGCTATTCCTTATTGCTGTATCTATAGCGTTAGAGGACTTCAGACGTATCTCGTCATTCCTTGGAACTTCCGTATCCCACTTCTTTGCGTATTGATTCTTCCTGACTAATGTCTTGAACTTCAGACTACTCTTCATCACCACTATATTGTGATCTGAGTCTATATCTGCTCCTGGGTACGCCTTACAATCTATCTGATTTCGGAATCTCTGTCTGACCATGATGTAATCTAATTGAAATCTTCCCGTATCTCCAGGCCTTTTTCAAGTATACCTCCTCTTCTTGTGATTCTTGAACAGGGTATTCGCTATTACTAGCTGAAACTTGTTACAGAACTCAATTAGTCTTTCTTCTCTTTCATTCCTTGCACCAAGCCCATATTCTCCTGTAACCTTTTCTTCTACTCCTTCCCCTACAACTGCATTCCAGTCGCCCATGACTATTAGATTTTCGTCCCCCTTTACATACTGCTTTACCCTTTTAATATCCTCATACACTTTCTCTATCTGTTCATCTTCAGCTTGCGACGTCGGCATGTATACCTGAACTACCGTTGTCGGTGTTGGTCTGCTGTCGATTCTGATTAGAACAACCCAGTCACTGAACTGTTCACAGTAACAGACCCTCTGCCCTACCTTCCTATTCATAACGAATCCCACACTTGTTATACCATTTTCTGCTGCTGTTGATATTACCTGATACTCATCTGACCAGAAATCCTTGTCTTCCTTCCACTTCACTTCACTGACCCCTACTGTATCTAGATTGAGTCTTTGCATTTCCCTTTTCAGATTTTCTAGTTTCCCTACCACGTTCAAGCTTCTGACCTTCCACGCCCCGACTCGTAGAACATTATCCTTTCGTTGATTATTCAATCTTTTTCTCAGGGTAACTTCTCCCTTGGCTGTCCCCTCCTGGAGATCTGAATGGGGGACTATTCCGGAATCTTTTGCCAATGGAGAGATCATCATGACACTTCTTCAACTACAGGCCACACGTCCTGTGGATACACGTTACGTGTCTTTAATGCAGTGGTTTCCATTGCCTTCTGCATCCTCATGTCGTTGATCATTGCTGATTCTTCCGCCTTTAGGGGCAATTTCCCACCCCTAGGACAAGAGAGTGCCCTGAACCTCTATCCGCTACTCCGCCCTCTTTGACAAGGGCGTTGGCAGAATGAGGCTTACTTCTTAAGCCGGAAGTCTTCGGCTGACAATGCCGATTATTTGTCAAAATTTAGGCAGTGGCTGGGATCGAACCCAGGACGGAAGAGGTTTTGATTATGAATCAAAGACGCTACCCCTAGACCAAGGGTATGCAGAGAGCCCAGGCGGGGATAAAGCTTTCTGTCTTCCAGTCATCAAAGGTACATAAGTGGGCCTTCAGCTCTGAAAGCCCATGTTGATGATGTTTCGCTGAATGGTTCACGTGGAGACATTTATTGATGGCCAGCGTTGAAATCTGCAGCAATTTGCGGAAGGGTTGCGATTCTACCACGTTGAACGATTCTCTTCAGTCGTCGTTGGTTCCGTACTTGCAGGAGCGTTTTCCGAGCGCAGCAATGTCGGAGATCTGATGTTTTCCCATATTCCTGATATTCACAGTACAATCGTGAAATGGTCGTACAATTTATCGCTATCTCGGAGACTTCTGTTTCCCCTCGTTCGTGCGCCGACCATAACACCACCTTCAAACTCTCTCAAATCTTGATAACCTGCCATTATAACAGCAGTAACCGATCTAACAACTGCGCCAGACGATCGCAGCGCCATATTCTGCCTGTTTACGTGTCTCTGTATTTGAATCTGCATGCTCTATACAGTTTGTTTGGCGCTTCAGTGTACCTTTGGAATCAAGGAACGTGTTTGGCTGTTGTTGTGGTCTTCAGTCCTGAGACTGGTTTGATGAAGCTCTCAATGCAACTCTATCCTGTGCAAGCTTCTTCATCTCCCGGTACTTAATGCAACTTACATCCTTCTACGATTTTTGCCCTCCACGCTGCCCTCCAATGCTAAATTTGTGATCGCCTGATGCCTCAGAACATGTCCTACCAAGCGTCCCTTCTTCTTGTCAAGTTGTGCCACAAACTCGTCTTCTTCCCAATTCTATTCAATACCTCCTCACTGGTTATGTGATCTACCCCTCTAATCTTCAGCATTCTTCTGTAACACCACATTTTGAAAGCTTCTATTCTCTTCTTGTCCAAACTAGTTATCGTCCATGTTTCACTTCCATATCTGGCTACAATCCATACAAATACTTCTAGAAACCACTTCCTGACACTTAAATCTATACTCGATGTTAACAAACTTCTCTTCCTCAGAAACGCTTTTGTAACCATTGCCAGTATACATTTTATATCATCTCTACTTCGACAATCATCAGTTACTTTGCTCCCCAAATAGCAAAACTCCTTTACTACTTTAAGTGTCTCATTTCCTTATCTAATTCCTTCAGCATCACCCGACGTAATTCGACAACATTTCATTGTCCTCGTTTTGCCTTTGTTGATGTTCATCTTACATCCTCCTTTCAAGACACTGCCCATTTCGTTCAACTACTCTTCCAAGTCCTTTGCTGTCTCTGACAGAATTACAATGTCATCGGGGAACCTCAAAGTTTTTATTTCGTCTCCATGGATTTTAATACCTACTCCTAATTTTACTTTTGTTTCCTTTACTGCTTGCTCAATATACACATTGAATAACATCGGGCAGAGGCTACAACCCTGTCTCACTCCCTTCCCAACCACTGCTCCCCTTTCATGCCCCTCGACTCTTATAACTGCCATCTGGTTTCTGTACAAATTGTAAATAGCATTTCGCTCCCTGTATTTTATCCCTGCCACCTTTAGAATCTAAAAGAGAGTATTCCAGTCAACACTGTCATCAGCTTTCTCTAACTCTACAAATGCTAGAAACGTAGGTTTGTCTTTCCTTAATCTTTCTTCTAAGATAAGTCGTAAGGTCAGTATGGCCTCACATGTTCCAACATTTCCACGGAATCCAAACTGATCGGCCCCGATGTCGGCTTCTACCAGTTTATCCATTCGTCTGTAAAGAATTCGCGTTAGTATTCTGCAGCCGTGACTTATTAAATTAATAGCTCGGTAATTTTCACAGCTGTCAATACCTGCTTTCCTTGGGATTGGAATTACTATATTCTTCTTGAAGTCTGAGGGTATTTCGAATGTCTCATGCATCTTGTTCACCAGGTGGTAGAGTTTTGTCAGGACTGGCTCTCCCAAGGCCGTCAGTAGTTCTAATGGAATGTTGTCTACTCCCGGGGCCTTGTTTCGACTCAGATCTTTCAGTGCTCTGTCAAACTCTTCACGCAGTATTGTATCTCCCATTTCATCTTCATCTACATCCTCTTCCATTTACATAATATTGTCGTTAAGTACATCTCCCTTGTATAGACCCTCTATATACTCCTTCTACCTTTCTGCTTTCCTTTCTTTGCTTAGAACTGGGTCTCCGTTTGAGCTCTTGATATTCGTAGAGGTGGCTCTCTTTTCTCCAGAGGCCTCTTTAATTTTCCTGTTGGCAGTATCTATCTTGCCCCTAGAGAGATAAACCTCTGCATCCTTACATTTGTCCTCCAGCCATCCCTGCTTAGCCATTTTGCATTTACTGTCGATCTCATTTTTGAGCCATTTGTATTCCTTTTTGCTTGCTTCATTTGGTGCATTTTGATATTTTCTCCTTTCATCAATTAAATTCAATATTTCTTCTGTTATCTACTTGATCCTCTGCTGCCTTCACTACTTCATCCCTCAGAGCTATCCATTCTTCCTCTACTGTATTTCTTTCCCCCATTCCTGTCAATTGTTCCCTTATGCTCTCCTTCAAACTCTGTACAACCTCTTGTTTAGTCAGTTTATCCAGGTCCCATCCCCTTAAATTCCCACCTTCTTGCAGTTTCTTCAGTTTTAATCTACAGTTCATAACCAATAGATTGTGGTGAGAGTCCACATATGCCCCTGAAAATGTCTTACAATTTAAAACTTGGATCCTAAATCTCTGTTTTACCATTATACAGGGTGTCCCAGCTATCTTGTCCACCCAGAATATCTCTGGAACAATAACAGCTATTGGAAAACGAGTTTCACCGGTATCAATGTAGGGCTGGGACCCATGAATGTACATATTTGGAAACATTCTAAAACGAAAGCATATGTGTTTTTTAACACAAACTTATGTTTTTTTAAATAGACCTCCTATATTTTTTCTTCAGCAATCCACAGCATGACAAAGCACATACACAATGGCATTGATTGCATCGCAATATTAACATTTCATCCCGAGATATTGAGACGCGAAGTTGACTCTTGAAACACCCGACATGCGCTGCTAACGCACGTCCTGGGGCTCAGGCGTTAACCCCATGCTGCCCGTAATCGCGATGTGATTGACATGCGCAATCACACTTCCATACTTATCAAGAGGTCCGAAACGAATAATACGGTCTGCTGCCATTCTGCTGCGATTACGGACAGCATGGGGTTCACTCCTGAGCCTCAGGACGTGCGCTGGCAGCGCATGTCGGGTGTTTCAAGCGTCAACTTCGCGTCTTAATATCTCGGGATGTAATGGGAATATTGCGATGCAATCAACGCCAGTGTGTATGTGCTTTGTCATGCTATGGATTGCTGAAGAAAAAAATATAGGAGAGAGGAGGAGGAGGAGGTTAGTGTTTAACGTCCCGTCGACATCGAGGTCATCAGAGACGGAGCACAAGCTCGGATTAGAGAAGGATGGGGAACGAAATCGGCCGTGCCCTTTCTAAGGAACCTTCCCGGCATTTGCCTGAAGCGATTTAGGGAAATCACGGAAAACCAAAAATATAGGAGGCCCATTTAAAAAACATAAGTTTGTGTTAAAAAAACACATATGCTTTCGTTTTAGAATGTTTCCAAATATGTACATTCATGGGCCCCAGCCCTACATTGATACCGGTGAAACTCGTTTTCCAATAGCTGTTATTGTTCCAGAAATATTCTGGGTGGACACGATAGCTGGGACACCCTAATCTGATATCTTCTAGTATCTCCAGAATAATTCCATGTAATGCATTTATTTCTTAATTTAAAACACAAATATATCAAATGCGATTTTTTTATAAATGAAAAAATTATATTTTTAAAAACCGGAAAATATTAAAAATTATTAAATTTTTAAAATGTTTGAATCATTTTGATATTCAGGAAAAATCAATAAGTCTTGCGACGTTTTTATCTTATGATGTTTGGTTAAATTGTAATTCATGCACTGAGTTGAATGGCCCTTGGTTTTAAGCAATAGATTTTCAGCACTATTAGTTGAAAATTGTGAATTACCCCAAAGTTTGGGGCCATGCCAGCAATTTCCATCTACTTAATTGTAATCGTTAGCTAATTAGTTGAATCTATAGCCTTTAAATATATGTGATGTATGTGTATCGAACGTTTAACGATTATTTTTAGAACTCATGTGGAGTACCTTACATTTTGTTTAGGATCATTGCCACTTGCACTATACGGATACACTGTGTGATCAAATGTATCCGGACTACCCCAAAACATACGTTTTTCATATTAGGTTCTCTGTGCTGCCACGTACCGACAAGTACTCAATATCAGCGACCGCAGTAGTCATTAGACATCGTGAGAGAGCAGAATGGGGCTCTGCGGAACTCATGTACTTCGAACATGGTGATTGGGTGTGACTTGTGTCATATGTCCGTACGAGAGATTTCCACACTCTAACATCCATATGTCCACTGTTTCCGAAGTGATAGTGAAGTGGAAACGTGAAGGGACACGTACAGCACAAAAGCGTACACGCCAACTTCGTGTGTTGACTGACAGAGACACCCGACAGTTGAAGAGGGTCGTAATGCGTAATAGATAGACATCTATCCAGACGATCACAAAGGGATTCCAAGCTGCATCAGGATCCACTGTAAGTACTATGCGAGTTAGGCGGGAGGTCAGAAAACTTGGACGTCATGGTCGAGTGGCTGCTTATAAGCCACACACCACGGCGGTTAGTGCCAAACGGCGCCTCGCTTGTTGTAAGGAGCGTAAACATTGGACGATTGAACAGCGGAGAAACCTTGTGCGGAGTGACGAATCACGGTACACAATGTGGCGATCTGATGACAATGTGTGCGTATGAAGTCATCAGTCCCATAGAACTTAAAACTACTTAAACCTAACAAACCAAAGGACATCACACACATCCATGACTGAGGCAGGATTCGAACCTGCGACCATCGCGGTCCCGCGGTTCCAGACTGTAGCGCTTGGAACCGCTCGGTCACTGCGGCCGGCTGTGCGTATGGTGAATGACTGGTGAACTTCATCTGCCAGCGTGTGTAGTGCCAACAGTAAAATTTGGAGTGGGTGGTGTTATGGTGTGGTCGTGTTTTTCATGGAGGGTGCTTGCAAAAAAAAAAAAAAAAAAAAAAAAAAAAAAAAAAAAAAAAAAAAAAATGTTCAAATGGCTCTGAGCACTATGGGACTTAACAGCTGTGGTCATCAGTCCCCTAGAACTTACAACTACTTAAACCTAACTAACCTAAGGACATCACACACATCCATGCCCGAGGCAGGATTCGAACCTGCGACCGTAGCAGTCGCACGGTTCCGGACTGCGCGCCTAGAACCGCGGCCGGCAGGATGCTTGCACCCCGTGTTGTTTAGCGTGGCACTATCACAGCACATACCTGCATTAAAGTTTTAAGCACCTTCTTGCTTCCCACTCTTGAAGAGCAATTCGGGGATGACGATTGCATCTTTCAACACCATCGAGCACCTGTTCATAGTAGAAGATTAAACAACGAAAGTGCACAGATAAAGCAAAATGAGTAACTTGCTTCCACTTCGAAACACTTGATCGAGTGGATACCAGTATTTGGAAAAACGACTAAATCGAAAAAGCATCGAAAGCGTACCTCTGGTAGATTTATTTTCCGAATTATATGCACAGAGGACCATCGGACACTTGAATGAAACTTGTTACAATTAGTAAGGTACTGGTTCAATGTCGATTGAGAATTCTCATTTCAGGACGTGAGAAGCTTAGACATAAACAGTGATTCAGATGGCTCTCACAAGTCACTGACCAGGATCTATTCATTTCAGTTTATCGAAATCTCGTCGAAGACCACAGTTGGTAGGAAAACTGCGACAGACACACTGACGGAGGCAGAGAGCGATCGCCAGTCACTCTAGTTCTTTCAAAATATATATCGAAGAAATATGTTACTCAGCATTTGTCGTTGATACTGCAACGTGAAGTAATTGAGTGAAATCATAAAAATGGAATAGAAAACCTCTCAGAGAAAGTTATGGCAGTAATATACGGATGTAAAGAAGTTTTTTGAATATTACAGTTAGAAACAAAAGAGGCCAGTAGAGGACAGTGAAACAAATAAATAATCGCAATAAACATAGTTCTGGAAACCAATGGTTTTGATGCTGTGGTGTATGCAGAAATACAGTCGTCGTTATTTTAGAACAGAATTCAAGTTTAAAGTACGGAAGTTACTCAATATATTACTGAAATTTCGTAACTTGTTGCAGCAGTTGTATAAAGAAGAATTAGCCTATCTGTCCTGCGCTGACCACAGCTCCGTGAACAAAAATGAATCCGTGTTCTCTGAACTAAAGTCGGAAGAAAACAAATCTTATGCTTTGAAGTACTATTAACAGAACAGTTCCAAACTAACAGTACACAGTTAAATCGCAGCCTCTGCCCGCAAACGACAATTCTATTCACTGTTCTGTTTCTGTTATAGACTAACCACTATCTGACGGCCATTACTTCCGCAGTACTCGACGAGCGCTGTGCGGGAACTGCCCAACACGACTCGGTTTGACCTACAACTTGCCACTGCCTACTTGTGTTGGTGCACGGCTGGCGACTCGCGCGTCCCTCTTCCCGGTGGCGCTGTCGCTCCGAGGAGCAGAGATGAGGAAACTCGTTCATCCATTCTGAACTAGTTCACTGGTGATCGCTGTTGTTTGGGAACCGTTCATTTTTAGTCGTTCACCGTTCATTTGTGCTTGGTGTGCGGTTCTTATGAAACACTGAAAATTCGTAGCATAGGTGACTGAAGCTGGAAGCTGCCAAGAGGGGCACTTTTCTCCGCCCTGGAGTACAGAGTTTTTACGCATAACAGAATCCTCTCACACTTGTAATTTTCGTGATTTTGCAAAACCTCTCGTTTAGCCAACTGTAGCGCTGCGTGGCTGATCGCAGTGAAATAATATGAGGTGGCGCACGAGAAACCGGCCCCGAGTACAGACTGCTCGCCAATTACGCACGATTTGTTGACCGCTACCAGCAGGATAGATAAATATGTAATAATTAGGCAGTGAATAAACAACAAATAAGCTAATGCAAAGAACTACTTCGAAACAATAGATCACTGGTAGACGACGATGAGCAGTCTAGTACTCGGGGCCGATTTCTCGTGGGCCGCCCTGTACCACTGGAATAATATCGTAGGTCTTATCACATTCTCTTTGAAAAATGTGACACTAGGCACTGGATTATGGAACGCAGACTTGACCCGGTTGTATGTCGGCCTGCCTACCATAACGATGAACATGTTCTTTTACAATGGATCAAAAATTTACGGAAACTGGTCACTCGTGTATGCCTGCCGAGTTTCTTTGCATATGTAATAACAAAAAAGTATTGCCTTTTTACAAGTATTTCTTCTGCTGTTTATCGAAATAGTGAAGTGAGCTGATATGCCGTTTTGCTACCTGAAAAGATGTATATATTACGTACCAGGTAATGTTGTGTAACTTACGTAGAATACGAAAAGAACCAGAAGTTTAGAGTTCAAAAAAAGTTTCAAAACACATTTAGAATCTGCGTGCGCAGCGGACGAAACGAACAACTCTATACTGATGTAATTGCGTAGGCTTCCGCGGCCAGAGTCAGTCGACATAAAAGTTTTCTGGGTATGGTACCGCGTCATAAATTAAAAAAAAAATGCTACTGCTGCTGGAGAAAAGCCAACGTTTCGGCCACGGTTGCAGCGGCCTTCTTCCGGGTCTAATTAGACCACGCGAAAGAGGACGAGTCCGGCAGAGTGAGACCGAGACAGATGGGAACGGGACCGAGGCTGGAACGATGGAGCGAGACCGGCCGACGTGCCGTTGCGAAACCGACACCGACCCTTTACCGTTCCCGGAAACTATAAGTAGAAAGCCGCAACCGAAGTGGATCATGAGAGACCGTCCCTTTCCTTGGAATTCGTTTATCAGTCGTTCCGTTCATCTTTGAACCGTTCCTTTGGAGCCCTTGATTCGCAAACGACCCATATCTACCGAGGAGCCCTATTCTCGTGGGCAGCGATGTTGCCGGGGGGCCTAGCGGTTCTAGCCGCTCTGGAACCGCGGTACCGCTACGATCGCAGGTTCAAATCCTGCCTCGGGCATGGATGAGTGTGATGTCCTTAGGTTAGTTAGGTTTAAGTAGTTCTACGTTCTAGGGGACTGATGACCTCAGAAGTTAAGTCCCATAGTGCTGAAAGCGATTTGCATCATTTTTTTTTATGTTTCTATTGTAGGTCCTTCCGGTTCTACCTCTGGTATCTCAGTATTGCTCAACTTGCGTATAACGTGTTTAACCCGAAGTGCCCGTCTATAGTTCGGACCCTCGGGTTCTCTGTTAGGAGCTGTTCGTGTACACACACTTATCAGCATTGTGTGCTCGTTTCGTTGCCCTCTAGCCACACATTTCCTTTATACGCACATCAGTGAAACACCCCGCGATGGAGGGTGTGCATGCGGGGCTAATCGACTGCCAGCGGCACCTTCCGGACGACGTGCAGAATCCTCGGAGTCTGCAAGACGCTCTGCCGGCCACTGTCCGCCTTCCAGTTACCGGCCTTCCGACCCCGTTCGACTCGCGACCCAGGAACGGATCGGTCGGCAGGCGGCGAGGAGCAGCAGCCCCCCGTTGCTACCGCCGGGTCGCCCCTCTCCTCGCAGACGAGAGCTCTGCGGCCGCTTCGTGCTCCACCGACACATTACCGATTTTCAAAGGGCCGGCTGCCCTCCGTTTCCCCTTCTGCGCATCGGCTGAGGACGAGGAGGCATTAATCACGGCGACGACGACGACGACGACGACGTCTGTGCCCGCGGGTTCGGCCGACGCGGCGTGCTTTCTTCCGGCGACGCCCCCCCCCCCCCCTCCCCTCGGCAATCAGGCGGACGTCTGCCGGAGCGACGGCCGCTGCTCGCGCCCCGGGCGGAGCTGCAGCGACAGCGGGTCCGGCGTCTCGGGGACGGAGGCGGCGCTGTCGTATCGCGTCCGGCGGGCTTCCTTCGTGCCTCGGCGCTGCACTTCGGCCAGTACGACGAGTCTGACAGTGGTGGCGCTGCGGTCGCTCCGTACAGTCGACTCGTTCTCCTACTGAAGCAGAGAGGCGTAAGGCCAGTCGCGAGTTACCGCTACCACGGAAGGTGACTACACGATCTTGCTGCTAGAAAATGACGGCGACAAGACGAAATGAAAATTAGTTAATGCAGAGTAGGCACTTTGGAACGTGTTCCATTAGTGATGGAGTGATAGCTGCAACGAATTTCTCTCTTCAGATGAAAAACATATAATTTTCGTCCAGAACGAACAAAATGGTTGCATTCTCATGTACTGCACCTCTACATGTGATGCGTCCAACAAAAACTGGGCACGTCGCGGTTATATCCCTGGCATAGGAAAGCTCGCTATTCCTGCATGTATTTGGTTATGCCATCTTGCGTTTATGGGGTAAAAGTGAATTGCGCCATCGCCTATCATTTGTTTCTCTCATTTCTTTTAATCATTAATAACCATCTAGAGATTGCACTACATCTTCGTGTCACATTTTCTAGTAATGTTTCGGGAACGCCTCGAAAATGTGTATATGCCAATGTAATTGTTACACATACGCGGAATAGATATTAAATATTAAAGTGGATTTACAGTCTTCTTATACACAGTTTTTTCTATATAAACGTATGTATAAAGAAACAATATTCTAGCCGGCCGGAATGGTCGAGCGGTTCTAGGCACTACAGTCTGCAACCGCGCGGCGACTACGGTCGCAGTTTCGAATCCTGCCTCGGCATGGATGAGTGTGATGTCCTTCGGTTAGTTATGTTTCAGTAGTTCTAAGTTCTAGGGGACTGATGACCTCAGAAGTTAAATCACATAGTGCTCAGAGCCATTTGCTTTTTGAACAATATTCAGTACTAACTCATCAGTCCTTATCTTGGTATATTCCTTCTGTCATTTAGATAAGTCGGACACGTAATGAGATTTCAACTTGCAGTTCAGACTGGCTACATAGTGGAAATCACGACTGTGTGAAATAAATAAATAGTAATTCACAGTTTAATGCCGTAATTTTCTTTCAAAACGGTCGCGTATGTAGCGGGGATGCCGCGAGTCGCTCTCCTTCCTGTGCACCTCAGCCAGCAACGGACTCGTTTGAGGAGCGGAAACTCGCGCACAGAGACTGCCAGTTCTGATATGACGTCACACGAGTTTGTAGCGAGTATACAGAGGTCGCACGTGATCTGTAGGCTGGCCGAGGTGCAGCCGCGTCGAGCATTCCGGATACCGCGTGGAGTGCTGGACGCCCTGGCGTCGGTCATAACTCTGGTGTGCACCTCACAGAGTGAAAACCGAGAACTAAAGAGACGAATTAGCGCTCTCAGCCTGTAGCTGAAATATACTTGACATATCGCCAGTTCACATTTTTGTCGGCCTTGCTGTTGAGTTGCTGCACATTTACTCTATTCTGTTCGTCTTTCCGGTCTGTTATTCTCCTCGTAATCTACCCTGGACGGCAGTAAAAAGCCAGCAGTGGTACTGCGAACGTTAGTCGCCTTTGCCTCTACTTGTGAAGACACAATTCCGACGTTAAAATGTAGACTGTCACGGCCGGAAGTAATATGTCCATTATAATTATCCGGACTGTTATGCCGTGATCGGTTGACGAATTCTGTGTCATTTCCCAACGTTTCGTCTCCGACTGCGGGAGACATTTTCAAGGGGACCGTAGCCCGATGGAAGGTCCAACACACCCACTGGCTCGCTACTGACTGCCGCTAAATTTCGTGTCCGCGCGCAGTTAAATAACTTGACTGATTGCCAGTGTGTGACAGACTGAAGGGAGTCTTCTCCAGCCAATTAAAAGAAAGCTGGAACTATGCGTGTAGATCAACAGAATTTATGATTAAATGGGCACTTGCAACACCAGTGTGATGAAACTACGCTGAATGCAAAGTTTTAGAACGTTACAGTATGAAATTACAGAGCAACAGAGAGCGACTTTTCACGCCAGAGAACAAATGAAACATTGTTTAAATTAGAGAGGGAAAACGCTGCAGTGGGAGTACAAAAGGACTCTGACGGTAAACCGGGGACCTAGCTGCCTCAATCCAGGTTTTGCCTTCGTCACCAAAAATGAGAACATATTTGTGGTAGTTTAACGCAGAGCATTCTAAATCCTTTTAGGCAGTCTCACTTTGTAGTTAAACCTGGATATTCACCGTCTCCCTCTCACTGCCAACGTCTGTGTACAGCGAATAGGCAAAATAATGTGAACATCTGTATTTACTTGAGAATAGTTTATTAATAATGGGTTGAACCACCTTGTTCTTTTAATACAGCCGCGATTCTTCTTGGAATTCTGGCATATAATGATCGTATAGTCTCCAGTGGAATGTTACGTCAATCTTTTCGATCAGAACCTCCTCTAACTCCTGTAGTGACGAGGGAAGCGGAAATCTGTTCCGGAAGCTACGGTCCAATACCGCCCACGAGGGTTCGATAATGTTCAAGTCTGGGGACTGTACTGGCCAAGGAGGACGCTACAGTTCAGTTGCATGCTCCTCATACTACGATTGTACTGTCCTGGCTGTGTGAACGGATGTTTTATCGTCCTGGCATCATTGTTGGGGAATAACATTTGAATTATGGGGTGCACCTGATCACCTAAAATGTCGCCTGTAACACGGCGTTTGGGACCAGCAGAATACCAAGATATGGCTTCCCACACCATCACACTTGCTTAACCGTTGGAATCAAGCAGTCAGGATAGTAGGCTTCTTTTGGCGTTCTCCAGACGTAAACCCGGCCCGATGTTGGAAATAACGAAAACGTAGACTCATCGGACCATGTGACTTTTCCCACTGATCAGCCGTCCAGGATTTATGCTCCCGACACCATGTTTTACGCTCATTTGCGTTGGTTGTCGCCACTAATGGTTTCACCATAGCAGCTCGTCCGCGAGTATTCGCTTTGTGGAGTTGTCTGCGGACAGTGTCGACAGATGTGGGGTTCGAAGATGTTTAAAGAGCTCTGCAGCCACTTCAGGCGCCACAGTTTTGTGTTGTTTTGATATAATTCGTGTTAGCATCTCTTTCATTTAGTTTTGATTTGCGCCCACATTACGTTTACACGATGGTGTCTTTCCAGGTTTTGTGTAGGATGTAATGCCTGTTGAAACAGTTGTTTTTGAAACATTCAGTAAGTTGCCTGTCTCGGTTACTGATGGTGCACCTAATCGGGCCCCCACAATCTGCCTCTCTTTGGAACTCTGTTAGGTCTTTCATTACACGTCGACCTCTGCCTCTGAATTCAAATACGAAGTGTGCACTACCCGTATGCGACGTGCACTCACGCCTCGTCCATAATTATAAAGCACGGTCCAGCGCGGCGCGTCCTTTACCTGCGTTATTGTCCGTCAAACACAATATCCCATTACTACCACTGTTCACATTACTTTCCCTGTCTCTCTCCCACTGCCAGTGCGAGAAAAAGTCCCATAGATTTACTAATGTTATACTACCGCTGTCTAGTCCCTCACTTAAATGGTATCGTTTTGTCTTTCTTTCCCACTGCCAGTGTCTCCAATAAACCTCAGCAGCTCAAAAATTCTGGACGGAGGACTCCAACTTATTTTTTCGCTAAAATTTCGGTCCAAAATGCCCCCTCTCCTACACCTACGAGATCTGGGAGGGTGCAGATCCTCCACCCCAGCCCCCTCTATTTATGGTAACCAGTCGTCTGTATTTTTCATTTCCACTGTCTCTCCCTTTTCCTCGCACTGTTCCTATGTCCGCCCATGTCTTTCTCTCTCTGTTATTACCACTGTCTGTCACTGACCATCACTATCCCCTCATTCTGATGCTGTCTTACCCAACCCTCTTCCTCTTTCACTGCCACTTTCTCTGTCCCACCATCTCTGTCCCCTCCCTCTTTCTCTCCCACTGGCACTGCTTCGTCTCTCTCCCACCGTCATTGTTGCTCTGTTGCTCTCTTTCAGCACAAAAAAGAGCGGGTATGTTGGCACGCTAAAATGTTTGATTAGGTAGGCGGAATGAAGATTGAGTGAGCTACTTGCCAACTTTTCTCTGAGTCTTTTAAAGAGCAACATATTTACTTTTTCGTGCCCTCAGAGGAGCATTTTTTCGCCACTTCCATTCTTTTCCCTGCTACTGCAAGGTGCACTCCTTATACAAAACGTACTCTATACGTCACTAGAGTTTCGACAGTTCATTTATATACTTTGACACATTTACACTCTTAGATAAATACACTCCTGGAAATGGAAAAAAGAACACATTGACACCGGTGTGTCAGACCCACCATACTTGCTCCGGACACTGCGAGAGGGCTGTACAAGCAATGATCACACGCACGGCACAGCGGACACACCAGGAACCGCGGTGTTGGCCGTCGAATGGCGCTAGCTGCGCAGCATTTGTGCACCGCCGCCGTCAGTGTCAGCCAGTTTGCCGTGGCGTACGGAGCTCCATCGCAGTCTTTAACACTGGTAGCATGCCGCGACAGCGTGGACGTGAACCGTATGTGCAGTTGACAGACTTCGAGCGAGGGTGTATAGTGGGCATGCGGGAGGCCGGGTGGACGTACGGCCGAATTGCTCAACACGTGGGGCGTGAGGTCTCCACAGTACATCGATGTTGGCGCCAGTGGTCGGCGGAAGGTGCACGTGCCCGTCTGAAACGTCCCCTTTGAACAATTTATACAAGACTGTGCTTAATCTGACACACAATATTTTTAGCGCAACGCAATCTGACTTTCAATAATCCCTACAAAAGAATGGCCCTGACTAACATTAACCTATACCTTTCACAAATCACTTACCTCACAAAAAATCTTCGTTACTCGAACTACTGCAATACAGCGAGCACCACTACTGCCAGCTAAATAAAAGATTCTAACTACTGAAGGCACTAACTACTGATAGGCATAGTTAGCAAATGAAAGATTTTAATACAGAACAAACAATGTATTTACCTTAATAGTCATAATATATATATCAGTTCGTGACATAAATTCTTACAAATTTCAAAACTCCGCCATCTCTCTCCCCACGTCCACCACTGCTGGCGGCTCACCTCCAACTGCGCAACGCTACACACTGTTAGCATCCAGCTGCCGCTGCCCAACACTACAATGGCGAGTATTACAACAATGCCAACCAGCCACAGATTGCACGCGGCACAGGCAGTGATTTTCATACAGAGCGCTACGTGGCGGCGTTACCAATTAAAAAAAAACCTAAACATCCTACTTACACGTCGACCTGGGACCGGACCGCAGAGACGCACGGATGCACGCCAAGACCGTAGGATCCTACGCAGTGCCGTAGGGGACCGCACCGCCACTTCCCAGCAAATTAGGGACACTGTTGCTCCTGGGGTATCGGCGAGGACCATTCGCAACCGTCTCCATGAAGCTGGGCTACGGTCCCGCACACCGTTAGGCCGTCTTCCGCTCACGCCCCAACATCGTGTAGCCCGCCTCCAGTGGTGTCGCGACAGGCGTGAATGGAGGGACGAATGGACACGTGTCGTCTTCAGCGATGAGAGTCGCTTCTGACTTGGTGCCAATGATGGTCGTATGCGTGTTTGGTGCCGTGCAGGTGAGCGCCACAATGAGGACTGCATACGACCGAGGCACACAGGGCCAACACCCGGCATCATGTTGTGGGGAGCGATCTCCTACACTGGCCGTACACCTCTGGTGATCGTCGAGGAGACACTGAATAGTGCACAGTACATCCAAACCGTCATCGAACCCATCGTTCTACCATTCCTAGACCGGCAAGGGAACTTGCTGTTCCAACAGGACAATGCACGTCCGCATGTATCCCGTGCCACCCAACGTGCTCTAGAAGGTGTAAGTCAACTACCCTGGCCAGCAAGATCTCCGGATCTATCCCCCATTGAGCATGTTTGGGACTGGATGAAGCGTCGTCTCACGCGGTCTGCACGTCCAGCACCAACGCTGGTCCAGCTGAGGCGCCATGTGGAAATGGCATGGCAAGCCGTTCCACAGGACTACATCCAGCATCTCTACGATCGTCTCCATGGGAGAATAGCAGCCTGCACTGCTGCGAAAGGTGGATATACACTGTACTAGTGCCGACATTGTGCATGCTCTGTTGCCTGTGTCTATGTGCCTGTGGTTCTGTGATGTATCTGACCCCAGGAATGTGTCAATAAAGTTTCCCCTTCCTGGGACAATGAATTCACGGTGTTCTTATTTCAATTTCCAGGAGTGTATAAATAATTAAGCGTAATATAAGGTTAAGACAATATTGTTTGCTTCACATTTTTTTCGAGATACTTTCCTGATCTATCGCAATTAATCGAAAACGTCCGGCTTATGATTTGTATTTTAAAACACTAGATCTAAATGCCATGTGGCTGTGGCCTCCTGTCGGGCAGACCGTTCGCCGGGTGCTAGCCTTTCAATTTGACGCCACTTGGGCGACTTGCGCGTCGATGGCGATGAAATGATGATGATTAGGACAGCACAACACCCAGTCCCTGAGCGGAGAAAATCTCCGACCCAGCTGGGAATCGATCCCGGGCCCTCAGGATTGACTTTTGTCGCACTGACCAGTCAGCCACCGGCGGCGGACATTTTAAAAGACTGAAAACGTTATTAAAAATATTTTACTGAATTTGCAGTCATTCCAGTTTTACATAATTTTAGGTAGTCATTTTAAGTTATTTTAAGGCTTGTTAAATCCCATGTTAGCCCCGTTCTTGTCCTTGCTGCAGCACTTTGGGCATATTTATGTCCACTATACAGCGACAACGCGCCTTAAAATTTGATTGGTCCAAGAACGCTGACTAAAAACGTAGTTTGGTGACTTTATAAACTTTGCGATGACCCTAGGAGCCTTGTCACGTGTGCACTGCGCCATTTAAAACAATATCTACGCCTCAGACCGGATAATACGCTCAAGTTTTACGTGTGAAAGTATCTTTAAACACCTGGATGTCGGTAACAATAATGCCATCGTAAACAGTTTTGAACTTCCCGGTGAAATCTAGAGAACATACGGCCAAAATTGCGACGATCTGCAGTGACTATAAACAATATAAGTGGCCATCCCTACAACTAGTACGTTTCACACTAAAAAAAAATACGGCTGTTTCGGGACTTCCTCAGGAATCGCGCATGAACAAGTGACACTTTTATAAGCCTAGAGCACACCTAATGCAACAGAACCAACTGATTTCCTCAGTTTGCCAGGATTGTGATGTTTACATTTTGTCCCTGTACTGTGGGATAGCCGCGGTACGCTCGTTCTCCCAAAAGGTGTGCAGACGGCCACTTGGCCGAGAGCTGTACAAAACACTTGAGCGCTTTTCTCTGTGACCAACGCGACCTGAGATATGACCCTTCGAAAAATCGCATTTACACGCACGGACTTTTGGAACATATAAAGTGCTTAGACACTATAGAGAAAGAGCTAAATGGTGCAATTCCCTAAGCATCCATCGTTCGTCTTCCAGTTTTCACTAAGCCGTCTGTAGAATGCAGCATTATTATTGCTTTCTGTATGAGCCAGGAGCGAACCGTGTCGGACAGCAAACGAGGGTAGGTCGTGGGAGTGACTGCAGCGTGCAGCTTCCAGACTTCTCCACCACCTCTTTTTTTTTGCTTTTAGCGTGTGGCAAAACAAAACAAAACGTCCTTACATCTCTCATTTCATAATCATTGACTGTTTACCAAACATAAAATTAAAAAGCTAGTAATAAATAAAAAAACATGCGTTTCGGTCTCTTGTGACCATTCAAGCAATATCGTGGGAAAAGTGAACCCTTTGTTATCGCTATCACAATCAGTTACAAATACGTATAAATTGCAAGTGCGTCACGTAGTTGGTGCAGCAGCAGAAAACGGAATGACGCATTCTCACGACGTGTTTGGTTCGCGAAGATACACGTCATAGGTTGCAGTTATGCATATTCCATCTGGAAACGTTTCGAGTGTATTGGAGGGCGACAGGCTGTCTTCTAAACTGGAGGAATGTAAATTTGCCCTTCGAGCTGACATAAATTGATTAGACAGTCTCCAAAATAACGTAGTAGGCATTCAATGCCTATTAAATGAAAAAAGAATTACCATTATTTCGGGTTATTCCGTTACAATGACTCGTAGAACATTTGACAAGCAATCGTAGTATTAATGTACGACTTTGGCACATCTAATAAAATGGTCTGGGGTAAGATTGTGATAATCTCGTAAATGAAACAATTGTGGTCGCTAAGTTGTAGCGAGATTGTCACGATGTTTGTATAACAGACAAATTGTGCTAAAGAAGGGAGTAAGTTACATCTGGAGCCGTACTTCATAGCAAACTGATCATCTGAACCTGAATGAAAGTTCTTAAAGTGAAGTTTGAAGTTATTTAAATTCTATAAAATGATTTTCCTATCGCTAAAAATCATCTCGCGGTCACAACTCGATCTCACTATAGCAAACTGTAGGTGGTACCTGAGTTTCTCTCTCTCTATAATCTCCAGTTTATTTACATTAGCCAATTCTGGCATTTATTATGTTCTGTAAACATTCAGATTTTGGGAATTCGATGTTCGATGGTGTCTCACGTTTTCAAAGGCGCTCCAAACTATGGGTTTTTCACTCCATTTCCTGTATGTTATCCATAGTGTCCCGTGTGTTCCAAAGAAACACAGGTTTCTACGTTTTGTTCACAATACTGCTTTTGTGGACTTTGCTAAAAACAGAGCTCACTCTCTTTCCACTGGTGGGCCGTAAAACGGTCTCTTTCGGGGGCCGTATACGCCAGAGGACAGACGTATCTGTGCTGACTGTTGTACATCCGGCGCCCAAGCTCGGCTCTGCAAAACAGAATCCGGTGGACTACATCCTTCTCAGAACTGCGCCGAGGCTGCTTTCCTATTGGCCTCTGTGACTCCGCTGCTCGCCCAACCACTGTCAGCTCATCCCAGTCTCCTTTCAACGTCCTCTTCCTTGCACTAATCAGCCAGAACATTATCCCCACTCTTTGGTGAGTTCGTGTTTGGCTACCACAGGGTTGCTGCCCCTGCAGCACCTTTTCCTTTCCGTGCTGCATGTCCATCCTCCTGTTATTCTTTTTCCCCTTCCTTCGGGTACCTGTCTGGGATATTTTTGGAATGTGCTTTGCAGTATTGGTAGCCCTATATCAGAAAAGTCCCTCCACTGTTTTATCTTTTTTCCTTTCTTCGTTCTCCGTCTCCTATCCTTCCTCCGCTTCGGTGTTTGAGGTTCCTCTTTGTTTCTTTATCCCCCTGTGCGCTCCTGAAGTCCAGCCAACGCGTCGGACGCGTAATAGGTGAGTGAGTACCGCGAATTCTCAGTCCGAGGTCGACAGGTAGGGTTCGCATGTACCCCAGCCCACGGAGTGGTGGTTGCCTGAGCTGTTATCTTTCCAGAATGACAATTGGTCCGTCTGTCTGGAGTTTGAGAGGTGTGATCTGAAGTGTAAACTGTTGTGGTTGGCAGGAGAGCCAACACTGTGTTACTAAAGGAGGCGTCTCGCGGTTAAGGCGCTCAGTCCGGAACCGCGCGACTGCTACGGTCGCAGGTTCGAATCCTGCCTCGGGCATGGATGTGTGTGATGTCCTTAGGTTAGTTAGGTTTAAATAGTTGTAAGTTCTAGCGGACTGATGACCTCAATGTTAAGTCCCATAGTGCTCAGAGCCATTTGAACCATTTGAACTGAAGGAGGCCGAAATGCACGCGTTTTAGCTCACGCAGGCTGGCGTGAGGTCTGGAACATGACAAGGGAAATAGAATTGAGAAAAACGGACGTAGCTGGTGGAGTACTTAACTTTAACCCATTAATGACGAACGTCGCTCTTGACATTACATGATGCACAATATCAATAATAACTGATAATGGCGCCTCGTTAGGTCGTAGCAAATGACGTAGCTGAAGGCTATGCTAACTATCGTCGCGGCAAATGAGAGTGTAGAAGTCAGTGAACCATCGCTAGCAAAGTCGGATGTACAACTGGAGTGCTAGGAAGTCTCTCTAGATCTGCCGTGTGGCGGCGCTCGGCCTGCAATCACTGATAGTGGCGACACGCGGGTCCGACATATATTGCCGGACCGCGGCCGATTTAAAGGCTACCACCTAGCGAGTGTGGTGTCTGGCGGTAACACCACATAAACAATCACCTAAGACGAGATGCGCTGGCAATCATGAGGGATTTTCTCGTATGAGCCAGTCACCATCTCAGCCTGCATCTACTAAAGGTAAACAGATTGAGGCTAATGATTCCAAAACACTTCCAGCTGCACCTCAGTTCCTTGAGGTATCACATACTGAAGAAGATCAGTACTTTGCTATGAAATTTAAGGTTCTGTGACGTCCTGCACTCGTTTACATAATGACGCCTTGCTTTTCGAGACTAATTGAGATTTTCAAGCCGAACAACTGCTTGAACCGTTCGTGTCGAGGTACATCGAACACTGAATTCTTCATGTGGTGTTATTTACGATAGGCTGCTTGATTGTCTGACCGAGAGAGAAATCCAAACTTTATGATCAGGACGTCGCTGCAGTCCATTGGGTAGTGAAAAAGGTTGATGCAGCCTTAGTGCCTGAGCAGTGCGCGGCTCGTGTTCTTGCCGTTTATTGCTTGACATCTTGTCTTTACGGTATTGCTGTCTCATTTCTTATTCGATTTACTGGCGTCACTGAGTTGCTGACTTGCCTGCCTGGGAGTGGCAGCAGGAGCGCCTATCGATAAGAGCACTGTCGTACTATCTTTGAAGCGACTGCTAGTATTTCCAGGTCGCCATGTGTCGGGAGTTGAGTTGGGATTGAGCACCAGTGAGGTCCGGAGAGCGAGTACTCGCCGACCGCTGGTTGCACACACGCACTGTCCGATGGAAGGAGACTGGAGGCGGAACGGCCGTTGGTTGGTAGTCCGGTCGGTAGTCTTATTGGACGACGTGTATTTGGTCTTTTGGCCGTTCCTGGGTCTTGTCAGTTGGCCATCTTGCCGGGCGTGTGTCAGCTCCTTCCTTGTGCAGAGATGTCGGGTGCCCAATGGGCAAGTGTGAATGTCTTCTAAACTTGGCGCAATCGAGTCCAGACGTCGTCGAGTTGGGCGGCCACTCACATTATAGATATTCCTGACGTCGTGGGCTTGGCAGACGAGTGAAACAGGACAGCCTTCGATCTGTGGCGGAGCTACTTTAATGCTGTGTGGAGTACAAGTGTGTGTGAACACACAGTGCAGCGAACGCTCCTAACGATAGGCCGCCGCCGCCGCCCCATGCATGTTCCAATGTTGACACCACGACATCGGCAACTACGACTCAAATGGGCACGTGACAGTCGGCACTGGATACTGGCGAAGTGACAGAGTTGCGCGGTCTCATGAATTCCGGTACCTTCTTCACCATGCTGATGTGAGGGCGCGAATCCGTTGTCTTCCACGAGGAGTTTTAGTGCCCATGCTGCTTCGCTCTTTCTCTTATTTTGGTCCATACTACAACCTCTGAAAGTTGCCTCTCCTATAATTTTACTGGTACATGTATTCGACTCGGTCGTTTCCAATCCGCGGTCTCTTACTTCGAACTGAAACACTTAGCCTTCAACATCATCCATGAACATCATCACGGAATCACCCTGTACACTTGCCTATTGTGCCCTCATATCGATGTTTCACACATCTCGGAAAGACTAAGTAAAAAAATTTCTTGACGATATGGGTCACATATTTCAAATTCATATTAGTGTTTAGCTGTCCTCTAACTTGAAGTAAGTAATTTGTTACAACAAGATTCTGTCACGTAGCTCTGTTTTGTTTCAGGTACGTCTTGCTGCACCGCCAAATTACCCAGTGAGAAAAGTCGAGCGGCCACGGCAGCGAGCGCACAGTGAGTAACGATTCATGTACGGAATGCCGGACCGAATGCTGTTAACGTCATGTTAATCGAAACTGCAGTGCCTATTGCGTTGTTTATCCTTCCCGTGGCTTTACATAGCAGTCAGAACTTCCGAATCTGGAGAGTTACAGCGAGCGTCAGCTAGAATGATAAGGCGACGGCAGTTTTCTTTTGTTTTTATTCTTGGAAACGACAAGCGATTACAGTTGACCTTCGTCCCGTGGGTCACAGCACCTGCCTGTGTGGTGGTAATAACTGTGCTTCCAGTCACCTTACTCTATTCTGTTTTTGCCCATATTTTGCTTTGCTCCTTAGCAAATAAAATGTTATCTTGTGTCATTGTTTTACAGTACAAAACTTCGGGAAGTGTGTTGAGATTATGTCATTTTTTCATTTTCTATTAATTCTTTACTCCTTAAAAGTAGTGTGTGTTGTTCGATTTCAAACCCATTGTACAGCGAGGTCCTCTTTAGCGACGTTCTAGGTGGTGGAAATAGGGAACATTCGGGAATGGATTTCGATTGCAACATTTACCTTACACCTGTGATAAAAATGTGGGGCTAAAATTATTTAACTTAAATAAAATACATGTTTCACGCAGTTAATGAACTTCATGACAAAATAAAAGATTTATTCAGACAAGAAAAATAAACTGAAGAATATGCAGTAAGTTTTGATGACAGTTTTGCAGAGCATGACTGGTAATACCCGTCTATTATTTTGTTCAAACAACTTCAGACGTTGCCCAAACATTTAAATTCTAAGCACATCACGACTGAATTTGAGGGTAACAACATAAATTTTATCCCTCTAACCACAGATATCAGTGGTCAGATTCATAGTTTTAAGATTTCCAGGAAGTAAACTGTAATACCAGTGACCCATAAAAAAACGCTGTCTTTGCTTCAATAATACATAGGCTAATGTCTATACGTACGGATGATGATAACTTCCAAGCTGAATTAAATACATTTAAACAAGCGGCATGAAGCATTGGCTACGCTCCTGCCTTGGTGGTCTCCATTGTGCCTAAAACAACGTTTATCTTCTGCTCTCTGTGTTCGACACAACACCTCGAGGTCTCAGTAAATTGTATGAAGGGAAAATCTCTCAGAATGTGATCCTGAAGCTTAAATCTGCGAAATAAAGGAATTGCAATTGTTCACATTGGACATAGGCTAGAGTAGCCTGGCAATTTCCAGCCGCTTCGAAGGACACCACAAAAGTTAGAGACTTCAGAAAGTATGATACGTTTTCAGACCACGTGCTTAATGAAGGCCACAGTTACAAGATGCAACATGAAGTCCCACACGGCATTCACTAGCAGAAATTAATAACGGCTGAGTTGACAGCGGTACAGTTTTACTTTGCGTAATTACAGTTTTTTCACTTACCAGTTTAGCTTCATTGTATGTCTCACCTCTAATATTATACTTGTTTAAGGCAATGACACAAAAACACCAAACAATGATATAAATTGTTCAATTTATTTATCCTCTGTGAGTAGTTGCTGCAATTTGCAATTTGTTATGTAGTTTACTAACTCAGTGGCCATATATTTTGTCGAAGTTAAAGTTTTGCTTCACATTCTTATCGTCACGGATTGTATTTTAGCAGGTATATACGAAATAAACTTAATGTCTCCCATGGCCACAATTTTTTCCGTTTACAAAGTTTAACGATAAGATCGACACCCCCATTTTGAACGGGAATGTTTAGCAAGCAGGAAAAAGCGACTAGGCAGAGAAACAAAGAACTGTGCCCCGGATTTACACTGAACAGCTGACGACAGATATCCGTTGCTCTCCACGGCAAGATGGCTGTTGGATTTGTGAATGTTCTGAAGTAAAATATTCGTGTTTGGAGGCAACTTCTGATCCGCAGCGTGTTAGTGAATTCGCAGGATATTAAAAGACGTTGCGGTCCCACGGAGGCCGTCTGTTGTTTGAATAAAATGTTTTATGCGACACCATTGGCCGATTTCGAACACATGGCCTTTAACAAGTGTGATGTAGATATTATCGTGTTACACATGCTAACAACAGATCTACGTACAATCACAAAGAAAATAGGAAAACGCTGAGGCGCGTCCAAGCGCATTTCCGATCTACTGTACAGATCTATTGCTAAATGAAATACGGGCCAAGGGAATAAGCTTGCCTACACCCTCGTGGACTAGTACGGCAGCGAGCCGTATAGCTGTCATTCGCTTCGGGATGGATCAAAACGCTGCCGTGGTTTGGTGCTTGTGGACTAAAGCAATCCACAACATGCTACAGTTTTCTCAAGCAGGTCCTTCTCAACAAATTTCTCAGTGACTATATTCAATTTTTCGTCCTGCAAAATGAGCTCCACAATTAGCATTTGTAGTCTCTCTTTAAGTAGCTTTATTTTTTACTGCACATCGATGTGAGGCATCAAAAGCTGTCAGCAATTTCACATGCTTAGCGATACCCACCATACTCAGGCCATCGTGTGTGTGCGTGTGTGTGTGTGTGTGTGTGTGTGTGTGTGTGTGTTGGTGGGTAAGTGGGTGGGTGGGTAGGTGGGTAGGTGTGTGTGAGTTGGGTTTCGCATAATTTGAATTCTGAAATCGATAGTGGTAACTAAGGAAAGTTCATTTTGTCCCATTTGCATCATTACTTTGTAACTCAAACTATTGTCTCGGATTTTTTCTATATCTAGCATATTTGCATTCTTTATTTTCTTTACTTTTTGTAGATTCGTATGACCAGTCTTTAGTTTCCAACTATTTGTATTATGAATGTGAGTGTAGGTAATTACCTCATACTAAAATGTAGACTTTCACGGCCGGAAATGTCATGTCCATTATAATTATCCGGGCTGTTATGCCGTGGTCGGTTGATGAATTCTGTGTCATTTCCCAACGTTTCGTCCCCGTCTGCGGAGTATATCTTCAAGGGGATCTGTAGCTCGATGGAAGGTTCAACACGCCCGCTGGCTCGCTACTGACTGCCGCAAATTCCGTGTCCGCGCGCTCCCTCGCCGAGGCGTGACGTCACGTGTCTTGAAAAGATCAGGGCAGTTGACTGCTGTCCGCTGCCGTCGATCGCCGTTGCCATCACCCAGTGGTGGACGGGAGTTACACATCTTCTTCAACACCAGCATCCATATTTAATACAAATTATGAAAAAGCTATCTTCGTGTCTTAATTTGATATTTTCTGTTGAAGATTACATCAGAATGTAGCGTATGCCCTACAAGTGAGTAGCTGCAGCTGGGAACAAGATAAGGACGGGTAATGACCAACTGTCCCCCTACGCCTTTTTAAAAATGTTTTTCATACCCCAGTCCCATGTGGGCAGTGTGGGCTGGCAGCGGCACAATTCGCCACACTTCAGCTAAGAGACTGTATAAAATATCACAGGGGAATGGTACGTACATGAAATATGGGGATATAAGATGAAGTTTACACACGAGAGGGGGACACAGTTGGAGTTAAAATATACAAGAAAGGGAAAATTTGAAGAGACACATCTACATAAAATCCACATATAATAAAAGGCACTTGACGAAAATGTAGCACATAAACACTAGAGGAATGTATAGCACAGTCAGAAACGGAGTTCACAGTTGATGGGGTGACAACACTGAACATACACTGCACTTAAGTAACATACATGGTGAGTACTGAAACACGACCAAGTAACTGATTAAAATTGGAAGGACCTGCGAAGGGAGGGAGGTCAGAAAGGAGGGAGAGAGGAAAGAGAGAAGAGGGGTTGGCGGAGGAGGGGACAGAAAGGGGCAGAGCGTAATTGGGTGGGGGTATCTGGTAGCAAACTAAGGGGCAGGGGACAGGGAGGGTGGGGAGGGAGCAACCTGGGAAGGTGTGGGAGAGGAGGACAAGGGGGGTAGGAAGGAGGAAACAGCAGAGAGGGAGGGAAACGAGGGAGAGCCCTAGGGAGAAGGGGAGAGGAAGAGGAAGAGGAGGGCTAAAGCACATCATCTGGCATGGTGCAATGCTGAAAGTATCTTTGGATGAGGAGGTGGAAAGTGTGGAGATGGAGAGAGGATGTGTCCATCAATAAAGCCACAGCAGCAGGTGGGAAGTGGAGGTGAAAGGAGGCACCAAGGGGTGAGAAAGGGATCAAGGTGGTGGTTGGTGTAGAGGATACAGATGTTCTCAAGGAAAAGGAAGAGATGTAAGGAAGGGATGAGGTCATAGAGGATCCTCATGGGGGACGGAATATAGATACAGAAAGCGAGGCAGAGCACATGGCGTTCAAGGAGTTGGAGGACTTCATAGAATTTACGAGGACAGAGAACCAGGTGTCACTGGCGCAGCAAAGGATGGGATCGAGCAATGATTTGTTGGTATGAATTATGGTGGTAGGATGCAATCCCATGTCTGGCTGGACAAGCATTTTAGGAGGCAGAGTCTACTGTAGGCTTGGCACTGGATGGTAAAGAGAGGGGGAGTCCAGGTGAGATGATGGTCAAAGGTGTGGCCAAGGTATGTCAATGTGCGAATAAGTTGAACAGGAGGGTCATAGATGATGAGCTAGAAATCATAGAGCCAGAAGGAGCGGTTGGTATGTCCCTTAATGATTGCCTGGGTTTTGGAAGGATTGGTTCAAAAGAGCCACTGGTTGCACCAAGCAGTAAATTGGTCTAGCAATACACTCTGAGGAAGGTGTCTTGCAGTAGTCGCCGAGACATCGGAATTTTATTGTTGACATTGCAATTCCAAATCCAGAAGAACTTCATTGACTGTGATAACAGCCGCAGAAACCTACGTTTACATAGGTCTAGGTGAGCCCTGGGACCATTGAAGGGTAGGATAGAGGGAAGGAAGGTGGTGTTATCGCCGGACACGGTGGCGGAGCGGTTCTAGGCGCTTCAGTCTGGAACCGCGCGATTGATACAGTCGTAGGTTCGAGTCCTCAGAGCCATTTGAATCATTTTTGGTGGTGTCATCAGCATATTGTAGGAGATGGATGGTTGGGGGTGGTTTGGACTTATCAGCACTGTACAGGAGATAGGGAGAGGAGGAGGATGGAGCCCTGGTGCACACCTGCAGTAGGGTACTAGGTATGGGAATTGGTATTATGAATGTTGACATAAGAAGGACGGTGTGACAGGAAGGAGGAAATGGGGGTGAAGTTGATAGGAAGGACATAGGTCTGGAGCTCGAGAAGGAGCCTGGAATGCCACAGATGGCCATAGGCGTTCTGGATGTCGAGGGAAACAAAAATAGCAGAGCAAAATAAGGTGGAGGGAGAAGAGATGGGTAATGTTAAGGAGTTGGTTGTCATTGGAGAAAGAGGACCAGAAACCACACTGGGTAAGGGGAGGAGGTTATGTTGTGTTAGATGGCAATGGATATGGCAGGAGAAGATGGACTCGAGGACCTTATTGAACATGGAGGTGAGGCATATGGGGCGATAGGAGGAGGTGTCAGAAGGGGGTTTGTTGGGTTTAAGGAACAACAGGATGCGGAAGGTATTCCACAGATCTGGGTAAAAGCCAACTGAGTCGTCCGCAGCTCGTAGTCGTGCGGTAGTGTTCTCGCTTCCCACGCCCGGGTTCCCGGGTTCGATTCCCTGTGGGGTCAGGGATTTTCTCTGCCTCGTGATGACTGAGTGTTGTGTGCTGTCCTTAGGTTAGTTAGGTTTAAGTAGTTCTAAGTTCTAGGGGACTGATGACCATAGATGTTAAGTCCCATAGTGCTCAGACCCATTTGAACCATGCCAATGGAGTGGATGGTGTTGTACAGGGTGGCTAGAGTGGCGAGGAAGGAGAGAGGGCTTGCCTTGAGATGGCTGTAGGTAATGCAATCGTGACCAGGGGTCGTGTTGTGTTTGGAGCAGAGGATTAGTTTTAATGTCGTGTGCCGTAATAGGAGTGTTCAGTTCTGAGGGTAATAACTGGTCCAAGTGGTGGGACAGTGATATCAGTTCAGTTGAAGACATCGGAGAAGAGGAAGTAGTCAAAGTGAGGGTCATCAGTACGGAGAAGATTTCGGAGAGGTCCCACTGCACTTGTAACAGCCTGCTTTACATACAGGACTCCTGTAGCAACGTCATTTGAGGATGAAACACATAAATGTAAACGTAAACGTTGGCTCCCGCGGCCGTTGTCACAGTCAATAAAAATCTTCTGGGTTTGACAATACCTATTTACGAGCAACAAGTCCCAACCTAGCCAACAGAAACATGGGAAATATTAAACTGAACTAAACTCCGTCTGAACAGGTCTCGGGAGACTCTAACGGCACTGACTGACTGCCATGTCTCCCTCAGCCTGTAGGCATCGTGGGATGCGGATATGGAGGGGCACGAGGTCAGCACACTGCTTTCCCTGCGGTGAGTTTTCGTCACTGGAGCCGCTACTTCTCAATCAAGTAGTTCCTCAATGTGCTTCACAAGGGCTGAGTGCACCCCGCTTGCCAAAAGAGCTCGGCAGATCGAGTGTTCACCTATCCAAATCCTAGCCAAGCCTGACAGCGCTTAACTTCGGTGATCTGACGAGAAACGGTGTTACCGCTGCACATTGGAAATATATCGTGCGATATTCTTTATGAATGGAGTGCTTATTTTATCTTACATGAACACGATGTCTCAATATAAAAAAGAAAACTGATCGGTCACCTTGTGTAACTGAAGAGGAGACCAGGTTAGTTGAGCTACCGCCGGTTGCTGGAGGCGAGATTAATCAGCAACTTCGTGCGCACAACGCGAGTGAAGCACCACCGTTACAGACGCTTCCATGACGTCTCTGTAGGCTTTCCACAGGTTATTCGTCGTCAAATAGCTGAATATACCCAACGTTAATTGCGTTCTGTCTCACGGGTGTCTTGTCATGCTTGCGGAAGGAAGTCACTTAGAATTAGTGAACAGCTGCCACCGGCTGGCGAAGCTCCGCCCGCGCCTCACAGCTGGACTGCCAACCCACTGTAGCCGTGCCAGACACCTGTTAACGCTACCAGACTCGCGAAAGTTGTCCTGTCCTTCTCAGAAGGATTGGGTGCTTAAATGTCACTGTGTTGAACAACATGGTTCCCCTCATCACTCCTGCAAACCGTAATGTTCTGAAGTGTGTTTTCGAAATATCCCAGCAAGGCTGACACAGTAAGCACACACAAAATACCTGTCTTCTGACCGCCACATACCAAACGTGTATGAGTCTGCAGACGAATTTCCCTCAGAACACAGTCCTATCAAACCGTTCCTTTTGGTTCCCGCCAAGTTAACGGGAGGATGCTTCGGAAAGTCAAACGGGGATCCCTGGAGGTAAGATAATGTTCTTTTGGAGGAACACTATAGCGAAATGACATTTGGGGCTGACCGCAGAAGGATTCTACTGTCGCCAACGTAAATTTTGCATGATGATCTCGAAGATAAATAAGAGAAAAAATCAAATGGTTCAAATTGCTCTAAGCACTATGGAACTTAACATCTGAGGTTATCAGTCCCTTAGACATAGAACTACTTAAACGTAAGTAACCTAAGGACATCACACACATCCATGTCCGAGGCAGGATTCGAACCTGCGACCGTAGCAGCAGCAGCGCGGTTCTGGACTGAGCGCCTAGAACCTCTCGGCCACAGCGGCCGGCTTAAGATGCGAGAAATTAGCAATCATAGGGAGGCATTTAGTGATTTTCCTTTGCTCTCTTTGTGAGTGGAAAAAGAAAGGCAATGATCAGTGAAGGTACATGTTACTCTCCGACACACCCTGCATCATGGCTTGCGAAGTAAGCATATAGATGTAAGAGATGTCCCCCGAGAAGTTAGAGAGCCGTGTTAGTCCTCTCCAAATCCCATCACGTTCCGACAGCACTGTTCCATTAGCTAGAACACTGTCTAGTCTTCCGTCGGTCGCTGACTATGTAGAGAGACCACACTGAGAGAAATAGCACACTAAGGTGCAGGAGGAAATTCATAAACCTGCACAGTATACATGCACTGCACAATGAAATAAAGAAACACACCACCTACAATTCATCGATATCAAAGTACTGACTGTTAATATCACTATGTACATCACCCAGAATCCTTTATCGTATTCCTACGGCCACCATGGTAGAAATACGACTGTGTACTTGTGTCCGGGTCTTCGTTGACGGCACGGCCTCTCTCTCTCTCTCTCTCTCTCTCTCTCTCTCGCTCTGTCTCCTCGTTATTTGTGTATCCCACATCTGTATATCTGAATAAAGCTACAAATTATAAAAAACTTTTCTAACGTCACCTGGTAGAGAGCTCGACAAGATTTTATAACGTCTCTCTCTTCCGATATATCGGGGAAACAAATACCATCTGCGCGTTGACATCGACCATATGTGGTGATCGCATTAAATATACATGTATCGGTCAACTGGCGTAGGCGAGCAGCAGTCGATGTCGCTTCCATGGACCTGTGTAAAGTTCTGTCGACTGTACTGGAGGAAGACCACATCGAATATCAATCACAAGAGAGAGGTCTTGTCTTATTGTTTCATAAGAAATTTAATACATTATTTTTTACTGTAACACATCGAGTCAGTATATGACCATAGCTGTTTACACATCCACACATTTTGTTTTGCTACTATGACTGCGAGGTCTATGTCTGGTGCTAAAGCGACATTAGCACATTTCGATACAACAGATCCCACAGAAAGCTGGACATCGTTTGGTGTAAACTGTTCTGCTCTCACAACGCACACGATGGTTGAAATAAAAGACAGAGGTGGCGTTTCTTACTGCCAAGGATGCGGAAGACATCACAACGTATGGAAACCGGAAGAGTTTTCGACATTGTGGAGCGTTTCCAAAAAGCTGTCCGGAGGTGATGACCTCTACATTTAAACTCAGCATCCACAGTGACAGGGTAGCAGATGCTTCGGTATTCCGTTTCGTAGAGACCAAGAACACCGATTCCTCGGCTTGGAATCATGTACGCCATCACAACACCGAGCTGACCATCCCCAGAAGTGGTTGTGTCCACCAAGACTCTCTTCATCTCAAATAACTGGTGTCAGTGAATCATTATGTGGTATTCGAGAGCATGCCAGTGTATGGATGGGATGGAAAGAACACTGTCTAAACTGCATGATGTACTGTACAAGCACCACAGTTGATACTGCCATCAGTTTTAGCTATTTTTTAATTTCGACACCAGCCAATGACATGGCTGCATGCTTCCCAATGTCTGTATCGTCGCTAATCCACCCCTCCACGACTTTGCGAGCACCATATACTAGATTGCAAATGTAGATAGATGACTGAGCAGTACGTCCACCCACTTTTCATTCTCGGACACATACACCAAAGTATACCAGACAGCGTACTATACTGATGCAGTTAGGATATCTACATAGGTCTAGGACATCTAACATAGTGCGTCATTTACATTACGATTGGCCATCTTTGCTTTTGTGGATGGCAGTCAGAGAGTATTCTCGCATTCATACGATAAAGTCGGATACTGAGAGATCCACCCACATTGTCTTTGAGCAACCCTCCCTACAAAACTGTCGCAGGAGGATTAATCTGCAACTGACTAGAAGCAGCAGGGTACTGTACCCGCTACATTTCACGACCCGTGAAGGAACACAGCGAGCTGAGTCCGTAACCGCTGTTCAGCGACAATTGTTGCGCACCCAGTTTACTCAAGGTACCCATCAAAAATGGTTCAAGTGGCTCTGATCACTATGGGACTTAACATCTGATGTCATCAGTCCCCTATAACGTAGAACTACTTAAACCTAACTAAGGATATCACACACATCCATGCCCGAGGCAGGATTCGAACCTGCGAGCGTAGCAGTCGCGCGGTTCCAGACTGAAGCGCCTAGAACATCTCTGCCACCGAGGCCGGCACCTGTTTGGTTCCTTATATACTGCGAAGGAGTGCTGTCATTGGATATGACAGCTCTCCTCCATTATGTAAGCTTATCAGCCCGTCGCTGACATAGAAGACTGCAAACCTTCTTTCCTTGCCGTCTGGGCAAGCTGCGCAGTGAGTAGAGTACATATAAAGCTTACTGGGACAGGGTAATGAAGCCGATAATTCGATCGTAATATTGGCATTTTAATTTGATATTTCCCACAACTGACAAAATGTACAAAAAAAGTGAATCTCTTTGGCCACCCACACACTCTTGAGAATGGCACATTCACAATTTACAATTATGCTCCCCTATTACCGGCAGCTGCGTTGATAAATACTCGGCACCTCTCAAGGATAACTTCTAGATCGAGAATATTAGGTAAGTTGTTGGATGTGGTTAGACGTTGGTGAAAATCTCGCTTCTGAGCACACAAAGAGCTCTAACCGCAGAAATCTGCACGGAACACGCGTTGGTGCAATGCTGCGATACAGACCGCATATCTCCCTTCGAAGACGATGGCCAAAGCGCCGTCTCCAAGTCCGTAGCGCTCGATGGCTGAAGGTGAAGTCTCTCCACAATTCTCTCGTCTCCCACGCGTACGAAAACGCGGCGGAATAATACTCAGTTTCGGCCAATGTCGAACGCTCTATCATCGCCTCAATCCCTCCACCGAGATCTACCCAGTGATCGAGTAGGTCATAACGCCCTTAAGCAAACGAAATTCGCGTCTTCGCCACGTGTTGCCCAGCACAGGTGGCTCGGGATGCCGGGCTACCTCCAAAAGCGCCGTATTGTCCCACGTTTCCGGTGACCGCTACCTGCCGCCCACGGCGGCCCGGCGAGCTACGGCCATCTGCATTCCACAATTCTCAACTACCGACGCTTTTCACCAACGCTTTAAGTTAGAGGCTCAATCCTGCAGACATGCAGGGAGTACTGCTCGAGAGTGCCTCATATTTACCATAATTCAATAGAGGCATGATCTGATGCCCTTGCCAGTCCCTTTATTATTAATACTAATGTTGGTAAGCTAACGTGTAAGTGCCAATGTCCTGGCACCTTACATATATATGGAACCAAGAAAGTGCTCACTCAGCAGTTAGCAGTACACCGTGAGGAAGGCGTCTTGCAACAGTCGCCAAAACGTTGGAATTTTATAGTTGACAATGCGGCCTCAAACCAAGAAGAATTATATTGACTGTGACTACGACCGCGGAAGCTTACGTTTACAAGAACCAAGTGGTTTATCCATATGGAGCCCCAGGTGGACGGAGTTTGAAGCATTTAACGTTTATCAAATGTGCTAACGATTCTGAAGTATTGTCCTAGTGTCCTGGGTCAGTACCAAGAAGGTATTGGCAAGAGAGAGCACTCCTAATGCTACAGGATCTGCATTTAAACATACTAGAATGTTTAAGCCATGTAGTTTCCTAAATATTAGTCATGCAGAATGCAACACTCTCAGTACTCTAATGCAGGACATCTGACGTACATCCACCCAGCAAGTTGTCGATCCCACTCACTACGGCACTGAACTTGAAGATGATGAAACTACTTCCTTCTACACCTAAGATAAATATAGACTCTTCGTGATTCATGCACAAGGTTTATAGCGCCAGTGCTTACATCTGATTATGCTATGCTTGCATCAATTCTATAAAGTGATCGTAAGCACTGGGATATGCATCTCATGGGGAAATGGACAAATGAATAGCAGTGGTGTTTGACTTGTGAAATTACGCACAATGCTGTATGGAGTCCGTAAACAGGACAACTGTCAAGCAAACGTACACACGCAGGGTTTGCGATATCTCAGTCAGTGACTTAGGAAAGGCGTTTGAAACATTTCACGTAAATCACTGGTGTTAGCAATTCTGAAGTGTTGTTTCCGTGTTTTTTGTCCACGCCAAGAATATAACGGAAAGACAGAAATGATCGTGAAACACAAACACATTCCAAGGGCTACACGATTCTGCACTTAAACACACTACAACTGTGCGGTTTCCGACGTATGAGTTGTGTGGAATGCAACGCTGTTACTATGCCAATGAAAAAAGTGTATTCCCAGCACATAGCACACATTCTCCCTGCAAGTTTCCCTACGATAAACTATGGTGCAAACTGTAAGGTGATAAAACAAGTTCCTTGCACACCAAAGAACACGTCGATTCTTTGTGACACAAACAGTACGTAGGTTTCCGAAGGCGCATGACGCCTGCTGTTTGCGAAGTTCAAGCCCAATTAGGGTTCGTCTCTAGAATGCGTCCTCTTTCCACTACTAAGGTGCGTGTATGTACGCTACTCTCCTCCTCCAGAACACGCAATTTTATTGATTTCGTTCAGTACTCATTTCACGGTATTACACAAATTGTCAACGAAACCATGTATAAAATAAATGCCTGCATTCCAGTTATGCATAAACAATTTTTTGGACAATAATAAAATTTTTAAAGCACTTTCACTTATTTGCGATTTTGTAAGCACTTCTTGTGCCACTCACTCAGCGCTAAGGTGCCTTCTTGTACTAATTTTTCTGTCGCACTACACACTCTCGCACGGATTTTAGCACTAAGTATTGCTCAACTCACATCAGTCTTTTGACCAAGTGCATCGCAGAAATCACGTCTGCCTCTGAATTCCGAGCTCCACAGTTTATCATCACAAATCTGTCTACAAATAAAACCAAAAGTAGAAACCATTCAACAGACCATTTCCCAAAAGGCAGATGACTGAATCACAGTAATCTCAAATTCAAAAATGGTTCAAATGACTCTGAGCACTATGGGACCTAACATCTGAGGTCATCAGTCCCCTAGAACTTAGAACTACTTAAACCTAACTAACCTAAGGACATCACACACATCCACGCCCGAGGCAGGATTCGAACCTGCGACCGTAGCGGTCACGCGGTTGCAGACTGAAGCGCCTAGAACCGCACGGCCACACCGGCCGGCCAATCTGAAATTCCCATAAGTTTTATTTCATTGACTGTAATGAATCCTTCCCACCTCCACACACCAAAAAAATGTGTCTACGTACAATTAACATTTTAATACCCTTCAAACTGCCCACTAAATTCTTTGCCACACTCCTATACAAAGCATAAATCAATACACATTTTACTTAAATCCACTACGTCAGTGACCTCCATGCACCCTCACTGCCTAAATTTCCTTCTCTTGCACACGTACACTGTCACAATAACCTAACAAATTACTAATGA
Organism: Schistocerca gregaria; assembly: GCF_023897955.1. Lineage (NCBI taxonomy): Eukaryota > Metazoa > Arthropoda > Insecta > Orthoptera > Acrididae > Schistocerca > Schistocerca gregaria. The sequence goes on along the minus strand of NC_064923.1, from coordinate 30,857,768 downwards.
ATCCCTAAGTAAAGATATTAAATTATCCCTCCAAAATGACTACCACTAACTACAAATTAGAACAGCTTTCCATTTCTTCCCTTTCTCTTCCAATTCTAGCGTATACACATCCTGTTCTATCCATCCCTCAATCTCATGTTCATCCCAAAATAATTTATTAAATATTTTCTTCGCCCCCAAATTCATTCCTTCCCTTTTCTAAACCTCTAGCAATCTTAAACTTCTCTCGTTTCCACATATGAAGCAGTAACGACCATAACGTTCTACCGTACAAACGCCAATCAGTCACACTAAAATCACACTCCTCCTTCATATACCATTTGTACGAACTTCGTTACACAAATTATCCCCATCCACACTATTTACTTCAGTCCTCTCTAAATTTTCAGTTAGTTCTTTTACACCTTTCGCCGGTTCACTACACACAGCATGCATAACTTTACTGTTTTTCCCGTCCAAAATATCGACACTTGCAGCTTCAACAAAATTGCACATCAATTCACCGTTCAACACTATCTTCCTGAAATAATTCATCGATGCCTAAGCCATCATCATCATAAATATTCATCTCAGTAACCTTATCTGATGATACACCGTTTCAATCACTACATAAATTCACATCAGAAACCTTACTTTCCTACAATGACCAATTAACTTTACGTGAATCGTACACAGCTTTATTCTCCACTGCTACATTACACAAATTGCTGCCATCTTGTGGTACAATTTTGGGACTTCCACAGTTACTACATTCCACTGTCAGCGCAAACTGCCATTTCTACACACTTTGGATCCAGATTAACCCCCGATACTACTTTACATACATTCTCACATTCACACTCTGACAAACGTTTTAGATCCACACATTTATCAATAAGTTTCATTTCGCCTTCATTCGTGACTAGAAACGAGTAGATTCCTTCCTCCGAAGTATCAGTACCAGTAGTTTTTACATCGTTACATAAATGAACATTACTCTGTTCCTTTAAACAGAAGTCATCTACCTCCGCCGAGACATTTTTAACTTGAACTGCCGGCGAAACCACTGCCGGGCCTCCCCCAGCAACCGACGTTTTCTGCCGAAACACGAGCACCCCCACCAGCAGCTGGCTAGACCACAGCTACGCCGCCTCCACCTAACATCGACGCTTTCCGCCGACTCTCAAGTACTTGCTACTACAACACCGTCCTTACTGCAATTGCTACTATTTGCTAACACCTCTTCAGAACTCTCCACACAATTTGCTTTCACACAATTTATCCCCTGTTTAACTGCTTTTTGAAATATCGAATCTTTCCATTCATCACCATTCACACATTCATTCAATACACGTAACTTACATCATTCTCCACAAATTTATTCCCATTACTTTTACTTAAATCTCTCACAGATCTATGCGTCTGCCGTTCGTGCCTGCTTTTATTGAAAGAGTCACCTATATAGCCTTCGTCTTTAACATACTCCATATTGCATATTTGTTGCCTTTCTCCAAACCTATCAACATTTCTACCATTACCATTATCTCCAGTCCTTGTCATTGCCTGTTCAGATCGCCATCGCCGGACCTGAGATGTGGCGAACATCAGTTTCCTGACCGGTTGTTACGCGATTGCATTTCGCGCCAATTTCCCCCGTCAAATCTGCGTTCTTTACTTGCGTCCTCTTCCTGCTCTCTACATAGTCAGCGACGGATGGAAGACAGTCTTATAGTTAATGGAACCGTGCTGTCAGACGTGATGGGATTTAGAGAGGATTAGCAGGGCTCCGTAAGTTCTCAGGGGTCATCTCTTACTTGCCGAAATCAGGCGGATTGAGTTGCTGTGTATCGAAGGCTGGAAGATGCGTGAGAATACGGGATGTAAGAGGTACTGTTACGAAAGGGGAATTGAGAGGTGGACTCTGTACCACGTCTTCTAAGTATTGTGGGCAAACGTATCATAATCTCTCACATACATCGCGTGAAGTGGCTGCAATGGGAAAATGAGGGTTTGTGAGGTGAGGTGTGGGGTGGGTTGTGTTGGGGCAGATTCGAGTGGAGTGGAGCAGTGAGGAGAGTGGAGGAGAGAGAGGAGGAGAAACAACGCCCTCTGGTGGTGGCCTTGTGAACTAGGTGAATTTGCCTCCGAACCCCAAGGTGGACTCACAAAATTTGGTATACCCGCCAATAAATTTGAATTTCGCGACATTTTTTGAATTTCCGTCCAAAATCTCAAATTCTCCTCCATCTCCACTGGTGGTGGGAGAAGGGACGGTGCCACTGTGGAAAACCTATAACATCATCCTTCGGTTGGGCAATTAATTGACCAATTAATTTTCATAGTTAATTTTATATCGAGAAAAATGGCCTCGAAGCTCCATCACGTTTCTATTCGTGAGTTCCAAAGTAAAATCAACTAACTTCTGAACAAAAAGCTTGTTTCTTCCTGTGGATAACAGCAAAGTCCGTCGAAACCTGTTGTCTCAAATAGCCGGCCGCGGTGGTCTCGCGGTTCTCGGCGTGCAGTCCGGAACCGTGCGAGTGCTACGGTCGCAGGTTCGAATCCTGCCTCAGGCATGGATGTGTGTGTTGTCCTTAGGTTAGTTAGGTTTAAGTAGTTCTAAGTTCTAGGGGACTGATGACCACAGCAGTTGAGTCCCATAGTGCTCAGTGCCATTTGAACCATTTTGTTGTCTCAAACAAAGAAATTTTTAATGCTATCTTCGCTGTTGAATGTGTTTAGCCTCTGTACCAAGTTACTCCGACTGGCCCGGACTGTCAAATTGTTACATTTCCATTTGCAGGAGCTCGGGCGAACGAGACTGCTGTTGGTCGTTCCGTGATATCGCTGCTCGCGTTGTTGGGAACGCGTGACTGTCGTGCGAGTATGGACGCGATGGGTTCGGGACGGCTTTACTCGGCGCCGTGCAGAGTCTCGATGGCTCGTTCCGAGACTAGAGGCCGAGACTACAGACTGTCGTGCAGGATCGTACAACCGCGTGGAGTACCTTGCTGCAGGACGAGTACGAGCAGGGGCAGGGAGAGGGCGCAGTGGCCGCGGCAGCCGCTTGCCGCCGTCGTGTTGCCGCATCGGCTACAGGTAGCACACGCACTGCGGCTCACTTCCCACATGCCGTCAGTGTGTAACGCGGAGCTGTGCTCCAAGTCGCCGTGGCGAGGCGTGTCGGAAATGCGAGACGCTCTGCCGACAGTGGCCGTACAATCTTATGTACAGATTAAGCCAAATATTAAAGTCAGAAATTATGTACATAGGGTGAATGTATTGTTAGCCAATCAACACATTGTAATAATACTTAGGAAGTGTATTGTTTGCGGAGAAGAACGCTATTTAAGTGGACAATGGCTACTGACATTAGCAGACAAAGTAGCCTAAGATAGAATATCGAGGTGTTTGATGGAGGATTCTAGCGCAAGTCGTTCATGAGATATCCTATTTTGAAAAGTATCCATAGCAACAGCTGTATAATGCATGTGGCAGCATACACTACAGAGATGCACAAATACGCATGGTGCACGGAATGGCAATTGAATCTCAATGTAGACAAGTGTAATGTGATGCGAATACATAGAAAGATAGGTCCCTTATCATTTAGCTACAAAATAGCAGGTCAGCAACTGGAAGCAGTTAATTCCATAAATTATCTGGGAGTACTCATTAGGAGTGATTTAAAATGGAATGATCATATAAAGTTGATCGTCGGTAAAGCAGATGCCAGACTGAGATTCATTGGAAGAATCTTAAGGAAATGCAATCCGACAACAAAGGAAGTAGGTTACAGTACGCTTGTTCGCCCAATGCTTGAATACTGCTCAGCAGTGTGGGATCCGCACCAGGTAGGGTTGATAGAAGAGATAGAGAAGATCCAACGGAGAGCAGCGCGCTTCGTTACAGGATCATTTAGTAATTGCGAAAGCGTTACGGAGATGATAGATAAACTCCAGTGGAAGACTCTGCAGGAGAGACGCTCAGTAGCTCGGTACGGGCTTTTGTTAAAGTTTCGAGAACATACCTTCACCGAAGAGTCAAGCAGTATATTGCTCCCTCCTACGTATATCTCGCGAAGAGACCAAGAGGATAAAATCAGAGAGATTAGAGCCCACACAGAAGCATACCGACAATCCTTCTTTCCACGTACAATACGAGACTGGAATAGAAGGGAGAACCGATAGAGGTACTCAGGGTACCCTCCGCCACACACCGTCAGGTGGCTTGCGGAGTACGGATGTAGATGTAGATGTAGATGTAGACTCAGCTCCGGCAGGACTCGCGTGTTAAGCTCTGAAGTGAAACACGTGTCCCAAGCTACCACAACCTCGTGATGCGTAATGTACCCGCGAAACAGTGTGCGGCAGAACTAAAATCACTCACTGCCATTAAACCTAACGTTTATGTGCAAACTCGAGGCGCAATAGATCCAGTGTGAGCGCTAAAATCAAACCGTAATTTCTCTCTACCACTCGTTACCTGAAACTATCCTCTCAGTGGCTACACGAGCTGCTGCGTTACCAACCGAAGAGCAGTCCCCGTTGGCACTCGGTTGCAGATTACAGGCGAGAAAGGCAAACTCCAAACAAAAGTAGAATGAGAAGTAGAAAAATAAAATTGGAAATACAAGAACTTACATTTCAACCGTTTAAATAATTGAATATGATTATCAAACTCTTTTGATAAGATTTAGAAATAAAAGAAAAATCTGCCGCATTTCCAACCTACGACATTCATCGAGGCAGCTTACTACGCTAACCAGTGCGCATTTTTTTTTTTTTTTTTTTTTTTTTTTTTTTAAATCGTTGTTGTTCTCGGCAGTTGTCTGGCCAGACGTCAGATGACATCTGTTCATTAGATCGTGACTATTTCACTTAGTTTCTTTTTTTTAATTTTTTTCATTGCAGAGGGCAGCACTCCTCTGACCAAACACGCTGACGCACCATGACAGATCGCTAAGTACAGACTTAAGTCAAATTGTTGGATTTACGACTGTGATGACTTAGTCTGTACGATGAACTGCAGTCTTCAAAAACACAGTTTCACGCAGTGTCACGCGAAGCTTTTCTGATGTAAACTGATCTCCGTAGTTACGATTGTCCCGTAATGTGAGACTGAATCGCACCTTGAGCGGAAGTGCCCTGTACTGTTTAGTTAGTGCTGTGTACGAACAAGTGTGTTTTCTTCATTAGCATCGTTATTAGTGGGTGTTTGTGTGGCGTGGTTATCACATGCGATTAAATACGAAATAAAAGTGCCAGACCCACGATTCGGGATTCAGACACAATGGCGGACAGGGAACTGGAAGCGAACTGACCAAGTGCTGTGTCAGTCTGGCACCGCGAACGGTTCGGCCGTGGGGCGGAGCGCTATGGCCGCAGCTGCAGCGCGTGGAGCGTCAACTGTCACGTAACTGTAATGAGACTGCCATGGCGCCACGCTCTGTTTCTGCAAAGCCACGGCGCGCCCACCCGCCGTCGTCTGGAGTTGCAGACTGTGCGCCCGCCCCCTCCCTCTGTCTGCTGCTGCTGCCTGCCCCCCGCCCGCCTCCCACCGACCTCTTTGACTGCCTTCCTTCACTCCACGGTGCTCAGTTTATATCCGGCATGCCGCTCGCCGCTATTTACGTCCAGCGGCGTACCTGCTGCGGCGCCGACAGAGTTAACCGCCGGCATTAAGGGAGCAGGTAGCTCGTGCTTTGCAGCGCAGCCTACCCCGGGGCGAAGATGTGCTTGCCCCGTTGCCGGCTACAAAATGGCGCCCTCCTGCGTGGATAGAGAACTTTCTATATTGCTCCGACCAAAATCCGCAAAGGAAACTTTCAGACTCTCACGAATTACAATGTGCAGAATGTGTGTTAGAGGTAACAGAATTGTTCTGGAGTTAGCTTCAAAGGTCGGTTCTCTAAATTTACCGTCTCTGTAACGCTTGTTGTTCGAACCTACCAGTAACAAATCTAGCAGTCCGTCGCTCAACTGCTTCGTTGTCTTCATTTAAACGAATCTGGTGCGTATTCCAAACACTCGAGTAGTACTCAAAAATAGGTCGCACTGGCTTCTTATATGGGGTCTCCTTGACTGACGGACAACGCTTTTCTAGAATTCTCCCAATAAACTGAAGTTAACCGTTCGCCTTTCCTACCAGAATCTTCACATCCTCGTTACATTTTACATCGCTTTGCAACGTCACGCCCACATATTTAAGCAACGTGACTGTGTCACGCAGGACACAATTAATGCTGTATACGGACATTACGCGTTCCTTTGTTTTAGTAAGTGTACGGGTGCTGATGACCTCGCCCTTGGGCGCCAATACCTTCCAAAAGCAGACACACACACACACACACACACACACACATTACAGGTTTGTTTTATCTACTCATCCACATTAACTTACTTTTTTCTACATTCAGAGCTAGCTTCCCTTCATCACATCAACTAGAAATTTTACCTAAGTCATCTGTATCCTCCTACAATCACTTAATTTCGACACCTTATCGTCCACCACGGCATCATCGCAGATTGCTGCACACCCTGTACACCAAATCACAGTTCCCTAGGACACTCCTGACGATACTCTTGTCTCTCATGAACAGTCGCTGTCGAGAACAACGTCCTGGGTTCTATGCACTGTCAAAATCATCGTGTCGGCGATGCAAATCGGTCATTGTTACGTCGTGTCGGCGGTTCCGTCTCAAGATTCGGTGAAAATTTGCCAACTCCTTTCAAAAACTCCAAAATACCCTGTGTTGTTACTTTGTGACTTTTCCTTATTTCTGAATCCCTCTTCCCGTGTCGGAGCGCGAGGGCCCTCTGAAACATGTAATTCTTGTATTACGTGAGCCAACTGATCTTGTACTTCCCGCATTTCACTTTTGTACTGTGTATACATTTGTTTCTGATATTGTTTGAATTTCCTAATTTGCTCGCACGCTTCTGTGTTAGTAAAGGCTACTGGTCATGTCATACAGATCATCAGCTACCTTCGTAGATAAATTAGTTAGCTGATCCGAAAGATAGACTACTTTTTCCGATAATGTAATGATTCCTTCCGTGTGTTCTTCTGAACCAAGTTTCAGAGTGTCCATTTGTGTCGAAACCGTTATCTACTCTGTCCTTTGTTTTCCTGATTTTGTGCTGGTTGCGTGACCGTATCGGTACACGCAACTGAGTCAATTTTAGCATGCATCGTGTCGTGATTTTCGTGAACAATAATCCGCAGTTCTTTTATGGCTGTTTCATGATTCTGTAATGCGTTTTCAGGTCGCGAAATAATAAGCTGAAAATACACACAAATTTGTGTTTTTACATCTCCCGAAATTTTTTGACATTTCGATTCCATTTTAAGTAACTCAGCGGTTAAACTTTCACATGTATGTGAGCCGTGGTAAAAATTGCTGTTTTGAAGAGAGCGCCGCAGCGCGTAGTGTGAAGCAGTCGCCCTCCGTTTCTGGCGGTGGCGCCGCTGTGGCAATCGCAGCTTTGGTCTCTCCCTCTGGTGGGAAAGCGGAAAGGTTGCCTGTTCAAGTGAATTTAAGGGGCGCTGTGAGCTCGCCAGGGGCAGTCTGGGCCAGTCTCTCGGCCCCACCTTGCTAGTCTGGCTCTCGTCCGCATTTATTAGGCAGTTAGTGTCTGTCTCTCGTTCGGATCAACCTTCGGAAAATGAGAGCCCTTTCACTCCGCCATTAAGAGAACTCAGCGAGTGGTCGCCTGGTCGGGGCTTGGTTCCTGCATCTGAGTCTGCGCGTTAGGCCGCCAGTCTGCTCGGGTTTGCTCAGGCAGTGGTCATTGTCGGTTGGATCCATCGGTTGGTCGGTCGCGCTCTGAGACACCAGATGACATGTCCGCCACGTGAGTCCAGCGGGCCTTTGATCTTGAGAGGCGGTATCTATGTACTGTACAGCATCTTAACTATTGTTTCTACAACCTTGTACACTTTTATATAAGATTGTTTTTCATGAGATTTTATTTAAATGATCATTTTAGTATATAAATTTGCCACCCTTTCACCGTAAGAATTTTCTTAGAAGTTAAAATGAAGTTGCAGCTTCGATGGCAAGGTTGATATTTTAATTGTTAGTGTTTTGTACCATTTCCATAGTTTGTAGGCTTGTGTAAACTCTTAGTTCAAAGTAATCTGGTGTGTTGCAGATTTGCACCAGCGTAGTTTTTCAGAGGCTGTTGTGAGCGGTCGCAACTGCAGCCGTGTCAAAAGGGACCGACAAGGTTCTCTGTCCGAAAGCTCACACAGTCAAAACTTGTTTCTTTCTGCCTCTGAATAAATTTAAATCTATTTCTTTTAAAAAATGCTTTTAGGCACTGTTAAAGTGAATAAAATTCCCATTTGTTAAAAGGAATTTTGTTATGATTTCATCAGTTACTCTCTGGCAACTACTTTCCTGCTTAAATAGTGTGATTAAATGTGTGAATTTTCTTGATGAATCGCTAGTAAATAAAATAAATTTCTTTAATTTGTTTCTGATTTTGTTCCATTTGTTGCATTAATTGTAATAACAATATATTAGTCAGTTCCTTTGTGCTTTTCGGCAGCGCATTTGCACAGGCAACATTCGCATTTTGAGAAGCAGAGTGAGTACTGACTTAATCGAGAAAAGGGTAGGGACGTAAAATCTGAATCTACGGTATTTGCAATATTTTGTTCTGCCATTGGGCATTCCTGAGGCGAGCTATTGTTGACTGATCGATCGACAGCGCTTCCCTGTTCGCTAATTGTTTCACTCTCCACACCATTACTGCGTGACCATTTCCCTAGGCACAGTTACCAGATTACTTTGGACATTTGTGACTTCATTACAAGGTGACGCTGGCCGCTACGCTCATCGTTATAATCATATCTCCGTTTAGTTTGTAGCCTAGTGTAGCGCTTTTCACACGTCATGATTATCACAGAAGTTCACACGATAACACAGAAAAACAAGATTTGAAGAGCAAAAATAGCACTGAAAAAAATAAATATCTAATTAGTGGCAAAAGCGACTGCAGAATACTTAATGCAAATACACAACTGCTTTGCTCATTACAATATTGTACAATAATGAAAAACTACCATTAAAAAGGAAATTCTCTATACAATTACGCGCTAGCAGTAACAACAACTAATTTCTAATCATGTACCAATTACTCAAAATACCAGAAATATCAGAAGATTCCAGTCAGGCATCCTCGGCTAAGTGTTGACAGATGAAACTTCTTTTTAAATGTGTGAATCTGTACTTAAATTGATGAATGACTAAGAAGATGAAACTTCTACGTTATTTGATTCTGTAACAGCTGAGTAAAACTGATCGTACAAAGCCTAATTTCTCTTTACTTTTTCTTATCGTGTCGACACTGACCCACATTATTCTCGCGCTACGTAATCTGAACGCTCAAAAAAAAAAAAAAAAAAAAAAAAAAAAAAAAAAATTGCAACCTGACTTCAAATAATTAACACCTAAGAATGGCCCTGAATAAGAAGCAATCCTGACAATAACCTGTACATTTCATTAAGCACTTACCTCACAAAAATTTTCATTACGCGAACTACTGCAATACAGCGAGCGTCGATACCGCCAGCTAAATAAAAGACTAACTACTAAAGCCACTAACTACTAATAGGCATGTCGTTAGCAAAGGAAAGATTTTGTTGCAAACCAAATTATGTATTTTTTAACTTAATAATGTTACATCCAGTTCAAACACGAATATAAATCGTGATTGACATCCAGGTCAAAGATATATAATCATAAATAATTTTCAATCTCCAAGTCGGATACTTCCAGATCATTAGCCTACGTTAACACTTCAGACCTCTATCCTCCATCAATGCCAACTTCTCACATTTAACATCGATCACTGCTGGCTGTTCACCTCCAACTGCCCAACAGTTCTTCCATCACAGCTGCCGACTAACTTCCAACAACGAGTCCAACCAGCCACAGAGCATCTTACAAAGAAAGCGCAGTCAGAGATCCAATGCAAAGAGCTACACAACGCTGCCAGCATAGAAGCAGCCCACTTACTGTTGTATAGAGTTCGGGAGAGAGCATTAGGGAACGATTGACAAGAACAGGGGGAAGAGATATAGTAGAAGAGGAATGGGTAGCTTTCAGAGATGAAACAGTAAAGGCAGCAGAGGATCAAGTACGTAAAAAGACGAGGGCTAGCAGAAATCGTTGGGTAACAGAAGAGATATTGAATTTGAGTGATGAAAGGAGAAAATATAAAAATGCAGTAAATGAAGCAGGTAAAAAGCAATACAAACGTCTTAAAAATGAGATCGACAGGAAGTGCAAAATGGCTAAGCAGGCATGGCTAGAGGATAAATGTAAGAATGTAGAGGCATATATCAGTCGGAGTAAGGTAGATACTGCCTACAGGAAAATTAGAGAGACCTTTGGAGAAAAGAGAACCACTTGTTTGAACATCAAGAGCTCAGATGGAAACCCAGTTCTAAGCGAAGAAGGGAAAGCAGAAAGGTGGAAGGAGTATATACAGGGTCTATACAAGGGCGATGTACTTGAGGGCAATATTATGGAGATGGAAGAGGACGTAGATGAAGATGAAATGGGAGATATGATAATGGATGAAGAGTTTGACAGAACACTGGAAGATCTAAGTTGAAATAAGGCCCTGGGAGTAGACAACATTCCAATAGAACTACTGATAGCCTTGGGAGAGCCAGTCCTGACAAAACATTACTATCTGGTGAGCAAGATGTATGAGATAGGCGAAATACCATCAGAGTGTATAATAATTGCAATCCCAAAGAAAGCAGGTGCTGAGAGATGTGAAAATTACCAAACGATCAGCTTAATAAGTCACAGCTGCAAAATACTAAAACGAATTCTTGACAGACGAATGGAAAAACTGGTAGAAGCCGACCTCGGGGAAGATCAGTTTGGATTCCGTAGAAATGTTGGAACACGTGAGGCAATACTGGCTCTACGACTTGTCTTAGAAGGTAGATTAAGGAAAGGCAAACCTACGTTCCTGGCATTTGTAGACTTAGAGAAAGCTTTTGACAATGTTGACTGGAATACTCTCTTTCAAATTCTGAAGGTGGCAGGGGTAAAATACAGGGATCGAAAGGCTATTTACAATTTGTACAGAAACCAGATGGCAGTTATAAGAGTCGAGGGGCGTGAAAGGGAAACAGTGGTTGAGAAGGGAGTGAGACAGGTTTGTAGCCTATCCCCGATGTTATTCAATCTATAGATAGAGGAACCAGTAAAGGAGACCGAAGAAAAATTTGGAGTAGGAGTTAAAATCCATGGAGAAGAAGTAAAACTTCGAGGTTCGCCGACGACATTGTAATTGTGTCAGAGACAGCAATGGCCATCGAAAACCATTTGAATGGATTGGGCAGGAGAATATAAGATGAACGTAAAAGCAAAACAACGATAATGGAATGTAGTCGAATTAAATCAGGTGATACTGAGGGAATTATATAAGGAAACGAGGCACTGAAAGTAGTAAATGATTTTTGCTGCCGCGCGGGATTAGCCGAGCGCTCTAAGGCTCTGCTGTCATGGACTGTGCGGCTGATCCCGAAGAAGGTTCGAGTCCTCCGTCAGGCATGGGTGTGTGAGTTTGTCCTTAGGATAATTTAGGTTAAGTAGTGTGTAAGCTTAGGGACTGATGACCTTAGCAGTTAAGTCCCATAAGATTTCATACACATTTGAACTTTTTTTTTTGAGTTTTGCTATTTGGAGAGCAAAATAACTGATGATGGTCTGAGTAGAGAGGATAGAAAATTTAGACTGGGTATGGCAGGGAAGGCGTTTCTGAAGAAATGTAGCCATGTATGGAAGTGAAACATGGAGGATAAATAGTTTAGACAAGAAGAGAAAATAAGATGAAGAAGCTTGCACAGGATAGAGTAGAATGGAGAGCTGCATCAAACCAGTCTCTGGACTCAAAACCACAACAAGAACAACAGCAACAAAACACCTGAAACATGAAAGGGGAATTTTAACGTACACAGATTCGTATCATCGTATCAGAAGCTACGATGAAATCGACGCAGGTTTATTGGTGCTGGTTGTCGCCACGCCGACGGCCGTGAGAGCTTTTGGCGCGGGCGGTCGCAGGTGCAACTCAAGTGCGCCTTCTGGCGACTCTTTTCTTCAGAGCTGTGTGTGCCGGATATGAGCTGCTGCTTAGACGTGTCCGCCGATGGTTCCACGTTTCGTGGAACTTTGGTTCAATGAGAGCAGAATGGGAATGCCTCATCATGGGCACGGTCTGTGTCGTCACTCATTGTGCGTTCGCGTCCTCAGCCAGCCTGAGATTTGGGAGCGGCGTTTCTCCTCGTGTCTTTTTCAGAAGTAAAACTGAAATTACCACTGTCCAAGATACGGGGCCCGTCAGCTCCATTTTCTTCCTCTTCTGCCTCAACTACTTCAGATGTAACGTTACATGCAATGACGGGATCATCCATGAGGCAGCCGGTCTCCTCAGTCACGTCGCGATGCATGCTCTGGACTGAACAGATATATGAAAGAAATGGTACGTCTGCATCTTATACGATCCCCGTTAGCATAAAATACACAATGATATGAAAATGTGGTTTTATTTACTCAGCTATTGAAGCATAAAGGTTATTTCCAAATATGACCTCGATGTTGAGCGCCCATAAGCCCCCCTCCAAATATGTTTGTGAAATAACATCATCTCTCTCTCTCTCCCCCTCCCCCCTTCTCTCCCTCCCTCCATCCATGACACCCTATGTGTGTGTGTGTGTGTGTCACAGAGAAGAGAGAGAGGAGAGAGGAAAGAGGGAGAGAGAGAGAGAGAGAGAGAGAGAGAGAGAGAGAGAGAGTAGAGTGTAGAGAGAGATCTTTTCTTCGTTTATATTTACTAATTGTAGGGAAGAATGGTTCTTAACTGTGCTTTTGAAATGATGGGGAAGTTTCGACACTGGGGTCTTTAGATATAAAGCACGTAATTTGCAATGATGCAAGCTTGCATATCTCTCCGATGTAACCCGGTAACCGTGAACGTTTCTGTGACGGGCCTTCTGCAGTCTCCATGCAGAATGAAGGGAAGCGGCTCGTAGACGAAACAGCACGGGTTTGGCGCGTCAAGGGCTACAGAACCATTTCCCTCCGACATGAAATCGTTATTTACGTGTCGGACGTAGGAACGAAGTTCTTTTTTTTTGTCTTGTTCAGGGTTGCCTTCGTTGTTTACAAGTTGTACTTATTTGCAGGAACTGTATACAATAGTTTCTGTTAATTTTGTCTTTATAATCGGTAGAACTGACGAACCAGAAACAGCGAAAGGAAAGACAGCCCTGCACAAATTGTGTTTGTATGTGATTAGACCAATCAGCTATAGTGCTAACGCAGCCGAACGCCAAAAACTTAGTGTTTCAAGTGTCAGTGACAATGAAACATGCGAACAAAAGGGGAGCATGTTGCAGGTGTCATCCTGGCTGAAGTGTGGAGGCGTGCGCAGCCTGTCACCGCTGCACGCGCACCCCACGCCACTATCAGCAACGCACGCTTCCGCCCAGTCCGGACGGGAAATCGCACAGTTCTAAGTGCGTGGCGGTCGCACTAGCTGGCAAGCGTGGACTGAATGCGCGTCTGAAAGTCACACGTGTGCTCGAGGACTTGATCTCCTCCATTCGGACGTTGCCATTAGCTTTCCGACCGGCAGCGACTGTCCAAAGTTCCGTTCAGCCATTGGAGACAGCGGGTGCGGCTGTTGCCCGAGAGGAGCTGCTAGCTGCTGTATGCTGGCGACCGGCCGGCAAGAGAAGCGCCCCTGACTCCCGACACGCCGTTCCCCGCAGCGCGACCCTCAAACTGCTCGCTTTCCACGACGTCCATTTCACTTCACGGGATACTTCCCTCCCTCCGGACGAACGGGCTGGGCCTTTACTCTGCAAATTGAAACGGCGTTCATCTGTGGGGATCGCAGTGCTGCTTTCTTCCTCGGTCTGTTACTCTCAACGTTGCTGACTTCCCAACAAATAGCGGTCCGTTTCATATCAGCGGTCCGTGGTTTACCAACAGTGACTGGTGTCTGGCATTTGGACGAATCGTTCTGCAGCGTTCGTACTCTCGGTAAACGACACCTTTCCAACAACACCATTAAGCTGCGTAAAAATTGTGTATTGTTAGACTGGAGTTCGGCATTAGTCCATTTTCACACTAATGGTAACAAAATACTTTGCACAGCAAGCGTGAGAAAGAAAACTTGAAAAATGTAACCATTTAAATACACTATAATACACCTTAACCGGTCTGAAACCGTGGTCGGTCCACCACGACACGTAGCGCCACGAACTTCGCCTGTGTTATGACAGCGGCGAGCACACAGCCTCACACCTGAGTCCCGGGTGTGCTCTGACGCTCTCTGATCTGGCTACTGTATGCTGTTAATTTAATTTGTTTAAGTATTAGTGTGAATGAAAGGCGTGAATGGTAAATAATAAGATAAAAGGGATGCTTCTGTGCCCATTAACTGAGAACACGTTAGGGTGCGATCTGTTGCTGAACACGGAGAAAGACTCGTGCTCAGGAGTAGCTTGTAAAGTGCAGCCAGCCAGTTAATGGAACTATGAAACAAACGTTTGACGATATTTCTGTTATTTAAAGAGAGGGTTATTTTGATAACTGAGCATTTTCCACATTTGCGGATTTAATAAACTGTTTATAAAACCTCTTAGTTTGTGACGAGTCAAATGTAAAAGACGTGGGATTGAGCGGATTAATACTAATATCGCACTGGCTCTGAAGTTTATCAGCCAATCGGAAGACAGTACGTTCAAGCGTATTTTGTGGGCTAAGACTCTAAAGCCTAAGGCAGTTCGGACCCGTCCGTTAGGGGCTCTTAACATTTCTGATAATTCTGACTTAAAGTTGGCCTCGGAGATTCGCAAAGTGAACGCCAACGAGAAAGAAAGACGAGCAGGAGAAATTCCGTTTTTGGTGTGTAATCTGTAACTTTTCAGTTAAATTTTTGGAAATTTGTGGTAAGGTCGTATGGTACCAACCTGCTGAGGTCATCGGTACTTAAGCTTACGCACTACTTAATCTAACTTAAACTAACTTACGGTAAGGACAACACACACCCACGGCCGAGGGAGGACTCGAACCTCCGACGTGGGGAGCCGCCCGGGCCGTGAAAAGACGCGGCTACCCCGTGCGGCAGTTTTCAGCTAACTAAAATGCGCGTGGCGTATTGTGCAAGTCAGGACCGAGAAGTCAAAGTTCGAAGAGATCCATTTGAATAACATTAGAGCGAGAAATGTGTCGCTGATAACCCATTCTGGTATTAGGGTCGGTTGGATACTATAAGCTGGCTATTACGAGTGACTGTGACTGCGTGTGTGTTGAAAGTCTACCTTAAGATCTGCTCGAGCTCAGCAGTATGTTCGTATCAAACAAACTACCTTCCAAGTTAACTTGATGCTAGAAAAATATTTGATGCAACTTGTAGCGATGTGTAGTACGGCTGGTTGTCGGCTACACCTTCTCTAGCCGACAACATTACCCATTGTGTTAACAGGTCAGGAAATCACTGAGAGGTAAGTGAACAGTTTTCTGTGGAAAGAGCATTTTTAACCGCGTCGTAGCAACTAGAAGGCACGCATCTTATCTTTTCCCTTGTTCCCTGTGTCAGCACACGGGGACAGGTAGAGTCGAGACCAGGGACCTTCACACGATTCGCGGTGGGCTTTCTGCTGTGCAACTTGTGGAAGAGCCGCCGGAAGGAGGAAACGGCTGCACACTCTGCGGTCCCACCTCGTATCACGGGTTCTAAGCGACGTGTCAGCGACGTTGTTTCCTAGTCTTCACCTACAGACTACACTTTCCTCACTAACACAGTTTGACTCAAAGCAATCGTTTTCACCATTTATTTCGATCACACGCAGTTAGTGCTCATATTCCTATGAAGATCTTCATATATAGTCTGCGTGGCAGCGTGTACGTTTTGCTGTACTGTGCATTCAATTTTTCTCCGTCTTTCATTTTCTGACGGGCTGTTGGAAAGAACGGCACGGCTCCCTCCGTGCGAGCCGCTATTCGCGTGATTTCATGTGCAGAATCGCTGCGGTGTGCATACGACGGTCGTTCAATATAAAGTGTCCCGATACTTCTTTTTCACAGGCGATAATGTAGCGATGTATTTAGTAAAACGTTGTTTCACTGCTTCACATTTGATGTTTCTTGAGCTCGTGTGCGAAGTTTAGAACAGTTGCGCCAGATGGCGCGGCCGCCTTGAACCACGAAATGACGTGTTAGTCACAAGCAACGTGCCGCTGCGATTCTCGGTGTGTGCGCACGACGGCCGAGTCCTAAGAGCGGCTGTGGCAAAGGAACGTTGGCGAACGTCGGAACCCGGAAGTGCGGCTGTGGTGCCGTTGGCAGGAACAGGATCGGGCGGGGATGAATAGGAGGCGCGCGGCCCTCGGCTCGTGGTGGCCGCGTGGACGCCGGCAGGCGGTGGGGGCACCGACTGCGCAGTCGCACCGAGGGTACGGCACACCAGAGGACATCCTGCCGGCAGCGGGTACTGGCTCTCAGACACCGTGGACCGTGCTGCAGGCTTCAATAAACTGAAACAAATATTCACTGATACCGTCACCAAGTTCTAATCTTAGGTGTAAAAATGTCCCGATGATAGGTACTCAAAGGTCCTATTGCGCAGCTGGCTGGAGAACATTCCTCATTCCCGGAATGGCAGACAGGTGGTTCTGGAAATTTCTGCGGGAGACTAGCGGACTCGCTACGTCGACGCCGTCTCGGTAAGATTATGTTCGGAAGAAAAGAGAGAGAAAGGTGAGGCTTTAACGCCCCGCGACCCACGAGGTCATTAGAGGCCGAGGGTGAGCTCTCCGTGGGGAAGGAAGTCGGCAGCGTACTTTCTGAAAGGAACCAACGACTTACAGAAGTGACGGAAACCATATTCTGATGATGATAATGACGACATAGAGGGGATCTGTACCGTTGCTCTGTCGAATGCGAGCCCAGTGTGCTAAACACTCTGGCGCCGCATATTGTGAACTACTTCTGGATAAGGTTTGCTCACATTTCTGTTACAGTCCACTACCGGTCAAACGCTTTACTGACGCATGACACTGCCCTCCTTGACAGATAAACTGACTTCAACGGTTGTCTTTCTCTGTTCCTTTCTTCCATTTTTAACTAACGTATGTTACTGCATTTCAGATCCAAGTTTCTCTCCGTATGGTATGACGACTTGCATTAAAATCTAAGTAAGTGTATCAACAGTACGTCAGCGACATACTGCCCTTATTTTCTCGGAGCTTTCTCATGGAGGCAGTCCATCAGAAGGCCTCGACCGGCGTCGCGTGCGACCTCTGGCCTGCGTGTAGCAGTCTGCCCTGCCAGCGAGCAGTTGCATTTGGGCGTGGCTGCGGATTCTAGTCGGGCGAAGACTTCCCAGCCGTCTGTACGTAATCGAAGGCTAATAGACAGCTGGATACGAAAATTGCAACGCTGTGTAGGTAGCATTCAGCATCAAATTGGCATTGCAAATGGCCAGGGCCTCAGCGCAGACGGTCAAAACAGGTAGGAGTAGAGGTTATGCAGCGAGTTTCCCTTTGTGCTAAGTTCGTTGTTTCGCCTCTAACTATCCGATGAAATTCTGTCATTGGTATGCTCCGCGTTTTCACTTACTACGTACAATGCTCCAAACAGTACAGCTTTTCTGCACCAGAAAACACGTGCTTGTCGGATCTGTGTTCAGTTCGTGATCATTAGCCTCGTCTGTAGATCTCTGGCAGCATACATCTAGAAACAGGGTGTGAAATTGTTTGATGTATGCTGTGGGGCGGTAACCTCGATGTCTAAACAACATCTTAAGGAAGCAAACTGCAACTACAGGAACTGTTTTCTATATGAAATTGCCGTATTCAGACTACTTACGTGACGTCAAGAGTCTAAACAGCAATGCAGGAGTTGTGGAATGTGTTCCAACAAATGAAAGGTGAATATTATGCAGAATACAACCTTAAATTCCTACGATTTCCACTGTCATTCGACTCTGCTTCAAGTATGCCCCTTTCCTCTGCATATGTATAGAACCAACCTCCACGTGAGTGTGATTCAGAGTCAGAAGCTGTTGTGAACCACATCATGTTTTCGTATTCCAAATTTGACAATGGATGATCGAAATTTCTTAGGACTTTTATGAGTGTGGATTACCTTCTTCCTCCATCAGCGTCTTCTCTTTTGGTTTCTAAAGACATTCGGCCGGCCTCGGTGGTCGAGCGGTTCTAGACGCTTCAGTCCGGAACCGCGAGACTGCTACGGTCGCAGGTTCGAATCCTGCTACGGGCATGGATGTGTGTGATGTCCTTAGGTTAGTTAGGTTTAAGTAGATCTAAGTTCTAGGGGTCTGATGACTTCAGATGTCGCATAGTGCTCAGACATTTGAACCATTTCTAAAGACAATCGGTTGTATAAAATGACTGTCAGGTTTCTTATAAGAGTCTCTAGGACTCATATTTTCATTTATATCTATCAGTTATTAAATTTAAGAAGTATTGAGAGCTGGTTACAAACGTATGCCTGGTTTCCTTATCATTCTGCTTGTTAAATATTTATGTTAAAGTCTGACGGCTTCATCTTCCAATTTTGGAAATATGCTTTTCCGTATTTTCTTTGTGCAGTTATGTATTCTGTGCAAATATGTGTTCTCGATGGCTAAATAGAGTACCAACTCTGGAGGTCAAATAAAATGAAACAAAAGACACAAACAATCCAAACAACCGGCTGTACTGCCATCGCGCGAACTTACGGACCAGCGACACCGTGCACAACGAATTGATTATCAATATACGTTAGATCTAAATAGTGGACGAAAGTTACAAATATTTCTGTTGGTTGAAGAGGGAACGAGTGGTTTAGTACGACAATGTTTAGCAAGGGCAGAGTCAAAAGCGAGGTTCAAGCATTTGTAATTTTAGTAAACTGATATGATTCATGTAATACAACGCTTACGTTGCGAACATGAAAGAGTACGTATAAATTGCACACTAAAACAAAGCGATAAGTTAAAAGTAGCTGCAGTAACGTTGAAACATACGCAAGATCAGGCTAGAGGGTAGAGGGGCCGGGGATACTGGCCGACGTACCGCCTCACTGCAGGGGTGAAGGCGCGGCGCGAATTTTATCCTCCGTTTCGCTGGCGGCTGTAAAGGCAAAATCTGTTAAAACGAAGTGAAATGTGACCGAAACAGTGAACTGTATAACACAGAAATAAAGTCGTTTCCTTATTGTACATCTTTGGATTTGCTGGTTTTTAATTTGCCATTACTGATTTTCCTAGACGAGTAGAAGCCTTTTTGTCTAGCGAGAAATGGAGGATGTCGGTGGGTAGAGATAAGCGAGGCGGTAGGAGGAGGCGGGGGCGGCGCCAGGCCAGTGAGTCAGCGGTCAGCGGGGCCCGCCTGCACAGTGTCAGCGGGCGCCGCGAGTACACAGCGGGCAAGGTGTGTGCGTCAGCCGGTCTGGCGGTACACGCGTCGTGTGCTGCGAGCGGAGAAGCCGCAACACTGTACCAAACTCTCGTCTGTGGAGCAGACGGGGAAATCTTCTGTGAGCGACGCACTGCCAACACTGTCCCTAAGAAAAATTTTGCGGTTTCGCGTGGCAGCTCAAACGCCAAGGACCGAGTGAAAGCAGTTTTAAGAGACCACTCACAAAGGCCGTTTACCTTCAACAGTATGCATTTGTGTACAATCGATGTTTCAATTCGAATGAATCTAGTGGTTACAGAAGCAGGAGTCGCTGCAGACACATTACCGCATCACACGTGGATTCAGTAGAAACTCTACACCACACGTCTGTTGCCTTTTGTACACTTTGCACATTGACAAACCACATATCTACATCTACATCTACATTTATACTCCGCAAGCCACCCAACGGTGTGTGGCGGAGGGCACTTTACGTGCCACTGTCATTACCTCCCTTTTTTGTTCCGGTCGCGTATGGTTCGCGGGAAGAACGACTGTGTGAAAGCCTCCGTGCGCGCTCGAATCTCTCTACGTAATCGGTACTTCGTCATCTGCTTTTATTATGTTACAAAATAAAATAAAAAAATATATGACGGAGTGGCAGTGTTGGCCCGCAGACGGCCTGCTAGTGCAAGTCTTTCTCTTTGACGCCATTTGGGCGACTTTGGACGAGATATGGTGGTTCTGACAGCAGTCAGCCCTCGAGCGAAGGGAACCTCCGATCCAGCGACCCAGACTGGATCTGGAGGTGTGGTCTTCACCCGCTTACCCGCGATTAACTTTCTGACCGAGCTACAGATCTATGTTTACATGTGCTCGGTAAAGGTCTGGCTGACAAGGTGCAATTTCTGTCGCAACATTTGATAATGTAATCATTGTCACTTTAGATAATAGACTTGTGCACTGGGGATACACTGAAAATGATGTAGCGCGTCCACATATTGCGCTGTTAACTGTGTCCATATATTGCGTTGTTAACTGTGCATGCTGTTCCATTCCGCTGTGTTGAAATCAATGAAGACTTCAAATTCCCCATTCGACGACGAATATGACGGAGATGCAGCAGCAACGACTCGAGTTGCACGTGTATTGCTCTGGTCAAATATGTAGCATTGTGTGAAGTTATACCTGATTTAGACTCTTCTGTGTCTGCCGGTTACTCTTCTGTAGTCTTCAGAGTTGTTGTAACGTAAACTGACGGTGGAGGGGCGTCGATACACTGCGCAGAGTTAGTGGCGACGACTGAAAGTGTGTGCCACTCGAAGCAGCGATCTGCGGCTTACTGGATAGTTGCACTGTCCGGATGCAGTGTTCATGGCAAATGCGCGGATTTTCTCCGACTCACATACTCGTCCAGCGCCACCTGCCCGCACTACGCGTCGTCCACTTCGTCAGTGCTCTCTATTGGAGATTCGCACAGGAGACGGGACACAACTGTGCATCCGCACTGAAGGCTCTGGATTCGTTGCCCATCGAGACAAATCAGCGATACGAACGCGTCATGACTCGTTCTTGAAGACATCTGCAAAAGAATGGTCATTCGTACAATTCAGAGTCGTTCACCTACAAGATCGATTGTACACACATTTCGAGTTTCACATATAAATGACCTTCTGGAGACGCAGGACGAATACATTTTCGCGTTTTCAAACCGTTTTAGGTGTCTGAGCAGGGTTACCGACTGCTTAAGTGTCACTGGGAGCATTCAAAATCGTGTGAGATGAATAAGAGAGAGAAGAGGTGGCACATAGCAGGTAAGTGTTACTGCCAGGACACGGTAGGAACGTAAAACAGGGAAGATTATGTAGGGTTTAGTGATAAGTATGGCCATCGCGAAAAAAACCGGAATTTGGGAAGAAACCGGCCACTTACTTTTCACAGGAATCGTCCTGGCATTAGGCGATGTAGGAAGACGACGGCCGAGATAAAGCCGAGTGATCGCTCCTGGGCTGAGCCGCAGCGCCGCAGCCAGCAGGGGCCGGGGCTGCGGGGCTGCGCGGTCGCACGCTGTGCCGGAGTCGACGGAGGATTCGGCCGGTCGGCAGCGCTGCGCCCGAGCCCGAGTCGCGGTTCCACCTGCGAGGGCTCGTTCCTGTACATAGTCAAGGCGCTGTTGCGTTTTCCTGGAGGAACCGCAGAATGGTAGAAAGCGAGTACTACACGGCATTTGCTTTTCTTTGCGTCGGCGTTGCCCCCTACAAACTGCTGTTCTTTGATATCTAGTGAAGAATTTTTCACTGAAGCGAGAAGAACATTTAATAACGCACTTTAATACTGCACAAATACATAACAGACATGTCGTCCAAGTTTCGGAGGTGCAGAATTAACAGAAATCGCAGATCGTAGTTACAGAACTCAGCCAGACCTACAAAGTTGTACAAAGGAAATGGCAGCTAGTTTCTTTCCGTATAAGATTCAAAATTTCCGTCTGAAAACTTCTGAGTAGCCTGCTTAATAGCTGGTTTGTCCGTCTTGAGAACGAAAGACCGGATCAGGGATCAGACAATTTGTCGGTAGGTTTGTGGAGGTATGTGACATGTCCACGCGTCAGTAACGGGTCCCCGCTTTGCGTACGTGGTGATGGCGCCCTATAGCGACCCAGATAGCTTCCGTAGGTTTTACATCTGGCCAGTTTGCTCTCTAAGACTTAACAAGTTGGCTAGAATGTTCCTCAAACTACTGTAGCGCGGATTCGACTCTGAGACGCGAACAATTATACTGCTGAAAGATGACATTGCAGTCGGGGAAGACATCAAACATGAAGGGGCGTAGGTGGTTTGCAACTGTTAGCGTATTTTCGATTACTACCACAGGTTCCTTGCAAGCGCAGGAGAATCTCTCCCATACCGTAATATTGCTCCCGCCAGTCTTCATTTGTGGCGCGTTTCACGTTTCGAGCCGCCATTCCCCGCGATGACGGAGTTTGTGGTGACCTAGGGTAGCAAAAATGTCGGTCACCGAAGAGCCGCCACGTTTCTACTGACCGGCGGTCGCCTGCCCGCTGCGGCCATAACTGGCGACGTCGTCGTATCGACGTGTGAACACGTAGGGGTGGTCTGCTGCGGAGCTCCGTGTTCCACAGAGTACGAGGAACGGTGTGCTCCGAAACATCTGTGCGCGCACCAGAATTTTGCTGTTTTACCAGAGATACTTCAAATCACCATCTGCTCTACTTTACAGAGCAGACAAGCCACCGAACCCCACGTTGTGTGAGCAATCGTGGACGACCAACCATTTGGCATCTACTTGTTGCTTCACTGTCATTTTACCTCTTTCCATAGGTAGCACTTGAACATTCTACCACCTTCGCCGTTTTCGAGATACACGTTCACAGGTTCTGCGTAATAATACTCGAGCCTTTGTCAAAGTCAATTATCTCAGTGTATTTCCCTACTTGCAGACCATACCTTCGCTAGAATGATCCCGCTTCCGTTACAGCGTGACGTGCGCGCAACGCCCCCACGAGGCATCCGACTTCGCGCTGGGCAGTGGTCATAATGTTTTGGCTGACCAGTGTGCCAACACACGAAAGTAATGTCTGAATTTCTAAGTGTGCTGCGGAACATCCTAGTTCGTATCACGTTCTGGAGAACGACATCTGGCGTACACGACTTCTCGTATAGCGACTTGAAGTAAAGCAGAAATCGAAAAGAAAGGAACAAAGAAAACAATGAAGATTTGTATGGGTCACTAGCGACGAAGATGGAGAAAGTCGGTTGAAGTTCGTGGCCTCGGCCTGTTTGAGGAAGCGTCGCATCAGACGTCCAGCCGACGCAGTTCGTGGAGACCACGTGACCAGTGTCCGAATACCACTGCAGCTGGAACACAGTCTGTTTTCTTGCGACGATATACAGCGCGTAGCAGGAGAGTCTGACGGTCTTCCACTAATAATACCTCGTTTACTACAAAACATCATTACATGTTTATCGATACAACATGTTGCATACATACGCGTTTTACGAGCCATGAAAACTATACGAACGAGGTGTTATTATTTGAAAATGTCATATTAGTGGTATTCAAGTTCCACTGTGGACTCTTCAGTTCCCTTCTGAAGCTGTCAACAACACATTCGAAAACCTGATTACGTATGGCAGAGATTAGCTGGCTAAACACGTTCCGTTGCGATTTACGCTTCTTGTAAGTCGCGGTACCGGGAAATTTTCAAGCATAGACAGTCAGCTTTGCGAAGTCCTTGTAGATGTTTGCCCGTTAGTTCCCTCAAATAATTATGGCCTAGTTCGACATTTCTTCATCACTTCACATCACACTGGCGTTCCTACATCTGTTTTACGTGCTCACGAACCTTTAGTTACTAAACGGATGCCATTCTATCAACTGTTCGCCCATACGTAGCAGGCATGTGTCCGTTTCGACCGACTTTGAAGCCCTGTCGCGATTGACATTGAGATGTAACCCAATTTTGAAAATCTCTACGGCTACTCAAATGGCATCACATCGCAAACAGTGCGTCGATAAGTAACATTTAAAGACTAGTGTACTGCTAGAATTATTATTGGTTAAAAAGAGTCGTGTCTCTTTTCCGCACTCTCTGTCTGAATGTCGGACCGTGTCGAAAGCTTTCAGGCACCGAATCCTACCAATTTGCCGACCATATCATGAATTTTCTTGGCCGCCTTAAAACGACATTTTTATTGGTTACGAGCACACGTTACACATAACTCAGCGGATACTAATTAACCATTTCAGAAAGAAGTGCATGTTCAGGTTGGTCTGTTACTAGGCTCACCCGCCAGAAAGGTTACTCACCTCTAGGACAATCTTTACGAGCACCATTTACGAGGGTCAGTCAAAAAGTAATGCCTCCTATTTTTTTTTCTACGTTTAATTGTCAGGAAATTTAAATGCAATTACATAGGTTGAAAACCACAACATTGAGGATCATTTTGTCATTTTTCAATGTAATCTCCGCCCATCTCTACAGTTTTGGTCCATCTTCGAACAAGGGCATGTATCCCAGCACGGTAAAAATCACAGCTCTGCTTCCTAAGCCATTGACGCACGGATGTTTTGACGGCCTCCTAATCTTCAAAATGAATCCTACGATGAGCTTCTTTTAGTGGCCCGAAGAGATGGAAGTCTGATGGTGCCAGGTCAGGGCTGTATGGGGGATGAGGCAAAATTTCCCATCCAATTTTGACAATCTCGTCAGAGGTGTGACGACTGGTGTGTGGTCTTGCATTGTCATGCAAAAGAAGAACATCTGCCATTGATTTTGTTGGGCGAACTCGCTGAAGACGTGCTTTAAGTTTTTTGAGGGTTGTGACGTATTGAACAGAATTTATTGTGCATCCCTGCTCCAAAAAATCAACCAGAATCACACCCTCTGTATCCCAGAAAACTGTTGCCATAACTTTCCCTGCCGATCGCACAGTTTTGAATTTTTTCTTCCTCGGCGAGCTTGTGTGACGCCTCTCCATTGACTGCCTCTTTGATTCGGGTTCAAAAAAATGCACCCATGTTTCGTCCCCGGTCACAATTTTTTTCAGAAACTCATCTCCCTCCAAACGGAAGCGCTGCAAGTGTTGGGAGGCTATTGTTTTCCTTGCCTCTTTATTCTGATCGGTTAACATTCTTGGAACCCCCCGTGCACAAACTTTTGAGTAACCCAATTGTTTAATAATCGTGATCACACTGCCTTTACTAAGAGAAATAATGCGACACACTTCATCTGCAGTCACCCGACGGTCACCACGAATGATGTCATCAACTTGCTGAATGTTGTGTGGAGTCACTGCACTCACCGGCCTGCCGCTCCGCTTTTCGTCAGTCAACGGTGTTTGCCCTTCAGCTTCCTTACAACGACGAACCCATCGTCTAACAGTGCTGACATCCACTGTCACAACACCATACACCTTCTTCAGTCTTTCATGAATGCGTATGGGCGTTTCACCTTCTGCATTCAAGAATTCAATCACACAACGCTGTCTCAAACGAACATCGATGTCGGCCATCTTACAAACTTCTGCTGTGCTGCCACCTGTTGACACAGAAAGTTACTACTGCAGTGGATTGCAGAAGTAGGTTTGAGGAATGGCGCCAAATTCAAATTTTTCACTTAACTTAATTTTTTTAAGTAGAAAAAAAATGGGAGGCATTACTTTTTGACCGACCCTCGTAATACCGTGTAATTCTTCTCACGAACTTGATAACCATCTGGATTCGGTTGGGGAGTGAACTCACAAGGCTGTGCCGATACGTCGCATCCAAGTTACGCCACTCTGAGAATCTGACAGCGCAGTTCCAGGAAGTTGCGGGGCTGCTGATGTTAGCGTTTTACCCGCTGCTCGGCATGTCCCACAGATTTTCTGTGAGGGTGAGTCACGTCATTTTCCAGATCATTCGATACGTTATCTGGTGGGGAAGTGTTCAGAAAACCAGACATACGTTGCTCCAAACCTATGACCTCTGCTGCTGTCGTCTATATGTCCCTGTGTGAGCAATGGCCTCTAGCTGTGTGACTGACTCCAAACGTTCATCGGATGAAGTCCGCGCAGCTGTGTTCTGTCGCCGAGAGATCGGGATGGACCTCGGAGACCAGTTGCCTGCAGCATCTCCTCAGAATGGTTTTCCGACAACACTTCTAACCTCGCGTTTCGCGGCCACCTGCGCCCACACAACCGTTTACTGGCGCGTTGACCTGTCCGCCGCGAAACACCGACGAATCCAGCAGCTGCGCACACCGTGTTCCCGTGGGCACGAACAAACACGATTACTTTCTTTCCCTCTCTGTACGTGACAGTGTCCGTTGGGAAGATAAACGTCTCACTTACCACTGCTGCCTACACAGCGCTCGCGGCTGAGCAGGTGACTCGTTCGCTGCGCCACCTGTAGAGACGAGACGATTCAGCTGCGCATAGTGTGCGTCAGCACCGGGCTGACGAATTTTCTGTCGGCTGGGCTGAAGTAACCTTTTTATTCGCCGAATAGTGATTTCGGCGTATAATGTATTCGTAAGTGATAGACGTAACAAGATGAATTGCTTGAAGACCAGAGCAATTTTAAGAATACAATGTGTTCTAAATATTGTTTACAGTAAAGAAAATTACTTTAAAAATATACTTCTCCCTATTTCACTATGAAGGCGTCAATGCATACCGTTCCTTTTCATAGGGCACTGTTCTCGTGGCAACCATATTTACATATTCCACGTGTATAATGAGACAGTTTTTTTCCTTTATTGTTATTTTCAAACCTGTTTACAGGCAGGCCTGCAGCAGCATTCTACGCCGGTCTTCGGCCGCAGAGAAACATACAAGACAGAAATGATGACAATGTGAGATAAATAGATGGTGGACATATAAACGGAGACAAACACTTTTTAAAATACATGGAGCCGTTCACGGGCGTAGAGACCGAGATAAAAGTTGTTCAGATACTTGGACACAGACATAGACGAAAATTGTCACACGTGAACGTAGGTGCACAAAACGAATAACACTGAACCACTTAAGCCCAAAACGACGGCACACACAGAAACACTAGCGCGTCGATCTCCGGCGCGCGAATGTTCACTAACCTTGTACGAGTCCGGCGACCTGCCAAGAGATGAGGAGGGGGGAGTGGGAGAGGGAGAAGGGAGAGCAGATGCCATGGGCAGGTGAGAGAGGGGGGAGGAGAGGAAAGGGGGGGAAGCCCGGGGGAAGAGGGGTGGAGGATGGGGACGGGGGAAAGGAAAGAGAAGGGAGGGAGGGTGCCTAGAGGAGAGGACACAGGAAGTGGGGGCGGGGAGGATCAAAATTCATAGGAGGGGTAGATGGAGGGGAGGAGCACATCATCAGGTGGCGGGAGCTGGCGGAAGCCACCTTGGGAGAGGATAAGGCCGGTGGAGCGATGGAAACCGGGTGGGACATGGGAATACAGGCGCGGCAATGGGCGAGGGTGGGAGAGGATGGGCGAGACAAGCAGGTGAGGAGGGTCGAGTTTGCGGGAGGTGTACAGGATCTGTAGCCTTTCAAGGAAGAGGAGGAGGTGGGGGAACGGAATGAGATCGTATAGGATCCGCGTGGGGGAGGGGAGACAGATGCGATAGGCGAAGCTATAATGAGACAGGACTCGTCGTCGTTTATGTAGAAGAGTGTAGCACTTTGCTAAAACGAGAACATTTTGTCAAACCACGTCTGTAGGCACGAATTCACTCACCATATAACGAATACATTACTTACTCTAATAATTACGTTCGAGACACCTGTGCATGTAATTTTGCTGTGATACGGCATGCAGCCTACATTGAAGAGAGCCGAACTGCCTAGTACTCAGGAGCTTCGAATTTACGTGCAGACTTCCAGAGAGGGCGCAAACCCCCCAACATCAAGGATTTCTTTCGCCATTCCTTTGCTGAGACAGTTTATTTTCCCTAAGATTAGAACGGTGCAGCCAGCATGTTTGAACATCTCCCCCCCCCCCCCCCCCCCCCACACACACACTACTGACATCACGGCTTACATGTTTAAACAATTTTACTGCACCCAGCTACCTGCCTGCTTGTGCAGCATAAATAATTCACACTCTAAGTTTGGACCCAAAGAGCTAACTCCTAAAAGTCAGATAGTCAGATAGTCAGAAACGCCACAGTATATTTAGAAGAGGAATTTATGCCGTAAATGACAACAGATTTAAGAAACCAACATGAAAGGAATCCAACAGAGACCTTTCACTATGTGCGCAGCAAGCTGGGCGTACAATTTTAAAAGGTGTTTAGAGTTTAAGATGTGACATCTTACCATGAAGGAATAAATTAAAATGAAGATACGTGTTGTACTGAAAAAATGTTGTGAGTAGATAAAATTGATACCCAATTTATGTGGAACGTATTAGCAGAACGTCAGCATTTGAAAAATCTTAGGACTACTGAATGAAATGGGTGTCTATTTTACATATTTAGCAATGGGATCATAAATGAGTGACTTGCTAATAGGGTTTGCGGTGGCACGCAGGTGTGTCGTCCAAGTATGATTGTCTCCATTCAGAGAAACGGGAATTCAGTAGGTGGCCAGCTCCACGTGTGAACGCGAGAGCACACCGTTATTTGTATGGGAATGCTGTATTTATGCTGTTCAAAGAAACGGAATAGTTGTGTACATGGTGGCCAGTTCTGCAGAATTCCGTATGAGCGCACCGAAATGTTATTTGTTAGAGCGACATGAAATGGAAGTGTAATAAGGAGACAAACACGTAAAATGTAATAAAGGAAAATACGAAGCTGTACGTTCGAAACACATGACACAATACATAACGGCATGGCAGTCGTGTTAATGACCAGTGATTTTATATAACGTACTAAAATCTTTAAATTTTCAGGTACCACTAGTAAAATAAAATGTAAGTTTATTAAGGTGAGAAAAAGAGACCATCAGAGAAAGGTAACAACAGCAAATCCGAAAAAGGGGGACAGTGACAGAGAAGGTAGTACTGAGTAAGACTATGAGAATATGTAAAAATATGACTAAAGAAACTTGCAGTAATTTATACTAAACTTGCTATGTAGTTTACAATTGTCCACAGGAAACAAGCCGACGCATGAAATGATGAACAGGCCAACATAATCATTCACTTGCGTATGTCTGTGTGTGCAGATGTGCACATTATTATTCACATAACATAATAAATTGCAGCCAGTGGGCTGAAGCGCAACGCCTCTGCAAAGAAATACAATGAATACAAAAATATTATTTTTAATGTTTTCGCGTGGTTTTACCGCTGCGAACTATACACGTAAGCTGGTGATCACTATAAATAACACCTAAACATTAAACAGGAATTTTTTTTTGTAAATTTCCGAGGTTTCAAACCAATTTACGACTACTATCAGAGGAGTCTAAGTATACATTAAGAAAATACTCACTAACACTTAAATCTATTATTGCTTTATTGAAGCGTTCAGCAGCCATGTGCACGAAAGAACGTTTATTTCCTTTGCAGGTTTCAGGCAACTAGTGCCCTTCTTCAGAAGGCTGTGCAGGAAAATGTACCACAAATAAGTAGAAGCTAGATAAGAATATAAAAATTTAAAAACACAACCCACACCATTATGGAGCCGCCAGTAGCTTACCGAAGCTTTCTTGACAAGTCGGGTCCATGGGTTCGTGGTGTCTGCGAGACCTTGGAACCATAACGTCAGCTTCTGCCAACTGAAATCGGGACTCATCGGACCAGACGTCTAGGGTCCAACCAATACGGTTCTGAGTCCTGGAGAGGCGCTGCAGGCCATGGGTTCATGGTGTCTGCGCCACGTTGGAACCCTACCTTCAGCTTCTGTCAACTGAAATCGGAACTCATCGAACCAGGCGTCTAGGGTCCAAACAATACGGTTCTGAGTCCTGGAGAGGCGCTGCAGGCCATGGGTTCATGGTGTCTGCACCACCTTGGAACCCTACCGTCAGCTTCTGCCAACTGAAATCGGGACTCATCGGACCAGACGTCTAGGGTCCAACCAATACGGTTCTGAGTCCTGGAGAGGCGCTGCAGGCCATGGGTTCGTGGTGTCTTCGCCACCTTGGAACCCTACCGTCAGCTTCTGCCAACTGAAATCGTGACTCGTCGGACCAGACGTCTAGGGTCCAACCAATACTGTTCTGAGTCCTGGAGTGGCGCTGCAGGTCATGGGTTCGTTGTGTCTTCGCCACCTTGGAACCCTACCGTCAGCTTCTGCCAACGGAAATCGGGACTCATCGGACCAGACGTCTAGGGTCCAAGCAATACGGTTCTGAGTCCTGGAGAGGCGCTGCAGGCCATGGGTTCGTGGTGTCTGCGCCACCTTGGAACCCTACCTTCAGCTTCTGCCAACTGAAATCGGGACTCATCGGACCAGATGTCAAGGGTCCAACCAATACGGTTCTGTGTCCTGGAGAGGCGCTGCAGGCCATGGGTTCGTGGTGTCTGCGCCACCTTGGAACCCTACCTTCAGCTTCTGCCAACTGAAATCGGGACTCATCGGACCAGATGTCTAGGGTCCAACCAATACGGTTCTGAGTCCTGGAGTGGTGCTGCAGGCCATGGGTTCGTGGTGTCTTCACCACCTTGGAACCCTACCGTCAGCTTCTGCCAACTGAAATCGTGACTCGTCGGACCAGACGTCTAGGGTCCAACCAATACGGTTCTGAGTCCTGGAGAGGCGCTGCAGGCCATGGGTTCATTGTGTCTGCGCCACGTTGGAACCCTACCTTCAGCTTCTGCCAACTGAAATCGGGACTCTTCGGACCAGACGTCTAGGGTCCAACCAATACGGTTCTGAGTCCTGGAGAGGCGCTGCAGGATATGGGTTCGTGGTGTCTTCGCCACCTTGGAACCCTACCTTCAGCTTCTGCCAACTGAAATCGTGACTCGTCGGACCAGACGTCTAGGGTCCAACCAATACGGTTCTGAGTCCTGGAGAGGCGCTGCAGGCCATGGGTTCATGGTGTCTGCGCCACGTTGGAACCCTACCTTCAGCTTCTGCCAACTGAAATTGGGATTCTTCAGACCAGACGTCTAGGGTCCAACCAATACGGTTCTGAGCCCTGGAGAGGCGCTGCAGGCCATAGGTTCGTGGTATCTGTGTCACCTTGGAACCCTACCGTCAGCTTCTGCCAACTGAAATCGGGACTCATCGGACCAGACGTCTAAGGTCCAACCAATACGGTTCTGAGTCCTGGAGTGGCGCTGCAGGCCATGGGTTCGTGGTGTCTGCGCCACCTTGGAACCCTACCGTCAGCTTCTGCCAACTGAAATCGTGACTCGTCGGACCAGACGTCTAGGGTCCAACCAAAACGGTTCTGAGACCTGGAGAGGCGCTGCAGGCCATGGGTTCATGGTGTCTGCGCCACGTTGGAACCCTACCGTCAGCTTCTGCCAACTGAAATCGGGACTCTTCGGACCAGACGTCTAGGGTCCAACCAATACGGTTCAGAGCCCTGCAGAGGCGCTGCAGGCCATAGGTTCGTAATATCTGCGTCACCTTGGCACCCTACCGTCAGCTTCTGCCAACTGAAATCGTGACTCGTCGGACCAGACTAGTAGGGTCCAACCAATACGGTTCTGAGTCCTGGAGAGGCGCTGCAGGCCCCTACCGTCAGCTTCTGACAATTGAAATCGGGACTTATTGGACCAGACGTCTAGGGTCCAACCAACACGGGTCTGAGTCCTGGAGAGGCGCTGCAGGCCATGGGTTCGTGGTGTCTTCGCCACCTTGGAACCCTACCGTCAGCTTCTGCCAACTGAAATCGTGACTCGTCGGACCAGACGTCTAGGGTCCAACCAATACGGTTCTGAGTCCTGGAGAGGCGCTGCAGGCCATGGGTTCATGGTGTCTGTGCCACCTTGGAACCCTACCATCAGCTTCTGCCAATTGACATCGGGACTCATTGGACCAGATGTCTAGGGTCCAACCAATACGTTTCTGAGCCCTGGAGAGGCGCTGCAGGCCATGGGTTCATAGTGTCTGCACCACCTTGGAACCCTACCGTCAGCTTCTGCCAACTGAAATCGGGACTCATCGGACCAGGCGTCTAGGGTCCAACCAATACGGTTCTGAGTCCTGGAGAGGCGCTGCAGGCCATGGGTTCGTGGTGTCTTCGCCACCTTGGAACCCTACCGTCAGCTTCTGCCAAATGAAATCGTGACTCGTCGGACCAGACGTCTAGGGTCCAACCAATACGGTTCTGAGTCCTGGAGAGGCGCTGCAGGCCATGGGTTCATGGTGTCTGCGCCACGTTGGAACCCTACCTTCAGCTTCTGCCAACTGAAATCGGGACTGTTCGGACCAGACGTCTATGGTCCAACCAATACGGTTCTGAGCCCTGGAGAGGTGCTGCAGGCCATAGGTTCGTGGTATCTGTGTCACCTTGGAACCCTACCGTTAGCTTCTGCCAACTGAAATCGTGACTCGTTGGACCAGACGTCTAG
Organism: Schistocerca gregaria; assembly: GCF_023897955.1. Taxonomy (NCBI): domain Eukaryota; kingdom Metazoa; phylum Arthropoda; class Insecta; order Orthoptera; family Acrididae; genus Schistocerca; species Schistocerca gregaria. The sequence goes on along the minus strand of NC_064923.1, from coordinate 30,825,380 downwards.
GGTCCAACCAATACGGTTCTGAGTCCTGGAGAGGCGCTAAAGGCCATGGGTTCATGGTGTCTGCGCCACCTTGGAACCCTACCGTCAGCTTCTGACAATTGAAATCGGGACTCATTGGACCAGATGTCTAGGGTCCAACCAATATGGTTCTGTGTCCTGGAGAGGCGCTGCAGGCCATGGGTTCGTGGTGTCTTCGCCACCTTGGAACCCTACCCTCAGCTTCTGCCAACGGAAATCGGGACTCATTGGTTCAGACGTCTAGGGTCCAACCAATACTGTTCTGAGTCCTGGAGTGGCGCTGCAGGTCATGGGTTCGTGGTGTCTTCGCCACCTTGGAACCCTACCGTCAGCTTCTGCCAACTGAAATCGGGACTCATCGGACCAGACGTCTAGGGTCCAAGCAATACGGTTCTGAGTCCTGGAGAGGCGCTGCAGGCCATGGGTTCGTGGTGTCTTCGCCACCTTGGAACCCTACCGTCAGCTTCTGCCAACTGAAATCGTGACTCATCAGACCAGACGTCTAGGGTCCAACCAATACTGTTCTGAGTCCTGGAGAGGCGCTGCAGGCCATGGGTTCGTGTCTTCGCCACCTTGGAACCCTACCGTCAGCTTCTGCCAACTGAAATCGTGACTCATCGGACCAGACGTCTAGGGTCCAACCAATACGGTTCTGAGTCCTGGAGAGGCGCTGCAGGCCATGGGTTCGTGGTGTCTTCGCCACCTTGGAACCCTACCGTCAGCTTCTGCCAACTGAAATCGTGACTCGTCGGACCAGACATCTAGGGTCCAACCAATTAGGTTCTGAGTCCTGCAGAGGCGCTGCAGGCCATGGGTTCGTGGTGTCTTCGCCACCTTGGAACCCTACCGTCAGCTTCTGCCAACTGAAATCGTGACTCGTCGGACCAGACATCTAGGGTCCAACCAATACGGTTCTGAGTCCTGGAGAGGCGCTGCAGGCCATGGGTTCGTGGTGTCTTCGCCACCTTGGAACCCTACCGTCAGCTTCTGCCAACTGAAATCGTGACTCGTCGGACCAGACGTCTAGGGTCCAACCAATACGGTTCTGAGTCCTGGAGAGGCGCTGCAGGCCATGGGTTCATGGTGTCTGCGCCACGTTGGAACCCTACCTTCAGCTTCTGCCAACTGAAATCGGGACTCTTCGGACCAGACGTCTAGGGTCCAACCAATACGGTTCTGAGCCCTGGAGAGGCGCTGCAGGCCATAGGTTCGTGGTATCTGCGTCACCTTGGAACCCTACTGTCAGCTTCTGCCAACTGAAATCGGGACTCTTCGGACCAGACGTCTAGGGTCCAACCAATACGGTTCTGAGCCCTGGAGAGGCGCTGCAGGCCATAGGTTCGTGGTATCTGTGTCACCTTTGAACCCTACCGTCAGCTTCTGCCAACTGAAATCGGGACTCATCGGACCAGACGTCTAGGGTCCAACCAATACAGTTCTGAGTCCTGGAGAGGCGCTGCAGGACATGTCGTGCTGTTAGCAAAGGGGACTCGTGACGGTCGTCCGCTGCCACAGCCCATTAACGCCAAATTTCGCCACACTCGCCTAACCGATACGTGCGCCTCACGTCGCACTTTGATTTCTGCGGTTATCTCACGCAGTATTTCTTGTCTGTTAGCACTGACAACACTAAGAAAACGCACTGCTCTTGGTCGTTAAGTGAAAGCCGTTTGCCACTCTATTGTCTGTGGTGAGAAGTAATGACTGAAATCTAATATTATCGGCACACTCTTGAGATTATGGACCTCGGAATATTGAATTCTCTAAAGATTTCTGAAATGGAATGCACCATGTGTCTAATTCCAACTACGATTCCGCGTTTTAAGTCCCGTTGTGCGGCCATAATCACGTCTGAACCCTTTTCGCATGAATCACAGCTCCGCCACTTCACTGACCTTTTATACCTTGTATACGCCATACCACTGCCACCTGTGTATGTGCGTATCACTGTCCCCTGGAATTCGGTCATCTCAGCGTATTTGCGAATGTCAAAAATAAGATGCATATATCATAATGCTGCAGTCCTAAAATAATAAAAAGACAATGTGTAATACAATAACGAATCCATTAATGTAAAAAGAACTTCTAAATGCCTGTATGTGCTTCATAGAGCCTCTACAAAAATGATATGAAGAAGCCAAACAGCAAATGCAGATATCACGCCAGGACTGGATCTAATCAGCTACTGAGATGCATATTTCGAGGTTGGATTCGCTATTTTCATGCCCAGAAAACAGCAAAGTTTTTATTTCTTCTCCCAGAACTTTAATTCCTTCTGCAAATGTTTTCTTCGGTTTTCTTTACTACTTGCTCAGTATACAGATTGAATAACATTAGGGATAGGCTATAAACCTGTCTCACTCCCTTATTAACCACTGCTTCCCTTTCATGTACCTCGACGCTTATAACTGACGTCTGGTTTCTGTACAAGTTGTGAATAACCTTTCGCTCTCTGTATTTTACCCCTGCGACCTGCAGGATATAAAAGTGAGTAATCCAGTTATCATTTTCGAAACCTTTCTCTAAGTCTACAAATGCTATGGACGTAGGTTTTCCTTTCCTTAACCTTTCTTCTAAGATACGTCGTATGGTCAGTATTACCTCGCGTGTTCCTACTTTTCTCCGCAATCCAAACTGATCTTCCCCGAGATCGGCTTCTGTCAGTTTCTCCATTCTTTTGCAGATAATTCGTGTCAATGTTGTGCAAGCATGACTTGTTAAAACGACAGTCCGGTAATCATCACAACTGCCAGCAACTGATTTCTTTGAAACTGGAATCGCTACATTCTTCTTGAAGTCTGGGCGTATTTCGCCTGTCTCATAGATCTTGCACTCGATATGGAAGAGTTTTGTCATGGTTGGCTCTCCCTAGGCTATCAGTGCTTCTGACGTAATGCCGTCTTCCCCGGGGGCCTCGTTCCTTCCTAGGTAATTTTGTCAAATTCTCGTTGTAATATCACATCTCCTAGCTCATCGTCAAATTCTACCTCATCTCTTTCTGTAATATTGCCTTCAAGGAGATCTCCCTTCTGCAGCTCTTCGGTGTACTTCATCCGCCTTTCAGCTTTCCCTTCTTTACTTAGTTCTGGTTTTCCAACTGGCCCCTTAATATTTATCCCTAAAGGCCTCTTTAATCTTCTTGAAGGCAGTCGCTATCATCCCCTAGCGAAGTATGTCTAAATCGTTACATTTGTCTTGTAGCCATTCCTGCTTAGCCATTTTGTACTTTCTGTCAATCTCATTTTTTAAACTTTTGTATTCCCTTTGGCATGCTTCATTTGTTGCATTTTTATATTTTCTCCTTTCACTTAAATTCAGTATCCCAGGATTTCTAATAGGCCCTGTCTTTCACTTATTTGATCTGTTGCTGCCCTCACTATTTCGTCTGGAAAGCGACCCATTCCTCTTCCACCGTATTCCACGGTTGTAGTCAATCGCTGCCTTCTGCACCCTACGAAACTGCCAACAATCTCTGATTGTTTCATTTTATCTAGGTCCTATTTTTTAAATTTACTACCTGTTTGCAGTTTCTTCACATTTCATCTCCAGTTCATAACCAAGAAATTGTGGTCAGAGTACACATCTGCCCCTGGAGATGTCTCACATTTTATGGTCAGGTTCTTACCATTCTATAATCCGTCTTAGGCTCTTTGGTCTCTCCAGATCTCTTCCCGGTATACAATCTTCTTTTATGATTTTTAAAGGAAGTGTTAGCGACGACTGAATTACGCTCTGTGTAAAATTCTACCAGGAAGTTTCCTCTTACATTCCTTTTCCCCAGTCCATATTCATCTACTATTTTTGCTTCTCTTCTTTTTCGTACTATCGAATTTCAGTCTCTCTCCCCCCCTCCCCACCTCACCCCATCACAATTTTGGTCCCCTTAACTATATGAATAATTTGTTTTATATCACCATAAATTTCTTCAATCTCTTCATCATTTGTGGAGCTCGTTGGCGTATTTATTTGTACTACGGTGGTGGATGTTGGTTTTGCGTTTATCTCAACAACTGTAATGGTTCACATACATGGTCCAGTCACATAAGTGCGAACGCCGCCTATGTTCAACCCCAACGCACAATTAACACTTACAGACGCAGGTGGCAGCACTGGCAACGGAATGTAAATAAATCGTGTCTGGGGTACGTGGAACACAATGCGGCCGTTGTCGTAGTGCGGAAACGAAGCTATTTATCTGACACCTAAAAAGGCACGATCCTTGGCTTTCGGGCCAGAGTGGAGGAATTTCAGAGATAGCTAAGTTTTTAAACCGATCGTGTGCCGCCACGGTTAAAGTGTACCGTGCACTGGAAAATGGCGCTCATCAAAATCAACGCCGAGGCAACTGTGGCCCACCACAGCAGTGAGCGACGGCTGCGGAGATGTGTGCGGATGAACTGACGTGCAGCTGACCGCCCTCGTGAACCAAGGCGCTACCAAAAGTGTCTCCTCGACAACAGATCCGCCGACGTTGCCAAGCAGCAGGCGCCCGTGCTGAGTGCGGCTGGAGTCTGCCCTCCAGCACCGCAGCCGGGCGGCCGCAGAGTGTGGGCAGGTGGCCTTTCCACATTAATCACGTTTTATCCTCCGTCGGAAAGATTGCCGACGGCGCGTACGGCGCACAACGTCTGGAAGCAAGTAGTCCAGATCGACGGAGAGAGCGTTACGGTCTGCGGAACGTTTTCGCGGCAATCCCTGGGTGCTCTCGTTCTGGAAGGCAAAGTGGATCAACACAAGGGTGCATCTGTCCTCGGGGTACGTGACCGCCCCTAATTGCAGTTCGTTTTTCCCCGGCAGGACGACATCTACCAGCAGGACAACGTAACGTGTCATACAGCCTCGACGCGATGCCATCTACCGGCAGAACAATACGACGTGTTGCATAGCTCGCAGTGTACCTGCGTGGTTCGAAGAAAACCGGCACGAATTTATTGTGCTTCCCTGACCACCAAACTCCCCAGTTTAAAACCCTTTCTCGAGTCTTTGGGATCACTTCGAGCGGGCTGTTCGCGCCATAGATCCTGAAGAGAGAAACCTAGTGCAGCTGGTTGCGGCAGTGGAGTCAACATGGCTGCTAGTGTCTGTTAGTACGTTGCAGAAACTCACCGACACTCTTCCAGTCACTGACGGTTGTTTGCGGATTTGACAGGTGGTCGTATACAGTGTAGTAGCTTACCCCCATTGCTTAATTCTTATTCATTATTAGGGCTACGCTTGCAGAACTCCTATCTGATTTTGTGTTGATAATCCTGTACTCACTGACCAGAAATCCTGTTCCTACGCCACCACACTTCACTGATTGCCACTATATCTAGCTTCAAACTATCCATTTTCCTTTTTGGATTCACTAGTGTACCTACCCGATTAAGGGATTTAAAATTCCAAGCTCCGACCCGCAGAATGCCAGTTTTGCTTTTCCCAATGACGAGATCCACCTGAGTTGTCCCTGCCCGGGCATCCGAATGTGGGGCAATTTTACATCCGGAATATTTTCCTCGAGAAGATTCCATCATTATTTAACCATATAGTTGAGCTGCATAACCGCGGGAAAAACAGCGGTTGCAGTTTCTCGTTGCTTTTAGCCGTTCAGGGTACCAACACAGCACGGTCACGTGGTTGATGTTACAAGGCTGGAGCAGTGAACCGTTCAGATGGTTACCCCTGCAATGCTGAGCACGGTGTTGCACCTTTCTTCAGGAACCGTGCGGTTGTCTGGACTCTCAACAGGCACCGCTCTGTTGTGGTTGCTATATGCATTGTTGAGGTACGCAAGCCACCATATCACGAAAAGGTTCACGCTTTATGGGGGGATTACAAGACTCATATGCTATGAAACTAATAGCAGTAATGAAATAGAATTACGACACTTATAATTTTTTTAAAGAGCTGTTTTTATGTACAAATTTTGAAAACATAAAGTTTCGTTGATGTTCAAAAAACTCATCTTGTGACAGGTATCACTTGTAAATGATATAAAAGGTCGAAAATGCTGTTGTGAATAGATAAGTTCAATAACAGATCGTAGGAAAATTTGATCTTTTCTAAAATGGAGCAGGACTGTGGGCACAAGCATATGGAGGATTACTTATGAATGGAACTTAAAATAAAAAACGGCGGGAGGAGGAAGCTGGGAAGCAGAACTGCGTGATTTAGCAACATGTATGGCCCAGCAGCTGTGGGTCACCAGGTGTGCTGCACCAGTGGCAGAGGTCTGAACTTGAGCCAGCAGCCAGCGCTGGCCCCTGGCGCCCCTATGTGCTAGCAGTGCCTGCATATCTCCCCCCCCCCCCCCCCCCCCTGCCCTGCTAGTTGCACACTGCCTGCTCCTCCCTCCCTTCCTGGTAGTTGCACACTGAATGCCCCTCCCTCCCTGGCAGTTGCACACTGCGTGCCCCTCCCTCCCGCCCTGGTAGTTGCAGACTGCCCGCCCCTCCCTCCCACCCTGGTAGTTGCACACTGCCTGCCCCTCCCTCCCTGGCAGTTGCACACTGCCTGCCTCTCCCTCCCTGGTAGTTGCACACTGCCTGCCCCTCCCTCCCTGGCAGTTGCACACTGCGTGCCCCTCCCTCCCTGGTAGCCGCACACTGTCACCCCTCCCTCGCTGCCGCCACTGCTGGTTGCTACTGCCAGTTCCGCGACCTCGTGCGCCGCGACGTCACCAGCCGCTGTTTACGCCCCGCACGACGCTTATTTAGAAACGCACGTGCTTTTTTCCGTTCAGTTGACGCAGCCGACTGACGTGGTATCTGCCTTCAGGCTTTGACGCCCTCCAACGTGTGTGTTTATATTTAGAGATCCAAGTCATTTTTACTGAGGTGCCGCCAACGGAAGCTTCACTTTAATGTCCAAAGCAGTTTGCTCGAAAAAATCGATAAAGATTCCGAAAAAAGAAGAGAGATCTTTTATCAGAGAAACGAACTCCATTAAATTAATCAGCAACAAGTGCTGCGTCAGCAGGCTGCATCGACGACCTGTGGCGCCAGCTTCGAACCTCTGTGCCTCCCTTACGATTGAGCTGATTAACAACCAGAAATGCCCCGCCCCCGTACATCCTCCACCAACGAAAGATTCCTAAAAGAAGAATCCAACTCCCGCGTGTAATACAGCGTCAGGTGGTTCGTTACTTTACAAATCAGTTAAGGTGTTAAACATTGACGTTAAGCGTCTGAAACGTTTACAGTTGGAGACGCAAAGCCCTAATTATGTTAGTGGTTTTAGTTGCGGGTTATTCAGAATACTTCTTAGAATTCTCTGAACACTGTCATAACCGATGTTAAGAAACCGCTATACTTTTCAGAAAAGATCATTTTGTAGGTATTTTCGGTGGTAAGTGTGATTATTATATGCAAAGCAAGTATCGAATAGAGTTAACAGTGAAAAAATAATAAATTAGAACGTGGTGTTTGATGCCGAAGTTTTGCCGCATGAACAACGAACATTTAGTAAACGATAAACTGTTTTCTTTTGATTATTTTATGGGGCTGTGAGCGAGAAAAAAGATTAGAAATGGGTTGAAATTACGGTGAAAGTCTCTTGAAATTCACCAAGTGCTCTCAATTTAAAAGACTGGCTGAGCGTATCTTGCGTAATTTGCGGAAATCTAGTTTATCACGCATCTCAACGTGTACGAGCACAAATTTCTTGAACTTCCTGTTGCAGAATGATATAATTTTGCAGGCACATTCAGTGTTATACCTGAATAGTATCTGCAAAATGTGTTGCGAATTAAACAAGTAATGAATTAAAACGTCAAGCCTGATGCTGGATCTGCGAAAATGTCCTGAGCGGTAAACTTTAATCCTTTCATTTTTTGTGGGGGCTGATGGGGGGAGAGGAGTCAGAAGGAAGAAGTTCCAAAAAAAGTCTGAAATTACGTATACGTGTGAGTTTGTCGGATGTGGCCAAGTGCTCTCATTTTCGAATACTGGCTGAACAGACTGGGGACAGATAACCTGCGCTCCGTGAGCTGCGCCGCCTCAGGCCTCGCCTCGCGCGCTGTACGTGACTCTGATACCTTATCTATAGGAGGGACAGGAATTGGGTACAGCAGACAAAGACAGAAAATACACGTTTATTCATTGAAGAGGAACAAAAAACTAAGGGTTTTCAGCCAAGGACACGTAAGAAAAAGGAGGGACTCACATTGGTTTAAGAGCCGTGTTACAATGTTCCTACGATTTCAAAGGCAGCTTCAACGCAGATTTAAGCACAATGAGCCACTAGCAGAAATAAAGGAAAAGCTTAACACAGCGAAAGCGACCGTAAAGAGTGTAAGGACAGAAACTTTCAGTGAATTTCAAACTAAACTTTTGTCAACCCATATGACTGAAAACGTTAAGGAGCTCTAGACTTACATAAAGTCAGTAAGCGAAACAAAAACATCCCAGTGATCACGATGGCGCCAAAACGAAAGACCACCGAGACGAAGACAGACGGCTGAGTTCAGTTTTCCAAAACTTTTTCATCGCTGAATTGCGAACACGGTTCCTCCTTCCGTAACCGCACTAAAGGTGAAGTCGCAGATATTCAGACATGAACTCGGCCAACAGAAATGTAACTGCAGTCACTCGATAGTGGAAAGGCTTCTGGATCGGATGAGTAACATGGCGGCAGTTTTGAGACACCAGCCTGCGATTCGTTGGAAAAGTAACAGGGAAATGTACTCCGTACGTGAAACGACCAGTAACAAAACACCGGTTCTTAAACATTCATAGCAAACCCCAGTGGCAGACGCCGAAAGAGAGTTGTTATGGATCCCGGAGAGGTTTCCTGTTGAAATGCCGAGAAATTACACTCCAGGTAGAGTTGGGAAACGCGCTACTTCCTCTCACGTAAATGTCGAGAAGTGACCACAACTAGAACCTCAGCAAAATTAGGGTTACTTCGCTAACTGCGCGGCGGCAACGCTGTGCGAATGATTTCTTAACTGCGAGACTTGCGCTTTCCACTCTCTTGTTGCTGTCTTCTGTTGCAGCAACAGCTGTCTCTAGGAGTGACAGACACGCTTGCAGGTCTTGCGTGGGACCTCAGTTTCGTCGGACTCGCCCTTGTTCGCGTTGTGAAACAGCCCTCTCTCCGTATCTTGACTAGAGCGAGCGACGCGAGGCCACGTAGCGTGCTGCGCCGAGGCGCCTGTCCGTGGCCGAGGACCCGTTTTGTAACAACTTCCGGACACGTGTTGCGATGTCAAAGTCCCGCGCACCGCGGTTAGTGCAGTATTTGTAAGTCGAATAATAGACTTGCTATGTTTAAGCTGATAACCTGACACATCAGTTTTGATGATGACGATAATGATGATGATGTTTGGTTTGTGGGGAGCTCAACTGCGTGCTTATAAGCGCCCTTGGAAATTCTCAATCAGTGCTCAGTCTAATCTCGCCACTTTCATGAAATTTGATGAAATGATAACACAAACACCCAGTCATCTCGAAGTAGCTGAAAAATGCCTGAACCCACCGGGACTCGAATCCGGGACCCTGTACTCGGAAAGCGAGATCGCGACCGCGTGTCTACGAGCTGCGGACACATGTTTTGGGAACCAAAACACATGTTAACTTAAGACTCCACAATTGCACAATGAAGAAAAAAAGGGGAGGCAGCAGACAGCATCGTAACGACAACGTACGTATCAGGAATCAGTTCATACAAAATAATAGAGAAAAACATCGAAACACTTAACGAAATTGGAAACTTGACCAAACTGCTGAGGTCATCGCTCCCTAAGCTTACACACTACTTCATCTAACTTAAACTAACTTACGTGAGGGACAACACACACACACACACATACACACACACACTCACACACCAGGGAGGACTCGAACCTCAGACGGGGATAGCCGCGCGAACCTTGACAACGCACCTTAGATCACGCGGCTAGAGCGTTCGGCATACTAAGGGAGCGTATCTTGCTCGGTTCGTTATCGTACGTAACTACGAGTCGGAAGCGGAGGAAATCAAAAAGTTCCAACTATGAAAGTTAATTTACTTTGTGATTAAGCAACACCACGGAAGTGTACACCTCTGGTCGTACTATCCTACAAATAACTGTACCTGCATCAATACAGCTCTCGTTAAGGTAACTGACGTCAAACATTCACCTGCTAAGAACTGTTACGTGAGAATTTAACCCACGGCTTCTAGTAATTGATACTTTTCCCGAAGAAACGGGATTGTTGGTAATACATTATTTCCCAGCGTTATTTCCAGTGACTGACGCACCACATAACTTTTCTCAGATTAGTTGATTCTACGAACTACTAACGATGTATTCGTCATTCTGTGGAATGTATGACATCACCACATATATTAGTGGTTATGTTGAGAGGCACCCACATGCCATGCTCATACTGTATCATCAAGCAGTCAGCCCTACAAGATGTGTGGTCTGCCAAGCGAGTGGATTTATTCTTATTTCTCGAGTAACATCAATGACTGATTATGAGCTCTAGTACCAACAATTAAGCTACAAATTATTCTCCAGTTGGAAAATTACGCAACGGAAACGGATAGCGCACATCTGACTGTTTGGAATTTACATAACTCTGATTGTTCACTATGCTGTGGCAATACCACATTTTCTTTCTTACCCAACGGCTTAGATCAACACGTGACCATCGCACTGAGTATGAATGGCGCCCACATTATAAATTCTGGATACTACACACTATTCGAAGAACAAGGCCATCAATCTTTTTCTTTTCACTATCTTCTTTATTCCCATAAATTCCATTATTATTCAAAGGTAACCTAAACACACCATTACATTTTGTACAACAATTTCACATGAGAAACTCTGCCCAGTGGGCATGGCTTTACATTGGTGATTCTCTATCTTATGGTCTCGTAATTATTTAACGCTACAGTGCACATTCTGAATAGGATGGTGGACCTTTGCTGTATCTCATACTTCGACTCTAACACCCTTCGTCACTTAAATTACATGAAATACATCACACTGGCAACATAGAATACATCACAAAGAATAGTCACAACCTTAGAATCACTTCACTTTCAGCTTTCCCACTTCAATTAGTATCCATCCCATTTTCACGCGACACTGCCCCACTTCGTAACCTTTCCTTCCTACTACGAACTCTGGATGATATATGGACGTCTTCCTGTGCAACGCAAGCCATGTGGCGTTGTTGGATAGATGGCTGACTTACCTTGCTTCTCTCTCAGAGTATTAGAGTTAGAATCTAGCGTCACACGGAAACATAACACGCAAAGAAATATTAAGATCATATTTGTCACACACGGGAGTCCTCAACTGATACCTTGGACGAGTACTTCTCTTTATCCTTTGTCTCATACACAGATTGAGACTCACACAGTACTCACCACGTGGAAGTACTCGTCTCTAATTTCAAGTCCTGCACACGCCATTTCTTAAATATTTCCAACTTATAGTACACACGCCAGTGATTCAGTTTAATTTTAGCACACGGAAGTATTTCAACTTAGTACTAGCACTCGCAAGTATTTCAACTTATTGCTACACGTGGTAACATTGTGACCGTTGGTCACTTCCGAAGATTACTAAGATCCCGTTAAAATTACCTGCCTGTCATTTAATTCTCCCTCCAAAAGTTCCTGAAACAGAGAAATAATTATTCCGAAGTACTCTTAAGTATTTCACACTCATACCATGCTCTCCACTCTTTTGTCTTTACGGAGAACACCAAGATCCAGCGCCAGAGTGCTGAAAAATGGCCGTTCTTCAGGTCATCTCGCACCTCTGCCGAGGTGGGGGAGCACCATGCTACCGTATTGGTCAGCCACATTTCAGACGCTCAAAGCTCAGGTAAGTTTCATCTCTTTGGTTCCACCAATGGTGACCAAAGGACCGTCATAAAGATGGTCATATATTGCACATTCACTATCTGCGGTTAGCAGACGACCATACATTCATTCATTTCACAGATCTCACCAAATTGGAATAGGGATTTATTTTGTGGGAGTGGACATGAGATCAATTAAATAAATAAATTGTCCTTCTTCCCTACACTGGAATCCGGCTTCGGCGTATTAAGTGAAATTGCGTTATTATTACAAAAAAATATGTTGTTCTGACAAGAATAACGAAGAATGCTGTACCTATTTTCAATGTGGGGCGGGACTGCATCCTTTCAGTGTATAACTTGGCACAGAGTTACCTGTGGAGTTAGAGGCAGTCATTAACTCTCAGGATGATAGCTGATGAAGTTGTTACAGGTAGGCGAGAATAAATGACACACGAACTATACTAGGTATTCTTGCAATTCTTATTTTGCATTCGCAGCATATGTGTTGTGACAACCTAAGCGCACGTTCCACCCACTAAAGATCTTGGCACAGCGAGAGCGACTTTCATCCGACACGCAGAAATTCTTCAGTACCCCAAGTCAAATACTTTCCAGCATCTTCGGCAGCCTGGCCCACAGGAGCAAACATGTGGCTTCGGAGCTCGGCACACGATGTAGGCATCCGTGAGGGGCCAGCTGCGGCACCAGTGTATAATGCTCTCTTGGGGCGCGAGCTCCTCTCAGACTTTCGTGTTCTTTGTTTCTACGCTGGAAAGCTTTTCCTACTTTAGCTCATTGCAGACAATTCGTAAAATACGTTTACAACATGCAGTGTACATTATTCTTACAATTACAACTATTAACATTTTTACATACACAAATTAATAAATTTTACAGCTATTCTGTACAAATTCCTAAACAGAATATACAGAGTGGGGGAAAATATTTGCAGCCTTCTCTACATACATACAACGTAAGCCACCGAACGTTCTATGGCAGACCATGTATCACTACCTTAACACTTCCCTTTTTTCCCACTGGCTTTAGAAGTGAGGGAATAACGACTATCTATTTATTTCCTTGCGGAACCTAATTTCTCTTCTTCTCTTTGTAGTCCCTACGCAAAATGTACTTTAGTTGCAGTATAATCGTTCTGCATTCAGCTTCAAATGCCGATTTTCTAAATTTTCTCAATAGTGTTTCTCGAGAAGAGCGCCTTCTTTCCTACAAGGATTCCTACTTGAGTTTCCGAAGCATCTCCGTTATACCGGCCTACCGGCAACAGACCTAGCAGTCCGCCTCTCATGTGTCTGACCTCATAGTGTACTTAAACGACGTGAGTGTGTCAAGTTGCACACCATCAACACTGGATTCGAACATTACTTTCATTTCACGAAATAGAAATTCTGTTTAATTGGTCCTATATCCTGCTACAATCACTCAACAACGACCGTAAATTGCTGCTCAGTCTGTCCATCAGATCGTATATGGACAACAAGTGCGGTCCCGTTACAGTTCCCTGAGGACACCCTTGTCTCTGACACATGCACGACCCCTCACCCCACGAAAGATCCCTACCTAAAGGCTAGAAAGCACATGTCACACCAGTGCCAAAGAAAGGAAACAGGAGTGTTACGCTGAATTACAGACTCAGATCACTAACATGGTTTTGCAGTAGGGATTGGAAAATGTGCCGTGTTATCAATTGTCTCGAAGAAAACGATTTATTGACAGTGAAGACGGGTTCAGATATCGTTCGTGTGAAACACAACTAGCTCTTTATTGTCATGGAACAAGGGGATGTCAAATGGATTCCATATTTTAAGATTCCTAAAAGACTTTTAATACCGTTCCTCACAAGGGACTTCTAACCAAATTACGTGCTTATGCAGTATCGTCTCCGTTATGCGACTGGATTCGTCATTTCGTTTCTGAAGGTGACAGCTAATTGACGGAAAGTCGTCAAGTAAACAGAAGCAATATCTTCCGCTCCTCGAGTAAGTGTCATAGGCTTCCTGCCGTTCCTGATCCGCATAACCGACTTCGGAGACAATTTGAGCAGTCGTCTTAGATGCTGTCATTCAGCGTCTTGAAAAGTTAACAGAGGATCAAAATGAATCGGAAAATCATTTGCATAAGATATCTGTTTCGTGCGAAACGTGATAATTGGTTGTAAGTAAAGAAAAATATAAAGTTGTCAACACGAGTAATAAAAGGAATCCGCTAAATTTCGATTGCATCACAAATCACACAAATGTAAACGCCGCAAACTCGACTAAACATTTAGGTATAACAATTACGAGTAACTTAAGTTGGAAGGGTCACGGAGAATACGTTGTGGGAAAGCAAACATCGACTGGGATTTTCTGGGAGAAAACTTGTAAAATGCAAGAGGTCTGCTACAGAAGCTGCCTACACTACGCCTTTCCGCCCTGTTCTGGAGTACTGGTGTGTCGCGTGGGATTCGCGCCAGGCAGCACTGGTAAGGACATCCAAAAAAGTTCAGAGAAGGGCGGCTCGTTTCGCGATACCTTGAAGTACGGGAGAAAGTGCCACGGATATGGTGCGCGAACTGGGGTGGCAATCGTCGAAACCAGGGCGTTTCTCATTGCGGCAGGGTCTTCTCATGAAATTGCAATACCTACTTTTCTCGTCAGAGAGTGAGAACCTTTCGTTGGTGCCCACCTACACAGGGACAAATGATGGGTTGTCTGTCTTAAAGAGCGTGAAACATTAACTGAGCCAGTTTTTTTTTGGCGCTGTAGTAGTCAGAGGAAGGTGAGGCACTCATTAGCACTTTTATTGGTCAACGTCAGATGCTGTTACTGAATCGATTAAGTTCGCAAGATGCAAGAACATTGAATTCCTTGAAAATTAACTGAATTAATGTTGAAAAAAATATTAGGGAAACATTAATATGCAGTCTCTGTTGCGTACAGTATTCTATCGCCAGAAACTGTTGCACACGGCGACCTGTCGCCAGTGGAGCAGTGACCGCGGTTCTCGGAGTTGACACTACCCCAACGACGGCGGTCTGGTGCGCGTGTATATCACAGCACGTCCCGACACTTTATTTTGCAGTTACTCGTCGAGCTACTCTATCCCACAACAAAGACTGAATTGCAACTACAACAGAATTGGGCACAGAGAACGGTTTGAGGAACCCTGTTGGTGAATATTGGAGCTCCGAAATATGCGTTTCAGCTGAAGTGGACCTCAGTATGTCCACCATCCTTGATCTACATCTGTCAGCTATCGCTGTGCGCCGGCGTCCATTTTCGTTTTTCGCTCCTCCACTCACGTTCTCGAACCGAAAGGGCGAATGGTCTCTCCTCTCGGTGCACGCCCTGGGCCCCTTCCGTGCCCTGCAGGGGGGCCGCCGTCGTTACCTGGGCGCGCGCTCCCTCGCTGCCAGTGAACTTGCCACGTTACAGACAGTACGGAATATGTTTCTGTGTTTTAGGATGCAAACAGGGACTGCGCCTCTGCAGCACGGAGCGCCGTTTACCTGGTTGCTCCTTTGTCTGTCGTAGTGTTGGTGTGTGTTACATGAAAAAGACTATGGCATCCCTTAACGACTCGCTCTTGTCTGTTCCGCTGCTCAACATGTAGTCAGTAATAATCACAACTAGACGTTCATAAAGTCCTCAGTAGTAAAAGACTAACAAGAAAATGGAAAATGCAGTATTTAAACATGGTAATCATTATTGTTAATTTTAACCGTATTTGTACTCTCATTTCTATCTGGGAATTAATTTTGATCGGCTGAGTTTCAGTTGATTGCGGTCTGAGTACGGTACGTGGCGGCCTTCACAAAAACGTTCATGTAACGCAGGCACACCACGCGTAGTTCTTATTACCAGTTTTGGACTCAGAAAACTTTGGCTTGGCCTGATAAGTTAGCCCTGAAAATAGTCCCGCATGAAACTGAGCAAAGTATGTCAGCTCCTGTATTTCTCTATCACCTGTGTTTGATAACATTCGCGTTGTACACTGACATTTGAATAGGCGCTTCAGTTGATCTGCGGTATGCTGCTCCCAGGCTAATTTATTATTAATTTGTAATTTATTGACATTTTCTCTACGTAACTCAGATCATTTTATTGCAATTTGTGATAATCACATTAATGTTATATCATAGATAACTCAGATGTGCATAAAAAACTGTGTATGTGAAACCCAGACAGGAGATGAATGTCCTGACTTCATCAAGTTAAATAAGTAAATAAATAATAATCAACCCTAAGAATTTGACATTGTCAGCTTCTGCTATCTGCTTGTCGTCGTATTTTAGACATATACTGGCCGTAAACGCCTTATAACTTCGAAATTCCATATACTTTATTTTTTCATAGCACAGTGACAATGGATTGGCTATGAGCCATTTATAAACGCCCATTAAAATTTCATTCACCGATCTTCGAAAGATTATACTTCAGTTACTATTTACTGCAACATTTCTCTCATCTGAAAACAAAAGGAACTTGGCATCTGGTAATGTTACTGATGCAGATTTATTGATATTGACAAGAAATAGTAAGGACGCTAACATGGAACTTTCTAGCTCTTACTTGTAATTAGTATCTTCTTGGATGACGCCCAATTGGTTAATACTCGTCTCGTTCGTACTGCCAACATTTGTATCCTGTCACAGACATGACGTTTAATCCATTTCGTACTATTTTCTCAACTGTTCTCATCTAAACAAGCAAAACAACAGTTGCGCCGAATATGAACGACATGTGGAGGATAAACACCGCCCATCAAAAAGTTTACCTCTGTGTTCAACGCGCCAACATTTACGTGTCTCTGTACCCCGTTGCAAGAAGAGTGGCCACAGTACGGAGTCTGCCTCACGATCGGATTTTGTGGGGGGGTAATACTGTAAAGCAAATCGGAAAATAGAGTAACACTTGTAACCGGTGGCAATGGTGCGAATGAGTCACGGATTTCGGGAAAGTTGTGGTGTGCTTCTGGAGTCTGTATTAAGGCGATGTGGCGATAGACGTCTTACGATTCAGTGACCCGCTGTTATGATACTGAAAGAGGGCACATGCGAAAGTGCAACAGAAACGTTAATGAAACCTAAGTGGAAGATTTCAGAAGAAAGACGACGTTATTCTCGCGAAACAAACCTGGCTAAATCTCAACAAACTGTGTTTTAAAAAGACAATTTTTATGCTTCTATCATAAATACAGCATATGGACCATGAGTAGATGCGCTAAGACGCACAGGGGCGCGTGCAAAGATATGCAACCGTCGCCTCTCCGCCTAGCAATGCGCGGATGCTTTGTGAAAGGGGTGAGCACTAATACAGGCGGCTCGAACGTTTCGTAGTGTGACCAGTAGTAGCAGCAACAGTTCCATTTAGAGAGGTTTTGCTTTTACGTAATGCAACGACACCTCAGTCAGCAGCCGCTATGGCCACCTTTGGCACGCATGACAGCGCCGACGGGTCATTGCACGGAAGCAACGACGGCTCGGTACATCGCCGGAGGAGCTGGCGACACAGCCGCGCACGTACAGCTCACCTGAGTCTCATAAATTCCGGGGAGGCAGCGATGTGCTCTGACGCCGTGTTGCATCACATCCCAGATGCGAACGATCGGGTTAAGATCTGGATAGTTGGGGCCCAGCACGTCATTTGGAACTCGCCACTGTGTTCCTCGAACCTCTCTATCACTCTCTTGGTCTTGTGACATGGCGCATTATCTTACTGCAAAATGTCACTGCCGACGGGAAATACGATCGTCATGAAGGGGTGTACGTGGCCTGCAAACCAGTGTGCCATACTACTTGGCCTTCACGGTCCCTTGCACGAGCTTCGCTCGACCCACGGACGCCCACGTGTACATTCCCCAGAGCACAATGGAGCCGCCGCAAGTTGGTCTCCGTCCCGCAGTAGTTGCGCACTTGCGAGGTGCCGGGGTGGAGAACAGTTTGTACCTCTTTAATTCAGACGAATTTGCATGAGAACGAGAGATGCACTCGCCCCCCTCCTTATCGAACAGCTAATTAATTATGGGCACAGCGGTAATGAAAGGAAATGATGGTGGACCATGCTAGTCAGTAAAATAAAGAGTGGTACAATAATTTAATAAAAATTGTAATCTACTCAGAAAATAGAACTTTATCATACTAAACAACACGAAATGGGATTCTGCCTACATCTACGAAATAATATTCGGATTAAATATTACAGTGAGGTTTATTATACATCAGGACATAAATGCACATGATTGTCGACACACACAGAAACTTAAAGGATAGGGTATACTGGAATATTATGAGAACAATAGTTAGCTAAAGAACAAGGGGCTCCTACTCTCTGTCATGCAGTAAACTGACGATAATGACTGGAGGTCCTAATGAATCAAATATTAATCTCCTTACTGTATAGCAGTATCGCACATGAATAAACAAGCAAGGTGGACTTGTAGCAAAACGGGCGCGCGTGCTGCTCAGGGATTCAGTATAAAATTGACAAGGTCCTACAATGCCGGAGCCGCAAAATACTTTACCAGTACTGAAATCTGCAGCACGTCGTCGGTAGGCAGCGTCCTGTTGATGTAGGCGCCGACTACTGCCGTGCAGCAACTCTGTGTCAACCCTTGGGCGCCAAGACTGCCCGAGAATTCTAAGTTCTACAGAAAACGAGCGACCCAGTCGCAAGCCCGTCCAACTCCGACGAAGATCAGATCCCGAGTCCCACTGCCCTCACAAAGGAATAGCGAAGCCAACATTGCTCAACTCCCTACTCTCCTCGAAAACTGTGAATCAGATTTCAGTTCTGATTCCAAAATTTCCCCACACTGTCTCAGGACATCATTCGCGCCAATAGCGACTATTCCCTCCAATTTCGAGCAGGACTTTATGACGTTAACTAGCCTCAGTTTAAGTCAACCAATCATGCCTCTGTTATTCAGCTAAGGGCACTGAACTTGCTGTTTGATCGGCTACGAAAACAACCTGCCTAGACCAGCGGCCATCCGGCGCCAGACAGTCGCACCCTGCAGGGCACAGTCCTCACGTTTTCTCCGAGTCCAGAGGACGGCACAGTCAGTCGGTGCCAGGAATCTGCGATTCGGACGCGCCGGAACGCTAAACACACAAACTGCGGCGACACTCAGACGTCTCGCAGGTCATTTCGCCCTGCATACAATAGGCGGAACTCGATCAACGTCAGTCACTCCGCCAGGCGCTTAAGCCTATTGTACGAAGCCCACAGAATTCAGGGAAGTGCAGCTCCAACAGGAAAACGCAGTGAGCCGCGTCCTACGATGCTCGTCTCGGACTAACCTTATTCCGTCTGTTACAACCGTGCAATGACATAGAACATTAATAAAATTGATGAAACTGAGAGGAGACATGCAAAAGTTGACGCCATGGAACGTCTCACACTGTGTGTTCAGACACACTTGTACACTGCCCAGAATTAAAATCCGATGTCAGTTCCGCCACAGTTCGCTGCCTGTCCTGTTTTCGCAGTCTGCCCAGCCTACGACACCCGACATCTGTAATGAAGGGTGGCCGCCCAAGCCCACGATGTCTGGACGTGGTTTCAACTTAGTTTTTGCCACGCGTTGAAGACTCTCATCGCACCACTCCTCGCACACCCGACAAGTCGTTCAGTTTCTGAAATGCGCGTAACGAGTCTCCCTGCCATCACAATCTGTCCTCGGTCAAACTCAGGTTGGTCGCGCGCCTTCCCCATTCTACAGAGAGACAGCACGCTCACTGATACCACATGCACCGTACGTGAATGTGACTAACAGTTATCTCTCGCCAAGTGACGCTGCTAGCGACTTGACGCATTTATATCGACAGTAAGTCGGCGGTGATAATGTTTTGGTTTATCAGTGTATATGGACTCAAATGTGTTCTAGTTTGCTGGCGGTTACCGTTAATTGTTTTTATTACAGGTATATAATTCACGTGTGTGTGTGTGTGTGTGTGTGTGTGTGTGTGTACGACACTTAGTCAACGGCCTTGCGGCGATGGTAGCACCGATTCCCGTCAGATCACCGAAGTTAAGCGCTGTCGGTCTTGGCTCACATTTTGTTGGGTGGCCGTCCGGTCTGCCGACCGCTGTTGGCGAGCTGGGTTGACTGAACACTTGTGAGGCACGTGTTTTTCTTGCCCTACTACAAGACGACTGCGTGCCAAGGAACCTACCAATGTGGATAGATTTCGTTACATTTATGAACCGAGACTACCTCGCATTTATATTGCTTATCGGCCGGTATAATTCTATTTATTTACGCTGATTAACCAGAACATTGTGAGCACTGATCTACTATCGACATAAACCCGTCTACACGATAGCAGCGTCACATGACGAGGAATGACTGCTAGTCAGACACATGCACGGTACAGGTAGTATCAGTACAAAGGGAAGGCGTGCAATCTACCGGAGTTTGAGAGCGGATTGCGATCATCCGGAGCCTCGGCACGAGCGTAACGGAGACTACACGACTTGTCGGGTGTTCGAGGAGTGCTGTGAGTGTCCTCAACAGGTGGCGAAACTGAGGTGCAACCACGCCAAGCGACGTGGGGTACTGTGGCCACCGATGTCGGACGTCGTGGGCTGGGCAGCCTGCCAAAACAGGACAGCCGGCGAACTGTGGTGGAGCTAAGTACAAGTGTGTCCGAAGGTACAGTTCGCCGAACACACGAAATGATGGACCCGATCAGCCGACGAGCCGTGCATGTACCAATGTTAACACCACGACCACGACAACTACCACTGAAACGTGCACGTGACCATCGGAATTAGACGTTGTCACTGTGGTAGAGCGTGTTATGGTTTGATGAATCGCCATACATTCTTCATCGTGCCGATGGGAGAGCCCTAATCCATCTTCTTCCAGGGCAACAGCTCCTCGACACCCGTACTGCGGGATGGACACAAGCTGGCGTCGACTGTATTATGCTGTGGGGAACATTCCATGAGTCCAGTGGAGCTCGTGCTAGGCACCATGTCGGCCAAGGAGCATCGTACATTGACTGCAGACCATGTACACCTCTTCGAGACGATCTTGTTTATTTTTGGACACAAGTATGATGAAAT
This sequence comes from Schistocerca gregaria, assembly GCF_023897955.1. Classification (NCBI taxonomy): domain Eukaryota; kingdom Metazoa; phylum Arthropoda; class Insecta; order Orthoptera; family Acrididae; genus Schistocerca; species Schistocerca gregaria. Next base: position 30,804,505 of record NC_064923.1, on the reverse strand, counting down.
GGTTCGAGGAACACAGTGGCGAGTTCCAATCGATGTGCTGGTCTCCTAACTAGCCCGATCTGAACCCGATAGAAAACATGATGGGATTGAACGTGGTGTCAGAGCTCATTGTCGGTCGCTTCGAATCCTGCCTCGGGCATGGATGTGTGTGATATCCTTAGGTTAGTTAGGTGTAAGTAGTTCTAAGTTCTAGGGGACTGATGATCTCGGAGTTAAGTCGCATAATGCTCAGAGCCACACTACAACGACTCGTCAAGGTGAACATGCTCTTCATCTGAATAGCTGCAATTACAATCGCCTTAGCCATAAAAACTCTTAACATAGTAGCGATCTTGAAAGGGGGTCTTTTTCAAAAGGTATACCTCATATTGTCTTAAAAAGCGCGCTCGTTGATGGCGATAATTTCTGGGACTGTGGTCAAACCTCTTGGGTCGTCTGGGATTGCTTTTCAATTTGTCTACATGCCGTCAAATTTGATTAGTTTCAGTTTGTAGAGATATAAGTAATTCTGTTCTTATTACGTCCACATGTAATTAGGATGAAACTTATTCTCCGACGGGCTTGCAGAGTGGAAGGATTTGTACCTTTCAAATGCTCAACTGCTTTCTAATCGTTGGCTCTATCTCAATTTCAGAATCTGGTGCAGGTATCGTGCATATTAATACTTCGAGATATAATCGGAGGCGCATAGGGAAGTGAGGCGGTGTAACAGTGGGAACATTACCAATAGAGCGAGGCTTTATAATCACAATACGAATTTATTGACGTGCTAATATTCAGGAGCAGTTCCGCATATCATTACAAGGTACATTGATTAACAGTCATGTGAATTCCGTAGTCATAATTTACACAAACGCCCCTTTAATAAGCACCTGCGTAAAGTGACTTGATGAACGGAAACACACATAGCATCATACCCCCGATTTAGGAAATGGGTATTACATAATAAGGGAAATGGAGAACACTCAAATCACTCATATACGAACAGATGCGGAAGCCCAGTAACGTTTACTCTGTACTCTATTAAAATGACCAGAGAGCAGTCGAGAGTGTCAGAGATGCGCTTCGGGCTCGTCGAGATGTGTCCACAACGACCACGTAAAAGAGACAGAAGTAGCTACGTAAACCGGCGACTGGAAGCACCTCTCCGGACCAATGGTCTGTCAGTTCACTCAGGATGACGTGCCGTTAAGGTGACTGGGCACTCAGATCCTAAATAACGGGACTCCATACATGCGTTGGGACGAGTGCCCAGGTCCTCGCTACCCCCGGCACGCGAGTACTGTCTGGGGAGCTCCCCAGAGAGCCGCAAGTGGCGACCAGAGCGCCAGCGGCAGCGGGGGTCGTTTGTCGCGGTTTAATCAGGGCCGGCACTCCAAGTTGGCCGCCTTCCGGCCCGGGCGCCCGGCCCCGCCGCCTCCGCCACCCCGCCTCCGCCGCCGCCACCCCCGCCGCCAAACTTCTCTGCCCCCTGCCACTTCTCGCCGTCTCCTGCCAGCCTCGTTGCCAACTCCAGTTTTCAGGCGCACCAACGATTCCACGCCTGTTCGAAATGAAAGTTCTCTTTGTTCCAGTTCGATGAACGGCTAGAAACAATTATTGCCCCTATTAGTGCTTACCAACTGAAAAGCTTGGGCTAGCAGGACAAAGCGAATTATGTTGTGGAAAGGGACCAAAATAAGTTGATGTCAGTTTCACTCAACATACAAACATTACTTGTCAACACGTAATACTACAACAAGGATGCAAAACACTCAAAACTTTAATCGACCTCCTTTGATCAGCGCTTTAGATCGGCTGAAGGCCACACTCAAAATCCGAGACATAAGGCCTAAGCAAGAAAATGAAACACAAGGTTCTTCTGGAGATTTCACCCAGGAATATTTTCAAAATCTTCAATCTAAACAGGATTAAGGCCTTAGCAATGTACTTTTAATGCAAGTTGGCTGGAGGCGGCAAATTAAACAATAAGAAGAGTTTCAATCAAAGGGCAGAAGGCATTTTCAAAAAACATTTCGTGCAAAATTCAGCTGAACGCCCCATATAAAAGCATAACAATCTTATGTCTTAAGGACAAGACAAGAACATTAATTTAAGAGATATTGACTCTCGGCTGAAGGCCACACATCAACCAAATAACTAAAACCCAGACAGGGAAATTTTTATGTAACACACACGGAACGGCGCTCAGAAGTTCCCAAGCGTCGGCCTGGGATTGTAACACTAACGCCCGTTTAGGTGAGACAGGCAGCCTGTCCAACGACTTCTTAATCTGAAGGCAGCCCAACCGACAAAAAACCGACCGCCCAATCAACAAAATCAGCTACGCTCCACGCAACCAGCAGAACGACTAAAAGATTTCAATACAGAGACGCGCAGAATATTGGCGCCCACAATGCCCAACAGCACCTCAACTGTCGAACTACACGCCACACTGGACAGCAACAACACGACGAGGAAAATCAACTGCCGAAACTTACGTCAACGACCAGGGCAGGTAACCGGAACGTCAACGGCCACAAGGTAGAAGATACCGCCGGTGAACTTCCATAACAGGGAATAAATTAAGTTGAACTCCAGAGGAAGACGGCTGGAATCTTGGCCAACTTGAATACACACATGTTTCTGACGGGAATGTTCCAAAAGCGTGCACACCGCCAGCGGCCCCGGCCAGAGGACGCGCGAGGGAGACTTCATTGCTGCTCCACGCAAACCGACCGACTACCCAGGCCCGGAAACGGTGATACGTCAGCCAATTAGACGACCAACCAACGGTCGTCTCGCTCCAATCTCCTTCCGCCGGACAGTTCATGCGTGTCGCCGGCGGTCGCCGAGCACTGGCTGTAAGCTCTCCACCAGCACGCTGTCACCGACTTCACTGCTGCTGCGTCCCGACAGCACTGCTGGCCCGTCTTCAAGTGGCTGCCACACACACGACGACCCGGAAATAATCCAGAGATGCTAAGACAGTGTACTTACCGATACGCGCTGCTGCTGCCGCTCACGGACAAGTAAGGCAGGAAATTAGTGACGCCAGTAAATGGAATAAGAAAACTAGGCGGCAATACCGCAATACAAGATGACAAAGAATAAATGGCATGAACACGAACCGCGCACTGCTCACCAACCTTACGAAACTCTTTCAGAAAAGCAAATTTGTGACAAACAATAAGGCAGCTCCCATGATAATGATAGCGAAATATGGAGAAATTGATTGAACTAACAAATCGGAGTATCTAGAAGAAGAAGTTGATTAAGACATTTTGGAGAAAGAAGCTCTTAAAGGGACAGTTAATAACATATAAACGGCATACTGGTCTCTAAAGAAATGCGTGGTGGTGGAAGTGCTGGAAATCACAGAAATAAAAATACTAAAAGGAAAACATTGAGATTATTTGAAGAGCAAACATAGTAGTGAATTTAATACACCTACTGAAAACATTACAAACGTGATCACGAAAAAGAATAATGGCTTCCTCTGACCACATCTAAAAAATGAATCCCAACAGACTGATTAAGAGGCTCTTCAGTTATCACAGCAAACTAAAAATGGTTACAAAAAGAAATTAAAGGGACCGACGCAAACTCCAAACCACTCCACAGGATCCGAGGAGCTGCTTCCACTCAAAAAGGAAGTGCAAAATTTCGAAGGCTTCCATTAAAAACCGAAGAAGAATACTAGAGCCACTTGGACAGAAGAAAGGAGGGACCTCGAGAAATGATAAGAGAGCAGTGGAAGAAAAGTAAGGACAAACAGTTAATATAACCATAGTTCATATTGGCTCATACGTATAAGAAGAAGAATTTGTATTAAATTCACACAAGACACCAGCTTGTCCTCGACAAGCTACGCCGACGAGCCAAAACACTACGGCCACTAGAATGAGATTCTCATTCTGGAAACATCCCCCAGGCTGTGGCTAAGCCATGTCTCCGCTATATCCTTTCTTTCAGGAGTGCTAGTTCTGCAAGGTACGCAGAAGAGCTTCTGTAAAGTTTGGAAGGTAGGAGACGAGATACTGGCAGAAATAAAGTTGTGAGTACCGGGCGTGAGTCGTGCTTCGGTAGCTCAGTTGGTAGAGCACTTGCCCTCGAAAGGCAAAGGTCCCGAGTTCGAGTCTCGGTCGGGCACACAGTTTTAATCTGCCAGGAAGTTTCACTATGGCCACTGCCCACCGCGAGGCGGAATGCAGTCGCCTGTTGTGGGGAGCGCGCACAGAAGTGGTTGAACGATGGTGAAACAAAGAGTAGGCCGCCCGGTGCCGGACGACTGCGTCTCGTCACAAAACGTGGAGGTCAGAGGACCCCCCCACTGTATAGTCCAGGGCAGGAAGCGACCAGCGGCACGTCCGACGGCACAGTACAGTGCTGGCGCGGGCACAAGTGTTCAGTGGCCACTGGTGAACGTCGGGCTCCACCTCACAGGACCCTCACGTGTTCCTGTGTTGGCCACATCACAGTATCACTTACTTTTCACCGTGCTGCCTGTCGAATGGATCACGTTTCTTGTTACACCAGGTCCTCGCACTTCGTCATCCGGTGAATGGCTGCACGGAACGTGCCCCGCGTCATAGATTGAGGTCGGTGAGGGCAGAATGACGCCGTCAGGTGCGTTGACTCGGAGGCATCGTGCAAGCGACGAACTGAATCGCTTCGTGCTCCAAGTCTCCCCCTTCGGCGATGGTATGTCCCAGCAGGATAACTGCCCATGTTGCAAGATCAGAATCGTGCTACAGTGGTTTGAGGGTCACCATAGTGAACTCAAATGATGTCTTGGCCAGCCAACGTGCCTGATCTGTACCCAATGGAACAGAAATCGGGCGCCATCTGCTTGCCCGCAAACCACCATCCGGTAATTTGCGCGAACTGCTTGATCTGTGCGTAAACACCTGGTGCCATGTATTTCTGGAATCCTGTCAAGGACTCGTAGAATCCATACCAAGCCGAATCTCTGTCGTACTGTATTTGGAAAGTGGAACAACACGCTGTTAAAGAGATCGCCATTTCGTTTTGGCTCATCTGTGTATATCGAAGGTTGAACCATTATCGAGTGAGAAAACCGGGATTATACTGCAGCATCTCCACCCTGTCTCTCCTACGTGTCGCCCCCTTATGGCGAGCGGAAACGGCGTTGGACTGCCAATAACGCACACAGAAGCATCTAACTTAACGTATCCGCGCTCTATACGAGAACGGAATGGTAACATGTAATACGTGGTACACTGGAGTGTAACCTCTGCTACATTTTTATGTATTTTCTCATTTTGTCAGTTGAATTCAATATCGTTTATGCTGTGTAGGGATTTCTACCAGGACTTGTCTTTTTATATGTGTGATCCTCTGCTGCCTTCCCTTTTCATCTCTTAAAGCTACCCGCTCTGCTTCTAGTGTATTCCTTCTTCCGGTTTCAGCCCAACATTACCTAAAGCACCGTTTGAAGCTTCAACAAACTATAGTGACAACAAACTGAGTTTATTCATGTCCCATTTCGTTAGTTTCCTAGAATTTTGCAATTTCTTCAGTTTAATCAGCAGTTCATAACTCGTAAATTACAGGCACAGTCCATATCTGTCCACGGAAACGTCTTACGGTTTAAAATGCGGCCTCAGAATCTTTTTCGTCCCAATATATAATCAATCTGAAAGTTTCCAATCTCTTCGGATCTCTCCCACGTATACAGTCTTCTTTCATGATTCTAAAACCATCGTTCTTTCATAATTCTTAAACCATGTGTTAGTGATTATTTAATTGTCCTCTGTGCAAGTTTATACGATGCAGTTTCCTTTTTCATTCCCTCGCCCTAATTCGAATCCAATTTTTTCCATTCATCCTTTTCGTACTATCGAATTCTCGTCCCCATCATAATTAAACTTTGGTCCCACTCGACTTCCTGAATAATTTCCTTTACTTCTTCATACATCATTTCAATCTCCTCATAATCACCAAACGAGTTGTCGCAGTGGTTGCCACACTGGACTCGCATTCGGGAGGACGACTGTTCAAATACACGTCCGGTCGTCCATATTTAAGTAGTCCATGGTTTCCTTAAATCGCTTAGGGCAAAAGGAGGAATGATTCCTCTAAAAGGCCACGCCCAATTTCATTCGCTATTCATCCCTAAGCCGAACTTTTGCAGCGTCTCTGATCACCTCATTGTCGACGGGACATTAAACGCTAATATTCCATCATTTTTTCTTCGTCATGAATAAACTTGAACTACTGTAGCTCATGTTGGGCTCGTAATTACCGATGCATTCACTATGCTGTTCATAGTCGCCTACCCGCGTTTCTTAATTCTTATTCGTTATTACGGCTACTTTTTGAGTACCGCTCTCTGATTTCGTGTTGGTAATCCCGTACTCAGCTGTTCCTTACACCACCAAGCTTCATTAATTCCCATTATATCTAGCCAGCCGTGCACGACAATTCACTGTACCGAACGCGGAAGTGAGATTCTTGTGGAGCCCGTCGCTCGGGTTCTACGGATCACCTCTGACCTAGTCATCATTCGCATATCTATCGGAAGTAGGGGCATACTGTAGCTACTGTACTGAACAGGGACATAATTTAAACATTACATACCTCCTCCAATCTACATCTACACCTACATCTACATGACTACTCTGCAATTCACACTTAAGTGCTTGGCAGAGGGTTCATCGAACCACAATCATACTATCTCTCTACTACTCCACTCCCAAACAGCGCGTGGGAAAAACGAACACCTAAACCTTCCTGTTCGAGCTCTGATTTCTCTTATTTTATTTTGATGATCATTCCTACCTATGTAGGTTGGGCTCAACAAAATATTTTCGCATTCGGAAGAGAAAGTTGGTGACTGAAATTTCGTAAAAAGATCTCGCCGCGACGATAAACGTCTTTACTGTAATGACTTCTATCCCAACTCGCGTATAATAATTGCCACACTCTCTCCCCTATAACGTGATAATACAAAACCAGCTGCCCTTTTTTGCACCCTTTCGATGTCCTCCGTCAATCCCACCTGGTAAGGATCCCACACCGTACAGCAATATTCTAACAGAGGACGAACGAGTGTAGTGTAAGCTGTCTCTTTAGTGGACTTGTTGCATCTTCTAAGTGTCCTGCCAATGAAACGCAACCTTTGGCTCGCCTTCCCGACAATATTATCTATGTGGTCCTTCCAACTGAAGTTGTTCGTAGTTTTAACACCCAGGTACTTAGTTGAATTGACAGCCTTGAGAATTGTACTATTTATCGAGTAATCGAATTCCAACGGATTTCTTTTGGAACTCACGTGGTTCACCTCACACTTTTCGTTGTTTAGCGTCAACTGCCACCTGCCACACCATACAGCAATCTTTTCTAAATTGCTTTGCAACTGATAGTTGTCTTCGGATGACCATACTAGACGGTAAATTACAGCATCATCTGTGAACAACCCAAGAGAACTGCTCAGGTTGTCACCCAGGTCATTTATATAGATCAGGAACAGCAGAGGGCCCAGGTCGCTTCCCTGGGGAACACTTGATATCACTTCAGTTTTACTCGATGATTTGCTGTCTATTACTACGAACTGCGACCTTTCTGACAGGAAATCACGAATCCAGTCGCACAACTGAGACGATACCCCATAGGCTCGCAGCTTGATTAAAAGTCGCTTGTGAGGAACGGTGTCAAAAGCTTTCCGGAAATCTAGAAATACGGAATCAACTTGAGATCCCCTGTCGACAGCGGCGATTACTTCGTGCGAATAAAGAGCTAGCTGCGTGGCACAAGAGCGATGTTTTCTGAAGCCATGCTGATCACGTATCAATAGATCGTTCCCTTCGAGGTGATTCATAATGTTTGAATACAGTATATGCTCCAAAACCCTACTGGAAACCGACGTCAATGATATAGGTCTCTAGTTAGATGGATTACTCCTACTACTCTTCTTAAAAACTGGTGAGACCTGCGCAATTTTCCAATCTGTAGGTACAGATCTATCGGTGAGCGAGCGGTTGTATGTGAGTGCTAAGTAGGGAACTATTGTATCAGCGTAATCTGAAAGGAACCTAATCGGTATACAATCTGGACCTGAAGACTTGCCCGTATCAATCCAGGCAAATTTAGCTAATCGGTTGTTTCTGTTTCATTAAGTTTGGTCCAGAGTGGACTTCAAGCACCTTATAAAAGCGCCACTTGTACATTGGCGCCAGCCGAATTGGCCGAGCGATTCTAGGCGCTACAGTCTGGAATCGCGTGACCGCTACAGTCGCAGGTTCGAATCCTGCCTCAGGTATGGATGTGTGTGATGTCCTTAGATTAGTTAGGTTTAAGTAGTTCTACGTTCTACAGGACTGATGTCAACGAAACTTTCGAGTCCATCAACGTTGGGTACTCCAGAACCTTCACGGACAATGGCTACAGTAAACCATCCGTTACCATGACCAAACGAATCTTTAATATCTAAACTGAAATTAAGTCGGCACCCACAGAAAACAGAAGGTCCGTCCAGCAAGGCTTGAGCAGCGACAGACTTGACTGATATACTATTTTTCTTGTCTCCAGATGTTGTAGCAAATTCGATGTTCTCGATGGTTTTGCACACTGTCTGTTTAGAACGGCGACAGTATCTTACTAGGTGCTCGCGTCCGCTGAGCGCTAAGACCACCGCTGGCGCGCTGCCAAGATTGCGTAAGATGTTCGGCGGCTTGCGTTGGCCGCCTTTGTAGGCGAAACATGCTGTTACATGCGGACGCGTTATCGGACTTCTATATAAGCGAGCGAGCACCGCGTAGCGCCTCAGTCGCGCTGCTGCTGCTGCACAGGCAACTGCATTGAACGCTGCCAAGATGCCGTACAGAAGATACCGTCGCCGTTCTAAACAGACAATGTACAAAACCATCGAGAACATCGAATTTGCTACAATATCTGGAGACAAGAAGAATAGTATAACAGTCAAGTCTGTCGCTGCTCAAGCCTTCCTGGACGGACCTTCTGTTTTCTGTGGGTGCCGACTTAATTTTATTTTGGATATTAACGATTCGTTTGGTCATGGTAACGGATGGTTTACTGTAGCCATTGTCCGTGGAGGTTCTGGAGTACCCAATGTTGGTGGACTCTAAAGTTTCGTTGACAGTCCCCAGAGCCATTTGAACCATTAGTACACGGGCAGTTCCTGAGAAAATCCCGAGAAACCATGATTTTTGGATCCCCACTGTGGGGATGGGCACTTCGATGATTTTTATTCGTGACAAGTCTTCGAAATTTTTACCACATGTTCCTTAGATGTTCTAGGAGAACGTCGAGAAAATATTTAATCATACGAAATTCTTTGTAGTTGCAAAACCAAATACCGCATCTTTTCTGATGTGCTGCAGACGTAGTGTAAAATGTGCATTTTATGTAACGGACTGTAAACTGAAATTGCGTCGGATGGGAGATGACTCACTATTAACCGTATATTATGCGTACTTGAGTATTGTTTATCTTTATTGACGTACGGTATTCGTTTTGTATAAGCAGCCCACACTGGTGTAACAGGGAAAAGACGGGAATCAGCTGCAAAATGCTCCTGCCGGTGGACAGAAAGGGAATACGCTGCCCTTCAAAAGACTGGCATAGAAGTGGGGAACCAGTTGGCTCAATCCTCATCCCGCCTTCCTAACCAAAAAATTTGACGTGCGAACATATTCGCCCTTTTTTGTGCCGAAATAGATCAACAGAGAAACGATGACGGTGGCAGAGAGACGAGGCAGTGCTATTGGGAGAGGAAGAGGGAGGGGACAGAGATGGTGGGACAGAGAAAGTGGCAGTGAAAGAGGAAGAGGGATGGGTGGGGATAGAGGCTGTGGAGAAAAAAAGAGAACAGACAGTGGAAATGGAACAGAGAAGACCATACACACGTTTTGGGGGGCTGGAGTTCCCTCTCCCGCCCCCCCCCCCCCCTCAACCAATTAATTTTACGATGAAAAACTTGCCCACTTTGAAAGGTCTCTATTGGATTCCTTTCATGTTAATTTCTTAAATCTTTTGTCATTTACGGCATAAATTCCTCTTCTAAATTTACTGTGGTGTTTCTGACTATCTGGGAGGAGACTGAGCGGTGAAATGTGTTCCTTTTACACATAAACAAGAACGATCTGTCACACTACTACACATTAAAACACAATTTATATGTAATTCATGTCACACAGTCTCATACGGAACCTACATCCGCTTTCTTTATATACTGTATATGATAAGATACTGTCATCCCCCTTCCCTTCTGTGTGAGAGGATGAATGAGCAAATGTATTTCTAGTTGCATGCTGGGTGGTAGCAGACAGTAGAACAGTAGGAACAACGTCGGAACAGGTAGCTACGCTTTCTAAAAGCAAAGAGGTTTCTATCCTTAGTATTGTCCTGTCCGTCCCTTGTCATGTTGGTATAGGAAGCTGCCCCTCTGGTCACTTCCGTTTTGTATACGGAAGCACCCTTGGTAGGAGCGCAGGTCAGTCTGTCCGCGGCGAGCGTCTGAAGTGGTAAGATCTCCGGCTAAGCGCGTGTCTGCTAAGTCCGCAGGACAATGGATTTCTTAAGTTCAGCCTAACTGAAAATTTAATCACCTTTATATCAGATTTTAGTTCTAAAATATCTAATGTTATCTTAAATTGCAACGCAGTGTATTTCGAGTGACAATTTCAGAATATCTTCCAGTAGTTGCTTTGTCACTACTTTGTGAGTAAAGTGGAACCACGTGTTAATCAGTAACTGTAACTAAGATCATCAATCTTAAATGTGAATGTTCGTGAGATTATAACGTCTCGCCTTGACAATATTTTTCAATATAGTAACTTTTCTTTATGTTCAACCCACGTGGGGTGTACTTTGCGAGACCAGTACCACGTGCTTATACAATTGCTTGATCCATAAGCTTAATAGTAAGGCGATAGTAACCAGTTCGAGGTTTTTCTTTTGTAAATTGCTTTTCGATCTAATTTATTTTAATTATCAAAATTATTGTGGTGTTGCACTATTTGTGTAAACCAAGTTGACCACGTGAAGCATGTGGTGTAATCATCAAAGTAGCAATCAGCTATTCTCTTCGGGAATATTTCAAAGAGAGTTAGTATGAATTTAGTATACCAGTGTGTGGTAATTACATGACGGACAGGATTGCGCTACGAACGTAACTTCTTTGGGTAAAAATTGAATCGGTTAGTTGTGGTTAATTTCCTCTTGCAAATGTTTCAACGTTCTTCGTGTGTTATTTTATGAATGCAGTGTTGTATGCAGTCTCCCAATCTTGGCTCCATATTTGATGTGTTCCGTAAGATTACAATCTCACATCTTCACAATCCTAAATGAGGCACCAGTTTAGTTATGAATCAAGTTTAATATGCTGAAATTTCAATGATCAATGTTAAAATAAATTTTCAAATATAAACTGATTTATTTATTTTTAATTAAATTCTCTTTATATACATATATATCTCACCGGTTGTCGTATGACTGTTAAAAGATTATAATTAAGGGGAAGATCAGTTTGGCTTCCGTAGAAATGTTGGAACACGTGAGGCAATACTAACCTTACGACTTATCTTAGAAGAAAGATTAAGAAAAGGCAAACCTACGTTTCTAGCATTTGTAGACTCAGAGAAAGCTTTTGACAATGTTGATTGGAATACTCTCTTTCAAATTCTAAAGGTGGGCGGGGTAAAATATAGGGAGCGAAAGGCTATTTACAATTTGTACAGAAACCAGATTTCAGTTACAAGAGTCGAGGGACATGAAAGGGAAGCAGTGGTCAGGAAGGGAGTAAGACAGGGTTGTAGGATGTTATTCAATCTGTATATTGAGCAAGCAGTAACGGAAACAAAAGAAAAATTCGGAGTAGGTATTAAAATCCAGGGAGAAGAAATAAAAACTTTGAGGTTCGCCGATGACATTGTAATTGTGTCAGAGACAGCAAAGGACTTGGAAGAGCAGTAGAATGGAATGGACAGTGTCTTGAAAGGAGGATGTAAGATGAACATCAACAAAAGCAAAACGAAGATAATGGAATGTAGTCAAATTAAGTCGGGTGATGCTGAGGGAATTAGATTAGGAAATGAGACACTTAAAGTAGTAAAGGAGTTTTGCTATTTGGGGAGCAAAATAACTGATGATGGTCGAAGTAGAGAGGATATAAAATGTAGACTGGCAATGGCAAGGAAAGCGTTTATGAAAAAGAGGAATTTGTTAACATCGAGCATAGATTTAAGTGTCAGGAAGTCATTTCTGAAAGTATTTGTATGGAATGTAGCCATGTATGGAAGTGAAACATGGACGATAAATAGTTTGTACAGTAAGATAATAGAAGCTTTCGAAATGTGGTGCTACAGAAGAATGCTGAAGATTAGATGGGTAGATCACATAACTAATGAGGAAGTCTTGAATAGGACTGGGGAGAAGAGAAGCTTGTGGCACAACTTGACCAGAAGAAGGGACCGTTTGGTAGGACATGTTCTAAGGCATCAAGGGATCACAAATTTGGTATTGGAGGGCAGCGTGGAGGGTAAAAATCGTAGAGGGAGACCAAGAGATGAATACACTAAGCAGATTCAGAAGGATGTACGTTGCAGTAGGTACTGAGAGATGAAGAAGCTTGCACAGGATAGAGTAGCATGGAGAGCTGCATCAAACCAGTCTCAGGACTGAAGACCGCAACAGCAACAACAACATAATTAATGTTAGTCTGGTTGGGAATTTGGTAAGCTAGAGTGGATACCTGGTGTAACATTGCGCAGTAATGCAAGGATAACTTCCTCAGATAGCTCACAGGTTTTAACCCACTTTTATGGTCTTGAACCTCAGCACAGCTAACACCTCAAATTAATGCAACAACCTTACAACTTTTCCCTATCCCTTACACCCACGTGTTAAAGTTTCCCATTCCACGGCTCGAAACTGTGAGTAAGCTATCCTCAACGACTTACGTGGAAAGTGTGCAGTGGTGGCTAAAGAGAAATACAGCAAACAATAACCGAGTAGGTAAGAGGCACTGGCAGCGGGAGAGGAAAAGAATGGGACAAAGACAGTGGCAGTTGGACAGAGCACAGTGGAAGTGGCGGCGAGGCAGACACTGTTGAGGAATGGACGACGGTGGTAGAGACACGCAGAAGAAAGAGCGAACGGCAGGAAAAAGACACAGTGGGACAGAGATACACACGGACAGTGGCAGTGATGAAGTAATTACAAAGAGAGACTGTTTAAAAGGATTTTGATTATTCTGTGTTACAACAGCGCGAATATGTTAGCATGCCAAATCTTTGGTAATATGGATAAGTGTGGGAGCTAAATATTGTAGAGGCTTGACTGCAGTAAGCAGTTTCAAATGGAAATACGCAGCAGAGGAGGCCAGGTTTGCACAGGATAGGCAAGCCTGCAGAGCTGCGTCCAGTCAGTCATCGGGCTGAAGACTGCGACAACACTTTGTTTAATGCTACTACTGCTTTTGACCTCTAGCTGTGTGGTACTCTTCAGATCTGATACCACTTCGGCAACTTTCTAATTACGCGTCTGAAGTGTACGGAAACTTTTATTAATTATGAGACTTGCACATCTTACATTATAGTGGAGAGCGGCATCAAACATTTTGTTAGTCGTCTTGTAATGTGGTTCCAGTTAGTGGCGTCACACTGAGATATGTCAACTGATTTATATACATTTCGATTACCATCTTAACGAAAATGCATGTTGACGATTTGGAGACTGCGTCCATACTGAGAACAGTCAAGACAACATTTCTTTCTATCGTAAAGATGTCAAACATATTGAGACAACTCTGTGGATCTTGATAACATTTTTTGTATATAATTATTGTTAATATTTAGATTTATACGTTTGCTAACAAAGAATGGAGTACGTTTCCATATATATTATATATATCGAAGTGTCGTGAGCATGACTGAACAGCTTTTGACTCGGTACCGTGTTATCGTTTTCTAGCAACTTTCGTCATACGAGGTATTGGCACTGTGGGAGTATCGATAATGTGTTGAAAAGAGAATATGAGGTGGATATCGATAAGATTAATAGGAAGGCAATAGAGTGTGGTCGAATTGAGTCAGCTGACGCTGAGGGAATCATATTAGGGGATGGTGTCAGGGAGTGGTACAAGGTATCCTCCATCAAGCACCGTACGGTGGCTTGCGGCGTATGTATGTGGCTGTAGATCTATTAAACGAAGCCTGTAACTGGACTGAGGATTAACGGTATGTAGGATGCAACATGTCATGTTGGATGGAGACTCATTGACGGGTGTAGAACTTAGGGCGGGCGCCACTGAAGTGTGTCGCGATTCTTGCTGTTTACGGTATGTATATTAACTATATGGCAAACAATATTGAAAGTAATCAGAGACTTTGTACGTATGGTGCAGATATCTATATCGAAGTGCTGTTTCCGAAGATCTGCACAAATATTCATTGAGATCTAGATAAGATTTCAAAATGATGCAAAGTCTAGCTATTTGTTTTAAAGGTTCTGAGACAAAAAACTATGAGCTTCGCAAAATTGAAATATATAGCACATCCTCTTGACCATTAAATCAATAAGTCTCAACTGGAATCGTGCGACAGTACGTCGGGATGCGAAATGGGATGACCTCTTGCGCTCAGTCGTCAGCAAAGTAGTTGGGGCATATCGATACGTATGTAGGATACTAGGGAAATCCAGTTTACACGCCCATTCTAGAACATTGCTCATGTGCATGCGATCCATATGAAATAGGATTAGCAGGGGATATTAATCGTATAGAAAGGACAGCACGCAAGTAAGAAAAGTTTGTCAGACTCCTGGTAGTCATGGAAATGCTGACAAGCGGGAACTGGCGGACGCGGAATCTAGGAACACACTAGACGCTCCAGGCGTCCAACGCATCACACCCCTAGGGACCGCGGACTTACGACCAGCTGCAGCGATTTAAACAGCCATCCTCTCTTCCTAAGCGAATACGACGAGAGCAAGCGGTAACATGTGGTACAGAGAGAAGTGCCTCTCTGTCGCGCACTTCATAGTGCTTTGCAGAGTTGGTGTGGGGCAGTAGATTTAGGTTTTTATTTATCTGTATGCCTTCACAGTAACTCCCGTCGGTATGTGTCGTTCAGTTGGAACTCTGCACACACGTGTTTTCGGTACTTGTTAGCGCATCAGATAGCGCGCCCGCAGTTTTACCACACTGTAACTGATTCTTTAATGAGTAACAGCTGTCTGCTACATGGTAATTCGTCAGAGGGTTGCGTTATTGCAATCTATAGATTCGTCAACCTTCAAACTCGGATTGTACTGAAATGCAGAGGTTTATGACTAAACGACGTTGGTAGAACAGACTGTTATTCCTCTTTAGCCTTACTTGATTTCCGAGACTCCTAAATAGTTCCCCTTCCACTGTTCTTCAAATATGCGGCCACTATATCTGTAGTCGCTTTGCTGTGTTATTAAAGGTGAACCTTCATAGGGACTTAGTACGTGTGTGTTAATCTGCAGACGGTACTGTTTGATCAATGTTCCAATGCATCCGCGTAGGAGCCTCCTGTGACTCGCCTTCCCCCCCTTTCTACTCATCAGAATTCAGCTAGACTTTCACGCAGCTTCCCAACAATTGAGCGTGTTTCTGTAGACTGTGCTGCGGATTATGGCTGCAGCTATGTCTTCCACGTTTAATCATAGAGCACATCCGGATGAAGCCAACTTTCCTGCTGTGCTGTACGACAGATATCCATCTGCTTTCAGCGTAATGCTTGCTGTTGGCTCAAAAAGCATAGAAGGAGAAATTCTTAATTCACGCTTTTTGTTTTTAGTGCATGTTGATCATCTATGAGTGTCCTGAGTTCACACAAAGGATAAAGAGTCAACGACTACAAAGAGAGAAATACAAGAAGTCTACCTAGATAATGATATGATTAATGACGACATCAAACGGTGTGAACGCTTCATACGGAGTTGAAACAAAATCGTTTGTATACTGAAGCAGGTATCTGGAGTGTCGCAGGGCAGCTGGAAGCTGTTCCTAGCACACTAATCTTACGTGAGTAGTGGAACAAAGAGGCTGCCACCCCATTCTGAATTGCTGCCATTGATTTGGCAATGTCGCCTTGACGTCATTGCAGGAAGTTCAAATTTTAGAGGGAAAATATGTCAAATGGGCAGCCTCCACTAACCTAACTCCACTCACTTCCCCTCTCCTCCCCCTCCCCACCTCACCACCACCTAGAATTCGGCAGCAAAAGGACTCAGTCAGTGCTGGGCTGCTTGATAAGGTGGATGTAAGTGTTTATTTTGTATGCATTGTGGTATACTGTTCGAGTACACAGTTTGAGTTGTCACAGACAGTACCTCCATCAACTTTGTTCTCCTTGAGGTCTGCAGTACAACTGACCTATTTCACGACACCATCGCCAGAGGGAACTTTTCATGTTCTTCCAATTCCCTCCGCCTCCCATTCCGTGATGTAATACAAGATGGGGATCCACGGAAAAATGGCAGGAAATTGGCTCATTCTATGCTTAGCTTCTCAAGAGGGTAGGCTTAATTGTTTACTGTGTACTATGTGTTTGATGGATGAGGTGTCTGTGGTGGAGGAGGAGGAGTTTAATGGATGTATTAGCTGTAATCACAGAGCTGAGGACTGTGTCCATAGCCTCCTGCACAGTACTTGGAAAACAATGGTAGCTGGTGAATTTATGAAGAATACCAACACACTTCAACAGATTGTGAAGAGGCAGCTGGATGGGGCAAAGTTTCTTCATTACTCGTGCTGATAATGTGTATGCTGTAACTGTAGATCATTCAATAAAAGTCCAGTCAGTCTTCCTAAGCGCAAGAGGCAAGAGGTTGATCCAATCCAGTGCAAGCATCCATGTATAGAATTGAGGAAATGCTGGTGATGAGCAGGGATAAATTTAGTAAGTGTACTACATGCATGCACACAGCTGAGGACTATATCCATAGCCTCCTATACATCTTACATAATGGCTGAGGATGTGGTGAGTACTTTTCGACAAATAATGGCAATTCAGCAGGATTGTGTGAACATGCATTTCATAACTCGTGCAGAACTGACTCCCTTTCTTGAAATTGCCTAACACCCCACATTAACTTTTCCATATTCCACCCTGAACTATAGTCGTTCACCTCAAGGTTTGGAGACCAGCTCACCTAGTTTACAACACCACTAACAGAAGGCACTGTCAGCCATCCCCCACTCCCGTCCTGTGATGTAGTCCAAGATGGTGGTCCAGAAAAGAAAGGGCAGGAACCAATAGGAACACTGAATCTGATTGCAGTATCGGGTGATGTCATCGGGCTCAGCAGCTTTACAGCCTCTCTCACTCAGTGAGCCAGCAGTAGAAGCAGAAGAGTTAGAAAACTGTTGCGGAAGCAAAGGGAACTTCACAACAAACATAAACATAGCCAAAGCCATGCAGACAAACAAAAATTATGCGAAGCAAAATGTAGTGTGAGGAGGGCTATGCGAGAGGCTTTCAATGAATTCGAAAGTAAAGTTCTATGTACTGACTTGGCAGAAAATCCTAAGAAGTTTTGGTCCTATATCAAAGCGGTAGGTGGATCAAAACAAAATGTCCAGACACTCTGTGACCAAAATGGTACTGAAACAGAAGATGACAGACTAAAGGCAGAAATACTAAATGTCTTCTTCCAAAGCTGTTTCACAGAGGAAGACTGCACTGTGCTTCCTACTCTAGATTGTCGCACAGTTGACAAAATGGTAGATATCGAAATAGACAACAGAGGGATAGAGAAACAATTAAAATAGCTCAAAAGAGGAAAGGCCGCTGTACCTGATGGGATACCAGTTCGATTTTACACAGAGTACGCGAAGGGCAGCCCCCCTTCTTGCAGCGGTGTACCGTAGGTCTCTAGAAGAGCGTAGCGCTCCGAAGGATTGGAAAAGGGCACAGGTCATCCCCGTTTTCAAGAAGGGACGTCGAACAGATGTGAAGAACTATAGACCTATATCTCTAACATCGATCAGTTGTAGAATTTTGGAACTCGCATTATGTTCGAGTATAATGACTTTTCTGGAGACTAGAAATCTACTCTGTAGGGATCAGCATGGGTTTCGAAAAAGACGGTCGTGTGAAATCCAGCTCGCGCTATTCGTCCACGAGACTAAGAGGGCCATAGACACGGGTTCCCAAGTAGATGCCGTGTTTCTTGACTTCCGCAAGGCGTTCGATATCAGTTCCCCACAGTCGTTTAATGAACAAAGTAAGAAAATATGGACTATCAGACGAATTGTGTGATTGGATTGAGGAGTTCCTAGATAACAGAACGCAGCATGTCATTCTCAATGGAGAGAAGTCTTCCGAAGTAAGAGTGATTTCATGTGTGCCGTAGGGGAGTGTCATAGGACCGTTGCTATTCACAATATACATAAATGACTGTGTGAGGAGTGAAGTTCACTGAGGCTTTTTGCAGATGATGCTGGGGTGTATCGGGAGGTTGCAACAATGAAAAATTGTACTGAAATGCAGGAGGATCTGCTGCGAATTGACGCATGGTTCACGGAATGGCAATTGAATCTCAATGTAGACAAGTGTAATGTGCTGCGAATACATAGAAAGATAGATCCCTTATGATTTAGCTACAAAATAGCTGGTCAGCAACTGGAAGCAGTTAATTCCATAAATTATCTGAGAGTACGCATTAGGAGTGATTTGAAATGGAATGATCATATAAAGTTGATCGTCGGTAAAGCACATGCCAGACAGATTCATTGGAAGAATCCTAAGGAAATGCAATCCGAAAACAAAGGAAGTAGGTTACAGTAAGCTTGTTCGCCCACTACTTGCATACTGCTCATCAGTGTGGGATCCGTACCAGATACGGTTGATAGAAGAGATAGAGAAGATCCAACGGAGAGCAGCGCGCTTCGTTACAGGATCATTTAGTAATCGCGAAAGCGTTACGAAGATGATAGATAATCTCCAGTGGAAGACTCTGCAGGAGAGACGCTCAGTAGCTCGGTACGAGCTATTGTTAAAGTTTCGAGAACATACCTTCACCGAAGAGTCAAGCAGTATATTGCTCCCTCCTACGTATATCTCGCGAAGAGACCATGAGGATAAAATCAGAGAGATTAGTGCCCACACAGAAGCATACCGACAATCCTTCTTTCCACGAACAATACGAGACTGGAATAGAACCGATAGAGGTACTCAGGGTACCCTCCACCACACACCGTCAGGTGGCTTGCGGAGTATGGATGTAGATGTAGATGTCGATGCCTATAGAGCCGAGCACCAACACGACGACCTACGCCGCTTCTGGACCTGCAGCAACTTCAGCCACCATTTTGTCAAGACCTGCACGAAGTTCTGGACCTGCAACCTCAATCATGGCTGAACCTGCAGCCTCCATGTGGAACCCTATAGTGCACATAGCCCAGTTGCTGGAGCAGGACAAGAAACTGTTATTGACTATTCAAACCCTTTGATTTTGACGATGAGGACACCTAGCCTACTCCTGACGTTTCGAATGGTGCTGCTGGTTCTGAAAACCAGCAAGATAAATGTCACTACTGGTCACTGAATATGACCCATCTCATCAGAACATCCCTGTGGTAGTACAGTAACAGATTGCAGATGTTGTGAATAAGAAGGTTCCACACATAGCTCACTTGCTGGACCAGGGCACAGAGCTGTTACACTCATTGATTTGAGTGACTTGGGTGATGACGAGGATCTGCTCCCACCGCAGAATATTGCAGCTGGTCCTAAACAACAGCAAGATGGAAGACAGTAATGGTCATCAACATACGACCCATCTCTGCATAACATCCCTGTGCTAGCACAGAGACAAGGAGCAGATAGTGTGGGTAAGAAGGTATCAAGACTGCCCATGGTTTTCAGTGCTACATACAATTTGACTCCTATCTGAGTGAAACTTGTAGTTGTAGGTACAGAAGCACACCATGGTTGGGGACTGCATGTGATGGCAGAAACTGAAAATGCAATGAAGGGTGTTAAAGTGCCTACTTCTGAGTTTCACTGGGACGGAATATGCCACACAGAGTGGTACATCAATCAGCAGATGAACACAGAGCATTACTCAATGGGCATTCGCCTTAGTAGTATGACACTAGGTATATTACAATAGTGTATGAAGAATGAGCACTATGTATGAAATCGGGTGACAAATGTGTATCTAAAGTCCACTTCAATTATGAATTTATACGATGTGGATACCGCACAAGGCCCTGCATTGCGGAGACTGGGTTGTTCGAGCTGTGCCTGTCTCGCCATCGGATTGTCCACGGTCCATGTTAGACGTTCGCTGGAAGCACTCGTCCGATGGAGCTCGCCGTGGTCTCTTGTGTTTCCATGGGAAACGCTGATTATGGATGTGTGTTTCAGTATCCGAATGTGGGTGGATCTCTTTAGCTGCTCCGGTGTCTGGAAGGAAAGTGTGTAGCTCATGTTCCCGCCATCATGTATCCTATACCCTGTTTTTAACGTACTTCCCCCTCACTACGTTAATTTACATTACTACTGTCACTGAGTTGCTGCCTTGCCTGACCGCGAGCGGCGTTAGCAGCGCGTATCGACATGTCCCCTCTCGTAGAATCTTTGCTCGACTGCTGTTACTTCACCATCGTTGTTTATCGTAAGCCAGTTCTCGTCGCGACTTCAGGCTGTCAATCAGTTGGAATGCGTCTGAAGCGCACTCCGGACCTGCCAGATCGGGTTGACGGAGGAGACCGAGAAGGTCCAAAGAAGAGCGGCGCGTTTCGTCACAGGGTTATTTGGTAACCGTGATACCGTTACGGAGATGTTTAGCAAACTCAAGTGGCAGACTCTGCATCGCGGTATAGCTTGCTCGCCAGGTTTCGAGAGGGTGCGTTTCTGGATGAGGTATCGAATATATTGCTTCCCCCTACTTATACCTCCCGAGGAGATCACGAATGTAAAATTAGAGAGGTTCGAGAGCGCACGGAGTCTTTCAGACAGTCGTTCTTCCCGCGAACCATACGCGACTGGAACAGAAAAGAGAGGTAAAGACAGTGGCACGTAAAGTACCCTCCGCCACACACCGTTGGGTGGCTTGCGGAGTATAAATGTAGATGTAGGAGTTGCAATGCGGCACTGCTGCAGTCGGGTTGGAGCAGTGAGGTCTGCGTCGACATGGCTCGCCCGACCATTGGCGCCACGCATCACTTGAGCCGGGCCACGGTTGGTGGATCGTCGGTCGGTCGTCGTACCTGATGGCGCATTTGGTCTCGCCGATCGTTTATCAGTCGGCTGTGTGCGTGTGTGTGTGTGTGTGTGTGTGTGTGTGTGTGTGTGTGTGTGTGTGTGTGTGTGTGTGTGCATCGACTCCGGATTTATCTTCGTGTGTGCTTAGTTACTGTTGGGTATCGTACAAGTCTTCGTGCAAGTGTTTGTCAGGTTGTGTGTTGGGGTTATTCCCACTGACGACTCTTCTAGATGTTGTCGGCATTATGAGGGTAGTCGGTCGATTGGTGCGGACCAGGAAGGATATCTCTGTGTGGTGCAGTCGGCTGGGTCTGCTGGTGGTCTCTGCGCAGTGGAGCTGTCCGATCGCTAAGAGCTTCGTGCCTCATAGATCCAGGACGTCAAAGTTGAGTGGTTTTTTAAGTACCCAAGCCACGTCCGTTCATGTTGGGGCGTTCATTTCGGTGGTTCGGTATTGGGAAGCTTTTCCTGTGAGCAACACCGAGTGTTTTTAGTGGTGAAATCGACCCGCCGTGCGGTGGAATAACTATATTTGTTCACTACAGTTCAAGTGCACCAGCGGCATTTTCTGCCTTGTGGCCGTTAGTGTTCTGGTTACGTGCCCTGGCCACTAACGTAATTTCAGGCAGTGTCCTTTCCTCACCTGTTGTTGCTGTCTAAGACGGTGTGTAGTTTTGACAGGTTAATACTTATTTCATTGTGGATAATCATGTCCGTAACAGTTTGGTCTGAGTTTTCATGTACCGGTTGGTGGCTAGCATGTCGTTTGGTCAGTCGGTCCATGACTGTCTCTTGGTTGGGTTGTCGATGAATCAAGTGTAGTTGGGCCCACCACCTGTGCCACCTTGAAGCCTTACTCTTAAAATTTCCCCTTAAGCGAAAACATTGCGGCCTTCTGCCTTAAAAGATTATGGTAATATAT
Source organism: Schistocerca gregaria (assembly GCF_023897955.1). Classification (NCBI taxonomy): domain Eukaryota; kingdom Metazoa; phylum Arthropoda; class Insecta; order Orthoptera; family Acrididae; genus Schistocerca; species Schistocerca gregaria. The sequence continues at coordinate 30,782,377 of NC_064923.1, read as the reverse complement.
TTTAAAATTTTGAAACTTAATTGTGAACTTTAGCTGTTTGTATTGCACCTTGTTTATGTTTGTTCTATCCACTTTTGCCTTGAGGTTTTCAGCCTACCTGTGATTAATATATTGTTTATTTTATTAGCAATTTTAACTGCATGTCTTCAGTCACTTGAAATTTATCTTGTTGATTTTTAAGATTTCTTGTTTGGAGGCCTTCAGCCGTGAAACAATTGGATTTTGACACTCGTAGTTGCTATGTGCCGTTTTAGTTTAAATGTGTTATTAAATTACAATAAATAACAGTTTTGAAGTGAAACTGACAGCCACCTTATTTGGCCCTTTCCACAATCCTAATCACCTGTTCTGCCTGCGGGTTTAGCGGGCGAATCATCGTTAGTTGCCAAGCATAGACTCCACATGCAATGATGTTGTAAACATTCTACGCGTGCATAGTGTAAATATTGATGATTTCAAGCAGTGCCTTCGTTTGTCAATGAACGCAGAACTGAAAGAAAAACAGGTTAAATGTGCCTGTGAAGAAATGTAGATGTCCATCAGTTTCAGGATGGTACGCGCGGTATTTATTGGATATCAAAAAACTTCATTTGGGAAATACAGTATAGGCGCAAAGAAGATAAAGAAAAAGCCTGAGAATTTTTTTAATACTGTATCCGATGTGCGATATTTAAAGAAATAATGTTTACATATTATCATAAACTGTGTTTGTGTTTTATTTCTCATTATAGTCCAAGTACTACACTTATTAATATCATTATTTTCAATGCTGCACCTATAATAATGCAGCAGCAGACAATTGCCTCAAACACCTCCTCCCTCCCCGCCAGTCATTGTCTAAATGAATAATGAAGTTACTTTCATAGAGCTGGGTTACGTGACAGAGCTGTAGTGGCCATACATACCCTTACCGCACTTAAAAGTGTGTGTTTTTATATATGCACACTTCCTGTCAGTACCTGACGTATTATGGGAGGGTGGGTGAAACGTCATCATCACAAGGACTTTGTTATTGGTGACTGGTCCTGTGAAGATGAAAAGAAAACCTGAAGAAGAAGAATTGAATACGCCTTCCTAATAATATACTAGCAGTTGTTGTAGGTCCATCAAATTGTAGCAACAAGACTAATGTCCTCATGGCGCTGCCAACACACGTAGATGGATTTAGATTTGAACATGTTTGTGTGTTTTCAAAGACGCTGTTTCACCCCAAGTATCGGCCATTACAAGAGATACTGCACGGTGTAAAGGACATTACGTATACTACATTCAGTGAAAGGGGTGATATCCCCCAACCTTAAAAAATAAAGCCAAACACTGTGTTCATACACTCCTGGAAATTGAAATAAGAACACCGTGAATTCATTGTCCCAGGAAGGGGAAACTTTATTGACGCATTCCTGGGGTCAGATACATCACATAATCACACTGACAGAACCACAGGCACATAGACACAGGCAACAGAGCATGCACAATGTCGGCACTCGTACAGTGTATATCCACCTTTCGCAGCAATGCAGGCTGCTATTCTCAGATGGAGACGATCGTAGAGATGCTGGATGTAGTCCTGTGGAACTTTTTGCCATGACATTTCCACCTGGCGCCTCAGTTGGACCAGCGTTCGTGCTGGACGTACAGACCGCGTGAGACGACGCTTCATCCAGTCCTAAACATGCTCAATGGGGGACAGATCCGGAGATCTTGCTGGCTAGGGTAGTTGACTTACACCTTGTAGAGCACGTTGGGTGGCACGGGATACATGCGGACGTGCATTGTCCTGTTGGAACAGCAAGTTCCCTTGCTGGTCTAGGAATGGTAGAACGATGGGTTCGATGACGGTTTGGATGTACCGTGCACTATTCAGTGTCCCCTCGACGATCACCAGAGGTGTACGGCCAGTGTAGGAGATCGCTCCCCACACCATGATGCCGGGTGTTGACCCTGTGTGCCTCGGTCGTATGCAGTCCTGATTGTGGCGCTCACCTGCACGGCGCCAAACACGCATACGACCATCATTGGCACCAAGGCAGAAGCGACTCTCATCGCTGAAGACGACACGTCTCCATTCGTCCCTCCATTCACGCCTGTCGCGACACCACTGGAGGCGGGCTGCACGATGTTGGGGCGTGAGCGGAAGACGGCCTAACGGTGTGCGGGACCGTAGCCCAGCTTCATGGAGACGGTTGCGAATGGTCCTCGCCGATACCCCAGGAGCAACAGTGTCCCTAATTTGCTGGGAAGTGGCGGTGCGGTCCCCTACGGCACTGCGCAGGATCCTACGGTCTTGGCGTGCATCCGTGCGTCGCTGCGGTCCGGTCCCAGGTCGACGGGCACGTGCACCTTCCGCCGACCACTGGCTACAACATCGATGTACTGTGGAGACCTCACGCCCCACGTGTTGAGCAATTCGGCCGTACGTCCACCCGGCCTCCCGCATGCCCACAATACGCCCTCGCTCAAAGTCCGTCAACTGCACATACGATTCACGTCCACGCTGTCGCAGCACGCTACCAGTGTTAAAGACTGCGATGGAGCTCCGTATGCCACGGCAAACTGGCTGACACTGACGGCGGCGTTGCACAAATGCTGTGCAGCTAGCGCCATTCGACGGCCAACACCGCGGTTCCTTGTGTGTCCGCTGTGCCGTGCGTGTGATCATTGCTTGTACAGCCCTCTCGCAGTGTCCGGAGCAAGTATAGTGGGTCTGACACACCGGTGCCAATGTGTTCTTTTTTCCATTTCCAGGAGTGTATTTTACGATGTCACTGTAGAAAACCAAGGCCAAATTCGAAAATATTTCTGTTTCGGTCGTCATGGGGGTGCTGATGTATTTTAGCTAAGCCAAACATATTCCAGAATCCCGGAACAGTTGGTTAGGGGTAATTCCAAACTCATTATAGCCTTCAAACGAGACAATCTGAATTTAAAATACATTAAAAAAGCGTATGTACGAACTGAAATGCCATTCAGTGATTTTGTAAAGATAGGCGCCGATTGCTGGAATCAAACAAGAAAACTGAGACGAAAACAAGACGAAACTTCCAAGAGTTTGTGTATATAATGTCCGGTAAGAGAAGTGAATACATGAGTATACGCTGCAACATGGACAAATTCGCTAGCGTTTCTGGCTCTCAACCCGAGAGAATGGGTGTACATAGATAGAAAATTCCCCCATATATGGATGCGAAAATTCAGACCATCGTGCATCAATTTGGAGGCATGCGCAGGATGCTGGAAGCGTATTATCTGACTCTTCTGCGAATGGTCAGTACGTTAAATGAGTTAGTTAATGGAGTTGGTAAGAGAATACCCGACTTCTGAAAAGGTTGAAGCTATTGAAGGGAAAACAGATGCAGCTGCAGAGGCCCTTGTTATTGAGAAGGGGGGAGCAGGTACATAATAAGAGGAAGAGGTGCGCATACATAAAACCACACGCTGCAGCGACGTCTGATTAGTGTATATCGAGATGTCAACGATGCAGAAGTCATTCAGGCGAGGAAAACCGTTCGAGAGAAACTGCGGTTAGGGGATATGGATCGATAACAGACGGAGAGACCTTTAAGCCGGTTAACGAATCTCTCAGGCAGTTCTTAGTAAAAACAAATCCACACGATAACGACGGTGTTGCCAATGACGAATACATCACCTGCCACAACCCTGGCGAGACAGACGGGTGGAGCATCGGGCGTGAGCAGGGAAAGACCGTACATGCTGGGTATGCAGCATATAAATGTAACTGATTACACGATACAGATCGGTAATAGGCAGTTTGAGAGAACATCTGGTTCAATGAATCTTATTTTCAAAGGCTCACGCAAAACACCTTAAATTATTCCTTTAATGACAGGGAAATATACTGCATTTGAGTGTTGTACATAATACGGCAAAAATGCAGAGCAACAAGAAATATAAGATGATTATAAAAGCAGTAACAGATGGTGAAAACAGCAACAGCAGCAGCAGTGATGTTATTGACACAGAGCATAAAATAGTGAAAAATCAAATACCGGAGTCTGCATATTATAAAGATCCCAACTAGCTAATAGATCGACTATGTTTGCTCATGGCATTAGCTGCTGCATTTAATACAGCTCATTCTAATTAGACTGTTTAAATAACCTCCGCGTTTAGAGAGAAGAGTATCGTCGAATAAGTATGGAGACAGTAGTTCGAGAATTGCACAAACCAGCATGCAGATCATAGACTCGTAAGAATATTATGATTAAAGATTTGGATGACTAATGGTGAGGTGATCTTGTAGATATGAGGAAATATTCACACGAGAATTATGGACTGAAATATATTTTAATGGTTATTGATGCATACTCCATATTTGCCTGGGCATTAAGTATTAAAACGAGGACGGGGAGAAAATCATCGATGTGTTTGTGCGTTTGCTACAGCAGGGACGAATCGATACCTGCACAACGCCGATTAGGTGGAGAGTTTTACAATAGGTATTTGAAGACCCTGATGCAGCGGTATGGAGTACATCACTACTCAGCATTCACATAGCTGAAGGCGAGTATCGTGGAACTTCTGAACAGACCAATACAAGGTCAAATGTGGATGGATTTTAGTCTTTGCGGTTCATTCAAATGGGCAGATATCTTCCCACTAATAATTTCTCCTTATAATCGAAAAAAATTTACCACGACAAAAGTGAGACCGATCGCTGTTTGTGATAATGGACTCATGGATACGGTGTACTATCACATCAAAATGCTGGATCCACGCAAACAGAAATTTAATGTAGGTCATTTGGTACGTATCTCAAAAGATAAGACAGAATTAGAAGAATCATACCTACAAAACTGGTCAACAGAAATATTTAACGTTTCAAAGATGGAAAGGACGAATTCTAGAACTTATATCTCGAAGGTCAAAAACGTAAACAGATTGTAGGTTGAAACTTCCTGGCAGATTAAAACTGTGTGTCCGACCGAGACTAAATCGGGAGGGCTTCTGTAAAGTTTGGAAAGTAGGAGACGAGAGACTGGCAGAAGTAAAGCTGTGAGGACCGGGCGTGAGTCGTCCTTCGGTAGCTCAGGTGGTAGCCGGCACGGTAGCTCAGCGTGTTCGGCCAGAGGGTTAGCAGCTCTCTGTAATAAAAAACTGAGCTAATCGATCAACAACGAACTTAAACGGATGTCTTATGACGTCCGCCCCGTGCAGATGTTACGAACAAAAGTGATCAAAATGAAGTGTAAAAATGGTAGAGCACTTGCCCGCGAAAGGCAAAGGTCCCGAGTTCGAGTCTCGATCGGGCACACAGTTTAAATCTGCCAGGAAGTTTCATATCAGCGTAAATTCCGCTAAAGAGTGAAAATCTCATTCTGGAAATTGTAGGTTGATTCTACACCGAGGAGTTTCAGAAAAACTCAGAACCGGATGTGTTTCTCGTAGAGAGAGACATAAGACGTCTGGAAAATATAGCGCTAGTCAAATGGCTTGGTTTTCCTCTAGCACAAGACAGTTGGATCGATGATAACGATTTGCTATATAATGGGGTGCACTGTCCAAAACGACCGCAGCAACGTAACATGCGTGCTAGGAGACGCATTACAGGAGGTGATGGTATTCTAAATAATCTGGCAGTGGAATTCCACATGCCGGGGTATAACTACTGTTGACTTGGAACAGAGCTTCAGAAACGCTTGGCACGAGGTGATAAGGGGATTAATCTGCTCCACGAAGCGTGCATGGAACACAATCTCCCAAGTCCTAACACTGCAGACCGGATTTTAGGTCATAACGCTAAGTTGATGCGCAGAAGAAAGAATATTGATATAGGTCAGCGCACTGGAGGATTTGCAGTTGATAAAACCACCACCACCACCACCACCACCACCACCACCATCATCATCATAATTTAAGACTGATTATGCCTTTCAGCGTTCAGTCTGGAGCATAGCCCCCCTTATAAAATTCCTCCATGATCCCCTATTCAGTGCTAACATTGGTGCCTCTTCTGATGTTAAACCTATTACTTAAAAATCATTCTTAACCGAATCCAGGTACCTTCTCCTTGGTCTGCCCCGACTCCTCCTACCCTCTATTGCTGAACCCATGAGTCTCTTGGGTAACCTTGATTCTCCCATGCGTGTAACATGACCCCACCATCTAAGCCTGTTCGCCCTGACTGCTACATCTATAGAGTTCATTCCCAGTTTTTCTTTGATTTCCTCATTGTGGACACCCTCCTGCCATTGTTCTCATCTACTAGTACCTCCAATCATCCTATCTACTTTCATATCCGTAACCTCAACCTTGTAGATAAGGTAACCTGAATCCACCCAGCTTTCGCTCCCATACAACAAAGTTGGTCGAAAGATTGAACGGTGCACAGATAACATAGTCTTGGTACTGACTTCCTTCTTGCAGAAGAGAGTAGATCGTAGCTGAGTGCTCACTGCATTAGCTTTGCTACACCTCGCTTCCAGTTCTTTCACTATGTTGCCATCCTGTGAGAATATGCATCCTAAGTACTTGAAACCGTCCACCTGTTCTAACTTTGTTCTTCCTATTTGGCACTAAATCTGTTTATGTTTCTTTCCCACTGACATTACTTTCGTTTTGGAGATGCTAATCTTCATACCATAGTCCTTACATTTATGATCTAGATCTGAAATATTACTTTGCAAACTTTCAATCAAATCTGCAATCACAACTAAGTCATCCGCATATGCAATACTGCTTATTTTGTGTTCACATATCTTAATCTCACCCAGCCAGTCTATTGTTTTCAACATGTGATCCATAAATAATATGAACAACAGTGCAGACAGGTTGCAGCCTTGTCTTACCCCTGAAACTACTCTGAACCATGAACTCAATTTACTGTCAACTCTAACTGCTGCCTGACTATCCATGTAAAGACCTTTAATTGCTTGCAAAAGTTTGCCTCCTATTCCATAATCTCGTAGAACAGACAATAACTTCCTCCTAGGAACCCGGTCATATGCCTTTTCTAGATCTATAAAGCATAGATACAATTCCCTGTTCCACCCATAACACTTCTCCATTATTTGCCGTAAGCTAAAGATCTGGTCCTGACGACCTCTAAGAGGCCTAAACCCACACTGATTCTCATCCAATTGGTCGTCAACTAATACTCGCACATTCCTTTCAACAACACCTGAGAAAATTTTACCCACAACGCTGATTAAAGAGATACCTCTGTATTTGTTACAATCTTTTCTGTTTCCATGTTTAAAGATTGGTGTGATTACTGCTTTTGTACAGTCTGATGGAACCTGTCCCGAATCCCATGCCATTTCAATTATCCTGTGTAGCCATTTAAGACCTGACGTTCCACTGTATTTGATGAGTTCCGACTTAATTTTATCCGCCCCAGCTGCTTTATTGCACTGCAATCTATTGACCATTTTCTCCACTTTCTCAAATGTGATCCTATTTCCATCATCATTCCTATCCCATTCTACCTCGAGATCTGAAACATTACTGATTGTTTTTCACCTACATTGAGCAACTCTTCAAAATATTCCCTCCATCTGCCCAACGCATCCACAGGATTCACCAGCAGTTTTCCTGATCTGTCCAAAATACTTGTCATTTCCTTCTTACCTCCCTTTCGAAGACTGGTAATTACACTCTTAGAATGGTTTCCCAACAGCTTGACCCATAGTCTCCAACCTGTTTCAAAAGTCTTCCCAAGATTATTTCTTGGATGCTGCAATTATCTGTTTGGCTTTGTTTCTTTCTTCAACACAACTTTTTCTGGCTACCTGAGTTCTAGTACGTAGCCATTTTTGATACGCCTTCTTTTTCATTTTACAGGCTTCCTTGACTGTGTCATTCCACCAAGCTGTTTGCTTCATCCTACTTTTACACACTACTGTTCCAAGACATTCTTTAGCCACTTCTAGTACTGTGTCCCTGTACCTTGTCCATTCCTTTTCCAGTGACTGTAATTGACTACATTCAACTAACTGGTACCTTTCTGAGGTCGCTGTTATGTACTTGTGCCTGATTTCCTTATCCTGAAGTTTCTCCGCATATGGACCTGACCTCCTGCACTTTCGACCCTACAATCCCAATTTAACTGCAGATTAAATAATGATCAGTGTCATCAAAGAATCCCCTGAATACACGTGTCCCTCACAGCCTTCCTGAATTCCTGATCTGTTATTATATAGTCAATGACAGATCTGGTGAATGTTCTAATGCTTAGAAAAGTCGTTTGTGATTACTAAGCCCCTACTGGCACAGAAATCCAAGAGTTGTTTCCCGTTGCTGTTGGCCTCCATATCCTCTCCAAATTTACCCATAATCTTTTCATATCCTTCTGTTCGATTTCCAATCCTGGCGTTAAAATCACCCATGAGCTTAACACTGTCCTTGTCCTTTACTCTAACAACTACATCACTGAGTGCCTCATAAAAACTATCCATCTTATCTTAACCTGACCCTTCACAATGCGAATATACTGACACAATCCTAATTTTCTTCCTAGACACTGTCAAATCTATTCACATCAGTCGTTCGTTTACATACCTTATTGCAACTACGCTGGGTTCCATTTCTTTCCTGATGTAAAGCCCTACACCCCATTGTACCAATCCTGCTTTGATTTCTGACAGGTAGACCTTGTATTCTCCCACTTCCTCTTATTTCTCACCCTTTACCCGAATGTCACTAACAGCTTAAACGTCCAGCCCCATCTTGCAGCCTCTACCAGCTCTACCTTCTTCCCAGAGTAGCTCCCATTGATATTATTAGCTCCCCATCTCATTACCATTTGTTTGCCAAGTCGTATCTTAGGAGTCCCCGAATGTCACTAACAGCTAAAACTTCTAGCCCCATCTTACTTGCAGCCTCTACCAGCTATACCTTCTTCCCAGAGTAGCTCCCATTGATATTAATAGCTCCCCATCTCATTACCATTTGTTTGCCAAGTCGTATCTTAGGAGTCCCTGGTTTTTCAGTTAGAGGTGGGACTCCGTCACCTCCAAAGGTCCGAGGCATTTTACTCTGATTGTTGCCAGCATCATATTTAAAGTACCTGGGAAGCAGGTTGCTAGCCTTACTTGCCCCGAGTCCCATTGGGTTTTACCCCTAACGGTTGAGGGACTAACCGGTGGATTTGGTAGTCTTTGCCGTATGAGCACAAAGGTGACCACGACTCAGAATATGTCCGAGATGCCCAGCCTTCTTCCAAAGTAACTGGTATCCCGACTGTCGGGACCACTTACTTGGCCACTCATACGTTGCCCGTGGTTCATGAACTAGGACATGACTACAGGAACCCACACCATGAACCACTGATAAAACCATGTGTAGAAAAATTAAGTTGGGTTTAGGAGTGATGAATTTCAGGCGAGTTATCAATACTGCATGTTGTGCACTAAAGAAGACGAAGAGTGAGAAGCAAACGTGCTCTTCTGCAGCCTGGCAGCGATGTATGCAGCTAAAAACGCACTGCAGCAGATGGGTGAGAAAAGAAGACAGGATCAGTTAAAGCACCTCAAGTTTTACCAATAACCAAGACTCCGCTCTCTCGGGGGTGGGGTCTCTCACCGGTGGTGAAGCAACTATTGCTCGAACATTCCAACGCGCAAAACTCCCTAGCGCAGTTAGAAGAAGCAAGAAGACATAACCAAATAATGGAAGCCGCAGGCATCCGAAACGTAGTGTACTTGAAACCGTACAGAAAAGGGCTTAATCTATTCACAAATTTAAAAAAAAAGCCCATTAGGAGACCCACCAGATACAAATACTGATCGTAAGTTTGTTAGAAATAAAAATCAGCATTCCAAAATTCCGTGATGTTTTAATGCGGGATACATTACAGATGGCTATGTGGAAAACTGCTGAATCTGGTTTTGTGAATTTAGATGTTGTTGGAGATGCCTGCACCCCTGGGTGTCATACGAGAAATGCAAATACCGTCTACTATTTCCTCTCGTTTGGTGACCTGCAAGCGCCAAAATAATCACAACGATAATTAAGTCGCAGAATACCTGTGTTCTACAAGTTTCGACGCTATCAGGACTTTAATACACACCTCTGCGGATATCTATGCATCATGTTTCTCTTGACATTTGCAAATAAGGAAAAGAATATACGTATAAGGAAGGGCTTTAAAATTTCTTCTTCGGTTGAGATTCATTACTTCCGACCTATCGGTTTGAGCATTGTACCTGGTGGAAATAGAACTTGGTGCGTACGATATCGAGCACTGAAACGGTCTGGAAAAGGTGGAAACATCAATACACTTAAATCTGAAATATTCACTCTGAATTCAACCACTGACTTTCACCAGAAGGGTTCAAAACGTTTTCACGAAAGGACAGGTTTTGAAGAAGGATCCTAGTAAATTTTACAAGTCAGGTCAGACTATGGACATAATGGAATGAGATTTTCACTCTGCAGCGGAGTGTGCGCTAATATGAAACTTCCTGACAGATTAAAACTGTGTGCCGGACCGAGACTCCAACTCGGGACCTTTGCCTTTCCCGGGCAAGTGCTGGAAGGTAGGAGACGAGATACTGGCAGAAGTGAAGCTGTGAGGACGGGGCGTGAGTCGTGTATGGACATACTGTCTGTCAGCACAATCCGAGTAGAGTGTAACACTGCAATGAACTCATGTCTCAACGACAGTATGATTCATACAATTTACAGATTCTTCCCCCAGTTGCCACAGGGTATAAGATTTTTGAGACTACCAGCAATACAATATATCTTCCAGTGACAGTTTGAAGTTTCCTGCTATTGAAGACCAGGAATTATATGGGTGTCCTGCCCTCCATCCACTCAAGAAGAAGATGTGCGAAAGTTGTGGTGTTGTGTCTGCTAGTAAAAACGTAAAATTACTTTCATTTGGATGAGATCTCAATTTTTACCACATAAAATGTGTATGATATCTCTTTACCCTGTAGGTTACAGGTTCGTCCAGATACTATGTGTGTGGTTTTCTTCAGGTACCGGAGGTACAATTTTAGACATGTCTGCCGTATGTCTTTGGAAGCGGACGCGGTCACGTGCCTCCTGCTCCCATAACCCAATACGTGTGATTCCGTGCAACCGTTTTATGTATTTTGTTATTCTCTGCCATAAACTTCGCCTCTTTAATAGCACTCGTCTTCTGAGAAACTCACCTCATTTGTACATTAGGTGTATCCGCAACTGCGGATAAGGACAATCATCAGCTGTAGAATGGAAAGTTTGTGCCGGAGCGGGACTCGAACCCAGATTTCGCGCTTATTGTGAGCGGTCGCCTTACCAATTTTTTTGCCATTGCAGATGATTTTTATTCAAAATGTAAGCACTTTTGGGGTTCGAACCTGCGACCGACGACGTGTTGATCACTAATAAAAGACGCTACCTCCTTTTCTTTTCTGTTAAGCTGTAAGTAACTCGTTGCGTAGAATTGGGGACGCACATAACTGAAAACATGATTATAGTTGCAGCAAAGGGCAAGAAGAAAGACAGCAAAGTCTGAGGCGAGGGGTGCCGTTAAATAAAATGTAAGGGTGGAATCCGTACTACTATCAACTGGTACTATATCTTGCACCGGACGGGAAACAAAAGACTGAGACGAAGTGGATACAAAAATAGGAAAGAGGACAAAGACCGATACACAGTGCGGGGGGTCGCGATGAAACTCTCCACCTGCTTTATCATCCGTGTACGACTTCTTGCAATGACCGTAGACGATCCCACGTTGCACCGTGTAGAGTTCTATTTTCGTCTTCTAATTTTATCTTCTTCTACCCGAGATGATTCAGCTGCGTAGAGGATCGTGGAACGCACTCCACAAATAATTGGACAAATATTGTCGATACTTTGGGTTACGGAGGATCTTGCAATGTCGTTACAAAAGTCTAAAGTGTCCTTAGTGCCGTCTTGAAACAAATAATGCAGTGCATGTCCACGAAGCCAAGTCACGGCATTATCTTTCGTGCGTGGATAATACGTCTCGTCCGGGGATAACATTAGTCTTGTGTTCGATATGACTCGGCGTCACTAGAAGGAAGTACGCTGACATTCCCTTCACCAAGTGCCACAATGCAGTAGACTCGCCACAGCTAAGACGGTTTTCACCGTTGTCTTGAACGCCACACCTCGTGCACGTGGATGAGTCCACCATATGGATCGCGTGTAGCCTTGATTTGGTCACCTGCTTACCATTGACAGTGATATAACACATCGCCGTGACGGCAGTGTCCAGTGTTACGTGGTGAATCGTTCTGCACACTATTCGCCAGTTGACTCGTCACTCGTTAGACTCTCCGGACGGCGGTGCCATAGTTTTACTAACGCGCTCACAAATAGGGCGACCGCTCGGTCATGAACGTGATAAAGGCCAAGCCGTCCCCGATCCGGGGGAAATGGTGAGAATCTCGTATGTCATCTTGAAAAGGAAGGACCCAAAGACCGCCAGTATACGGCGAGCTAACATCACCGGTACAGATAATATCTGGGCGATGTGTGGAATGCTTGACCCTAAATGTGTGTTGACATACTGGGTCTGTTGGACGTCCAGTGCTCGCAGGCGGTTGTTGGCTATCCCAGTCGGAACATTTCGTGAAAGACGTCGAAACCTGTGAACAGCGGTACGTCATGTATCGTATGTGAAATCAGTGCCTAGGCATTTCAAACTATCCCCGATTCCCGACGGGGTCGCGTATTTTCTCCGCTCAGGGAGTGGGTGTTGTGTTGTCTGCATCATCATTTCTTCCCCATCCGGCGCGCAGGTCGCCCAATGTGCCGTCGAATGTAATAAGACCTGCACCAAGGCGGTCGGACGTGCTCCGTAAGGGGCCTTCCGGCGAATGTCGCCGAACGCTCATTTTGCATAAATGCAGTCCTGAACAGCGTTTCAGGATCGATGTGATTCTCCAGTACGGACTAAAGTAACCAGTGCTGCCATCGAACAACACTGTTTCAACCGATCAGTCATGTGTCATTGCCGTTATTTAGCAGGGTTTCAGTCTGAGTTTGTTCGTAACACCGTGATTAGACGCTACCTTAAGCAACAGTTTCAAATAGCTAAACTGTGCAATGATTTTCTCAGAATTGGTTCCTCGTAATGTACCCGGCATATCCAATGGAACGCCGGCCGTTGTGGCCGAGCGGTTGTAGGCGCTTCAGTCCGGAATCGCGCGGCTGCTACGATCGCAGGTTCGAATCCTGCCTCGGGTATGGATGTGATGCAATGGAACGGATCGCCGGCCGCGGTGGTCTCGCGGTTCTAGGCGCGCAGTCCGGCACCGTGCGACTGCTACGGTAGCAGGTTCGAATCCTGCGTCGGGCATGGATGTGTATGATGTCCTTAGGTTAGTTAGGTTTAAGTAGTTCTAAGTTCTAGGGGACTGATGACCACAGCAGTTGAGTCCCATAGTGCTCAGAGCCATTTGAACCATTTTTTGGAACGGATCGTGGCATACATGTGGATGAAGTGATCAGAGTGACTACTGATACGCCCTTGTCAAGTTTGCATACTCTTCCACTCCGCTGTGGTTTTATGAGAAATGGATGAGAAATATGACGACAAAAAGCAGCAACTTGTGTTTTCGGAAATTTTGCCCTTTAAGTAGCACGTGTTAACGTGTATTGTTCCAAGTAAATGTTTAGCTTTGTGCCGTATAATGCCTGATTTGTGACTCTCGGTAATTAACTAGTCATTGTCTATTATGCGATGTTGTCTCATCAGCGGCTCGTGCGCCGGCAGTCTTCAGGTCTGCGAACACTTAAACCTCGATTATGCCAAAATGATGAATTTTACTCACTAATGATGCTGACGGGTGCTGGAACAGACACGCCTCTGTTGTAAAATCGATCTTTCTTGTCTTCAGTTTTAGGGTTTCGATTTGAGGTGCTGACGTCACAAGAAAGGTCAGGAAGCAGTGCCATAAAAGGTAGCTAATAGCGGACTCAAATCAGCGCATAGGACCTCCAGAGACGTGAAAGTGGTCTTAGAAACCAGGGTGATTTGGATGGACCGCAGCGGGGAAAGAGGTGCCAGCCGTGCTAAAGAGTGCCGGAGGCAGAAGCGGCAACAGTGAAGAGAGAGGGAGAGGGGCAAAGCAGGCAGGGTGCGACGGAGGGGCGCACGCTATCTCCCGAGCCCGGAAGCGCCGCCTCCGTGGCGGGGGCCGGGGGCAGCAGATAAGGGCAGCCGCCCTCCGTGGCGTGGAACGTGCCACAAGGCTAGCGGCTGAGACGAGCTGGCCCAGACCACGCCTGTACCAAAGAGAGAGAACCTCTGGGCCTGCAGCAATAGCGTATGGTTGTTTTGTAAGGGCAGTAAGCCAAAGCGCTGCTATATTCAGACATTCGATTAATATTTTATTTTATGGTGCTGTGAGCTTATTTCGGCTCCGCGGTCATTGTCAAGCTATCTGCAAACCTGTTCAGTTGCTAGTGTTTATGTCTATTTGCAACTAACAGAAATTTTGTATATAAGGGGCGTTCAAAAGGAAACGAGCCGGAGGCATAATGACAGAAACCAATACCCGTATGTTTGAAGTACTGACCGTGGCTGTTGAGTCACTTGTCCCACTGTGACACAAGGCGGTCAGTGTTCAAAAATGTTCAAATGTTTGTGAATTCCTAGGGGACCAAACTGCTGCGGTCATCGGTCCCTAGACTTACACACCACTCAAAGTAACTTATGCTAACAACAACACACACAGCCGTGCCCGAGGGAGGACTGGAGCCTCCGGTGGGAGGGGCCGCGCAGTCCGCGACATGGCGCCTCAGGCCGCGCGGCCGCTCGGCGCAGCGGCTGTCAGAGGCTGTCTCTTAAGATTCCCGGAGCTGCGGTGTCAACCAGTTCCGCACGTACAGCTGGCCGTCGTCCTCCACACGAGTGCAGGAAAGGCTGTGCTGGCGTTCTCCTTTGACCAAGATGGCCCCCTTCTGATTCATTTTCTGCAGCACAGGACAACAGTGAATGCCTAGCGTTACTCGCAAACCTTGACCACCCTTCGCCAAGCGAATTCCGTGGGGTCATTCTGCTCCACGAGCAAAGCCTCATACGGCCAATACAGTCGCGGCACTCCTACAGAAATGTTTCACGTGCTTTGTCTGACGGTCTGCTTCAGTCAGTGATACGTCCCATCGTGGGAACCACTTCGTAATTCTGTCACACAGGTTTTGGTGTTATGTCCTCTTGACTCGATATCTTTGTGTTAGTTGCTCGTTATCAGAAAATGGTCGCAGTATACGTGTGCACATACGTATTACAAGTTATGTTTTTGCGGAGATAGTTGGGAGCAGTAATTAGTGTTGGAGCAATTTCGCACTACAACACAATTTCCACATCAAGGAGATACACTGTATGTAACTTGAGAGGACTTTCGGAACTGCAACGTCGACTCGTTCTGCGAGTTCTCGTATCCGAACAAATGCAGCTGTACCGAAGCACTGAAAAATAGCACCTGGTGATCAGCCTCTTCGTCATAAGCAGGCACTTGCATTACTGACGCAGAGCGTCAGTCGCTGCGCCACCTACCGCTAGCTCGCAGACTTCCGTTTCGGTTGCTGCAGGCTCTGGTAGCTGATGCTAGAGACTCCACAGTCTTCCCTCCTGGTGGGCGCGGAGATAGTGCCGGACTACGCTATGCCACCTGTCGCAGTAGTAACCGGGGGTCACAGTGGTGTACGAGGAGGGTGGCACAGGTGATTCTCAAAACTACCGTCGAGTGTCGTTAACATCCGCGTGTTCTGTAGAGCTAGATTCTGTTCAGATTCTCATCTCAAATATAATGATATTTATGAAACAGAGTGACCCCTGTCACAGCAACCAGCAAAGGTTCTCCAGACTTCTGTCATGACCAAACCAATTCGGGCTTCGCCTACACAACGTCCTGAAACCCACGGATCAAGATAATCGAGGAGGTGCAATTCAATTCATTTCCGAAAAGCGTTTGATTCACTACGTCATAAACGTTAATTAATGATAGTGCTATGACGTGGATGTCGAACAAAATTTATGATTCA
Organism: Schistocerca gregaria; assembly: GCF_023897955.1. NCBI lineage: Eukaryota > Metazoa > Arthropoda > Insecta > Orthoptera > Acrididae > Schistocerca > Schistocerca gregaria. The sequence continues at coordinate 30,766,408 of NC_064923.1, read as the reverse complement.
CTGAAAATTTCTTGCTAGGGAGAACAGAGCATTTTATCTCGATTACAGAGTCATCGAGAAATGTAGAAACAACTGCAGCAGTTTCCGAGCAAAGCGTGTTGGCGCCACAGCTGTTTCTATTTTATACTGATCTGGGACGGTTTGCAGAGGATGCAGTTATCTGCAATAGTATACTGTCTCAAACAGCTGCACCAGTATTGTCAGGTGTGATACGATGTCAGTGTGGTATAAGGAGTGAAAAGTTTCTTTAAACGATCGGAAGTGACAAATAGTGCATTTTATAAAACATTACACTGTAGTACCCTGCGACTACAAAATTAATGATTCACATTTGGAATGAGTCAACTCGTAGAAATACACGAGTGTAATAATTTGTAGGTACCCACATACGACTAACAGGAGATATAGTACTTGTTCAGAAGCTGGTAGCGCCATTGCATAAAGATTCGCCTAAGAGAGAGTGTCAAGAACTGAGTAATATAAAATCGACTGCATGGATATCAAGAGCTTTGATGGAAACACAGTTCTAAGCAAAGAAGGGAAAGCAGAAAGGTGGAAGGAGTATATAAAGGGTCTATACAAGTGTGGTGTACTTGAGGACAATATTATGGAAATGGAAGACGATCTAGATGAAGATAAAATGGGAGATATGATATTGCGTGAAGAGTTTGACAGAGCACTGAAATACCTGAGTCGAAACAAGGCCACGGGAGTAGACAACATTCCATTAGAACTACTGACAGCCTTGTGAGAGCCAGTCATGACAAAACTCTACCATGCGGTGAGCAAGATGTATGAGACAGGCGAAATACCCTCAGACTTCAAGAAGAATATAATAGTCACAATCTCAAAGAAAGCAGGTGTTGACAGATCTGAAAATTACCGAACAATCAGTTTAATAAGTCACACCTGCAAAATACTAACGCGAATTCCATACATACGAATCAAAAAACCGGTAGAAGCCGACCTCATGGAAGATCAGTTTGGACTCCGTAGAAATGTTGGAACACGGGAGGCAATACTGACCCTACGACTTATCTTAGAAGGAAGATTAAGGAAAGGCAAACCTACGTTTCTAGCATTTGTAGAGTTAGAGAAAGCTTTTGACAATGTTGATTGGAGTACTCTCTTTCAAATTCTGAAGGTGGCAGAGGTAAAATACAGAGAGCGAAAGGCTATTTACAATTTGTTCAGGAAACAGATGGCAGTTATAAGAGTCGAGGGACACAAAAGGGAGGCAGTGGTTGAGAAGGGAGTGGGACAGGGTTGTAGCCTCTCCCCGATGTTATTCAATCTGTATATTGAGCAAGCAATAAAGCAATCAAAAGAAAAGTTCGGAGTAGGTATTAAAATCCATGGAGAAGAAATAATAACTTTGAGGTTCGCCGATGAAATTGTAATTCTGTCAGAGACAGCAAAGGACTTGGAAGGGCAGTTGAACGGAATAGATCGTGTCTTGAAAGGAGGATATAAGACGAAAATCAACAAAAGCAAAACGAGGATAATGGAATGTAGTCGAATTAAGTCGGGTGATGCTGAGGGAATTAGATTAGGAAATGAGACACTTAAAGTAGTAAAGGAGTTTTGCTATTTGGGGAGAAAAATAACTGATGATGGTCGAAGTAGAGAGGATATAAAATGTAGACTGGCAATGGCAAGGAAAGCGTTTATGAAGAACAGAAATTTGTTAATATCGAGTATAGATTTAAGTGTCAGGAAGTCGTTTCTGAAAGTATTTGTATGGAGTGTAGCCACGTATGGAAGTGAAACATGGACGATAAATAGTTTGGACAAGAAGAGAATAGAAGCTTTCGAAATGTGGTGCTACAGAAGAATGCTGAAGATTAGATGGGTAGATCACATAACTAACGAGGAGGTATTGAATAGAATTGGGGAGAAGAGTGGCTTGTGACACAACTTGAGTAGAAAAAGGGATCGGTTGGTAGGACATGTTCTGAGACATCGAGGGATCACCAATTTAGCAGTGGAGGGCAGCGTGGAGAGTAAAAATCGTAGAGGGAGACCAAGAGATGAATACACTCAGCAGATTCAGAAGGATGTAGGCTGCAGTAGGTACTGGGAGATGAAGAAGCTTGCACAGGACATAGTAGCATGGAGAGCTGCATCAAACCAGTCTCAGGACTGAAGACCACAACAACAACATAAAATCGACAGACGTTAGAACGTAGTCGCTAACTATCTTGCAGAAGTGTAGTTAGAAAGTTTCGAGAAGTAGTAACTGAGGATTTGAGGAATGTACCAGGACAGTTATGCTGCTGGATGATGCCGTCGCCGTCGCGAAACAGATGGACCATGAAGAGGCGGTCGACAACGGTGTTCCCGTAGACGACGGCTGTCACACGCCACCTGTTTCCGTCCCAGGTCCCGCGTAGCCGCCACTGCCACCCGCCCACCTGCGCTCTCGGTCAGTTGCCGTTCGCTCGGATGATGGCGTGTCCGAACACGGCTGTCGAATTGATGTAACGAGAAACCTATTTCGTCCGACAGGAGAGAGAAGTTTCCACTGATCCACAATGACGCTGTCCCAATTGTGATCGTAATCGACGACGTCGCTGGGTCAACGCGGGAGCACGCTTGGGAAACCCTCTCAGAGAACGTACGTGCTGCGAAACACTGCCCCCTGCCGACCTGGGCTGCCTTACTGCACGCGGCAGGCGAGCCCGTCCCGTGACGAGGCGGTGCCGGCGGGCGCGTTCTCGCCTACTCGCGGTTTCGCCGCCTGCTCGTTGCGGTAGGGCGCCGACAGCCTTCCGAACTCTCCGAGATGCCCGTTCCCAGGCGCAGGGCCACAACAGTCTGCCCCTGGACGAGCTCAGCTACTGCATTTCCCTAGCTGCGGCCCGCGTCCTCACTGGACATCGTTGGCCTATCTGGGGCAGGAGCGGTGATCGATACTCAGCAGTATGACAGGAACGATCATTTGAAGCAAAATACTTCAAATGTACACAGGCCCTATTCCGAATGATTTCGAGACAAAGGAATCCAATGTACACTGTCATTTGTTTCATGTATTATTGAATGCACATGTAGATACCTTAGGGGTTGCGAAGCAACTCAAATCGCTTGATACGGGCAAGTCTTCAGGTCCAGATTGTATACCGATTAGGTTCCTTTCAGATTACGCTGATACTATAGCTCCCTACTTAGCACTCATATACAACCGCTCGCTCACCGATAGATCTGTACCTACAGATTGGAAAATTGCGCAGGTCGCACCAGTGTTCAAGAAGGGTAGTAGGAGTAATCCATTTAACTACAGACCTATATCATTGACGTCGGTTTGCAGTAGGGTTTTGGAGCATATACTGTATTCAAACATTATGAATCACCTCGAAGGGAACGATCTATTGACACGTAATCAGCATGGCTTCAGAAAACATCGCTCTTGTGCAACGCAGCTAGCTCTTTATTCGCACGAAGTAATGGCCGCTATCGACAGGGGATCTCAAGTTGATTCCGTATTTCTAGATTTCCGGAAAGCTTTTGACACCGTTCCTCACAAGCGACTTCTAATCAAGCTGCGGAGCTATGGGGTATCGTCTCAGTTGTGCGACTGGATTCGTGATTTCCTGTCAGGAAGGTCGCAGTTCCTAGTAATAGACGGCAAATCATCGAGTAAAACTGAAGTGATATCAGGTGTTCCCCAGGGAAGCGTCCTGGGACCTCTACTGTTCCTGATCTATATAAATGACCTGGGTGACAATCTGAGCAGTTCTCTTAGGTTGTTCGCAGATGATGCTGTAATTTACCGTCTAGTAAGGTCATCCGAAGACCAGTATCAGCTGCAAAGCGATTTAGAAAAGATTGCTGTATGGTGTGTCAGGTGGCAGTTGACGCTAAATAACGAAAAGTGTGAGATGATCCACATGAGTTCCAAAAGAAATCCGTTGGAATTCGATTACTCGATAAATAGTACAATTCTCAAGGCTGTCAATTCAACTAAGTACCTGGGTGTTAAAATTACAAACAACTTCAGTTGGAAGGACCACATAGATAATATTGTCGGGAAGGCGAGCCAAAGGTTGCGTTTCATTGGCAGGACACTTAGAAGATGCAACAAGTCCACTAAAGAGACAGCTTACACTACACTCGTTCGTCCTCTGTTAGAATATTGCTGCGCGGTGTGGGATCCTTACCAGGTGGGATTGACGGAGGACATCGAGAGGGTGCAAAGAAGGGCAGCTCGTTTTGTATTATCGCGTTATAGGGGAGAGAGTGTGGCAGACATGATACACGAGTTGGGATGGAAGTCATTACAGCATAGACGTTTTTCGTCGCGGCGAGAGCTTTTTACGAAATTTCAGTCACCAACTTTCTCTTCCGAATGCGAAAATATTTTGTTGAGCCCAACCTACATAGGTAGGAATGATCATCAAAATAAAATAAGAGAAATCAGAGCTCGAACAGAAAGGTTTAGGTGTTCGTTTTTCCCGCTCGCTGTTCGGGAGTGGAATAGTAGAGAGATAGTATGATTGTGGTTCGATGAACCCTCTGCCAAGCACTTAAATGTGAATTGCAGAGTAGTCATGTAGATGTAGATGTACACCAGTTAATAAACACTACAACAAAAGTTTTACAAAGCATCAACTGAAAATTACATACTTTTAACACATTCACTGGTGTGCACCCGTCTACACGTCAGGTTACAGCTGTCGTACAGTTTACATTAAATGTCCGAATGTCCCACCGCAGTTGTAGTGTGTTTGCGCACGTTGTTTTGCTCTTTAGCTAGAGAGGGCAGCAGCGTCGATGATGCGATACGTCAGTTCATCTCGCGTATTCCCCTTTCGTTTGTACACGTCAAACTTCATCTAACCTAATCTAATGCCGTTTGGCGATCTCAGTAGCCAGCTAATTTTAGTACTACGGGTAATGCGATCATTAGGTAAGTGCTGCTGAGCTGGTCCTTCACACGTCTGATAACATGAGCAGAGCCTCTGCCATGCTGGAAGTACATTTTAGTCCGTGTGGGCAAAGAAACTGCCTCAAAGTTTTCCAAAAAAGAGAGCAATTCTGTACCATCATTCGCCCTTCTAAAATGACTATACCTATCAACACGTTACCGATCATTCCGCACAAAACATTCATCGTAAAGCGAACTTGGAAACTCGTTTCCAAGTAGAATTTAGATTTTTCTTCAACACTTGTGATCATTATGCGTGTTGTTGACTGGATTTGGTGTAGACATGGTTCCATCACTGCCTTTTATTAATGGAAGGAAATGCCGATTGTCAATTAACGAGTGAAAAACTCCTGTCGTGTTGCGTTTTCCACAACGTGAAAATTGTGGAACTTCTGCACTTGAAACGGGTAAAAGTTTTACGCATTTAATGTTCGCGGTATGCAGATGCCATGTGCTCGTAGTACGACTACGCTGCACGATTTCAACGACATGTTGCTAGCAGTTCCAGTGCGGGTTGTTGAACTACGCTCCCAGAAGAAGGAACGCGCACTTGGAACTCCGGTAAACACTGTACAGTCTGCAATTGGACATGTCGGAAAACGCCGGCGGGATCTTACGACAGCAGCAGGCTGTGCTGCTTTAGCGTAGATGTGTGGAACTTTAGCCAGCCCGATTACAAACACAATTGAGCGGTGCTGGGCTATGACACAATGTGATTCCGCGCAGTTCTTCACTCAACACACGCCACGGCCAGGTGCGATTGAAATGAGCACACAGATGGTCTTCTTCTACGGCCTGTAGTGCGTAATATAAGCCACCCACTTCATATATGATTTTGCCAAATATTGTGCTTTCTTGCTGAGACCATTGGCTGACAAATTTCCACATCATATACGGAACTCAGACGATTTTATCAACAGACTGTGGGCTCTCCACCTAAGTAGTTCGGATGTTTTACTGTGTTTTGATATACACTCCTGGAAATTGAAATAAGAACACCGTGAATTCATTGTCCCAGGAAGGGGAAACTTTATTGACACATTCCTGGGGTCAGATACATCACATGATCACACTGACAGAACCACAGGCACATAGACACAGGCAACAGAGCATGCACAATGTCGGCACTCGTACAGTGTATATCCACCTTTCGCAGCAATGCAGACTGCTATTCTCCCATAGAGACGATCGTAGAGATGCTGGATGTAGTCCTGTGGAACGGCTTGCCATGCCATTTCCACCTGGCGCCTCAGTTGGACCAGCGTTCATGCTGGACGTGCAGACCGCGTGAGACGACGCTTCATCCAGTCCCAAACAAGCTCAATGGAGGACAGATCCGGAGATCTTGCTGGCCAGGGTAGTTGACTTACACCTTCTAGAGCACGTTGGGTGGCACGGGATACATGCGGACGTGCATTGTCCTGTTGGAACAGCAAGTTCCCTTGCCGGTCTAGGAATGGTAGAACGATGGGTTCGATGACGGTTTGGATGTACCGTGCACTATTCAGTGTCCCCTCGACGATCACCAGAGGTGTACGGCCAGTGTAGGAGATCGCTCCCCACACCATGATGCCGGGTGTTGGCCCTGTGTGCCTCGGTCGTATGCAGTCCTGTTTGTGGCGCTCACCTGCACGGCGCCAAACACACATACGACCATCATTGGCACCAAGGCAGAAGCGACTCTCATCGCTGAAGACGACACGTCTCCATTCGTCCCTCCATTCACGCCTGTCGCGACACCACTGGAGGCGAGCTGCACGATGTTGGGGCGTGAGCGGAAGACGGCCTAACGGTGTGCGGGACCGTAGCCCAGCTTCATGGAGACGGTTGCGAATGGTCCTCGCCGATACCCCAGGAGCAACAGTGTCCCTAATTTGCTGGGAAGTGGCGGTGCGGTCCCCTACGGCACTGCGTAGGATCCTACGGTCTTGGCGTGCGGTCCGGTCCCAGGTCGACGGGCACGTGCACCTTCCGCCGACCACTGGCGACAACATCGATGTACTGTGGAGACCTCACGCCCCACGTGTTGAGCAATTCGGCGGTACGTCCACCCGGCCTCCCGCATGCCCACTATACGCCCTCGCTCAAAGTCCGTCAACTGCACATACGGTTCACGTCCACGCTGTCGCGGCATGCTACCAGTGTTAAAGACTGCGATGGAGCTCCGTATGCCACGGCAAACTGGCTGACACTGATGGCGGTGGTGCACAAATGCTGCGCAGCTATCGCCATTCGACGGCCAACACCGCGGTTCCTGGTGTGTCCGCTGTGCCGTGCGTGTGATCATTGCTTGTACAGCCCTCTCGCAGTGTCCGGAGCAAATATGGTGGGTCTGACACACCGGTGTCAATGTGTTCTTTTTTCCATTTCCAGGAGTGTAGTATCTCTTTTTACCAAGGACCACTAAGTGGTAAACAATTTCATGCAGATATCACTCCTTTGCTTAGGTACGCTCTTTCCTCAACGTAGTTTGCGTTAAACCGAGGATATTTTGAACAGACTGACGGCGTCGCCGTGGGCAGCTTCTTGTATCCCCTGGAGGCTAACTTTTATATTTAGGTTTTTCAGGAAAGAGCACTCTTACTTGGAGGTACGTGAGTGATACTTTCAGAGTGTGGCCCATTGCAGAAATAAGTTAATGGAGTTTTTACGTAATCTTAATTCCATTCACGAGAACATTCGATTTACTACGGAATTAGAGAAAGATTGCTGTCTGCCATCCGTGGATGTTTTGGTCACAGACGACTGTCGGCTTGTAAGCTGTCAGGCAAATCCAACACCTTCCATGAAAACCCTGACATAATAAGCAAATCTAGTAATATGTCACATAGCTCCGAATAAATCGTGACATTGAGTTAACCAAAGTAATACGAGTAACGAGTGAGCAAATGGAATACCTCAGACTAACACAAGAATGCCTAAATGCATGTCGTACCTTCCCACCGTGAGATCGACGCAGTTCCGAGGGGAGAAACGCGAACAGAAGCCGAGAGCAGAACCGTGTTAAGCTAGAAGGCCCTACGATAAGGGACGGACTGGACACCCACGTCGCCAGCCTACCTCTAAGACTACCACCCGCACATTTTGGCATGAGACTTTTTCGCGTCTCTGTTACGTCAAGGACCACCCCCCAGCCCATGTTAAAAGCTAGAGCCCTCCAGAAAAACAGTATAGATCTTACGATAACACAAAAAGGGCCACTACCACCAGCAAGTTTTAGGGTGAGACTTTTTCGCATTTCTGTTACATTAGGACCACCCCCCAGCCCATGTTAAAAGATAGAGCCCTCCAGAAGAGCAGTATAGATCTCACGATAACGCTAAAAGGACCACACCAGCTGCAGGTTTTAGCGTGAGACTTTTTAGCGTCTCTTACGTTGCAAACTTTAAAAACATTGCCCCACCACGAAAAGTATAACGTTTCTCATTGGATGGACAGAATTTTTGTAGGCGGAGCTTAAGGTTAACATTGAGACCCTGATCGGTCAGATGAAAACATAGCCAGTTTTTTTAAACCAACTTTGGTAAATTGTAATAAGAAGTTAGGAGAGACTTACTTCCGAGATGGCGAGGTGCGTGGAGCTGTGCTGCCTGCTGTCGCCCTGACGCTGCCTAAACACCGACAAGGTAATGAACGCACGCGATGCCGCATTTTTGAGCGCATAAGGCTTCACTCAGAACTGCAGAAGTCTCATCTGTTACACCTCCTTTTTTGCGTAATACTAGTGTCGATCGTAAATTAAAACTCATGGTGTTCACATTTGCCACTTGAAGAACAGATCTGAAACGTGATTTTTCTTTTATATAGTTACTGAGAAGCCACATCAGCCACTGTAATTTACGACAAGTTAGATAAGTAATTAAAGATAATTGAGGGTCACTGTAAACCATTTTGATAATTTTCTCTTTTGTGAAACTTAATTTAAACCTAGATTATAGATGTGATATGGCATAGGTCATCCTTCGATCCATTGTAGAACTTGGAAACCCACACAGGGAATATTCGTTCACGTATTTGTTGAATGCAGTTGGTTTTTACCATCCTGTACTGAAACATTTCCTTTTATCAATAGTGCAGTTTATAAACAATGTTTTGTGAGTAGAATAAAATTTCCAATGGTAAACGTAACTCCTTTTCCGACGTTATTTTACCAGCTAACTAAAAATAGGAAAGCCTTGAACGACTTCCACTAAATTTAGTTAGTATTAAGATTCTTTTACAGGGAGTGCAGTGGAGCTGACTCTGAAATAATTAAGTATTTGGTTATATAATCGCTAGTCTCACTGAACTCTTCTGAATTCTACATGTCATGTGTGGTCTGGCGTCTCCTTACCAGCAACAGGTTCCAGGTTCAAACTAGTTAATTCCCTAAAATACACGCTCAGAGCATCGTTGCGCGAAAGTGGTAGGGAGACACGATATAGAACAATCAGACACCACCATGAATGTTTAGAGGCTCTGTGGGACATTCTATTTATTATAAGCCCACTTTCAGTGATTTGTACTTACAGTCTTCAAGTTGCTGTCACCCATCCCAAACCATGGGTCTGCTTAAAAACAACCTACAGTGGTAGAAGCAGATAGTTTGCCTAAAGAACTTGCACATTTAGAAACAGTGTTGAGAGCCCTCAGAGAGTCAGCATTTGTTCTCTGTGTATGCTTCAGCGACCACCGTGCAGCGTAACGGTGGAACATTGTTGTCTCAGGGAATGAGGATCTTGATTAGACGAACTAGATACAAGGATGGTACAAACCACTATATATATAAAAAAAACCTCAATCTCATCAAGATGTGCTGTGTGCCGATGACATGCGTAGCTGTTGAGGTGAAACTCGTTGGCTGGCAACGTCTGGGGAACCAGCCAAATATCAGTTGTATGTGGCTTACCCTGAGAAGCGGGTCTCTAACTGTGTGGACTTTCTTCCCTAGCTGCTTCTTGGAGCACCATGAACTCTAAATCTCATCTTTCTACTCCCAACGGCCCGGGCGGACCTTTCGGCAGGACTAACACCTAAAATCCTAAGAGGTCTCGTTGGCTAGTCCGGCTGGGTCATCTATGGCTGTCAATGACAGTAAGCAATCTAACAGACCACATCGTATCGTGGTTAACGTTTTTATTGTGCTGAAACGTGTGTACGGTTCTTTTGTACAACTGTCGCCGTTCTGTGTCCATAAACCTCTCAAGAAACTTGCTATCTATCAAGAGACTACAGAATGGTACTCTTTCTGCTGGAGATTATCAAGGCTTTCTAAGTACCGAAGCTGTTGAATGTCAAGTTACCTGGAGGTTACCCCATCAACCTGAAGGCTGGGTTGCATAGTGTTAAAGGTGTCACAACATGTCAGAACATTATGAATATTGATACAAAAGAAATACAACAGGAATGGGAAAGTGGAGGGGCGTCAGTAGTTCAAAACATTATGAAAGAGGTTGATGGGGAGCTTCAGTAGTCAGCATCGTTTACTCTGACATTCAGTCTGCCGAAGTTGCCAGACTATATTGCAAGGAGATTTCTCTGCCTTAAGGTACGCCATTGCCGAGTTCAGCAGAAGGCCCACTGTGTATCTTAGACGTAATAAAGTCAGTGACACACTTGCCTGTGTTTCTCTGCGCGCATTTGTGTGAGCAATCCCTCTCTCCCAAACCAGACCTCTCTGTCGTTCTCACATATTACAACCCGTGAGCTCCGGGAGTTGTAACACTACGCTTCTCCGTCATGTTTTCGATTATTGTTGCGCGGTCTGGGATTCTAATTCCTCAGGATTAGCGCAGTACATAGAGAAAGTTCAAAGAAGAGCAGCACGTTTTGTATTATCACGAAACAGGGCACAGAGTTTCATTTACATGATACAGGATTTGGGATGGCCACCATTAAAAAAAGGCGTTTTCCGTTGTGGCGGAATCTTCTCACGAAATTTCAATCACCAACTTTCTTCTCCAAATTCCAAAATATTGACACCGACCGCAGCACATTCGAGAGTAGGGTAATGGGAAATTATGGTGAAAGTGGTACCAAGCACTTAAGTATAATTTGCAGAGTAGCAATGTAGATGTAGACGCATGTGGATGTAGATCCACATTCGTTTGTTTGGATGTATGTAAGGGGGCTGATAACCTCCCCACTAAGCTCCAACTACACGCACACACACAAACACACACACACACACACACACACACACACACACACACACACACACACACACGCAACAATGCTGAGAAACAATGCATACTCTACCTGGGCATTCTCAGCTAGAACCGAGAGCCAGAAAGTGGATGAAGACGAGAACGCGCCAGCAAAGTCCCTAGATTTTCTTCTCTTCGTTGGCAGTATTTCCTTCGAAATAGCGAGAATCCATAACAACTTTCATGTGAAAGTGATTTTCCGCCAACCGCCTAAGATTTAGGACTCTCTGGGATCAGTGAAGCATAATTTGTTATTGCGGTAGGCGGGAATTTACAAAATGCCTTTCCCGTGCCGTATGGCGTATGTAGGACAAACAACACTCACAGTGGAAGAACGCTGCAAAGAACATAAACATTGCACTCGCGTTTTGCGACCCAGCAAGAGTGCATTAGCCGGATATTTTATCATCAACGGACGTTCAATGGAGTATGACAAAGCATTAATTTTGGCCACAGAAATGTCTTTTTGGGACTACATTATAAAACAATCCCTTGAAACGCGCAACGAACAAAGTCTAATGAACCTTGAGAGGGTATAACCCTGGCAGCTCCGAGATTTGCTCCAGACGCCAGAATACTGCGATGGCTGCGTTGAGCGGCAACTTCGGAGACAGCTGATCTTCGTAGCTCAGCGAGGGCGCTGCCGGCGGCTCGTGTGGCCCATCCGACCACCACGACTGACGCATACGCGGCAACAGTCTAGGCGTTCTCTACAGGGAGGAGCGGAGAACGTCGTAGCCAGTCTTCGATGGCTCACCTGAAGGTAACTGCCAAGTGTCCAGTCCAAATGTCGTGGAGTGAAGCTTACGACGGCCGGCTGCAATCTCGAAATCTCTTCGAACATATAATTCCACAGGAAAATTTTAAATTTCACATGTAACTGCAGGGTTCCTGTCATTCAAATAAAATAAAATCTAGACGGAAACTAACTGTAGTCATTCGATTTGTGATAATGTCGAAGAAAGTATAAAATATTGGGACAGGGTAAGTACGAAATGAAGAAGAACTGAAAGGAATACGCGAGGATAGAAATGTATGGGAAACATCAAAAGAAATGAGAAGCTGGCGGTGTATCTGCTTGGTTCAAATGGCTCTGAGCACTATGGGACTTAACATCTGAGGTCATCAATCCCATAGAACTTAGAACTACTTAAACCTAACTAACCTAAGAACATCACACACATCCATGCCCGAGGCAGGATTCGAACCTGCGACCGTAGCAGTCGCGCGGATCCGGACTGAAGCGGCTAGAACCGCTCGGCCACCGTGGCCGGCGGTGTATCTGCTGCGAACTACAAGTGTGGTTAACCTGTCTGTGGAAGCGGCCTTATCTGAGGAAGACCAACGCTGGAGTGCACGAGACGGGTCACAGGGACCCAGGCGAGGCACACACCGGCTGGCTGGCTGGCTGGCTGACAGGCGCCCGCCGCCTCGTTACTCTTTGCTCTGCCGCGGCCCCTGGAGAAATTAAAAAGTCTGCGCAACCTTCCGCCCCCCCCCCCCCCCCCCCCCCCCCCTGCTCTCATTTACCTGCAGCCGCCGCCGGGTGGGGGCAGGAACGGCTGCTCCTGCTCGCAATGCTCAGGTGGCGGGCAGTCGTTACTGCCCATCGCACCTCTCTCCAGTGGCCCAGAGGGTACTCCGTCATAAACTGAACACACACCGCGCATGTAAACGGCAACGAGGTGTTAAAAGAGGCAAAATAGAAACACGGGACGGTCCGAGTTCGAGACGTGCTACGTCGAGCTCTCCAGAAGCGAGCGCTTCAGAAAAACGCTGCGTAGTGGTTGTGTGGTCAGGGCACTGGACTGCAAAGCGGGAGGTCCGTGTTCGAATGTCCCTCGTGATTTTTTTCACAGAAGTAGTAACTCGTTGACGTGACAGTTTTTCTTCTGTAGTCTTCGCAATTGTCATGGTGTGTATTGAACCGGGGACCTAGAAACGACGGAGAGGTAACTTCGCCGCCGTAGCCCTTAGTGGGTCACAACCCCACAACAGGTCCACTCACCCCACCTCCGCCTCAAAACGAACCCAGGCTTACTGTACGGTTCGGCCCAGTGTTAGCACAGCAATCGCCGACATAGTGTAACTGAGGCTGAATAAGGGGAACCAGCCCGCATTCGCCGAGGCAGATGGAAAACCGCTTTACAAACCATCCACACGCTGGCCGGCACACCGGACCTCGACACTAATCCACCGGGCGGCGGCATGACTTCCCGCTTGGGAAGCAGCTGCTAGCCGAGAAGTCTGGAAATTGTCATACTACACACTTGTTATGGAATATGAGTCATGTGATAAGACCATATTACCGTGACGAGTAAATGTGGTGAATAGCGAGAGGAGGCGAACCGCTGCATACACCTCTCACAGAAATGAAAACAAAAAATAAACGGGCGTGAGCTCTGTTACAACAAAGGAACTCAAGAGTCAAATCTTCCAAAATGGGGCGCAAGGCTCATAAAATATGGTAGTAGTGTTGAACAAGTAGGTGGTACATACGTCTGGAGGTCCCTTCCTTGCACCTCGTTGTTGCGAACGGACACAAATTTGAATACAGTGAACAGGCATGTCAGCGGGCGGACGGACAGTTCATAATTGTGTGGAAGAAAAGGTGAGGCACGAGGTAACTCTGGAGACGGATCTCTGCCATCGCTGTCCAACGCCGTGATCACATAACCACAGCGCCGTGGCTATATCATTTGGTTCTATGTCGTACATCTTGAGCTCGGAGCGTTCACTGTTTCGAGTTTTCTTCTTTCGTCACAGTTCAGTACACCTTCATGTTTTCAGGCTCGGTTTGTGTTCAGCTTTTGGTGGGCTATCCACTGGGCCACGTTACATCAGAAGGGAGTTTCATTTGTTAGCTGTTCTCAGTATCTCAGGAGGAATGCTGTGGCACGGTGAGGTTCCGGCCGGGCTACGTCGTGCTTGGGCAGAGGTTCCGAAATCACGAATTAGATTGTAAGGCGTTCCGAGGACCGGATGTAGATTTAGATCACAGTTTGATAATTTCAAGTTCTCTCAGGCTGTAGATACTACGGTGATACACACCACAGAATACAGTTCAATTTAAGAGGGACGGGCGTCTCTAAAGTCTACAAAAGTCTAAAAAGACGAATAATTGGGTTACAGGAGAAATATTACAAAAATGTGCAGAAAGAGACAAGAATAGAGCTGTGTAAGACACTTAGGAGTTAAATAAAGTAAGGGAAGTCAAGGCCAAAAGGCAGCTGCAAAAATGAAATGTAATCCTATGTAGTGTTTCCCGACAGCTATAATGGAAATAAAAGAAAGAGCGAGATTAAAATTTATGTTGAAAGTATATCAGTTGTCACATTCCCTGAGAACATTGCTATCCTCATTGAAAGTGATGTTGAATGGAATAAACAGTCTAATGAGCACGCGCTTTGGGTTGGGAGTGAACCGGAAAAAGCGACAAGCAATGAATAACAGCATAAAAGAGATTGACAACAAACTGAAGGTAAAAACTGTGGACCACGAAGTTGACGCAACCAAAAAAAATCTGCTAGCTCGGATGCAAAATAGGACGCGACGATCGAAGCAAGCAGGAAATAAAAAGCATTCAAGCGTAGGGAAGAGGGCATTCCTAGCCAAGAGAAGTCTAATAATATCAGATATCGACTTTAATGTAAAGAAAAAGTTTGTGAGAATGTACGTTTGGAGCGTAGCATTTTATGGTGGTGAGTTATGGACTATCGGAGCACCGGAGTAGACGAGAATCGAAGCTTGGATGTAGAGAAGTGGTCCGCGGATCGCCGAAACACGAACACGAGGAGGGGAAAGATGATGGGGTGTGTGTTAGGATGTCCAGCAGTAACCTCCCACGTGCTTCAGGGAGCTGGGAGGAGTAAAAACTGTCGAAAAAGACAGATTAGTATACACGTAACAGATAATTTAGGGCGTGGGGAGCAAGTCCTGCTCTAAGAGGTAGAAGCTGACATAGGGGGCGAATTCGTGACTGACCGCATGAAATCAATCAATCAGAAGACTCATGAGCCGGGAAAAGAAAAGCGACAGAGCCGTGGGTTACAGTACACTGCGGCCGTTGAACGGAATGCTCTGCAGTGCGTCGAGGCCTCTTTTTAACATTTCTGCTTGCTCTTATCAGGCGTACCACCAACTGCTGCTGTGGTAATTGTTGCTGTAAGTTTCTGTACGTCCTCAGGCAGTTGAATACACACGCGAATCGTCCTTTCTGAACACGTCACGTACATATCCACTCTGGTTGTGTGATGAGAAACTTCTCGTAAGTGCATTATTGGGTTCTAAAAAGTTGTACACCTATTGGCCCCATATTTTTACTCGTATGTGTACAAATGCCTCATTACGATAAGTAAACTGGAAGGAATAATAAAATTTATCATAGCTGCTACGATATGTTTTCCGAAGTTATGGGGCAACACTTACGGAAAATATTTTCCGGTGAGAAACAGCTGCGAGTGCTGAGAACCTCTGTACCAGCCGGAGGCCATGTAGCACACGGATCGAACTCCGAACGGGCGCGCTCGCTGTTTACATCTGCAGCAAGGCGAGTGTACTCAGTTCCACACTTCAGCACAGGCAACATGCGCCACCGTAGTGTGGGCTGCCTGCCGTTCGGACAACGGCGAATTCACTGTGCACAAAAATAAATTTAAAAAAATATGACTCATGTGCTAACAGTCAGAAATGGCGCTTACTACGAAGCAATGACTAATCTGTTTTTTTGCGCGCCACTTCCTAACATATCGCGTAAACTAGCTTGAAATTCCCAAACGGCCTCAGGGCGTAAACCATTATTTCAGTGCCTGAAGCGCTGTACTCTCACTATCGCCGCTTTGTGTGGAAACGTGTCTAGTTGTACATTATAAATTTGATGTAATTCTAATATTCGTGTACATATAATCAACATAATCCACCTTTCGGGTACCTTACAGACACCGTCGGTGAAACGAATGTTTTCAGAGCGAAATTAATAGTATGTTCTATTGATCATATTACGTAGAAACTTAGAATTTCTGCACACCACATGATCTAGTAGTTCTTCAATGTATGGTATTTCTCGAAGCATAATCCTCCGTGAAGAGGTACCAAGCAGAACGAGCAGATGTAGCAGATTTACTTCTTCACCTTGTGTGCACTGCAAACTCTGCAGTGGTATTTCTTGGTCCTTCAGCCACCAGTTTCCTCCAGTTTGTGTTTCCACATATCGTCTGATAGTCTCTGACGATCCGCCTGTTTGGTGTTCGAGATGTGGGGGTTTTCCTGAGGTCTTCTTCGTCTCTTCCAAACTCCCTTTATCGTTCTCTTCTGGCTGCTAAGTTGACACCCAATATCTGGCTGCCGCCAACAGAAAGATTCGTACGTCATGTTGTTTTCATGGTTCTGTATACTATGAAGGCAATGAACAGGGCACAATTAATCAGCTAGAGGGTTGTCTTATTACTTGTCAGTCTTCAACAGTAGTATGACAATTACTGGTCTGTTCTTCTACACCCTTCATGTATTTATTGTACTGAAGGATATAGTGAGACATCTTCACAACACCTTTGTTGCTTTCTAAACTCTTCATTATAGCTATATGTACAGTGGTATCCACTCGGACCACCCACGTGGCCTTCCAACCACGAAAAACCACATCTCCCTTCCGGCTGTACACGCTTTCCTCTTTCTTGAGATTTGTTACAGCAGTCGAAAAGTCAGGTGTAACTCCCACACTGACGTCACTCTCACACAGACGCCGGTGTTTTCTGCAGTTGTCACACTGTGGCAGTGGTTGTCCCGATAGACATGATGCCAAATGTCTCAGTGTGAAGCCAATACAGAACAAATTGTTTCTTCTTGTCTTGTCCCTTCCCCACTATACAAGGTGTCCCAGCTATCCTGTCCACCCAGAATATCTCTGGAAAAATAACAGCTATTGGAAAACAACTTTCACCGGTATCAATGTGGGGCTGGGGCCCATGAATGTACATATTTAGAAACATTCTAAAACGAAAGCATATGTGTTTTTTAACACAAACTTATGTTTTTTTAAATGGACCTCCTATATTTTTTCTTCAGAAATCCATAACATGGCAAAGCACATACACAATGGCGTTGATTGCATCGCAATATTCCCACTACATCCCGAGATATTAAGACGCGAACTTGACTCTTGAAACACCCGACATGCGCTGCTAGCGCACGTCATGAGGCTCAGGCGTGAACCCCAGGCTGCCCGTAATCGCCATGTGATTGACATGCGTAATCACACCTCCATACTTATCAAGAGGTCCGAAAACAATAATACGGTCTGCTGCCATCAACTCTCATAAGCATATAATGTTTTACTTCTTGCACGTTTTACGTACCTACGTACACAATATGAACCAGTACCGATCGGTGTACACCCGTCAGGTTGTCTCATTTATCCTGTTCACCCAAAATAAGGTTTATCTAATGCGTTATATGACCCATTGTGTCTGTCGCGCAGGGCCTGGCTCTACCTAGTCAAGTGTCCAACGTAGTTCCCACTACTGCCATAGTTACCACTTCGGCTTGTTTATGATTTGCGACCCATGCAAACTCCTGTACTCCACCACCCTCCGAGCATCCCATTTGTTGTTGCTTTGGCGTGCAGTACACCGCTTGCCAGTGTAGTGGTGCATCAGAGTAATCTAGAGACTGCACGGAGGTAGTACATATTGTGAATAAACATTGTGTTGTGGAACTTATACTGTACAGTATAGTGTAGACACATGAAGGTATGGTAGAAATGCTGCTGATCTATGGAGAATGTACGTTGACGGGAAATACGTTATGAGATTGCTTGTTTGTTGATAGTACTGTTAGCGAACACTATGATTATTAAGTTAATACGTCTGTTTTCTACCCTACTCTACATACCTGTACTGTACCCCGTTATAGGTGGACGAAATGCTGTTCAGGCAGAACGACTGTACAGAAGACGATTCCCTGACAAGCCATCGCCTTCGCGTCGGATGTTTGGTCGTCTCCCATCTCGTCTACGCGAAACGGAAAGCTTAAATCCAAGACCTCGACATCGTCCTAGAACACGCACAGATAAACGTGCTGAAGGTGCTGTGCTGTGCTACCATAGCTGTGAATCCTCAAATCAGCTCACGTCAAATTGAACGTGAAGTTGGTGTGTCGAAATCAAGTGCACAGCGTATTCTTAAACGTCATAAATTTCATCCTTACCATGTTCAATTACACCAGGATCTTCATGGAAATGACTTCCGCAATAGGGTAACATTTTGTCGGTGAGCTCAGCAGAAACTCCTGACAAATCAAAAATTTTTTTGCAGATCTTCTCTTTTCCGACGAGGCATCATTCTCCAACAAAGGAATTTTCAATATGAGGAGTATGCATTATTGGTCCGCAGACAATCCAAAATGCGTACGTCAGGTAGAGCATCAACGTCCGTGGAAAGTTAATGTTTGGTGTGGGATTATTGGAGATATCATTATCGGACCTTTCTTTATAAATGGCACCCAAAATGGCTGACAATACTCCAGATTTATACGACACAATCTTCCTGTTCTCTTGGACTCATACCTCTGAACCGGAGAATGGTCATGTGGTATCAGCATGACGGATGCCCTGCACATAACGCCTTACGAGTACGACGACTTCTGAACCGTAAGTTCCCTGGTAGGTGGATTGGACGAGGTGGCCCAGTTAGGTGGCCTGCCCGATCCCCGGACCATACACCGCTGGATTATTTTCTTTAGGGAGCAGTGAAGGATGCTGTGGTGTCACCGCCAGACAACACATTTGCTACGTGGTAGCCTTTAAATCGGCCGCGGTCCGGTAGTGTACTTCGGACCCGCGTGTCGCCACTATCAGTGATTGCAGGCCGAGCGCCGCCACACGGCAGGTCTAGAGAGACTTCCTGGCACTCGCCCACTTGTACAGCCGACTTTGCTAGCGATGGTTCACTGACAAAATACGCTCTCATTTGCCGAGACGATAGTTAGCATAGACTTCAGCTACGTCATTTGCTACGACCTAGCAAGGCGCCATGATCAATTTCTATTGATATTGTAAACCATGTGTCGTCAAGAGCGACGTTCGTCATTAATGGATTAAAGTTAAGTATTCCACCAGCTACGTCCGTTTTTATCAATTCTAATTCCCTTGTCATGTTCCAGACCTCACGCCAGCCTGCGTGAGCTGAAACGCGTGCATTTCGGCCTCCTGTAGTAACGGTGTTGGCACCCCTGCGAACCACAACAGATGCTGTTTACCAACATGAACCAACAACACCAGAGGACATGAAGCAACGCATTGTTGATGCTAGTACAGCCATCAAAGAGGAAACAGTAGACGAAGTAGGGCATCCTTCATCCGGAGGGTGACCCTATTTATGCAAGCCAATGGGCATCACTTTGAGCATGAGATGTGAACGCTATGTTTAGTATGTAGTGCTGGTATCACAGTGGAAGTTTGAGCAAAGGGCCATTTTATCCAGTGATGTTAAGAAACATTTGTTTGCAACAATTTGTCATTTAACGCATTAGATAAACATAACGTTGATAATTATGTGATAATAAAACTAATTGGTTAAAAATGTTTACATTCATCTTCTATGTCCTACCTGAACTTCCCAAATCAAAACATTTTTACCTAAACAACGGTAAAACTTTTAGACACTTTCTCGTTTCACTAAAACCATCAACATGAATTTTACTATTACGAGTGAATGATTAACTGTCACTTGCCCTAGATCTACAGTAAAGTAAAGTTTTAACGTTGAACGGCATTACCTTTTTAGTAACGGATTAACGATAAGCGAAGCTAACTTTGTAACTAACGTTGCGTTACACAGATATGTTACAGAACCCCATCATCCCTAGCCTATGGGATAAATACCTGCTGGAATGTACGACGTTAATGCAGGATGACAGCAGACCGTATTATTCGTTTCGGACCTCTTGATGAGTATGGAAGTGTGATTACGCAAGTCAATCACATCGCGATTACGGGCAGCATGGGGTTCACGCCTGAGCCTCAGGACGTGCGCTAGCAGCGCATGTCGGGTGTTTCAAGAGTCAAGTTCGCGTCTTAATATCTCGGGATGTAGTGGGAATATTGCGATGCAATCAACGCCATTGTGTATGTGCTTTGTCATGTTATGGATTTCTGAAGAAAAAATATAGGAGGTACATTTAAAAAAACATAAGTTTGTGTTAAAAAACACATATGCTTTCGTTTTAGAATGTTTCCAAATATGTACATTCACGGGCCCCAGCCCTACATTGATACCAGTGAAAGTCGTTTTCCAATAGCTGTTGTTGTCCCAGAGATATTTTGGGTGGACAAGATAGCTGGGACACCCTGTGTATGTGCGTGTCACATATGTAACCTTTTGTGGCGTCACATACCATTCGAATAAATAAGCCTTATTTCACCAGCCTTCCAGGATTATAGGTTCTAAACCTCAGACGATCTCTACAAGGTATATTGGTCTCATCAAGTGATGTCGCATGTCTGAGAAATGCCGGAGAGCCTCTTGGACGTAATAGGGCCTGTCTGCTGGACCATCCTGTTGTTAATTGTCGGCAAAGCGCCATGCTTTCCATATGCGTTCCCATCGATTGCGTCTCGTCAGCTGTCTGACGACAGGAGTTTCAACCAAAGGTTCTATTACTCCAGTAATCTTGATAGATGTCGTTTCTAATCTGTCCCATCACAAGTATGAGAGCTAAAAGTGGTTTCATTTCAACAAATGAAATGTCAGTCCACTTTAGTGTTTTGGGTGTGGCTTCACACTTACGCAAATTCTGACTGCGTTATAGCTTAGATTGTGTCACGAATATATCAAATAGATTGTCACCAAAAAAGCGAGCTCTGAAGTACTACATGGATCATTGGGAATAAATGTTAGGCCTGGCCGAGCGTCAGAGGATTCCAAATGTGTGACTGCATTGTATTTAGTTCAATTCACGTAAACGAATATCTACCTCATCAACGCTACTAGCATCACTGCCACTCACCAACGCACGTGGCTGTTTCGCACGTTTTGTCGACACAGGTGGTCCAGACTCACTGCCACTATGACCAATATTATCACTGTTGTCAATCCCAAAATAACTTGGTATATGCGATGACAAATTTGCCTATGAATCGTGAAACATTTCATCGTCGCACAAGTGCCATTGCCAGTCTTGTGCGTTGACTCCTTGCGTCTGAGACCACCTTTGTATACATGGACATTTCATAGGTGTCATGATCGAACAAGCGATCAGATAAACCGATATCTACACTCTTCGTACTCCATTGCTTTCCAGCAAATAGTGCAAGCTTTACGCAGCAGGGAGTTCAACGGGCCGTAAACGACACCCGTGCAGGGAAACAGATTTCCGTGCCCCGGCAGCCGCCACTGACCTTTGTAACATTAATGTGATAACGGTCAGACTGCCTGCCTACACGTTATGGCATTTACCATTGATTTTATAGCATTCCTAAGCTCGCTTTCTCATCGCAGCTGATATCGTATTATGACTTGGAAAGCCTTCTAATCTAACATGCTTTTATACGAGGCCTGTTCGGAAGGTAAGGTCCGATCGGAGGCTGAATGAAAACCACAGTGAAAATTAAAAAAAAAATTTCATTCGCAACAGTTAGTTAGCCACACCTTCCAGCTACCTCCCTAAATAGTAGACGCTCCGACTTCGGTATTTGTCCCGGCGTTGTACAGACTTCCCAGTACTCTCGTCACAGAAAGCAGCCAGCCGCCTGTTTTTTTCCGCCAGGCCTTTACGCCGGTCTGCCTTTCGCTTTTCTTCGTGCTAAAATGTTGTATACGTAGCCAGCGGTTCATGTGAGCAGAGGTGAACAACGGAGGGAGCCATTCAGGGCTGTATTCTGAGTGATCAAACGCTTCCCATGGAAAACGCTGCAGGAGCGTCTTCGTTGCCCCTGCAGAATGCGGCTGAAAATGGTCTTGAATAAAGAAACGCGTGATATTTGTGTCATGTGGGCTGCGTAGCCTCAGGTGAAATCTCTCGCCAGATCCACAGAAATTCCTACAGAAGTTTATCAGCTTCTCTCAATTCTTATTTCTCCGCTTGTAGACCTTGTGTTATCCTTTTGTGCCTTTGAATTTTCTTTTCCTGCCTAGTTGGGGGTTAAAATCTCCTAGTGAGACTTCGTGAGGATTTAGTTTGTGGTTTCTTTCAGATCTTCCCAGAAATCTTCCACCATCTGTGGGTTTTTTCACGTTGTAATTGTTGTGGGAAAACGTGCATTTATTAATAATGCTTCCAGATCGTATCGTGAACATTGATATTTTTTCTGATTTTGAAGTGAAATCTATTACAGAGATCAGTATAGATTTGTGTAGTGCAAATCCTGTTCCAAAGAGTTTGAGATTTCTTCCTGAAATTTTTTCTGGAATGTCTGGTTTCCCCTTGTATATTCTGTAGCTTACCGAGTCAAAGTGGTTCTCAACTGAGGTCTATATTCCCTGCACTTCCAGAATTTTGATATTGGGTTTATCCATCGTGTTTGTCAATTGTTTCAGTAGTGTGATAGTATTCAGTGTTCCCATGTAAAATGATCTGCTGGTTTTGAGTGTTTTTGAGAAGCTTAGGTTCTCTTCATGACATGACTGTTCCCCTGGAATCCGATGCTCAGGTCTATTACACAGTCTCGCTGACTGGGGGAACGGTAGTGGATTCTTTCCCATTGTTCTGTCATGATTATTCCTCTGTGTTGAGATTTCGGTGGTGGAATCTCAAAGAATATCACATAATTTCGACTGGAGTTTCGAGTTGCAGAAGATTCAATCACAGCCAAGCTCACAGAGCCAACTGGACTTTGGGCTTTCACCTGTCGTCTTAGGCAGTGGCCCTCACAGGGTGCTCCCACCCGCAGCCAGATGGACCCAGTGTGCGATCCCTGCTACTCCTCTTCCTTCCTCAGAACTTGCAGCATGAGGTCCCGGGCATGGAACTGGCAACCTCGGAGTTTTGACATTTCTTTTATTTATAAGTAGCAAACAAAGAAAGATTATATTGATTGAAATTAAAATGCTCAGAATAAATAAATAAATAAATACCAGCATATACGTAGAAGTGCGCTCTGTTTCGAAATTTACTCCTGTTCTCCAAATCAGTAACACGAATTAACCTCCTAAATATTGTCTGCCATCATACTGTCATTGTACTGTCCCTGGTAGCGGCGTTCAAATTGCAACAGATACTGATTCAAATTGCAACAGATCCTGACGGGAGCGTTCCCCCTTGATCCTCCTAGTAAGCACCTATATACCCATATGTTTCTAGATGGCCATCAAACATACGGACGTCAGCAGCATTACGCAGTCCGTAGAACTGTAGCTCTTCACGAAATTCCAGATCAGCCGCTCATAGTTTTCGGCTTCGTTATTGCCCAGAAACCCCTGAACAAATTGGCGTTGCAGGATCTCTTTTATTTGTGATCCCACGAAAATTCCAGCCTTGACCTTTGCCTCGGAAAATTTAAGGAAGAAGGTTCTAAGGGATTTGAAACCTGCAGAATTTTTATCTAGGGCTCCGAAAAATTGCTTAATAATCCCCAACTTTATGTGCTCTGGATTCCAATTAATATTATGTGCACCCATAGAGAAATCAGTGCGCTTAGGCCAAAGTCGCATGTTGTCTCTGCTGTCCCAAAGACAAAGGTGGCAGGAAAATTTGGTTAAAACAACTTTGAGACCCATTAGAAATCCCAATGTCTTGAAATCTCCGATAACTTCAAATTCATTCTCTTCATAATTCAATACAAATTCACTCTGTTCATAATTTAAAGCTTGTTCCAAGATCTTGGTACTGGTGTAATTCTTTTTGACCTGTTATGCTTGAGGTATAGGAAGAGATGAATACGTGTTCCCATTGCGTTGTAGCACAGCTTTGGAAGTGTGATGAGCTGTCCATGATGAGGCATCACGGAGCTGGATTCAGGGTGATTCCAATTTCACCAAACAGACCGCTAATATCACGGCAAAAACAAAGAGCATTTTGATAGGAAAAAAGGCGGAGTAAATTAAGTGACGCTTCCACCGAGCTTTGATTTTGACTCTTGCATGCAACAGGTATCACTGCTTAAACCTTGATCTCAGAAGCTCAGAATTTGACTTGTTCAGACCAAGATGTGTGACCAAATCATTTTGGTTAGGATAGCATGGATTGTTCAGGACTACAAAGTCGAGATCTGCAAAATTAGCACGAGCTGACAGTCCACTCTCTTCTGAAGCAGAAGGTTGCTTTGTTCAGATGGGCGTAGTATTGTTTGTACCATGCGGTAGTGGCACTACGGACGAAGGAAGATCTGGATAAAGGTTACCAGGAGCATCCTTGGTAGCTCTACGTTTTGAAGGGTGCACAGTACAGAAGAAACAATTACTTCAACGATCAATAGGCCCTTCCGTATCCTTGGTATACCAAACTTAACGAACCTATTTTTCCCTCTGTACCATTCTGAAAAAGAAACAACGGATCAGAATATTGAGTCGGATGGCCTCCCCACGCCTCGTGCAGCCCTCCCGCCTCCCCCCGCTCCAGTGCGGACAGCGGGCCATGCCGCCACGGACGACCCCTCGGCTGCCTTCCGCGGCGCTTTCGCCGCCACGAAGGCAGAGCTGGTTGCTGTCCACCGCCAGCTGCAACAGTTGCGCGAGCAGCTGCGGCCTCTTGAGAAGACCACGCCTCTTGAGAAAGCCACGTCAATACCGACGTCTGCTGTGGACGAGCAGCGGACGCAAGTCTCAGAGGCGCACACCGCGACACCCCCTCTTCCCGGGGTGGCGTCTGAGGCCACTGGACACGAATGCTCGCCGCTCCCCGACCAGCTCAGCGTGCAACCTGTGCCGCAGACGGTG
Source organism: Schistocerca gregaria (assembly GCF_023897955.1). Lineage (NCBI taxonomy): Eukaryota > Metazoa > Arthropoda > Insecta > Orthoptera > Acrididae > Schistocerca > Schistocerca gregaria. The sequence goes on along the minus strand of NC_064923.1, from coordinate 30,741,431 downwards.
GGCCAGTCTCTCCGTGACCGGTCTCATCCCCCCACCGCTCACGACTGGACCGAACCCCTTCTCCACACGGGGCATTCGATGCCGCCAGGCATCACACAGTCCTGCGACCCTTTGTGTCGAAGGACCTCGAGTTCATCGATCTGACTGGCAACACACTTTTGTGGTCTCAGCAGCCGAGTGCGTGTCGGCAGGGGCGCCCAGTTGGTGTCCGCGGCGGCCTTCGCCGCGCCATTCGTGTCCGGACCTGCTTCACTCCCAGGGGCCCGCGGCTGCATCTCGTCCGCCAGGCCCGTCCACACCGTCAGTAGGCCCTCTGCCCTGCACCTGGGGGACTGCAGCAACAGCGGCGTCGTTTCGCTACCCGCTTACAGTGCATGCAGTGTCCAGGAGCCTCAGTGTGCTGTGAAGCAGCTATGAAACCGTGACATAGAGACGTACTCGTGCTTACTGCAGCCAACCGAGAAAATTTGAAAGGAGTCAAATGGTGGCCTTCCGAGTGGAGGAATCGCCTTTCGGAAAACTTCCACACAAATTGAACGTGCTGCGTAAGTTGTGCATAATGCACAATGGTACGGGTGTCAGTGGTCACGTCAACATTTTCACTCCCAGAGACGAGGTTCTCACCGTTCACGCAGCTCAGACGCCCGCCAGGATCGTCGTACTGTAACGGCACCAGTGGCAGATCATAAAGCTACCACAGAACAGAAATGTGTAAACACGAACTGTTGTCAATTTGTTATTAGCAGTGAAGTACGGACAAGAGCGCCTGCAGTCCCTTCGTCACTCACGCGACAGCATCGAAATGCACAGGTCGACAGAGAATCACTCGTGCAATGTGTGTGTATTCCTAAGGAGCCAAACTGCTGAGGTCGTCGGTCTCTAGAGTTACACACTATTTAAACTAACTTATTCTAAGAACAACACACACACCCGTGCCCGAGGGAGGACTCGAACCTCTGGCGGGAGGGGCCGCGCAGTCCGCAACATGGCGCCTCAAACCGCGCGGCCACACCGCCCGGCATCGTCACTTGGAAGCTGGAATATCGCGCAGTAGTCTTGAGCCGGCTGCACGCCTACGCGTACGACGTCGACCCTGCGAGCACTGTATTCGTCCGAGGCGCACTCGCCCCGCTTACGGTTTGAGATGCGCTAAGCTACAACTCTCGTTCGTCTCTGATGTTCGTGGACGGAACGTTAATCAGCGCAAGGTACATGCACAATGTTGTTAGACGTAAAGAACCATTTTTAATCCATTTTTAAAAAATTCACTCGTTGACGTCTTGCTGGATAATGTCCTTGTTTTTTAGGGCCAACAAAGGAAGGTGACGTGTTGTTCCAAGAGGTTAATGTTCCCCCACACTGCCCATCAGATGCGACGTGCTCTGCAAAACGTGGAGCAACCTCCACGGCTAACACAGTGCCAAGGCTCGTTCCCAGTCGAGCACGTGTGGGATGTGACCCGTGCGCCTAGTCAACCGACAACTCTTACGGTAAGAGATCGCACAACGCGTGTCCCTGGACAGTATTCGCCACCTGCACGATCGGCTGCAAGCCAGTCAGCTCCCGCATTCCCGCTCGCGACGGTTACGACGCATGTTAATATGGGAGTTTCAGCGTGGATCGATAGCTGTTACCTCAGAACCGCTCGTGCTATTGGTCTGCAAATGTAATCCCTTCGCGTACTCCATATGCACTATGCACAACAACAAATCTCGAGTCGTGGTGTCCTCGCCAATGGACGCAACCGGAGCTGCCGTGCTGAGACTGTTTCCCAGTGGAGCACCGCCTGGCGCTTTGAAGTCCGCCGGACGGTCCGCGCCGCCCATGAGCGTGGTGGTGAGTCGTGGCCACAGGCGCAACGGGGGTTGGCGTACGACAGCGCTGGTACCGTCCCAGGGTTACTGTTTGGAGCTACAGTTCATAGTAGACTCAGTCATCGCCTAAAGTCTTCACATAAGGACAATTGTTTACTACAGTTGTTGACAGCGTGGCGCCCAGAACGGGTATAGTCTTGCTGACTGTGTCCACTAACACATGTCTGACAGGCCTGTCCTCAAGCACATACAACAATTTGCTGTACAACTTAAGTATTGCAGCGCAATGAAGCGTATATTTTTTAGTCACTAATTTGTTCGCACTGCTCACACTGAAGCAGCTAAACCGAACATGGCGTGTACCTGCTTTTCTGCCTAGACGACCAGTACACATCAGGTATACTTTTTTTTTGCCGGCAGTGTATGTCTCGCGAAGTTGCCACTAAAAAACTTAACTGGGGGGCGGAGTGGCAGAGCGGTTCTAGGCGCTTCAGTCTGGAACCGTTCCACCGCTACGGTCGCAGGTTCGAATCCTGCTCGGGCATGGATGTGTGTGATGTCCTTAGGTTAGTTAGGTTTAGGTAGTTCTAAGTTCTAGGGTACTGATGACCTAAGATGTTAAGTTTTTTTCAAATGGTTCAAATGGCTCTGAGCACTATAGGACTTAACTACTTCTATGGTGGAACACCACGTGTTATTCTCACTGCTCGCTTCACAACACTCAACACTTCCTTTGTTGACCCCGAAAAACGAGGAAATTATTCAGCGAGACGTCAATGAGTGAAAATTTTGAAATGAATTAAGATGGTCATTTATGTCTTTACAAGAATAGCAGTTGTTTCAGAAGCCCAAAAACATGTTTTTGATCAGTATGCAGATCCAGAAACTTGACGGATATTGACTGATCTCTGCCCACGTAATACATCAGCAGCGGTTCTGTGTCGTTCCACGGCCTGGTGCAGGATTTCAATTGGACGCCACTGGCAGGACTTGCGTGTGCCTACCCTGAGCCAGTTATCCAGCCAGGCAGAGAGAATCTGCAGATTAACGTGCAAGCCGAGGCCCTCGTCGTTCCTGCTGATTCGTCATATCTTTCAGAACTGAAGGCCGGATTGAGGGTAGGCTGAAAACTTACTTGGTCGAGCCGGGCCTCAATCCGGCGACCTCTCGGTTTACAGACACGTGCTTTACCATCAGACTGTCAGGGTCGACATGTACAACCTTAATCATTGGTGTACTGCATTTGTCACTCAGAACCGAGCACAGTTTCTGCACGCGTGCTACCTACATACATGATCTGAAAATCTGTGGGAAACAATTTCCGAGTCATGTGACAACGGATTACAAGTATGTTACCTCACGTGATCCACAGTTGATGTTCACCAGTCGCCCACAACGCCCACACGCAACGCATGTTTTCACTTCAGAAACTTTCGACCACGAATAGCTCGGTGTACGCTTGCCCACGACCTGTGTCCCACCCAGTAGACAGTACTGACAATGAACGCGTTTTGCGAATATACTGTGTGGCTTCAGTACTGTCGTTAGAGACCTACTGTTGCTGGGAGCGAGCGGGAACTGCCAGCCGACTGTTGTCTAAAGAACAGCGACCTCCACACAGTGATAACTCTGGTACAGGAAAATACTCTTCGCTTGGAGATATTTATCAACAAGCAAAAAAGTTAAAAAATAAAGAAAAACCGAATGCTGAAACGTAAAATGACTGTGCGTGTAGAAATCACGTACCATATAGTATGCCGGCTTACTTACCGCACTGAATACCTTGTCCATGCGTGATAGGCATTTTTGCGGGAAAATTTCATACTGGCCTGAGCTATCACGTCCGTGGTACCGTGGCGGCTTAGAATCGCGATAAAAGTGTAATTACGCGATCCGAGTCAGGATTTGCTGTCTCTTCCGTGCGCAGGCGGGTGCCCGCGGACCTGCCGTGCCGTGGCACGCGCTCCGCCTCCACACCAGAGCCGGCCCGGCCAGCTGCGGCACCGCCCGCACGCGACAAACAGCCCAGCACCTGCCGTGACTGCTTCAATTAGGCGCCGCCGCCACCTGCGGCGCCGCTATCGCCCGCCTGCTTCCTGAGCATCGCCAGCGGAACCTGCGCGGCGGTATCCGTCCACGATGTTTGCACCCGCAATTTAATCGCATCTCCTGCTAACCTTATCTGAGAATTTTCTTCAAGTGACTCGCTTTACTCGTCATATGTAATCTATTTTTGGTGGGTACCTGGTTAGTTATTAGGTAGCGGTGATGTCTATCTTATCTGTTCGTTCCAGTGCTGCTGCCTCGCGTTCCCAGTGAAAACCCTGTCCGCGCCCCGTAGCTGAATGGTGCCGGCACGGTAGCTCACCGTGATTGGTTATAGAGCCGGTTGGCCTCTGTAAAAAAAAACTGAGGACGACGATCAAAAAACGAACTTGAACGGATGTCACGTGTCATCCGCAATGACCAAACACAACGATCAATAACGAACAAAATGAAGAAAAAAATGGTCAGCCTGGCGGATTGTCAATTCTCTGGGTCCGGGATCGATTCCCGCCTGGGTCGGGGAATTTTCTCCGCCCAGGGATTGTGTGTTGTGCTGTCTTCATCGTCATGCTCACCTACTGCAGGTCGCCGGAGTGTTGTCTACCTGAAAGACCGGCACCCGGCGAACGGTCTGCCCGACGGGGGCCCTAGCCATACCAATAAGTAAAAGTGAAAACCGTCCAACTTCATTTCTTGCACAACCGCAACATAATGAAATGGCACGAGAACGAAGACAAAGGGTGGACTATTTTAATCAATAATGGGAACAGCTCGGCATAGAGATGAGCTACAGCAAAATGTTTTTCATAAAGGTTGCAAGTGACAAAGGGAGTCAAGAATTGTTGCTAATGACCATGAGCTTGAACGTGATTTTCAAAGTGATTTGGAGGTTAAAGTGATTTTTTTAAAATAAGAACCCTCGTATTCGGTTTAAAGGCTGAAAAGCGTGGCAAATTTCACGTGTCAAATGATACATCATTTAAGATCACGGCAAGATTCAGTAAAGGTCAAATAAGCAAATACTTTTTTTTATTTACAGTAGGGATTAACTCGGAAATATAATGCTAAACACAAACAGAAGAGGCATCTGGGGGTATGAGACACGAGGGTACCCATGCGCAGAGCTGTAAATCAATGATCTACGTTTCATTTACATTATTCCGTCTTATAAATGTCAAAATAGCATTTGTGCGTTGTAATGTAGTTATTTATACCAATTAATTAAAAGTTCAAGTTCAATAATCTCTTCGCTCTTACCAAAGCCAACGTCAGAAATAGGGGTTTACAGAAAACAAAACTCGATCTTAGAATCACTTTAATTACCTTCAAGGTTATGGTTAGTGGTAATGATACGTCACCCCATAAGACGGTTCCAAATTCATATCTAACATGGTATTTTTCTATATTCCCCTCTGTTCCAAGTTAATACCTACTAGAACTAAAAACAGTTTTGATTATTTCAACTTTCAAACTTGCCACGAGCTTAAATGTGTCATTTTATACATTAAATGTGCCGTTTTTTTTTAACCTTAAATGAAATACTAGCCTTTCTATTTTGAAAAAATCACTTTAACGTCCCAATCACCCCGAAAATCTCTTTCAAGGTCACGACCGTTAGTAACAGTGCATGACCTTCTTTGCCATCTACAACTTTTATCTGAAACATTTCGCTGTTTCCCATCTCGGTCCTGAGTTATTCCTCATTATGGATCTAAATGGGCCAGCCTGCAATTATGATGACTGTTTGACTATGTCGTTTCAAAACTTTAGTGTCATCTGGGTACTCTCATGAGGAAAATGAATATGTGATAATTAAGAAACAGTCTTGATCGCAAATTTCTTTTAATCGGAGTGACCGTTTTTAATCTTTAAGGATCATCTTCAGCGTCTGAAATAACACGTACAGACAGAGCGATCCTCACATGACAAACCACACATACCCAGAAGGGCAGGTGGACTTCCACAGGGCAGGCTGCGCCGACCCACGACGCTCAGCTGACTGCTGAATGGATAAGCGCGGAGCGGTCTTAAACAGCGCTAGTCCCGCTCACCGTCCTGTGTGGGACATCAGTGCTAACCAGTCACAAGTACTGGCATAAAATGTACTACAATAGTCTATATTACTAGGATTTCAAGAAGAGTTATAGGTAAAATGCATCGTAAAATATTTTCTCGGGGTAAAATCGACGTTGCTGCCGGACTACTGACTTTACTATATGATGCGATACGAATCGCTACCGAACAGTCGGAGCAGATCTGCCGTGTAACGTTCTGCAGCACCTTCCTCTGCGGAACAGACAGGCAGCAGAGGGGACGAAGCGCAGCAGGCAGTCCTTTGCCGCGGTGCAGGGAGTGCGCCGTCCGCCCTTTAATTATGTTTCTGTCTCGCTCCGTTAATCGGCTACACTCGAATGAAACTCGAGGCGGTCTCAAACTTTACTCTAGTGCGTTGGCTGAGTTGGAAAGCTGGGGCGCCAAAGTTTAACCAGCGAGGCTCATTTACAAAGTTGCCGAAAGCATTCAGCTGTTTCCCTCCGCTATTTTGCTTCAGAGATGGAACAATTCTAGCACATCCGTCTACGAGTCCTCAGTAAGTCACGTTACACACTACTCGCTCACCGTCTTCTCGCATATACACGACGAAATCGTGTGCACGACATTTCACTTATCGGAAAGGCAACTGGAGTGCAGGTCGCTGCGAACACGAGGCTGGCCAGTTTGGTGCGTTCCTCTGTCCTTCCTGGCTACAGCGACTGCGGTACCGTCGACCACCAGGCCAAAACGTCAACTTTTAACTGTCACCTCGAAATAATACAGTAACGCAGTTCAGTTTCTGTTCGGTCTAGAGCCGTGCCGCAATGCCGGAGCACGGCGCTAGATGCTGCCAAAGTAAATGGTGCAGTCCACTGACAGCGTCCGAGTCGCAGGCTGCACTCATTGTCAGCCAGAGGACCGATCCTAGTGTCGCCTACCAGCTGTGAGTAGCAGCTCAGTAGCGGAGGTGACTGCCAGTCATCGAGACGACACGAAACTCCTCAGACAAACACTGCAGCCCTCTTCGAAAAAAAATTTGACTCGTTTCTCGCTGAACATGCGATCCCTGCGATTTGCCTGTTTGACATTTTTCTGTTCCCGAAAGCAATAACTGCGGTGAAAGGAACGAGATTTGAGACTGTTGAAGCTGTGAGAGGAAACTGACGGAGACCGGGAATATGCTTTCAGAAGATAACTTCAAATATTTGAAAACAGTGGAAAATTCACATGAAGTGGTGTAAGGATCATGGGGCAGAATCGTTTGAAGGCGATAATGCAAAACTTGTGAGGAAGTGAAAGTGAAGAAACCGCTCACTTTTTAGCCAACCTACGTGCATACGTAACTACAGGATGCCGGGACGCCAGAAGCGGCATTGCACGGGTGAGGGGATGATGTGCGCCGTGACCACACACACGAGGCAAGTTGTGACTTCAGCCACCAGCTGGCTCCTCGAGCCACGGCAGCAATGCTCTGCACCCGCTTGTGTGACAGCAGCTGTGGAGAAGACCTCCCTGTCTGACGAACCCAACAGCCTGGGGCACAAGTCCTACATACCACAGCACGCACCAGGAGACTGCCAGTTTAGAAGACCGAGCCCTGGGTGGATTGTGCTGGTTTCTCTGCTGTACAATATTCCTCATGTTTTTCTGTCACCGTCAATCGAAAACCTTGTACAACAGTTACACGTTCCAGAGATTCAGATGTAATGATGTGGAACGAGTCAGTTCACATTTACATCGCAAATTAATTGGTATATACTGTTACATTTTGAACATTTCCAATTTTTTTTCAAAACAAATAAAGATATACAGATGTGAGTTAGTAATTACTACACACCACCCTTTACACATTACAGTAATACAAATTCCCCTACGGAATAGGAGTTGCCAAGGACAAAGTTTCTCGTTTTTACCTTGGTGTCTATCAGGCATACATATATGCGTAAGATATCAAATATTTTTGTCTTGCAACATTGTGCACCTCATTTTTTGCGAAAGATATCCTTAATGTGGAGTAATGAATGTCATTTTTTTCTTCTAGTAGTATAATTACGTGCCTCATTCTTCCTTTTGAATTGTAGTGATTATTTACAACAAACTTCATGAGGGAATAAATATTCTGCGAAGCAGTAGTCACAGTGGCCAACTCCTCAAACAAATGTCTGCCCGATGGTCGACGGCGAGCACCACATACTATTCTTACGGCACGTTTTTGCACAATGAAGACTTTCTTCCTTAAACACGTCTTACCCTACAATATTATTCCATATGGCGTTACTGAATGAAAGCATGTTAAGTATGTCATTTCACTGATTTGGCTCTCCCCAAGATTTACAATGATTGTAAGCCCAAACCTGGCAGAAATAAGTTGTTTCAGGAGTTTCAGAATGTGTTTTTCCCCATTTAAATTGTCGTCAACACGGACCCCTAAGAATTTTAAAATTTCCACCCCATTTATAGCTTGCTCACCATGTGCTGCTTTTACCACTGGTGTAGTGACTCGAGATGTGCTGAACTGAATATGTTGTGTCTTCTTAAAATTAGGAGTGAGACCGTACGCAGAAAACCAATCAATGATACTTTCAATGAGGCACGTAATTATACTACATAGGATTTCTTCTGTTTCTCTATGTATGCTTCGAGTGATTACAGTACTAGTGTCATCTGCAAATTCTGCTTGTTGTATGCTAAACAGAAGATCGTTTACATCTGTGAGGAGCAGTGCGAGACATAAGATTGAACCTTGGGAAAACTATACGTGATTTCTTCCCAGTCAGAATTATGTCCTTTGACTATACTGCTTAGATTACAGGAGTACAACTTTCTGCGTTCTTTTGTTTAGCTATGGCATTATTAATTCGTTGACTATATCATCAATCCTATTAATGTTGTAGAATACCGTGATTGACATAGTCAAACGCCTTCGTAGAAAATACCATTTGGGGCTATTTTGTTACTTAATGCTTGTAAAATTTGGTGAGGAATCGTATAAATGGCATGCTCAGTAGAGCAACAGTTCTGAAACTTAAACTTTGATTTGCTAAGAATACTACTGTTGCTAAGGTGAGACACTATTCTAGAATGAATCGTCTTCTCAAAAATTTTGGAGAATGATATCAGTAGAGAAGCAGGTCGGTAGCTACTGACATCTCTCTTTTCAACTTTTTTAAAGAGGGGTTTAAGAACGGCATATTCAGTCTCTCCCGGAAAGTGCCTTGTGTTAGCGATGCACTACATATTTTAGACAAGACTGGCATTGTTACATGAAAACAAATATTTTGTACTCTATCGGAGACACCATAAAAAACCAGATGAGCTTTTAGTTTTGAGACAATGCATAACTTATTTTAGTTTCAGAAGGAGTATTGGTGATACATTCATATGATTAGCCCCCTCAAGGGCTCAGCACTCATTTGCTTAGCACGGGCTTGACGACACCGGGGCTCTTGAGTTGGGGGCTGGTAAACGCTGCCAGTTCCCTGCCACCATACGCTCTGGGCATGCTTCAACGTCCACTGTGAGGTGCGACGGTTTAACGTCGTATCAGAGGGAACGGGGACCTCGACTTGACCGCCTGGATCGCGAGAATGGAGTAAACATAATAATGAAAGCCTCGACCTTGGTGCGCGCTGATGAGGTATATGGCTGTTCAGGCGGAACAGTGGTTAGCCGGCAGCCTCTGCGGAGCCTGGAGCCTGCCGCACCTGAAGCACGCAGCCTTCTGCCGGAGTAGGCAGGAGCCTGCGAAGTTTCCCCTCCCCAGCGGGAAGCGCCTGCTGCCTGGCTGTGTTCACACACAGTCGTCAAAGAGAAAGGCGGAGGCTGGTCCTCCTGACAATCAAGTTGTTGTTAGCTGTGGGGCTCAGGACGTCGCGAATCACAATGTCTTTATAGTGATCAAGGGGAAGGAGGGGGCGTTCGAAAAAGTGTCCCCCCTCTTCTATATCCATAAAGGCTTGCTGGTACGCTGTAATCTATTAAGCGGTTGCGAAATAGGAATATTTAGGAAGACACAAAAACTGGGTGAGTATGACATCGTGGTTAAGTTGCGTAACTATTAACTTCACCTGCCATGATATCACGGACACAGATGCTGCCAAATTCAAACAAGAATGGGCATCACAGCGGATAGCAGATGTTGAGCAAAATGCACGTTAGAATTCAGGAGAAACTGAGAAGACTCTCACCTTCATTGGGCCTTCACTTCTCCAACGCTACCTCAACACACAACAGCAGGTTTCCTCCGACTGATGCACGTTAGAATTCAGGAGAAACTGAGAAGACTCTCACCTTCATTGGGCCTTCACTTCTCCAACGCTACCTCAACACACAACAGCAGGTTTCCTCCGACTGAGGGTTAGGCACTGTGTACCTATCCCTACGAACTGCTTCAAATGCCAGCATTTCGACCATACAGCGCTGAACTGCATAGGCGAGGCGACCTGCGGGAAGTGTTTGAAGGTAGCCCGTGAAGACGGAGCTGACTGTCCGTCTCTAGTAGTCTGCACTGACTGCCTGGGAGCCACCAAGTTTCGAGAAGAGACAACCCTGTTTTTGCACAGGAAGGAAAAAATCAGGAAATAAAAGTGACCAAGTGAATCCCATATCCAGAAGCCAAAAAGGAATATGTTGTTGTTGTTGTGGTCTTCAGCCCTGAGACTGGTTTGATGCAGCTCTCCATGCTACTCTATCCTGTGCAAGCTTCTTCATCTCCCAGTACCTACTGCAGCCTACATCCTTCTGAATCTGCTTAATGTACTCACTTCTTGGTCTCCCTCTACCATTTTTACCCTCCATGCTGCCCTCCAATACTAAATTGGTGATCCCTTGATGCCTCAGAAGTTAGCTGTCAACCTCTGCGAAACCTGCCGCGGAGCCGATCCCTTCTTCTAGTCAAGCTGTACCACAAATTTCTCTTCCCCCAATTTCTATTTAGTACCTCCTCATTTCTTATGTGATCTACTCATCTAATCTAGAATGAAATGCTCACTTTACAATGGAGTGTGCGCTGATGTGAAACTTCCTGGCAGATTAAAACTGTGGGCCGGACCTAGACTCGAACTGGTGGCCTTTGCCTTTCACGGGCAAGTGCTCTACCAACTGAGCTACCCAAACACGACTCACGCCCCGTCCTCACAGCCTTACTTCTGCCAGTACCTCGCCTCCTACCTTCCAAACTTTACAGAAGCTCTCCTCGCAGGAGCGTGAGTCGTGCTAGGGTAGCTCAGTTGGTAGAGCACTTGCCGTGAAAGGCAAAGGCCACGAGTTCGAGTCTCGGTCCGGCACACAGTTTTAATCTTCCAGGAAGTTTCTTACTCATCTAATCTTCAGCATTCTTCTGTAGCACCACATTTCAAAAGCTTCTATTCTCTTTGCGTCAAAAATATTTGTCGTCCTTGTTTCACTTCCATACATGCTCACACTCCGTACGAATACTTTCAGAAACGACTTATTAACACTTAAATCTACACACGAAGTAAACAAATATCTCTTCTTCAGAAACGCTATCCTTGCCATTGCTACATTTTATCTGCTCTCTTCTTCGACCATCATCACTTATTTTGCTCCCCAAATAGCAAAACTCCTTTACTACTTTACGTGTCTCATTTCCTAATCTAATTCCCTCAGCATCATCCGTCTTAATTCGACTACATTCCATTATCCTCGTTTTTCTTTTTCTCGTGTTCATCTTATATCCTTCTTTCAAGACACTGTCCATTCCGGTCAACTGCTCTTCCAAGTCCTTTGCTGTCTCTGACAGAATTACAATGTCATGAGCCAACCTCAAAATTTTTAATTCTTCTCCATGGATTTTAATTCCTACTCCGAATTTTTCTTTTGTTTACTGCTTGCTCAATATACGGATTGAATAACATCGGGGAGAGGCTACAACCCTGTCTCACTCCCTTCCAAACCACTGCTTCCCTTTCATGCCACTCAACTCTTACAACTGCCATCTGGTTTCTGTGCAAATTGTAAATAGCCTTTCGCTCCCTGTATTCCTTCGGAATTTGAAAGAGAGTATTCCAGTGAACATTGTCAAAAGCTTTCTCTAGAGACGTAGGCTTGCATTTCCTTAATCTATTTTCTAAGATAAGTCGTAGGGTCAGTATTACCTCACGTGTTCCAACATTTCTACGGAATCCAAACTGATCTTCCCCGAGGTCGGCTTCTACCAGTTTTTTCATTCGTCTACAAAGAATTCGTTTTATTTATTTATTTATTTATTTATTTTTGCTGGCGTAGCCTATTAAACTGATAGTCCGGCAATTTTCACATCTGTCAACACCTGCTTTCTTTGGGATTGGAATTATTATATTCTTCTTGACGTCTGAGGGTATTTCGCCTGTCTCACACATCTTGCTCACCAGATGGTAGAGTTATGTCAAGACTGGCTCTCCCAAGGCAGGTAGTAGTTCTAATGGAATGTTGTCTACTCCCGGGGCCTTGTTTCGACTTAAATCTTTCAGTGCTCTGTCAATCTCTTCATGCAATATCATATGTCTCATTTCATCTTCATCTGCATCCTCTTCCATTTTCATATATTGTCCTCAAGTACAGACCCTCTATATGCTCATTCCACCTTTCTGCTTTCCCTTCTTTGCTTAGAACTGGGTTTCCATCTGAGCTCTTGATATAAATACAAGTGGTTCTCTTTTCTCCAAGGGTCTCTAATTTTCCTGTAGGCACTATATCTTACCGCCAGCGTGAGAATGTTCTGCATCCTTACATTTGTTGTCTAGCCGTCCCTGATAAGCCATTTTGCACGTCCTGTCGATCTCATTTTTGAGACGTTTGTATTCCTTTTTGCCTCCTTCATTTACTGCATTTTTATATTTTCTCTTTCATTAATTAAATTCAATATTTCTTCTATTACCCAAGGATTTCTACTAACCCTCGTCTTTTTACCTACTTGATCCTCTGCTGCCTTCACTAGTTCATCCCTCAAATATACTCATTCTTCTTCTACTGTATTTCTTTCCCCCATTCCCGTCAATTGTTTGCTTAAGCTCTCCCTGAAACTCTGTACAACCTCTGGTTTAGTCAGTTTATCCAGGTCCCATCTCCTTAAATTCCCAACTTTTTGCAGTTTCTTCAGTTTTAATCTACGGCTCGTAACCAATAGATTATGGCCAGAGCCCACATCTGCCCCTGGAAATGTCTTACAATTTAAACCCTGATTCCCAAATTCCTGTCGTACCATATAACATAAGGAACATGAGGCGGCGAAACCATTCGTCTTCGCCACTCCTTACGGTTCTTGGCGTACTAACCAGTTCGTAAGGTCGACGCTTGGACGCAGACGATACCCAGCATACCGGTATCCACCAACAGCACCTGTACTTGTGCCTGCATGTGCCACAAGAAGGTTAAAGATAATAGCGGTCCAGGAAGCTACGGCAGAAAAGGTCACTAATGCTTTCGCAGCGAACGTCCCGAAGGTGCCCTAAGAGCGGAGTGCCTCTCACTGCCCACTTTCTTCAAAAAAACGTGGATCTCATCGCCCTCTTTCCCCCTCATCCTTGTTGGGAAACTTAACACGGAAAGGAACTCAGTATTCAGGTCGGAAGATGTCCTGGGCACCATCAGACGTTATTCTGTCACGTCTGACTGATGACGAGAATGTCATGGATTTTGGTGCCACCCGACATCTCTGTACAAGCGCCGTACCATTCCAGCGCAGGGACAGGGGTAAATCGAGACCACACTGATGAAGTGGCTCCTATACTCCAGTGGAATGTAAATGGACACAAGACTCAACTGGAGGAACTCAGACTCCTTGTACAGGACAGCTCTTTTGCCTTTGTCTTCAAGAGACTGTGAAGCACACCCGTACTTGGAGAGTATCACCTTTGTAGAAAAGACGACGTTGCTGGTGGCAGGGGGAAAGGCGGGGTTGCAGTGTTCATCAAGGACACTTTTCACTCCTCGCCTGCTCCCGTAACCGCAACACTACAAGTTGTTGCTGTTCGAATAGTGGTCCATGCTGCGGCCACGGTGTGTTATGTGTACCTACCACCCCGTGGGCCTCTTCACTGTAAAATCCTGACCTTCATGGAAGCGACCACTACACTATCTGGATCCATTTGCCTGACGGAGCAGATCTCTAAAGGAAACCACCGAGATGGTTGTTCTAAAAGGCTAACCGGATGCTTTGCAAGCAGTTAGCGGTTTTCGAGCATTGTAGGGGAGTCAAAAACTGGGTGGATCACATTACAGTTCTGATTCATCATGCTGTTGATGCATCCGCCTTGGAGGCGACCTGTCTCTGGTGGAATAATGAGAGTCGTTCTTCAATCCGTCACAGGAGATCGGCTATGAGCAGATGTAATCGATGCCCGACGGATGAGAATCTTACAAGTTTCAATGGCGCGTGCAAAGGCGAAATAATAATTCGGGAGAGTAAGCACAGGTCTGGGCAAAAGTTCCTGAACTCCACAACAGGTCGACATCTGCAAGTAAAGCATGAAAAGCAATCAAGAGGATCTGTAGGCACAACCATAGACCACAAATAGCAGCTGTATGAATACAGGGGTCTCTCGTAAGGTTACGAGAGGTATAGCTCAGAAAGCAGCTGAATCACGTAGGTCCCTTATGGCCCATTATAATCACTATCCTACTTTCCGTCGATATCGGGAGACACAGGATAGCCGGCCGCGGTGGCCGAGCGGTTCTAGGCGCTTTAGTTCGGAACCGCGCGACTGCTACGGTCGCAGGTTAGAATCCTGCCTCGGGCATGGATGTGTGTGATGTTCTTAGGTTGGTTAGGTTTAAGTAGTTCTAAGTATAGGGGACTGATGACCTCAGATGTTAAGTCCCATAGTGCTCAGAGCCATTTGAACCAGCCAGACACAGGGGAAGGTTGATTTTCATTTTCATTCGACCAATATGAAGGAATTTAACCAGCCTTTATCTTTATGGAAGTGGATTCTGCGTTGTCAGTAGTTTGTGATATGACTCCTGGAAACGACCTCATAACATACAGCATGTTGAAACATTTTGACCAATGTCCTCCTTCAGCTCTTTAATGAAATTAAACTCGTGGAAAGAATCTAATCCCAACTTTAAAACAGGAATGGGTCGGACAGACCCCGGTAGTTGTAGTATTGGCATGACGAGCTGCGTAGTAAAGACACTGGAGCGTATGGTCAATCGGCGCCTACTGTGGGTTCTCGAAACCATGTCCCTACCCAATCACTCCCAGTACGGGTGTAGGATTCCACGCTCGGTAACCTGACTCTGCTCCAAGCAGCAACTCAAGAAGCTTTTCTTCGTAAGCAACACTTTGTCGGTGTTTTCTTATATTTGAGAAAGGCCTTCGATACTACCTGGAGGCATAATATTTTGTCACAGCTCTCTCAACGGAAATTCCGTGGACGTTTAGATACAAGGTTGGGAATTGTAAAATGTAAACTTTCACGGCCGGAACTGTCATGATTAATAAAATTCTTTTCCGGGCTATTATGCCGTGGTCTGATGGATTTCGCATTGTAAACCAACGTTTCGTCCCCATCTGCGGAGGACATCTTCAAGGGGGTTCGTGGCTACTGTTAACTTCCGAAACACACACTGTCTCACTACTGACTGCAGCAAATTTTTGTTTTCGCGTGCTCCCGCGCATAGGCGTGACGTCACATGTTTTGAATACGCGAGCGCAATTGGCCGTTGTCGGTTGCCGCCGTCCGCTGTTGCTATCATCCCATGGCGGAAGACTGGTACACATCTTCTTCAGCACCGGCATCCAGATGTCATGGGATGATAGCAACAGCCGACGGCGGCAACCGACAACGGCCAATTGCGCTCGCGTATTCAAAACATGTGACGTCACGCCTATGCGCGGGAGCACGCGAAAACAAAAATTTGCTGCAGTCAGTAGTGAGACAGTGTGTGTTTCGGAAGTTAACAGTAGCCACGAACCCCCTTGAAGATGTCCTCCGCAGATGGGGACGAAACGTTGGTTTACAATGCGAAATCCATCAGACCACGGCATAATAGCCCGGAAAAGAATTTTATTAATCAAGGTTGGGAATGTCATGTTTGACCGTTTTAAGCGAAGAATGGTGTCCCTCGAGGGAATATTTTTTTAGTGTCACGGCATTCCCATTCCAACAAACAACATTACGTCCTCAGTGGAAGTCCTGTAGTATGTTCATTGTTTGTGGACGATTTCTCCATCTTCTGTGCATCCTCAAACAGCTTTTGTTGATTACAACTGTTCTCACTGTCTGTTTAAGTTATCTGTTTTAAAACTGGGGGACACCATTCTCACTTTTAAGGAAAAAGTGAAGTATCTGGGCCATATTTTTGATGAGAAGTTAACTTGACTGCCACACATCAAGAAACTGAAACTAAGATGTCTCAAGGCCTTAATCATCCTTAAATTTATCCCCCTCAGGTCTTGGGGAGCCGACAGGACACATCTGCTCCAACCTTGTAAAGAATTTGTGAGACGCCGGCTGGCAGATGCTCGTAGATAGACGCCAACCGCCCCAGCAGAGACTAGAGCGAGCTTCAAGCGAGGAACTTAGGAATCCGTCTGTAGCTTTGAAAGAGTCTGCTAAGATTAGACAAATTACAGGGTGCTCGGAAGCATTCAAAGAATAATGATTCCTACTAACGGCAGGCGAATGGAACAACAAGAAGAGCTAACAATTGGTGCAATGGGAGGTACCCTGTGCCGTGCACTACACGTGGGGTTGCGCGGAGAGCCGATGCTTTACGGACCGCCTGCTGACGCTGGCAGCACGACCAGCACGGAATTCCGCCCGACCTTAAGTCAAGCAGTTGGTCACCGCCAAGTTGAACATAGCTACACCAGGCAGTGTGGTTAAGGCAGCTCCTTAGAAATATCGTCAAAAGTCGTCCAGTGAAAAGCTTCCTGTGAATTTTCTTTTTTTGACATACCTTTTCTGACATCTTTCACTTCGTTAATCACATTGACACTGCCATGGTGATAGGTGCGGGCTGGGAGGGATTTTGTAACTGCCGCAGCTGCTACACTTGTCTTTCTGATGCCTGGAAATGGTGTTAGCAAGATTATCTCCATCATTTCTAATTTTCTAAAAGATTGAATAGTAGATGTCAGATTTAAAAATCCTCCCTGTTGAACCTCCACAGGCCATTTTATTACTTTTTGTGCCCCAGCTGGCCATTCCACCCCTACAGTAATCGATGATCTGTAGTGTAGATAATGACATACCTGTAGTTCACGCATCCCGGCAAACAACGAGGGCCACTATAAATCATGAAATGTTCCTGCAGTGTCAGTTAGTATTGCAGTTGTCTGTTCTTGTTACGTGTATCTGTTGTTTCGGTCGCCTTGTTGTGTGTATCTTCAGTACATCTCCCTTTCCTAAGGCCAAAAATCTGCACTGATTGAGTCCGTGCAGCTCCCTGTGCGAGTGTAGCCTGTCACAGTGTAGACTTCCCGAAACTTTACTTGTGTACTAACCAACAGCTTGGTCCATAGGTTTACTGATTTGCTGTATCTTTGTCCTTTAACTTATTTATTAAATAAAGCTTTTGCCAATTTCCAAGTGGCAGGTACCATACTCAGTAATAAGGAACTGTTCAGTAGTTTAGTTAGGAATGGAACAGATTGTAACCGAGCCAAGTGGCGCAGTGTATCTATAGTAACACACTGGACTCGCATTCGGGAGGGCGACGGTTCAATCCCGCATCCGGCTATCCAGATTTAGGTTTTCCGTGATTTCCCTAAATCGCTTGAGGCAAATGCCGGGATGCTTCCTTTGAAAGGGCACGGCCGACTTCCTTCCCCATCCTTCCCTAATCCAATGAGACCGATGACCTCGCTGTTTGGTCTCTTCTCCAAAACAGTCCACCGCAACAGATCGTATTTTTATCTGTTTGGGAATTTCAACACAAATATTATCTCGTACTGGAGATTTTCTGTTTCTTGATTAAATTATTGCTAGTGCTACTTTGTCGACAGCGAACGCTGTAGTTATGAATGTGTTAGTGTATTTATTGTGTAGCGTGTATCTAAGTTGGCTGTGGAGTTGGTTTTCATCTTCATCGTCGTCTGGGAGGAGTTTGACAACCAAGTACTCTCTTGACTGTCTCAATTCACGGGTGATGAACCCTGTTGTGGTTGGCAGGACAGCCAACACCGTGTTACTAGAGGAGACCGAAAGGCACGCGTTTTAGCTCACGCAGGCTGGCGTGAGGTCTGGAACAGGACAAGGAAATTAGAATTTAGAAAAACGGACAAAGCTGGTGGAATACTTAACTTTAATCAATTAATGACGAACGTCAGTCTTGACGGTACATGATTTACAATATCAATAGAAACTGATAATGGCGCCTTGCTAGGTCGTAGCAAATGACGTAGCTGAAGTCTATGCTAACTATCGTTTCGGCAAATGAGAGCGTATTTTGTCAGTGAACATCGCTAGCAAAGTCGGCTGTACAACTGGGGACGAGTGCTAGGCAGTCTCTCTAGACCTGCCGTGTGGCGGCGCTCGGTCTGCAATCACTGATAGTGACGCGTGTCCGACGTATACTACCGGACCGCGGCCGATTTAAAGGCTACCACCTAGCAAGTGTGGTGTCTGGCGGTGACACCGCAAACCCATCTTCAGTTTTCATTGTGGGCAGAACGACAGGAGTTTTGATTTTTCCTGTCAGTCTTTTGTGGGGCTTATCCCACACATCGGTCCTTAGCTGCTTTCTGAGGAGGCTTTCTCGCTGTCCGTGATCAGGCAGTTCTCGGTATTGGAAATTAAGATTTCCGTATTGGGACCGTGAGACTGCCCTTATGCCAGCAGTGGGGGACCTCTGACAGTCCCTTCCAGCTCGCCTTGTGTGCCGTCTGCCGCTCAAGTGACCACGATGCCTTTTTAATTTTTTTTTCAGTCATCGGATGCAGCGCCCCACTAATTCCTCTCCTGTGCCAACCTCAGTAGGAGGGCACAGGTGGTGCGAGCACAGTCCTAGTATCAAATTGATAGGCAAATTAGTTATCAATTAACTGCCCGCACGGGCCCCAGATGAAGTCATGGGGTTTCCCCAGCTGGCATGTAGGTCCCTTCCCCCCCCCCCCCCCCCCCAGCCCCGTCTTCCTCCTCCCCCTCCCCCACCTGCCTTATTGGTGCGAATTGTGAATTTTAGCGCGAAATTAAAAAATTGGCGAAAATCTCAAAAATGGCGAGAATTTCTATGCCCCAAGACTGTGCTGACGTCCCAGCACCACCCTCTGCCTCACCCCCAGTAACTGGCGGGTGCTCTTTCCGGAACTCAAACCCCAGTCCTTCTGAGCACAAAGCCGAAGTGCACCCCGTACACAAGGAAACGGTCAGACTATCCAGAAGCAGAAGATAAACGTTAGGTTAGCGTACTTTATTTTGAGTGAGAAACGGAAGAAAAGATCATTCCTAATTACATAATTAACTATAAAGATCGGTCTAAGTTACATACCTATCTGGATAGCGCTGCATAAGGAGCGTCTAAAATCGTAATAGAGCTCAAAAATTGACAGTGTCATACAATTGGTGTTATCCTGCTAGGAAACTAGTGGCGGACGTACCCAATATAAACAGTAACTCTATGTAGGACGATCCCTTTACCCACAAGTCGAAATAAATCTCTGCTCCATTTTTGAATTGGCAGGAAAAGGATGCAGTGGAAAATACGGTCTTTATTTTTGTTGGCAATGTGTTCAACTGACAAGAAGTTGGTGTTGGACAGAGAGGGGTTTGATAAGCGCATTGCTTGTAAGCACACAGTTGAAGGACTGTGTCTATAGCCTCCTACATGAGGAATGAAAGGAGCTAATAATGAACGAGCGTAGGGGGGATACTCTTCTGCAAATGACGGTGTTGCAGTGAGATGGACTGAGGATGCGTTTCATGGCTCAAAGAGGACATGGCCCTTGGTGGCTGTCTGTGTTAACCCACAGTGCAGGAGGTGATTTTGGCACCCACCGCCACCCCATTTCACCGACCACGTGTGTGTCCCACTATTTTACATCGGAGGTCGCTACAGATGTCTCACGCTGCATTGATGCATGCCCTGTTCGAGAAACACCCTGCAGTCTTGGTGCTCAAAACTAAAGTAAATTGTGCTCTCTTTATTTTCCAACAACTTCGTCCTATTCCACCCCGAGAGCGCACCTTGGTATAGCTGCTGTGTAGCTTGTACACTGATGCACGGTAAGAAGAGAGATGGCAGCAAACCATCACTGATGTGTAGGAAGGCCAATACGACCTGCAACAACTGAAGGCAAATGCCTCGTCGTTCCAATTTCACATCGAAATTGTCACGAGGAAACCAGCACTTTTAAACAATGGATCATAATCCATCACATGTACTGGTATCTGAGAAAAACAATTTTAAAAACACAACTACCATAAAGACCGACCCAAAAACATTGCACCAGGAGAGAGGGGAGGCAGCTGCATTTGTGTTCACGTCAAGTGCAACCACAAGCTGACGAGCTCAGAGCAAGTCTTACCGGCCCTCCTACCATTCTCCATCCATCCGCCTTCTCATTGTAGGTACGGATATAGGACTGTTCTATCCTGTCGCTGAGATACATCTGGTGACAGTGATATACTATCTCCATTCTGCGGAAATCAGTCACAGATGGACAAAAGAATCAAGAGCAAGAAGCCTCGTGCAAGCCGTTAATCGTATTTCTTGGGAAGACTAGCCCACCTGGCTCAACATGGAAATTCTGGAGAACTCTCCAGAACGCTTTTTCTAACAGCCGCTGGTTGTGAAACAGGCAGCTGCCTCCACCTCTGCGCGCTGCGGCAGCACCACATCTGCGAGCAGTGTCTTCCATCCACTGCAGTCGGAGGCTGCACATGCAGCGGTGCGACGGCCGGAACAATCACCGCTGTCGATGTCGACAAAAACTACACAAACAGAAGAGGCCGTGACTCCAGTGGACCACAAAACAAAACGAGATAAGTGACGGCTGTGTCGGACAAAGACGACCACACGTTGTTTCTGTAAAAGTGCAGCTGCGGCAGCTCGTGAGACAAACCCCATACTGCCAGCAGTGACCCCCGCAAGTGCATGGCGTTCTGAGAGCGAAAGTATTTCACCGTAATAACTGTAATGTAACTGCACCTCTTATAAGCGAGTACTTTAAAAAGATAACATACAGTCATGACAATAACAGATTTCATATTTGCAAGGAACTAGGTGCAGTCCATCATCTTTTAGTTTTATGAGTAAAATCGGTACAGTTTTTAATGTTCGACTGTGGGATACATCTCACAAATTGCAGAGATCATAGCCCTATAGCGATACATCTGAAGATGTATTAACTCATCTCACATCTCTTATACAAGTCCACTCTGCGTAAAATCGAAAAAACAAACGATTTTGCTGTAAAAACTGTGTATCACTGCAGAATGTCCTTGATATTTCAAAACTTTTATCAGGGTAAAGAAAGAGGAAGAAGTTAATCTGCCAAGAAAAAAAAAACATATAATCTAATGAAAGATCTATGTTAAGCGATTTATTTCAGTTTGACGGATAAAATTATATGGTTTGAGAGTGTCCCTGGCATTCAAATCAGAGTGTGTAAATAACCTGTCATGCACGTGTGTATTACAAACTTTTCAGACTCGTGAAATAACATTTACATGTCAGTACAAAGTTCATTTTACATTCGGCAATAAGAAGCTATAATTCAAGAAGATGTTTTGTAAACTACTGCAGGTCCCGTTTTACCATTGTATATCACGCTGGCATTTGTGAAACTTAAAAAACAAGTCGTGAGAGCATGCCATGTAACAGAACCTCCTAACATCACCTAGTAGGGATCCCTCTAAGATTTCACCGGTACATCGAAAACAAACGTCTGACCGTGCTTGCTCCACAACTCGCCTGTATGTAAAGTTTCTGTCACTCGCTCCTGAAGAGGAAAACATCCAGCACACCATCATTCGCAATAGCAGAAGATTCTTGTGATTTAGTTTTGTAGGCAATTTGATCTTCGCAAAGCAACCTGTTTCTCGCAATCTACTCCCCTGTCAGGAAAAACACGATTATTTCTAGGTTTCACAGTGAGCTATAATTTAAGTGTTGGCTACTTTATAATTAGAGGTTATGAAGTACGAAATAACATGGGAATGGTTCCATGGGAAGAGATGCAGTCGATATCTATTAGTCTTACGAGAAAAACTGGGATAGTTTGAGAGCTTACCATATGTTCAGATTTAAAATTGTCATGCTCGAGGACATAACATTCATTTCAGACATGTGAAATACCGATACAGACCAGCATCAATACAGTCATTTATTACGTTCGAGAACATTCCACTTCGTTATCTTGTAACATCCAGATTAGTTAAAAAACGCAATGAACTATCTGCATCCAAACTTTAACCAGGCATACCTCTCCTTGTAATATAAAGACTATCAGCCGCAACAGATGATTCTTGTGTCACTACCGGAGGTAACATATTTAGGTGCTCCGCCTCGAAGAGACCGAGAGCACTACCTGCTCATATTAGACATGCACTTGATCACTGCTCTGGTGTTGACCATCCCCGGAAGGTGCTGTTCACAACACGCAAGGGGTAGTAGAAATAAAAAGAGGTACTGTTATCTTATTGGTAAAAAAAGTGGCGGGCACTGCAGCATACAGTAACGGGATGAGTCTCCAGCATTGAGCGACATCTCCAAAAAGCTACGCGATAGTGATGACTTCTACATTTAATCCCATGTTACACAGTGATACGTGGCAGATGTCCAGTGTTCCGCTAAAGCTCTCGCCATCTCACACAAGTGGTGTTAGTCAATCATTATGTTGTAATCACGTGATCAGTGGGTTGATGGGGTGGAAAAGACATGGTTGATATGGTGCGACGTACGTAATAAGCACCACAGTTGACAGTGGAATCAGTTTCAGCTGTTTTACCAGGTTTCCTTAATTTCAACCCCAGCCAGGGACACGGCAGAAGGCTTCCAGCTAAGTGTATAATCTGTAAACCATCCCTCCACTACTTTGCGAGTACCATATACTAGACTGCGAATGTAAATAGATGACTGAGCAGTACGTCCATTCACTCATATATACTAAAGTACACTCCTGGAAATGGAAAAAAGAACACCGTGAATTCATTGTCCCAGGAAGGGGAAACTTTATTGACACATTCCTGGGGTCAGATACATCACATGATCACACTGACAGAACCACAGGCAAATAGACACAGGCAACAGAGCATGCACAATGTCGGCACTAGTACAGTGCATATCCACCTTTCGCAGCAATGCAGGCTGCTATTCTCCCATGGAGACGATCGTAGAGATGCTGGATGTAGTGCTGTGGAACGGCTTGCCATGCCATTTCCACCTGGCGCCTCAGTTGGACCAGCGTTCGTGCTGGACGTGCAGACCGCGTGAGACGACGCTTCATCCAGTCCCAAACATGCTCAATGGGGGACAGATCCGGAGATCTTGCTGGCCAGGGTAGTTGACGTACACCTTCTAGAGCACGTTGGGTGGCACGGGATACATGCGGACGTGCATTGTCCTGTTGGAACAGCAAGTTCCCTTGCCGGTCTAGGAATGGTTGAACGATGGGTTCGATGACGGTTTGGATGTACCTTGCAATATTCAGTGTCCCCTCGACGATCACCAGAGGTGTACGGCCAGTGTAGGAGATCGCTCCCCACACCATGATGCCGGGTGTTGGCCCTGTGTGCCTCGGTCGTATGCAGTCCTGATTGTGGCGCTCACCTGCACGGCGCCAAACACGCATACGACCATCATTGGCACCAAGGCAGAAGCGACTCTCATTGCTCAAGACGACACATCTCCATTCGTCCCTCCATTCACGCCTGTCGCGACACCACTGGAGGCGGGCTGCACGATGTTGGGGCGTGAGCGGAAGACGGCCTAACGGTGTGCGGGACCGTAGCCCAGCTTCATGGAGACGGTTGCGAATGGTCCTCGCCGATACCCCAGGAGCAACAGTGTCCCTAATTTGCTGGGAAGTGGCGGTGCGGGCCCCTACAGCACTGCGTAGGATCCTACGGTCTTGGCGTGCATCCGTGCGTCGCTGCGGTCCGGTCCCAGGTCGACGGGCACGTGCACCTTCCGTCGACCACTGACGACAACATCGATGTACTGTGGAGACCTCACGCCCCACGTGTTGAGCAATTCGGCGGTACGTCCACCCGGCCTCCCGCATGCCCTCGCTCAAAGTCCGTCAACTGCATATACGGTTCACGTCCATGCTATCGCGGCATGCTACCAGTGTTAAAGACTGCGATGGAGCTCCGTATGCCACGGCAAACTGGCTGACACTGACGGCGGCGGTGCACAAATGCTGCGCAGCTAGCGCCATTCGACAGCCAACACCGCGGTTCCTGGTGTGTCCGCTGTGCCGTGCGTGTGATCATTGCTTGTACAGCGCTCTCGCAGTGTCCGGAGCAAGTATGGTGGGTGTGACACACCGATGTCAATGTGTTCTTTTTTCCATTTCCAGGAGTGTACATATTTTTAGCACATTGATCACAGTGCATAATTTAGGATTACGATTGGCTATGTTTCCCTGCGTGGATGAGTTAGAGAGTATTCTCGCATACATTATATAAACTCAGCGATTGAAAGACCTCCGTGCATTGTCGTTGACAAACCATCCCTGAAATACGGTCGTCGATTTAATTTTGTAATTTGGATCTTACCAAAAGTAGGAGGTAATTAAACTCGCTACATTCCACGTCCTGTGAAGGAACACAGCGAACTGAGTCCACAACTGCTATTCAGCAAAGACTGTTCCACACCAATCTTACGGCACCCACCAAAGTGCACACGATCTTTCCAGATGTGTGCATGTTGAGGAGGTTAGCACCCGTTATCGGTGAATAGTAGGATAAAGGTGTTGTGGTGATACAACAGACGGTTAAGAAGACATATGGTTTATGCATGGTGGAGCTCCAGACGGATGGGGTTTGAGACATTTTACATTAATCAATTCTGGAATATTATCAATGTTTGTAGTCTGTATCAAGAGCGAAATGATAGTAGAGCATAAACAAAAGGCTACACTGTTCTGCGCTTAAAAACTCTATAATGTTAAAAACAAACGATTCCCGAAGTATTAGTCATGCGGAATGCAATTCTCTTAATACCCTAATGCAGGACATTTGTGTCCATCATCAGACTTTCACCCACCCTGCAAGTTTTCTACCCCCATCACTGTGGCGACAAACTTTAAGATGGTAAAACTACTTACTTCTGCATTGTTCTGGTGTCCCAGGAAATGACAGGTGTGTTCCTCACTACGAAGGTATCGTCAGTGTGTAGCCACCACGAGAACAAAGTCGGGAGACTGCTGTTCTTTCTCTTAGGAAACAGACGGATTTTATATGTCTCTTCAAGTCGGAAATGAACGTACCCTCAATCACACTCCCATGTCAGTCGCGCTTAGTTGCATCAGCAGTAGCATCGGTTTTGACAGATATAGACGTGCCTCACTAGGAAACAGTGAGCAAAAACCTGATGAAAGTTTTCGTTAGTTGATACATTGAGCTACCATCCGCGCCATGCTGCATGAGAATGCATACGAAGAAACAGCGACTTCGTACCAGAGTGTAAACACCACGATCAGAAGCCAAAGGAGATACAAGTGTCTTATTGCTGTTTACTGTAGCATCTCCACGGACCTTGCAGCCTTCCTCTTGTGCACACAGGTCACGGTCTTATGTTAGGCAGTTTTTCTCATTTGTAAGATAATTTGAAAGTAGTATTTTGGTCCTAACTCCACGTCTCTAGAGTATACCCTCACACTGTTACGGCGTCTGTCCACTCTCCTAACGAACATGCTATGTAATGGCTCAAGTCTGTTCAACACACTGATTCATCTCCCTACTACTTATCGAATAACAATGCTTTTAAGATCCAACCGTAATTCGGTAATATCTATATCATGACTGCATGTGTGAGAACATTGTCCTGGATTGGGATAGACTTGATTTACCAGCATTAATATGCATCTGTGTAATACTTATATCGCCTACGTAGTTTACAGGGAGAAATGATTAAAACTGAATGCTGACAACACAACTTTTAAGCTTTTCTCGGTCTTGAATGTCCGGATACCCCCAACCCGCCTCAGTTTCACACATATCATAGCATTTTTCTCTAATTCTATCTATCAGTTTACGTAATCAATCAGTTTACGTAATTTTGCTAGGTTTTCGAGATTTTGCATGTTTCATCGTATTTCTTTCAAATTTACGTATTTCCCATCAATTTGTCGTAATTATACCACATTTTTGCCGATTTTATGTCATTTTATACTTTTTCAATGATTTCCCGTATGTATATGGTCAGATTGGTGACATACCCATGCGTTGTTTGATTTTATACGAGGATATTTGCGTATTTTATACACAAGCCTACTTTCCCGATCTACATGCATGCATTTTGGATAACACAATCATGAAAAGTATAGTAACACTCGCTTCGTACGTAGACGAGGCTCAACGGGTGTTGCAGCCCATCGATACATTGGAAACTCAAAGTACAATTCTATGCTGCACCGCTGACTAATGAGCTGTTCTATGTCGTATATAAGAATAATACACACGGACTATCTCCCTCCATCCAGTGGAGATGTAGCACACAAAATAGCTGGAGCTTGGACAATTATGTGCCGTCATCGGGGATCTTCAGAGTATAAAATGTTGTGTTCTAGGCGCGGCGGAATGCCTTGATTTGTTGTTATTACTGGAGAATCTAGACAATCCTGCTACAAAGTATTGGTAATGTAATTTTCATCGAAGATATTATGCTGTTGAACAGGAGGAATTTTAATGTGCTTCACTCTTTATAGAACCGTGTTGCGAAGAGTATTCCGCTGTTTGCAGGGCTGTAGGACTGTCGAAAATAACGTACAAGTTGTAACGGAACATATTAAAGGCTTTGCTTTACCGAAGTATGCGATACCCTCCAAATTCAACCAGTTTAACGAGTATTTATGATTATAGAAAAGTTATTGTGTATGTTAACAATGATTGCATAACATGTCGCCATAAACAGCCAACACATTAAATTATACTGAATAACTGACCCACACAAAAGTTAATATCACTTGATCACTGATGCAGCAAATGTCATCATGCAAAAACAGTAAGTTCATCTTAAATAATTAATATGAAGTACGAGAAATAGTGGCCAACTTAGGTATTTTGGATCCCCTTAAATAAAAATCACCCAGTGAAACCTATTTGTTCACTAGGAGCGTTTTCACTCACTATTCACGTAATCAAGCCTATTTTAGACGAAAACCAATGTAATTCTTAATAATTCATGTTATTTACTTATTTATGCAAATTAGAGAAGTCAATTGACAAACTTCTAAAAAAACGGCCTTTTTGTAACAAAAATTATTCTGTAAAGTCAAGAAATCTGTCTGTCATTTTAATAAAACCTTAAATTATGTCACTCGATGTAAATTAATAACTTTTCTGCACAAATTATGATAACAGATGTACATGTGACTTATGAACTGTATCTCTTTTTAGTACGTCTTTGACAATGCCATAAATACAAGCAGCAAGAAGGGCCGGGAGCGCAGTCGGAATGTCACTTTGGTAAAGTGTGTACTGTGTGTTATTGTTTGAGGTGGATAAACTATGCAAACAACATGTAAAAGCAGTACTAATTTTGTTGTGTCATGGTCTTTGGTGGACAGTGGAACTAAGATGGCCGCCAGAGTAATAAATATTTGAAGTTTACATATTTGTTGGTTTCACTCGTTCTTTATCATCAAAAGCACATAAAAAACACGGGACCTAATCTTTTTACCCCTATACAACCAGATTTAGAGCCAGTATCAACATCGAGACTCAGCAGCGATCCAGCAAGCAGCAGCGACTACTACAATGCATTTTAATGGCGCCAACCTAACACCAAGTGCTAACAAGCTCTGTAAATGGGAGTGAAATAGTGCGGTTATAGCAATTAGCAACATCTACGACTGGGCAACCATTACAAAGTGGTTGAAATCGAGACTTGAAGATTGGTGATAATGCAAGAAGACTGTATATGTGTATGTGTGTAGAGCTGTCAGCGGCAGACGGTTGCGGTTTGAGCGCTTAACTTGCAAACTGATCGCCTATAAATTATGGTGCCGGTGAGATGCACTCAGTAGGCAGGAGAAAAGAAAAGTCCAGGATGCCAAGTGCAGTCGACACACGCTCAACTAATGAAAAGTTATTACTAGGATAAAAAAAAATTACCCGAACTCTACTGTTTGCAGATGTCCTGACAGGACTATGGAAACGTATCAGAGTTGGAAGGTATAAACAAAAGTAGCGAAACTCATAAGCAATAAGTGCATATTCGAGCGTTGGAACTTTAATAGTGGCAACTACGAAGCGAACTCGTGCTATCCAGAATGCAAGCGTGTAGCTCATCGGGAAGAGGGAAACACTTACAAATTTTTAGTAGGTTGGTTTATAAGACACGTAAATGTCCTTGTGTAAAATCGAACAACACATCGGTATGTCAGCAATATGATTATATACGTATGGAAAACTATCTAAAATATATGAAAACACAAAGTCGTTAAAAAATAGAAGAAATCCTGGTATAATTATGATAGATTGATAGTAAATACCCGAAATTGGGGGAATAATATGAAATATGTAAACTTGTTAAAACCTAGCAAATTTATATGAATTGACTAAGAATAGCTGCAATTAGAGAAAAATACCATGCAATGCGAGGAATTGAGGAACTGTGCTGGGTTGAAGGTACCTGGACTGAGAAAAGCTTAAAAGTTATACTCAGTCTGCTTTCAGTTTTAATCCTCCCTTCTCCGTGTAAACTATGTGGGTTTTCGTAACACATATTTCAACAAAGGCGATATAAGTATTACGCAGAAGCATATTAATGCTGGCGAACCATATCCATCCCAATCCAGGACAGTGTTCTTACATATGCAGTCGGGAGATAGATATTACCGATTTAGCATTGGTTCTCACAAACAATGTTATTTCATCAGCATTAGGGAGATGAATCAGTTTGTTCAACAGACTTAAGCCACTACCTAGCGTGTTCTGTAGGAAAGTGGACTGACGCGAAATAATCTGCCTTAATAATGTGAGGAGGGTGTTCTCCAGAGACGTGGTGTTAGGATGAAATTGCTGTTATATGCTACACACGAGCAAACCTGCGTAACATCAGATCCCGATTTCCGTCTGCTTCCACAAAGTTAAATCTGTCAGCTATAATGAAGTTCCGACCGGAATTGTTTCTATCGTTAATTCTGAATAAAACTGTGTTGTGATCACTGCTGATCAGACGAGAGACTCGCAAACTTTGTCTACAGCTTTTCCGTTAGTTACTCCGATGCCTGCGTCAGCAGCAGCGTCGGCTCTGTTGCGGTGTGTCTAGAGTTGTCCCGGACAATTAGTCACTAAGATATCAAGTTCTGGAATGATGTTTAAAGTCTTCTGTCCTGTGTTTATATTTGTTAAAGAAGAGTGAATTTTCGCATTTATGTCTGCTTTCATCAACAAGTTTTTGTTCTGTGAGCGTAGTTGCCCTCTTCCTTGATTTTTTTAAGTGTACAGTTGTATGTGATCGCAGCATTTTGGTGTCTAAAAGCAATAGAAGCCGATGTTCAATACACATTCTCTATTGTGTTGATCTTTACATCCCTGTTTTCGACTACAATTACTGTTTTCGTGTTTGCTGGTCCCAGGGCGTAACAGATCCGGGGGAAAGGCGTGACTTTCCCACTTATTTGTCAGGTATACACAACGGATCAGCACTCGCGTTACAAAGAAACTTCCTATTGTGTTAATCGATATAAATTTTGAGGTGGTTATGTAAAGCTTGTTCGAATGTACCACTAGTAGCGAAGGGGGAGGGAGGGGGGGCGGAGTTGGGACATGGGGATGGGAGGCACGGCGCGGGTTCAGTTCCCCTGTCGGGGCATGCGAGCTCTCTGTACACGCTGTGTGGATCCAGAACTTCCAGCCTCTCCGTGTAGACTTAACGAATCAATTCACATCATTCCTTAAATTCTGTGAGCAGCTTATCTGGCCTTCAGTACCAGTGCATCGGCTGGCTCTGCCGTGGTGAAGGTGACTGATTTCTTTTTTGCATGCACTACTCTTGTTATGTATGGGATTCTTTCGCCGTCTGTTGAGTGTCACGTAAAAGTCTACATCCTTATAAACCTGAGTAGGATCTATTGTTTGTAAATACTGCCCAGCTTCGTTATTCGTTAGTGTGGCCACGTTGTTTGGTATTTTGACAACTTCCCCACACCGCCGTTCATTTGGTTTCGATGAGCTCGCGCTGTGCTCGCTGGCAGGCTGTTGTCCTGCCCCGCAGCTGCAGTGCGTGTCGCTTGCGCGCCGTTTCCCTAACTTGTTTCTCCTGATTCAAACTTCAGACATTTAACATCTTTCTCACTCTTGGTAGTGCCATAAATTGTTCTTGCAAATGACGTGTTACCTATGTTTTCTGTATTTTTTGTGGGGGGATTTTGCAAGCCGCGCTTTTGTAATTTCTTTTCTCATGCCCATTCAGCCGTCTCAGCACTGGAAATGTGATTCTGCAGTTTGTTTTGACAATGCAGAATCTGCATTAATTTAAGTCGTCCCATAGTACAAAGTTACCGAGGCTAAGGACAGATTCCGACGTAAAACAAATTTTACATCCACAGTGCACTGAAACAAGTAGACAAGACGAAAATGTAACGCAATATATGCATAGATACTGTACCATAAACGTTCTAGAGGTAAAACAATGGAAAACTGATGAAACGCTGTTGGTACACATTTTTGATATCACCAGTTGTATTCGTATTAATGACCAGGTATCTAAATTAGTATTAGAATCTTCTTTTGTTTATCCTGTAAGAATTGTTTCAAAAGCTAGATAGATAATAGAATATCGGTGCAGGACCGTAAATAATATCTAGACAAAATATCAGAAAACCATACAGAAACCACATTTGGGTATTATAGCCGTACGTATAGGCAGATAAACCAGTACTGAGACACTTACATGCAGGGCACATTAACATACCTTTATACGCTGAGCGTTGCAAATATTGCTAAGTAGAATGTGGTAGTAGTCCGTTAATTGTCTTTTGCTCTTCTTCTTGCATTCTCATTACTAAGAGCATTAGATTAGCCGTGTAGGGAGCTAGATCTTGATGTTGTCACTGTTAAACTCGTACAGTATATTTTAAGTTACTGTATCATCGTATGCTAACAAGGTTTGGAGGCTGCTGGGAGATTAATGACCAAGTGTTCGAAGATTACTTATAACGACGTTGATGTGATCGTCTTCTGAGGGCATTGTAAGAACATACGGTTTGGATCTTCTTCCTCTCCGCAAACATATAGAGGGGTGGAGCTTAGATTGAGCCCATAGAACTGTTTGTTGAACTCCAGTGATTAAATTTCAGCAGCGAGGCTCCTCGATATTTGCGTCTCATTATATACCACGGTAGCCTTGGATTCGTGGGGTGATTTAGTGCGCAGTGGCTGCCAGTACGATGACAACAGCTGAGTTTGGCAATCGTACCTATGAGAGGGAGTTTACCTTATTTACTAGCTGCGTACACAAAAATTGCAGCTTAATCGTAGTGACACAATTGTAGGAGAAAAACGGATAAAGGCAATTAACTACGCATTGTAGCAGCAGTAACCGATGTAACAACGGCGCCAAACACTGTCTTAAATAGGTGAAGCCGACGGCAGCGCAGTATTCTAGCTGTTTACATGTCTCCGCATTTGAATACCCATGCCTATACCAGTTTCTTTGGCGGTTCAATGTAGTAAAAATGGAGATACTGTATTCGTTCCTGTACTAGTAACATAAAAATTTTACACTGCAAAACTGAACAGCCTTGGGACGGTAAAAAATATAATGAAAAGTTACTTGTTAGACGTTAATTATGAAATATCACAGCATCAGATCTTATTGCCACAAATGATTAATTTGTTGACTTCCAGAAACCGCCTTTACGATACCCGTCTTAAGGGTTAACTTTAACTGCCCACTCCTTTTGTTTTTCTTCATTCATCGGAAATGAATCCAACGTGGAGCCATCTTCGAGACAAATTTTACAGTCAGTAACGGAGCAATCTCGTATTTCTTTTGATTGGCCGTAAAAGTTAGGTAAAGCATATTTGTCACATTCAATAAATCTCCCAACAATGAAAACGCAGGCTTCCAAAATTGGTGTTAAAATATAATGAGACACTCTTTGCTGCAGTTTTGACTTAGGATTCTTTTACCGATGATGAAGCGAGCCTATAATGGACATGCAGATCTAGACCAACACCAGAAAATCAAATTGCCACAAAATAAATGTTCAGAGCCTTAAAATGCAGCGGCACCGCGCACCCTATTTCAACCACAGTCAGTACAAGGCTGGTAAAGACATGGCGCCCTAAGCAGCCAGCGACCAGTCAGCATCGCCCTCACTCTTCCTCTGTAGGCTCTCCCCACGTGACGCGTTTGCCGCGACCTGCGGAACTACCTGCATACTACACTCCTGGAAATTGAAATAAGAACACCGTGAATTCATTGTCCCAGGAAGGGGAAACTTTATTGACACATTCCTGGGGTCAGATACATCACATGATCACACTGACAGAACCACAGGCACATAGACACAGGCAACAGAGCATGCACATGTCGGCACTAGTACAGTGTATATCCTCCTTTCGCAGCAATGCAGGCTGCTATTCTCCCATGGAGACGATCGTAGAGATGCTGGATGTAGTCCTGTGGAACGGCTTGCCATGCCATTTCCACCTGGTGCCTCAGTTGGACCAGCGTTCGTGCTGGACGTGCAGACCGCGTGAGACGACGCTTCATCCAGTCCCAAACATGCTCAATGGGGGACAGATCCGGAGATCTTGCTGGCCAGGGTAGTTGACTT
Organism: Schistocerca gregaria; assembly: GCF_023897955.1. NCBI lineage: Eukaryota > Metazoa > Arthropoda > Insecta > Orthoptera > Acrididae > Schistocerca > Schistocerca gregaria. The sequence continues at coordinate 30,708,632 of NC_064923.1, read as the reverse complement.
ACACCTTCTAGAGCACATTGGGTGGATCGGGATACATGCGGACGTGCATTGTCCTGTTGGAACAGCAAGTTCCGTTGCCGGTCTAGGAATGGTAGAACGATGGGTTCCATGACGGTTTGGATGTACCGTGCACTATTCAGTGTCCCCTCGACGATCACCAGAGGTGTACGGCCAGTGTAGGAGATCGCTCCCCACACCATGATGCCGGGTGTTGGCCCTGTGTGCCTCGGTCGTATGCAGTCCTGACTGTGGAGCTCACCTGCACGGCGCCAAACACGCATATGACCATCATTGGCACCAAGGTAGAAGCGACTCTCATCGCTGAAGACGACACGTCTCCATTCGTCCCTCCATTCACGCCTGTCGCGACACCATGGAGGAGGGCTGCACGATATTGGGGCGTGAGCGGAAGACGGCCTAACGGTGCGCGGGACCGTAGCCCAACTTCATGGAGACGGTTGCGAATGGTCCTCGCCGATACCTCAGGAGCAGCAGTGTCCCTTATTTGCTGGGAAGTGGCGGTGCGGTCCCCTACGGCACTGCGTAGATTCCTACGGCCTTGGCGTGCATTCGTGCGTCGCTGCGGTCCGGTCCCAGGTCGACGGGCACGTGCACCCTCCGCCGACCACTGGCGACAACATCGATGTACTGTGGAGACCTCACGCCCCACGTGTTGAGCAATTCGGCGGTACGTCCACCCGGCCTCCCGCATGCCCACTATACGCCCTCGCTCAAAGTCCGTCAGCTGCACATACGGTTCACGTCCACGCTGTCGCGGCATGCTACCAGTGTTAAAGACTGCGATGGAGCTCCGTATGCCACGGCAAACTGGCTGACACTGACGGCGGCGGTGCACAAATGCTGCGCAGCTATCGCCATTCGACGGCCAACACCGCGGTTCCTGGTGTGTCCGCTGTGCCGTGCGTGTGATCATTGCTTGTACAGCCCTCTCGCAGTGTCCGGAGCAAGTATGGTGTGTCTGACACACCGGTGTCAATGTGTTCTTTTTTCCATTTCCAGGAGTGTATTTGCCACACTGATAATATCGCCGTCAGTCGATTTCCGTATCGCTACAGTGGCGTGATGGTACAACACGTGACCAAGTGAAGACTGGTACGTAAATGTACCCTGATGAGTCACAACATCACTACCACCTGCCCAATAGCTGGTGTGTCCACTTTTGGCATGGATAACAGACGTGATGCGTCGTGGCGTGGAGGCAGTGAGGCATCGGTAGGTGGCTGGAGGGAACTAAACCACATCTACACGGACAAGTCACTCTGACGCCTCGTTCGATCACATCCCAGATGTGTCCGATCGGGTTCACACCTGGCGAAATGGGGAGCCAGCACATCAAATGGACCTCGCCACTGCTTTCCTTGAAACACTCCATGACACTCCTGGCGTTGTCACATGGTGCATTCTCTTGTTGGAAAAATGCCTCTGCCGTCGCGAAGAGATTCACACGGTCTGCAACCAGAGTACGACACTCCTTGGCCGACTTGACGCCTTACAGGAACCCCACTGGACCAGTGGATACCCACGTGAATATTTCGCAGAGCATTATGGGACCGCCACCAGTTTGCCTTCGTCCCGCAGTACAAGTGTCGAGGAGCTACTCTCCTGGAAGAAGATGTCGGATTTCATCAGACCAGACAATTCTCTGGCACTGCGCCAACGCCCAGTGCGAATGGTCACGTGCCCATTTCAGTCGTAGTTGCCGACATCGTGGTGTTAACATTGGTGCACGCACCGATCGTCGTCTGCGGAGAGAGAGTTGGGTGCAGACTCACTTGTTAGTTGGGCCTCAGTTTGCCGCCTGTCCTGTGTCCTGCCTACAGTGTGCGACGTATGCAGTGATGGGTGGCCGCTCCACTCCACTACCTCTGGATGTGGTTTCACTTTGGTTTCGCCAATCATAACGTGTGCATAGAAACACTATCGTATTTGATGCCGTGGACTGCTCTCATCTTCGTTGATTATATATGTCGAGCTCATGACGATTTTGGATCCAGATTATTATTGCAATAGATTTAGGAAGTTATCCGATCCATTCGAAATCTACGGAGAGTTTCCCGCGCCGCTGTGAACGGGCGCTCGCACCCGTACGATCCAGACACTCGACTGCTGTCCATCGCGGCCACGGTGCGGACCAGTTGGTTCTGCGTTCCACAACCCATTACTCGTTTCTTTTATTTCTTTGTGTTTTCATTCCGTCAGTGCTGACGAGGAGAGTGTGCCATCAGCAGTGCATTTTCAGCTCTTCAACCAAAAACATATAGAAAATTCATTTATGGTCTGTAGTGTTAATTGACTCGGAAACAAACGGTTAGCGTGCAGTTGTATGGATGAAAGGTGCAGGTAGTTAGTCCTTTAATTATTGTCTGCATTTTGGGGATTCACTGATTGCACCACGAGCAACGTTGCTTGCAGAAGGAGCGATGGATATTCTGTTGTGGAATGGGAAGATAGGAAAGCAGTACCATCGGCGTACTGTGGAAGGCAAGGACGCGATTTAGACCCGAGCGTGTGTGGAACAGTGCCTTGTGATAGTGCCTTGTGGTAGGCCTGCTGTCGCAGAACGAGTTTTAGTTGTGCTTTAGGTGGCAAAGGAGGTACAGTTAGCAATTACGCAATAACTCGAGTTTCTAAATTGGAAATACGTATATCTGAACGTCCTGCATCTCCATATGTACACCGAAAACCACATTACGTTGCATAGCGGGGGGTACCTTGTACCATTACTGCTAATGGAATGGCCGGCCGGTGTGGCCGTGAGGTTCTAGGCGCTTCAGTCTGGAACCACGCGACCGCTACGGTCGCAGGTTCGAATCCTGCCTTGGGCATGGATATGTGTGATGTCCTTACGTTCGTTAGGTTTAAGTAGCTTTAAGTTCCAGGGGACTGCTGACCTCAGATGTCAAGTCCCATAGTGCTGAGAGCCATTTGAACCACTTTTTTGATAATGGAATGGGCATGTCTTTCCTGTTCGACTCACATATATAGCGAGGGCAAAACGGTTGTCTATACGCCTGCGCACGAGTGCTAACTCCACTCACGTTCGTGACCCTTACGCAGAGTGTACGATGGCGGGCAGGAGCGTCGTTGCGCGGCCAGCTTTGAGTTCCCGGCCTACCGTAGGCTTCTCAATTGCTTCGACGTTTCCTTTTAATCCGATCTAGTGGGGATCCGAAACACCCGAGAACGGGTCGCACTGTCTTCCCATATGCGGTCTCCTTTGTAGGTGAGCCACGCTTCCGAACAATTCTTCCAATGAAGCCAAGTACACCATTCGTCGTCCTTTCTATTGCCCTGACGTGCTCATTTCTCGCTTTTCTACTCATCCACTTAAACTAACTTTTCTACATTTACAGAAAGCTGCCATTCTCCACACCAACTACAAATTTTGTCAAAGTCGCCGACAATCCTCAACGACCACACCTTTGTGTACACCAGAGCGCCATCGCCACTGCCCACCTGCCAACACTTCCACCAGCGCTCCTGTCACACTTCCTGACTGAACGCACAACACGCCGAGCAGTAGGTACTGCGTTGTATTTTATAACAAGTCTTCTAGCCATTCACATATCTGGGAAGCTAATCCGTCTGCAGTGGGACGCCTGTCAAACGCTTTCCGCTTTCCCTTCATCCACAGTTCGCAGGATATCATGAAAAAACGGCAAGCAGAGTTTCGTACGAGGGATACTTTCTAAAGCGGTGCTGATTTATGGCCAGAAGACTTTTCGTGCGAAGAAAATTCCTGACATTCGATCTTAGAATATGTTCAAGTATTCTACAGTAAACTTTGCGTTGCGCAAGCGATTTGCGATAACTGTAAGGCAAGTAAGTGGCCAATGGCGCGAATTAGTCCGTGTAAAAGCTTACGATTGCTTCAGAATTTCATACGAGCCCATCATATTTTGCGTAGTCATGGGACAATCAAATATCGGATTTGGTGTTATAGACTTATTGGATCAGGTGTCGATAGTCATAGAAGAAGATGTGATGGAATCCACGTTGATCGACTGGCAATTCTACTATAGCGTACAGTGTAAAAAGAAAATAAAAATAAATGTACAATTATATGGAAAATTAACTTTGCTCGGATACTAACACTTCAGTTTGTTATCAGTGTAGAGGTCTTGGTGTAAAACTAAGTGCAGGTCCTCTCGAGCAATGTCTAAACGACGCCAGCTTTGCTGAGGGGCTGCCTCATTCTTCCTCGTTGTGAGGAGACGCTCCTGCATAACGTATTTCAAACAACATTTTTACAAGAGGTAAAATGAGTGATCAAGATTGCTACGAATAAGGAACGAGTGCACTGAAGAAGTAAATTTCTGTACCCTAGCGTTATTATTGCTTTTGACGATAACGTGTTACATCAGCCTCTTCACTTCTTCTGAAGAATTGCTTCTGCCTCCACTGGTTCGAATCCCGTCCGCAGCGAACATTTTAAATTGTCAAGTGCGTTTACAACAGTCACACAGGAACGTTATAATTAGTGGAAAATGAGACAAGAAACCCTCTTGAAAACGTCAAGTTGGAAATTTCGCAAATCTAAGTATCGAGAGGTATAAAAAAAACTGACTTATGGTGTTGGACTAGTAAGCAGGCGAGGCGTGTTCAAATCCCGCGCGCACCAATTTCTCTTTTTACCGCTGTTCGTTGTATTCAAATTTGTGTGTGTCGTGGTGTAATCTCCGTTTTCAAAAGAGAGCTGCAAGTAAGGAGCCCATAATGGCAGTCACTTTGCAGAGCTACTCTGTGAGCAGCTGAAAGGAAGTGCTTTCCAATGGGAACCGTAAACGTTTGGCGTTTGATGACAAGGCGACAAGTCAAGCGTATCCTCCGCCGGAAACACGTCTGGTGCGTCATACATGGCATTACTGGCAGTATGTGTATCGTATGATAGGAATCTCTTACCGACGGAACAAATTTGTACGCCTTGTGAACGAGTGATGGCCGGCAAAAGTGGCCGAGCGGTTCTAGGCGCTACAGTCTGGAACCGCGCGACCGCTACGGTCGCAGGTTCGAATCCTGCCTCGGGCATGGAAGTGTGTGATGTTCTTAGGTTAGTTAGGTTTAAGTAGTTCTAAGTTCTAGGGGACTGATGACCTCAGACGTTAAGTCCCATAGTGCTTAGAGCCATTTGAACCAAGTGAGTGATGTATGACTCCTTGCCTTATTGAATGTGAACGTGATCACTCCCAAGGAAATCATGAAAACCTAATAGCTTACCATACAATCTGCAAAAAATGAAAACAGTTTCACTATCACTCAGGTTAACTGTGCTCTGTGAAAACATACGTTTTTATCGTTTCTGAAGTTCTGTTCCGTTTTCGAAGTTTTGGCTCTTGACTTCCTTTGCTGTAACATAGTTCACACCCGTTTGTTGTTTTATTTCTGTGAGACGTCTATGTGGTATCTCGCGTGCTCTCACTGCTCATCACGTTTGCTTGCGGTCGTAACGTATTCTTACCACATGACTCATATTCTATAAATGCCAAGACTACGGAAAGGGGACAAACATTTCAATGAGCGGACCGACTTCATAATGTTTTCGAAAGAATTGAAATAAAGACAAATGGCGCAGAAGAGTTTCGAACACGGCTCGTCAATTTCGCAGTACATCACTGTGACCAGACATCAAGCCTCTGAATGTGTGCGTAATACTGCATCTGCTGAGCTTGGATGTTCACTGTTTCTACTTTTTTTACAATTCAGATCAACTTCTTCCTGTTTTCATGCTTGATCTCTGTTCAGTTTTTGAGTTGACCATCTCACCACTAAATCTGAGGGGGATGGGATGGGAACTGTCCCTTGTGAGTATGATAATGATCTGAAGCGCATCACTGACGATTGTGAGCTTGTAGGATTTATTCGTGCTTCTTAAATCTGTTCTTATCGTGGGTGAGGTTTATCTGTGCTGTGAACCCATATAGCACATATGAAAACTCACGAAAAGCTGTATCACGGGGTTCTTTGATATTCATTTAAATGTGGACCGCTGCTGTAGGACCTTATGGATCTCAGTCCCCTCATTTGTACTTGGTAGACCTACTTGAGTTTAATCATATCTACAAATGGCACTTTGTGTTTGGAGTTGGTTGTTTACTGCTCCGGAATTGGCTTTCATGTGCACTGTAAACGTGAACTATGTTGAACCTATTTTAAATGATAACAGAAAGGTAAAGGTTTGAGGACGAGTCGTCAGTCGCGCTTGGGGAGCTCATTCGGTAGAGACTTGCCGCGAAAGGCAAAGGTCCAGCGTTCGATTCTCGGTCCGGCACAAGCTTTAATCTGCCAGGAAGTTGCAGAGTGAAAAATCACTCGTGAGCAGCTAGTACTCTGACCATCGACACTAATTCGCTACGGCTAATTCCTACATAATCTTCCAGCCTGACCACACAAGGCCACGAGCCTTTGAAATCGAACGATTCATCCGCGACGAAGTTGATACAGCACTACAGCACATCATCGGTATCCACCTATCCATCACAAGTCTACTTCAAGATGGTCCATGACGAGTGACTTGTGAGCACATGTGCGAACAGTCACATATTCAAGCACTCCTATGGTCACGTAGGACCTGTTACCGTTGACCCACAGGACTAGGATGACGCACTCTACGAGTCTAAACTCCCGTTCTAATTGCAGTCGGACGTAGTTACCCCAACTTTCCGACCGTATGGCACTTAGTTACGTGGCTGAAAAATTTAACACCTCCGAGACGTAGCCGGTCCTCAACGGCGTCCGACAAGTCAAGATCGAATTAACGAAACACGTGCCGCCCTACCTAGCCATAGGTGGATGTCGAGCAATAGTGATGTACGATGGACAGCCTCGTACTAATTCTAGTTGCGGCCAGGAGGGTCATGTATGCTCGCTAAGTATTCACACAAATCCCAATTACGTGACAAGGCGCCACCAACTACGCTAATGGCCCTCCAATTACGCGGCGGTGACACGGTCGACCGTCATGGTGGACGAAAGACGACTTAGAAGACAGGGAACGTTGGATTCAACAACTGTCGAACGTTCAGAGTTGACCAGCACCATTACAGAGTGAACAGAGACTGCAGAAAGCCACCCATCGACCACAGGGAGATTCAGACGAAACAATGGGACTCAACGCTAGGGTTGTGCCGACCTCTGCTTTTCTCCCTGAGGGGGATGCGGTGCGGGAACCACACCCTCTTTCGGACACAGGAACCCACTTCCACACACATCGGTCATCGAGGAAACATAAAAAGTGACGTCGCACACCCTCAGACGACGATACGAGGAAAATGGAGGACACAGGATCGTCCTCGCCTGTTGCTTTCCGTCACATCCGATTCCGCTCTTCTGGCAAGTAGATCAACAAGCACAGCGCTCACCACCGGTACTCAGCCAGAAACAACTGCGGATTCACCGTCGGTCACTCAGCTACGATTGGGCGAACGACACTGAAGACGATTCTGCGCCCGCTGTGGTGGATGAGGAGAGGTGTCTCCTCGCGCACCTCAGCCCCTCCCGAAGAGCAGCAGATGATGGCGCGTACGCGTCCTGCAGACCACCTGCCGCAACATTTACGTCGACGCTGACGGCGGCCAACATTGCAATTGACGATATCTCCCCGACGCTAGAGAAATGACCGTAACGGTGCTAGGCCTGCACTTTATCAGTGAGTACGGCCCTTTTGAAACGAATCACTGTCGCGACCGATCGCTCTTCTTCGCGGAAGAAGCAGCACCGCCTTTTCAGGGCAGGCGCAACGACTTTTGATTAGTGGGCGATTTCAATAGCACCCAAGTACCTAAAAATCTGCTGCCACGACATTCACTGTGCCCCGAACTTGGGATACTCATCAGCAACTTCTAGCTGGTAGATACGTGGGAACATGTCCGAGGAATTCGATCGGGAATCACTCATTTCACGAGTCACTCGTCCGCACTAACAGCATTTCGGTCACCCGTTCTCCCGCGGCAACAGTGGGCGACCAAGAGCCAGTAGCCTTTTTTGATCACGAGGCCCTTTATGTGCCGCCACCCTTCGCTGCCAAGGGGTGTGGCGCAGCCGACGTCCCTGGAAGTTAGACCTTCCTTATCTGGCTTCTCCGGGTTGTCGGCGCGCCATTGAGGACACGTGGAGTTCGTGCGTCCGCCGCCTCCCGACGTATCCTACGTCGATCAGTCGGTGATTAAACTGCGCCAGCCCGGCCCTACTAAGAACCTCGATTACCTGTGGTCGTGGACCGCTGCTTGGAGGCGGCGGATCCTCGATTTTTAGTTCACCGTCCTTCCTCCTTGTCACGCACACCAGAACGACAGATGATAGTACAGCATGTGACGGCACGGACGTAGCCCGTATGCGTCGACACCTCGAAAGGACGGTTGTCCTAACGCGAATGCGTGACAGAATAGCAACGGAACGACCCACCGCGCACCACGTGATTCGAGAATGTGAAATGACAAGACAGGCGCTGATAGACCATCACCACTGCGGACGGCCCTCACCACACCACACAACACGATATTGGTGCAGCCTTCTTCCACCATCAAAATCTACTTAATTCTGCTCAATGTCCCGACCCAACGACCGTGACAGGAGTCTCACGGTTGGTTTATGGTACTCTTTCACAGCACTTACAAACTGAATTGTTGAACGACATTATGGAAGACGAAGTTATAGACTTCATAGTTCAAGGAGCAGCGAACAAATCTCGAGACCCTGACGATCTCCCTGTGAAGTTTTATAGAACCTTCCAGTATTTAAAGCTCCCAAGTCTGTCGACAGCTTAAGACCTTTGAGGTACTGGTCCCCGCAGCCTTCGTAGGAGTGATTATACGGGTTCACAAACCGACAGCTGGCGCTCCAACACGTGATTGCCGTCGGCTGACACTAGTCAACTGCGACATGAAGGTATGCACCAGACTATTAGCAAACCATAGACGGCCGATCCTGCATTACGTCATCTCGCCAGATCAGGCTACCCCGGGAGGAATCAGTAACATCAGCACAGCACTACGTCGATACCGTCACATGAACGTCCTAGTGAGGGTACGCCGCATCCCGGAAGCGCTGGCATCACTACATTTTAGCCACGTTTTCGATCCAGTGGATCACGTGTACCTGATGTCCGTTCTCCGACGCATTCAGTACCCACCGAAATTCATAGACATCGTGATGCGCCTCCAAGTGCGACCTCCGAGGTGCTCGTTAACGGGCGTCTCAAGCAGTCTCTCTCGATTTTGATATCGGTGCGTCAAGGTTGCCCCCTGTCGACATTACTCTACGTTCTGTCAATGGAATTGCTCCTCTGTGGCCTCGACAACGCCTCACCGGACTCACCCTACAGCGCAGTAGAATGGATTCCTACACACGGTTTGGCTTCCGGCAGCTGTCTCAGCGTCACCAGCTCGGTCGCCACGAACGCAGGAGACGGGCTGACCCAACCGCGTGGCGGCCCACGGTAGCTCAGTGGCGCAGAGTTCCACGACGACGCACGGCGCTCTGCGGCCTCTCACTGCCGCCGCTTGTTACGACAAAATCGGATCCCGATCAACCTTCGCCTGCGGACCCTCCACATTGTTCAAAGGACATACATCGTCAATGTTAACCTGCTTCCGCACATTGCGCGTGTCCTTCCAGTAATGTTACTGATGCCTCGACGTGTATTAGCGGCTTTCGGAACCTACGGCAGTACAGGCATGCTCTTCAAAGTCTGTTACGAATCGCTGACCCCTGCCCCACACAGGGGAGTTCTTGGCCGCGACATTGCGATGGCCTTGTATGTCAGATCGCACCTCAACCTGTGGCGCCACCACTCGGAAAGTTTGACTACTTTGCTGTTGGGTCCTTAGCGCAACAATGTACTGGCTTAGGATGGGGAGAATAGACCAGGTTCGGCTGATCACTGGTGTACCGATTGAGACAACACCCCAACTCCGAGCATGGCGATTGGGTACCTGGCAGAACGAGTGGGCCAACAGCGATAAGGGCCGCCGTGTATACAACTTCTTCCCTGACATACGGGAAAGGCTAAAACTAAAATATATCGATCCCAGCCGCTGTATGGTACATTTCATCACAGGACGTGGACCTTATCCCATGCACCTGTACCGCGTGAGTCTGCAGCAGACTAATACATGCACATGAGGAGAAGAAGGTTCTCCTGAACACACTGTCATCTTCTGCGGACAACGCACGAACATGAGACACACAGTACACATAAATAGCCTGAACACACAGAACGAACTACATGCCAAAATACGCGACCCGGAAAGGTGGACTGAACTCAACAAACTAACTGACGAAATCTCGAAGATCCAACAAATAGAATACTTGCGCAACAGACGCTAGCGAAGGCAAGTCGGTCCAAACAGATATCATGATGCCCAGGGGGACACAGACATGATTAGCACCACGTGTGATGAAGAAGAAACAGATACAGACCAGGGCACCAACACAGATATTGAAGCGTCCAGCGCGGATGATCCATAGCGTGAATCAAGTCCACTTCAAAGAACAGTCTGGAACAACCGATAAGAGGTGCACAAGTTACACACAATCCTAAAAACAGATTGCACCTTATATGTAAATATGTAAATAGTTAACAGTACCTCCATGTCTAATAAGAGCTTAGGTACCTCTTCAAGGGACCTACGCCTTCCGTTAAGAGGCAGCGCACAGTATGGATGGAAGGATCTTAATTGTGGTTCCTCTCTTTTGAGCCCAACCCGACGCATGGTAGATCAGGGAAAACCACCGTTCAGGTCGTGTTGTCGGCGGGGCCGAGAGGTGCTTGCGCCTGATGTACTCTACTAGGAGCCTTGCAGGCTCAACACAAACCGTTAGCGTCATTACCTTTATTACTTTTGCACCAAGTAACCTTTCACTAGTAACTTTGAGCCAAGTGCAAAATCAGTTACCTCTCCATAGTATATCGTAAAAAGTTTAGCAGGCTGGACATGGAGGTGTTAGTCTTAGTTTCTAGCTTTAATGTACCCTGATCTCTTCTAGTTAACTTAGCTTTTAGGACGGTAGATGTTAAAGGCATGGTGAGCGATGGCTAGCGTCTTGAGGGTCATTCCAAGACCCGGGCCGCCGCCCACAACCAGGTGACAGGCAGTATTATACCTATCTTTCCTCTATTCAATTCTCTTCCCTCCTTCTTTGTAAATATTTAATTTCGTGTTGTTTATTAATATCTCACTTGATTTTGTATTAGTTATAAGTTTTTCTAATGCTGCACAAAAAAGATATCAAATGGATGTAAACAAATAGAACCCTCCTGCACGTGGCGGGACACGGGCACCGGTGTGAGTGGGGGTGGGATCCGGGTGGTGTTACTTTCAGTCACTCCGGACCCGGGACACAGTCACAGCGGCCAAGTGGCAACATACGACTCACCATAAGAAATTAGACGGTCGGTCATAAAAAATAAGCAGCTAGTGAAAAAAGTCCGTAGCTCCGTCCTCCCTTATGATCCCACTGACGACGCAACACACATCCCGACCTTTCTACTACTTCGGACACTTACATTAACACAGACATGTCCGTATTACAGTATCAACGACGAATAAGGCGACGATGCGGGAGATTTATGGCATCCTACAATAGAGGCACCCACCAAACACCGTGGGGGCCAAAAATCCTCATATTAGTTGGAAGATGTGGTGGTGGACAAAGCACGCGGTTACACTGGATACAGACGTCCGAGCAGCATGGTACATCACAGTCAACAGTAAACAGATCACCCGATCACACCTCCACAAGATAAATATGAAGATTCTGGAGTACTACACGCGGACGAGCACTTTCACAGATGACGTGCATCAGAGGATGTGCATCAGAGGATGTGTGGTGCTTGGTATGGAAATTTTGTCGTATTTCCTACGAGGGACCCCGGAAAACATTACACCTCATCTTCTTTTTCTACATCTACATCCATACTCCGCAAGCTACCTGACGGTGTGTGGCGGAGGGTACCCTGAGTACCTCTATCGGTTCTCCCTTCTATTCCAGTCTCGTATTGTTTGTGGAAAGAAGTATTGTCGGTATGCTTCTGTGTGGGCTCTAATCTCTCTGATTTTATCCTCATGGTCGCTTCACGAGATATACGTAGGAGGGAGCAATATACTGCTTGACTCTTCGGTGAAGGTATGTTCTCGAAACTTTAACAAAAGCTCGTACCGAGCTACTGAGCGTCTCTCCTGCAGAGTCTTCCACTGGAGATTATCTATCATCTTCGTAACGCTTTCGCGATTACTAAATGATCCTGTAACGAAGCGCGCTGCTCTCCGTTGGATCTTCTCTATCTGTTCTATCAACCCTATCTGGTACGGATCCCACACTGTTGAGCAGTATTCAAGCAGTGGGCGAACAAGCGTACTGTAACCTACTTTGTTTTCGGATTGCATTTCCGTAGGATTTTCCAATGAATCTCAGTCTGGCATGTCTTTACCGACGATCAACTTCATGCGATCATTCCATTTTAAATCACTCCTAATGCGTGCTCCCAGATAATTTATAGAATTAACTGCTTCCAGTTGCTGACCTGCTATTTTGTAGCTAAATCATAAGGGATCTATCTTTCTACGTATTCGCAGCACATTACACTTGTCTACATTGAGATTCAATTGCCATTCCATGCACCATGCGTCAATTCGCTGCAGATCCTCCTGCATTTCAGTACAATTTTTCATTGTTGCAACCTCTCGATACACCCCAGCATCATCTGCAAAAAGCCTCAGTGAACTTCCGATCTCATCCACCAGGTCATTTATGTATATTGTGAATAGCAACGGTCCTATGACACTCCCCTGCAGCACACATGAAATCACTCTTACTTCGGAAGACTTCTCTCCATTGAGAATGACATGCTGCGTTCTGTTATCTAGGAACTCCTCAATCCAATCACACAATTCGTCTGATAGTCCGTATGCTCTTTGTTCATTAAACGACTATGGGGAACTGTGTCAAACGCCTTGCGGAAGTCAAGAAACACGGCATCTACCTGTGAACCCGTATCTATGGCCCCCTGGGTCTCGTGGACGAATAACGCGAGCTGGGTTTCACACAACCGTCTTTTTCGAAACCCATGCTGATTCCTACAGAATAGCTCTCTAGTCCCCAGAAAAGACATTATACTCGAACATAATACGTGTCCGAAAATTCTACAACTGATCGACGTTAGAGATAGAGGTTTGTAGTTCTGCACATCTGTTCGACGTCCCTTCTTGAAAACGGGGATGACCTGTGCCCTTTTCCAATCCTTTGGAACGCTTCGCTTGTCTAGAGACATACGGTACACAGCTGCAAGAAGGGGGGCAAGTTCCTACGCATACTCTGTGTAAAATCGAACTGGTATTCCATCAGGTCCAGCGGCCTTTCCTCTTTTGAGGAATTTTAATTGTTTCTCTATCCCTGTGTCCTCTATTTCGATATCTACCATTATGTCATCTGTGCGACAATCCAGAGAAGGAACTACAGTGCAGTCTTCCTCTGTGAAACAGCTTTGGAAGACGACTTTTAGTATTTCGGCCTTTAGTCTGTCATCCTCTGTTTCAGTACCATTTTGGTCACAGAGTGTCTGGACATTTTGTTTTGATCCACCTACCGCTTTGACATAGGACCAAAATTTCTTAGGATTTTCTGCCAAGTCAGTAAATAGAACTTTACTTTCGAATTCATTGAAAGCCTCTCGCATAGCCCTCCTCACACTACATTTCGCTTCGCGTAATTTTTGTTTGTCTGCAAGGCTTTGGCTATGTTTATGTTTGCTCTGAAGTTCCCTTTGCTTCCGCAGCAGTTTTCTAACTCTGTTGTTGTACCACGGTGGGTCTTTTCCATCTCTTACGATCTTGTTTGGCATATACTGATCTAACGCATATTGTACGATGGTTTTGAACTTTGTCCACTGTCCTCAACACTATCTGTACTTGAGACAAAACTTGTGTTGAGTCGTCAGGTACTCTGTTATCTGCTTTTTGTCACTATTGCTAAACAGAAAAATCTTCCTACCTTTTCTAATATTTCTATTTACGGCTTAAATCATCGATGCAGTAACCGCTTTATGATCGCTGATACCCTGTTCTGCATTAACTGATTCAAATAGTTCGGGTCTGTTTGTCACGAGAAGGTCTAATATGTTATCGCCACGAGTCGGTTCTCTGTTTAACTGCTCAAGGTAGTTTTCAGATAAAGCACTTTAAAAATTTTCACTGGATTCTTTTTGCCTGCCACCCGTTATGAACGTTTGAGTCTCCCAATCTAAATCCGGCAAATTAAAATCTCCACCCAGAACTATAACATGGTGGAGAAATCTACTCGAAATATTTTCCAAATTATTCTTCAGGTGCTCAGCCACAACAGCTGCTGAGCCCGGGGGCCTATAGAGACATTCAATTACCATGTCTGAGCCTGCTTTAACCGCGACCTTCACTCAAATCATTTCACAATTCGGATCTCCGTGAATTTCCTTCGATACTAGTGCACTTCTTATCGCTATAAACACGCCTCCCCCTTCACTGTCCAGCCTGTCTCTGCGGTATATATTCCAATCTGAGTTTAGGATTTCATTACTGTTTACGTCTGGTTTCAGCCAACTTTCTGTCCCTAGTACTATATGGGCGTTGTAACCGTTTATTAATGAGAGCAGTTCAGGGACCTTTCTACAGACGCTCCTGCAGTTTACTATTAGCACATTAATATTGTTCTTCCTGTTGCATTTTGCGTACTCCTGCGTTGGCGCGTCTCAGGAGGCGTCTTGTCGGGCCTAGGGAGGGAATTCTCTAACCTAAAAAACCCCCATGTGCACTCCACACGTACTCCGCTACCCTTGTAGCCGCTTCCGGCGTGTAGTGCACGCCTGACCTATTCAGGGGGGCCCTACATTTCTCCACCCAATAGCTGAGGTCGAGAAATTTGCACCTCAGCTCTCCGCAGAATCGTCTGAGCCTCTGGTTTAAGCCTTCCACTCGGCTCCAAACCAGAGGACCACGATCGGTTCTGGGAACGATACTACAAATAGTTAGCTCTGATTCCACCCTGCGAGCGAGGCTTTCCGCCTTCACCAACTCCGCCAACCGCCTGTACGAACTGAGGATGACCTCTGAACCCATTTGCAGTCGGCTGCACCCAGTGCATCCTATCGCCGCCGGTAGGGCCTCCACATCTCGGATGAGACCCCCGGCAAGCAGACAGAGTGAACACTGGCCTTCTTCCCCGACCTTTCCGCTATTTCCCTAAGGGGCTCCATCACCCGCCTAACGTTGGAGCTCCCAATAACTAACTTGTCGGACCTTGCTGAAGAAGCAGCCACATGTCCACCCACAGGCAGAGCGGGCGATGCCACACGGCCAGCCTCCACATTGACCCTCCGCCTCGTGCGCCGCGAACGCCGCTGAACCCGCCACTCCCCTTGGGGAGAGGGTGGCCAGCTCCTCATGCGTCCGTACACAGCACTCACACATCCTATCAATCCTATGGAATCAATTTACTGAAGAGACTTAATCAACTTTTAACTAGACTGCTAATTCACTAAAGACGGCTGATTGCTGACTAAACTGTGGTTGCTAACCACTTCTTGTAGAAAACAATGAAAATAGCACTACCTGTCTCTGGACTGTATTGAAAAACACTAGCACTACTGGCACTATGGCTGACTAAAGGGACTCTCTCTGACTGTATTCAAAACAAACACGAAATCTATGGAACACTATTACTAGCACTCTACAATTAAAGCTTCCTAAAAGCAAAAACACACGGAAGAAGCAGTGACAAGTAAGAAAAATACTGTTAATACTTAAATTAAGGTAGCTCGCTGCACAGCAGACGTGAAGCAGACGGCGGTTAGGGCGACACTGACACTACTAGCATGAGCAGAATTTCTCGCTTACCAAAACCAACGCAGTCACTTGGGTCCGTGGGCAAGCTGTGCAATATTTCAAGATGGATTTAAAGATGTATTATACTGTTGGAACTACTTACAGGAACGTCATTTTAAAATTGTATGGAACCCAAAATATAGTTATATTCTTGTAATTACTTAGGGAGTGCCCTACGCGACCCTCGACGCAGCTGGAACATCAACCGGTAGGAGAAGATACCCATTGACTGAAAATTGAGAAGATCGCACCCACTACTTCCCTACAGATTTTACAATTGTGTTCTACATATATTTTTCGTAGACAAAGCGTGTTGGTGAGCTGAGTTACAACAACAGTGTCGGGAACGTCGTCAGCTGGGCGTGGGGTCATGGCTGCCTTTCATTGGGTGATATTTGAAGTTTGGGGCTCACATGAAACAGAAAAATGTACGTATAACAAAGCTTATAGAGAAGGAAAAATCAAATATTCCAGCAGAAAAAGAGTTCGTCTGCTTAGGACATACACCTGGCTAGCAGGGATGTGTAAAGAATACAAAAAAATATTATTAAACATTTAAATACATAAATAATTGTCTCGAGCGGTGCAACATTTTCTTGTCACAATATTCAGTAGAGGGATTGTTAATAGCTTCTTTATTTAGTCAATCACACACAGGATGCAGTTAACCGTTCCAGCAGTGTACCACAGTATCATTTCCACATCCGCACGACTCTACATGAACGACATTCAAATGTGCAGAAAATAAGTTTAGCGCAGCGGGCTTGGGCACCATCACGTAATTTGCGTATTTCTTGCTATACGGCGCTGGCGTCTGTTGTGGGTAAGACGCGAAGTTCTCACTAGCTGTAACACGTGGCTAGCTGCTTTGAACGAGAATGACTCTCATTGGCTGCCAGTGGTTAAATGAGGGAGATGCGCAGAACGTCTGTAAAGTGGGCCTCCTTCGTTAGTACACAAAGTTTCCGCCATACCGATAGAGCGTTGGCGTCGCTTCCGCGCTGCCATTTAAATCTTGGCGAAAAGTGTTCTCTGTTCTTGCAAAAAATCCATTGCGGTTATGCGCTCGGCTGTATGTGTCATTTAGTGCGTTTGTTTGTGAGATGGTGCGCCATATCAAAACCCAGGATAGTGTTCCACAATACGCAAACACAGCAGCTTGGATTACTCATTGCACACACCCGTTATATATCACGTGGTTATATCTGAAGGTAAGTGCGGCAGCGCGAATATGGCGCTTGGCACAGAGTTGTAGCAAAGTGTGTCGCTCATGGCACCACCGTTCGGTGCTTATTCAAAACGATGTCTTACGACTCGTCACGTAAACTACTCAACTTCATGCAGTAAGGCGTGTGTATGCACAATTGAAGTTAGTTGAAAAATGGCATTTTGTGACTGAAGACGAGCATCCTTGATGTACAAATTCCAACGTTTCGTAATGCATTCTGAATATTTGTAAACAGTTAGAAACCTCTGCATTTACTTACTTGTTTTTTACGTTAAGTTACGTCCGCAGCTCGTGGTGTAGCGGCCAGCGTTTGTACCTCTGGCTCACGGGGTTCCGGGTTCGATTCCCGGTCGGGTTGGGGATTTTTCTCTGCCCGGGGACTGGGTGTTTGTGTTGAGATTCCCTCATCATCCTAGTCATTCGTACTTGATGGGGGTGGTGAAAGGAAGGGCATCCGGCCACGCCATAGAAAATTTACCGTGCGAAATCTGTTCCGAAACATGCCGACCTTTCGTTGATGCAAAACATGGACACAAACGGCAGATTTACGTTAAATTAGCAATGATTGCCAATCCCTCATAACCACATCTGGCAGAAAACAGCATTGAAAAATACACACTCGTGAATCGTAAAATCTTTCACGACACTTTCCTTTTTCCAATACGTCAGTTCTTTGCATAGAGCAATTGTATGTGATAAGAGTAAAGCGTATCTAAAGATAAAAAGTTCGTGTCGTTTCGAAAAAAGGAAGAGTGTATCTGATTGCAGTTCTCATCGAATGAACTAACAACAATACTAATTGAAACGTCATGTTAGCTAATACAATAACGCCAGATAAACAAATTTCGTATGGATTACACGCAGAATAATGAACTGAAATGCGAGGTGACATGTGTCTCAACTAAGTTCACGCACAAAACAAGTGTATGGCAAGTGAAACGCTACATAGTACACATAAAAGCGGAAACTTTTACGTTTCCTCCTATTTATTTACTATGTAGAAAATATGTAGAAAGTAAAAGAAAAATGGCTTCTTAAAATAAAACCTCTGCCACTTAAAAGTGAAAGCTCTCCTTTTCAGTGAATGTATAACTATATGGTAGTAATCAAAAGAAAAAATTCAAAATTTAATGGCTTGGCATATTTTAACAAAAACAAGTTTTCCATAAATTGTAAAAACAGTTCGGAAAGCTATAGTAAAATAACTTTGACAAATAAGTCCAAATGGAGGATTTCTTTGTAGTCATAAAGCAATTATCTTCCAAATAAAAAAAACATATATCTAGAACTGCTCCGGAGCTGAGAATTTTTTCCGAAATTCGCATCTTTAAAATGGTGTTCGCGGTGTCATCTTTGGAGGTCTGTATCTCGGGGCAAGAATTTTTTTGGGGAAAACAAAAAAAACTTGTTTCTTACTTACTCCTGAATTTTAACATACGCTAAATTCAATAACATCCTTGACTATGAAGGTAACCCCCCCCCTGCCTAAAGTGATACGGATTATGCCAAAGAAGTGTAGCTAAATACTAAACAGTATACTTGCCTGATCTGTTAAAACTTATGCATTACTTGTGGTATGGTTTTAGATCTTGGAAAGGATACAGTGGTTAAATTCGTCTTGATTCTGGATAGACTTGTAAATAGCAGCTAATATGACAACATAAATTTGTATTTATATTTCGGCCCCTTTGATTTCCTTAGATATGGCTGGCGTTGTAGAAAGAGTGGCAATACGTTTAATGTGGATAAACGTCCAATTTACATTCGTTCCCAAAGATGATTCCGGAGCGGTAATCGAATGCTGTAATGGGGATGCGGTTTATTAACACATGCGTTAAGTGTTCGTGTTGTACGTCGTGAAGGTAGGTCGAGTCTCGTGCTTTGGTACGGATAATATCCTGTAACTCCTGACGCTGTGTACCTTCGTATGCAGGGCAGGAACATGAGAACTCATCGACAAATCTGACTTGCACGAGAAATGAGTGTTTACACTTCATTTGCCAGAGCCTTAATTCCACTAAGGCCTCCAGTTTATTCGTTTTGATTTTGGGCTCGCAGCTCCTCGTTTAACCTGTTAAGTAGCCTGGCTGACAAGGCACTTGGCTGCGCTCCAGTGTCCAAAATGACGGTTACATGTAAATTATTTACAGCGATGCGAACAGCTGCTTGCACGTCGCTTTTTTCGTAGTGTTTGCAGGCTTATGCTCTCAGGACAGTTCATCTGTCATGCTCGTACCTCCGTTATAACGTAACAGCTGTAAGTGATGTCCGCGGTCCTGACATCCACTGAGACAGCGGGGCGCACGCCTACCTCGGTAAGTTTGACGATGTAATGTGGGGAGTGAACTTCTGCAACGTACCCTGCACAGTTCTCACTTTTCTCCGTCCGGTGGTCATTCCAACGTCGCTTTGGTCGCCTGTTGTAGTTTTGGTAAAGGTGCTCGTCACGTCTCTCACTTTGTCACGGATTTTGTTCCCATCGAGACGCTTTGGGACCTGATGAGTGTCGGGTGAGCGCCGCTCGCTCCTGCGTAGCTGGCGGTACTCTCCACGCTGGAAGAGATTTCGGGACTGTAGCTGTAGCCGGTCGTGTAGTACACGTCACTGCGCGACATCTGGACTGGACATGGACACCTGCCGGTTACCATCAGGTGAGCCATCGAAGACTTAAGGGGGGGGGGGGATCAAACACAGTAACAGCGACAGCTCGCTCTCGCGAGAGAAAACTGCGTTAATGATTGATGTCAAAGCTTTTGCTAGTCTCATTCAGAAATGACATCAAAACCTAAAAATATAATTTCAAACTGTTTTACTGTGCTCACCCGGTCTGTGGTCGGATTTAAAAGATCCCCTCAAGGAACAATAGATATCCGGGAATCGGAAACTGTTTCACTTACCGATCATATTTCAGTTTGAAATCCCACGAATCTGTCAGTGGCCCGACATTTAAATGCCATGTTGTGAACAAAATAGAGAAGCTAAATTCTGTGCTTGACCTAGGCTGCCGAGGGGTTGTTGTAGACAGCACTAAGAACTAGAGTTCTCGTAGGAAAAAAAAAAAAAATCAGACATTTACTCGGGATGTTACGGTACACTTCTCTTTATCTTTTCTTCCTTCTTCGAACAGTCCTAGAAGTGGAGTGAGGGATATGATAAACCTCTTTCCAAACGGCTACAAACCCTTTCAGTTTCCAAAGCGCATATCGCGACAAACTTCTCTAAAGCTTCTTAAAGTGTTTACAGTAGTTTGGAAGATTCAGACCGAACCCATTACATAGAGGTGTACCAAAGGGAACTCTGGAATTCAGAAGTCAGAAAACGTCATTGACTAATTCAAAGAAAATACTTTCACGTTCGTTTCCCAGAGCATAAAATAGAGCTTTAGCCGACCTGTGTGAAAATAAAGGAATAGCCATTCCAACATTTTGCCATGCTCTTCCTGTGACAATGATATGAGCTTCTTATAAGTGGTGTGTTATATTCATGTCACCTTTCTGGCTGTCCAAATGACTGTCAGTTAACAATAGGTAGAACTTCTCCGTCCAAAATGTGGTTTATAGGAAGCTTCAATAAGGGAGGCAAGCCGTAGAAAACCCAGATCTTTCTTTCCTTATCCGCTGGATTCGTGAAAAATGTTTTGTACGTGTTGACACATAGCTCATTCAACACTCTAGAAATTTCTCCTCCCATATCACATGTTATGGCCACAACATGTAGCCCTCAACCTTCAAATTTCATTATTATACCTTGGAGCAGGTTACTGCTCATTTTCACATCAAAATCATAATAAACAAGTTGCATTAATATTTACATAAACCACGAATATCGTAACAAATATATACTGTGATGTCTAAAAATCTTGTTTCTCGTAGAATCGTAGCAGACTCGGCTGTCAATGTTCATTTCTTCAAAACACAGCACAGTTTTCTTTTCTAACAGAGTAACTGTATTCGAGTCTTTTCTCTGAAAACGTGGAAAAGTCTTCCGAAATAACTGGAGTGTACTAAAAATTTCTAGTCTAAATTTGAAGCGTTGCACGACAGGACAAAGGAATGTTGTGCTTTCTCAAATACGAGGTCTGTCCAAAAAATTCCGGAACATTCGTAATTAACACCTATGGTGTGTTGGAGCGAAATTTGGTTAAATGTAAATGTCGTGTAACTAGGGCCTCCCGTCGGGTAGACCGTTCGCCGGGTTCAAGTATTTCGATTTGACGCGACTTCGGCGACTTGCGCGTCGATGAGGATGAAATGGTAATGTTTAGGACAACACAACACCCAGTCCCTCAGCGGAGAAAATCTCCGACTCAGCCAGGAATCGAACCCGAGCCCTTAAGATTGAAATTCTGTCGCGCTGACCAATCAGCTACAGGGGGCGGACGAAATTGGGTTGCCATCCCTGCACACGCCTGTGTTTAGTGCGTAACTGTCAGACGTTTCATTGTTTCATGTCTGCTAGTTATTGTTCAGTATTGGATTGAATAGAACGTTGTCTCGCACAGTACGCGAATTTCGAGATGATTGAGTTTGAGGCGCAGCGCGTCTGCATTAATTTTAGCGCGAAACTCAATAAATGCTTTACAGAAATACACAAAATGACACAGGAAGCCTACAGTGATGAGTTCTTAAGCCGTACTCGGTGTTACGAGCTTTAAAAATGGCCGGATGGAAGTCTACCGACGATGCTGATGCCAGGAATGTCAATGAAATTGCGTCTGCTAATCGAAGACTGAGTGTCCGAGAGATTGCAGAAGAATGTAACATTTCAGTTGGACCATGTCATTAAATTCTGACACAGAATCTTGGAATGCATCCTGCTGCCGCCAGGTTCATCCCACGGCTCACGAGTCAAGACCAGAAAGACCTTCGCCTCGCGATCTGTGAAGAGCTTTTGGATCATGCAAATGACAACGAAATGTTCCTCGAGAGAATCATAACGGTGATGAGACGTGTGTCTACGGTCATGATGTTCCGACCAAGGTTCAGTGTTCACAGTGGACTGGAAAAAATTCTCCAACAGCAAAAAAGCTCGTCTGGTCATTTAAAATGTCACGTGACGTGTTGCGACGCCTGTGAGAAATGTGAGGAGGGAACGGCCTGAAATGTGGAGAGAGAATTCGTGGCTGTTGAATCACGATAACGCACCCGCACATTCATCCCTTTTATTGGGTGGACATTGCACAAGAAACGAAATCACTGTGCTTTCTCATCTTCAGTACCATACCGACTTTTTTTCTTTTTTTTTGTTTGTTTGCAAAGTTGAAAACTCCGTTGAAAGGAGGAAGAGTTGTAGCGATAGACGAGATAAAAGAAATTGTCACGCGTCGCTTCACGCGATCCAGCAAGCTTGACAGATTCCGGAAGTGGAAGTGCCGTTGGGAGCGGTGTATCAATCGCTGAGCAGAGTATTTCGAAGCAGAACATGTACAATAAGTAAACGGTATGCCTAAAAAAACTTGTGGACAAAGTTCCACAATTTTTTGAACATACCTCGTACGTATAAGCTTTTCGAGAAAGGAGATTTAAAATTAGTGCGTTGGCAATATGCTGGGAACTCAGTTGCCGTCTATTGCCTTGTAACAAACAGCGAATTTGTCCCGGAGTGAAACATTTATGACACATATTTTGTACCTTCTTCCTTACCACACTGTCTTTGACATTTGCGTAATTTCCTCTCTTTTAACAAGACGCACCTGACAGCTTTGATCCTTTTCAAGGTTGCATTACATTCTTTTAAAATGAATTCTCACACTGGATTTTACTTCTTCAAAACTTCTGTTTCTTTGTTCAGTCTTTTGTTATCTCTGACTGTAACTCTTAATTGAGTGAGTTCACAGACGGGCACTGGACTTGTTTCCCCTTCTTTGTTATACAGATTCCAAGGCTCCGTTTGCTCTGTTCCACACACCTCTATCCTCATAGCGCAGAGCTCACTTAATGGAGACTCGCATTGCGTCCAGTCTAGATTGTGGACGCGCTGCCGGCTGTCTGCCGGATGACAGCACAGCGTGAGGGGCGCTCTGGGACATGCCTACCTCACAGAGTCCACTTACCTTGTCGCGGAGTGACGAAGACTTTGTCCGCTCCGCGTTATGTAGGGCACTGAGAGTACAGCCGCGCGCGCGTCACAGCGACCGCACCGGCCGGCGGCAGCGCCCTCGCTGGCTTTGCCACGCGCCGCAGTCGTCGGAGTATTGTGGCGTCTTCGTCTGGAGCAAATCTCGGAGATGACTGGATTCCACGCGTTATCCAACTGGTAGCGCTGTCACAGACCACTAGATTTTCCGCGATGCGCATTTCAACGGGTTCTTTTATAGCAGAGTCCCAAAAAGAAGTTGCTGTGGCCAAAATTAGTGTTTTGTCACACTCCACTGAATGTCCGCGTGAGATACGATGTGCCGCCATTGCAGACTTGCTGGATTTCCAAAGGCGGTTGCAACGATGATGTTCTGTGTAACATTGTTCCGCTGTGAGTGTTGTCTGTCCTGTACAGGCCATACGACTCTGGCGTTTTGTAAATTCACCGGGTGAGTACTGCGTCGAGGGAGGTTGTACGTGCGCTAGGCAGACGGAGCACGAGCTCCGCAGCATCTGCTCAGTCTGCGGTCGTGGCTGCGGCCACTCACGTGCAAACAGGCGCCGTCAGCACCTCTGGTGCGTCTGATGGAGTTGCACAGCGTGGCAGCGTCAGACGCCGCAACAAGCTCTGCCAGAAGCGGCGGCAGCGCCTGAGGCGTGTCCGGCGACTTCCCGCAGCGTTGCGGCACCCGAGCACCTGCCCCATTGGCGGACGGGTCCGTGCGCGCCGAGTCGCCCAGAAGCGGCCTGTGTCGATCACAGTCGAGAAGCTGGTGCCGCGCACGCCTGTACAACAGTCTGGCGTCCAGCTTCTCCGCTCAAAGAAGGGCGAACACACCATCTCCGAGCACTGCAAACGCCATCTTGAAAGCAAACCTAGTCGTGGTGAAGGGCATCACTCGCGCTACCACGCCATCTGACGTAGATGTGGAAACCGAAACAGATTCACGGAAGCGCCGTCCCAGCGTGAGCGAGGTTTTCAAACCCACCAAACGCCCTGCCGCACCGACGCCGCGAGCAGGAACTAGTAGTGAAGCGTCCGAGGAAGGCAAAAGAACAAGTGCCTGATGAAGGTGGTTATGTCAGGCCAAACCGCAAGCATACTGCGAGGGCAATTATTCTTAACGCAACACGTTGAAACCGGTAACTGTTACTGAACGATAATGCCGATGAAGCTACGAAAACCGACACGGGCGTATCGGTTCAGGCCGAACAAGGGAGATAGCCATCTCCACCACCGGTAGTTATTAACTGCAAAGAGGATGACAAGTCGCTCCAACTTGAAATCAAATCGGTTGTGCAAAATAATTTTGCCGTCTGTCTGGCCGGACGTGACACGTACAGACTTACGATTGCGAAGCAGTCGCGAAAACGGCCAGGGGCGAACGACTACACAGTCTTACGTGCGCCCTAGAGCCGAGGAAACTGGTTAGGGCAATGTTTCGGAAGCTGATCCTCAATATGAAGTCATATCACCTCGGTGAAGACATGGGTTTTCTGGGCTTCGACGTACGTTCCGCCAGTAAAATGAAGTCCCCTAAGAGCCACCAAGACCAGCCACTGCTCTGTGCGGTGCTTCGGGACAATATCGCGATCTTTCCGAGTTGAGTTCGACGCAACTATAATAGTAGCAAAAACTGAAGGGGGAGCGCAGGAAGGTACTGCCGGGATATCGACTACGTGGCTAGATTTTGCACGATGCCCACCCGCTGCGTTAAGTGTGCCGGATAGCGGTGAATTACTCTAATCGCAGACTGACAAGTCGAAATGCTGCAATTGTCCGGAGAAGCATGTAGGATGCTACCGCGGATGCGCCGCATTTAGACGAGGTGGCGCGAAAAATTAATCTCCCGTGCCTAGTAGGGTGCAGTCTGGCAAGACGTTGGTCCGCCTCAGGAATCGGAGGCAGTCCTTCCTGGGCGCGGGACTAAAAGGGAATGCCAGCAGTGGCCCACGGGAGCGGACTGGAGAGACGGCAGTTTCCACCGCTGCCGCAAAGAATCGAAGGAAAGTGAGTGGAAAAGCGTTGAAAACACTCAAACACTTATACGGGAAGTCAAACCAGAGCAGAGACAAGATCCAACAGATGAGCTCAAAACACTCTCAGTGCGGCAGCTCCCACTGGAACTCCAGCAGACAGTTGTGGCTGCAATGAAGCTCACCCTAGAGTCCATAACCTCAGGAAAACCTCAAACTTGATATGGCGCGCGCGCACACACACACAAACGAGGTTTAATGGAATTCGCATCCAGGACGGCGAATTTCGCCAAATTCTGCTAGACGAGACCGTAGACATCTGTCTCGTAACGGAAATATTCCTCAAACCGTGCGTAAAAGTACGCGTAGACAGTTTCCATTGCTATCGTAATGGTGGTGAAACGGAAGGGGGCGGCACGGCCGTCTAAATCAAACGAACGCTGCAACATTCTCTAATTCAGCTTCCCTAGCGGGAATACTTGGAAGCAAACGGTGTGGCAGTCAGCACGAACACACGTCAGGTCAACTCTATACCAGTCCACAGACAACGGCGTAGACCACTAATACAAGTTGACACTGCAACACTGCAACAACATTTACGTAGCTTATGTAATCAAATACCAAATTTGGTTTATTACGTACTATGTCCCAACAGAACAAATAGTCCTGTCACGGAAAAGCCACGTATAACACTCCTGTCTGCTGCTGCTATACCATAACCTTAACGTTGGAGGCATGTTGTGAAATAAAACTATCTTGATAAAGCAATTACGGTGTAAAGCAACAGAGCAGTGTTACCCTCTGAGAGTATTTTGCTATGTTGACCGTGTTGTACCTAACGGAGGTGGCTTATCAGAAGTGGAAGTCAATATTACGTAAATATTTGAACAGTAATAAACAAAATTTTTGCCTGTCTGCACTGTTTAACGGATAAAAGAAAACGGTCGCCAGCCTAATTAGGCAAGAGAAAGATTAACGTTCTCGTTTAAGAAAGTAGATAAGCGTAACTTTAACGGACAAAAAAAACCTAGACTTGGCCACACGCGAGTGCAATGAACTCAGACACCTACATGTGTTAACGTTAAGGTTGTAACAAACAGCTAGAGCATCACAAACTATTTGCATAAATATAACAAATAACGAAACACACTATTACTTTCAGTGGTTATTCATACTGAATGGTCTTTATAACGTTATTATTACTAATCACTGCAGAATCATTAATTGGACATAGGTCAAGTCTCTCACAGTTAAATACTTTACTATTTAAAATTAAAGTTAATTGGAATTCACTAATAGGTTACTTCTCACTGTCTTTTGAATAAAGATATTATTGTTTTTATAAATAGTGGTAAAGGATAACCTGTGGATGTTATTACACTATTAATATGCACTTTCAATACCCGAAAGAAACAAGTGCTTAGCAAGCCAATATAACTTTCCACAAATGCAATTCACGTCTTTTGCTGCAGTGAGACACTATGTTGACAAATTTACAAGAAACTGAATCACCTTTTAACATTTACTACAGGCAGCACTATGATCATTAACTAAGCAAAACTTTATAAGCCTCAATTTTTAGAACTTCAATTAATAAAAGAAACCGCAAATTGTCTTTATTACCACAGTCTTCTACTTTCAAGTAAATGATTAAGTAGGTGACTGAGAAAGTTCACAAAACTACATTTACTGCCTTCCACAATTTCACTAAACCCACAGTAAATTTGAACAGTTCCTTCATACCAAGGATCGAACAACATTAATTAATGTTCTGAGGCTTTCATTTTTTCCACAAATTAGGACACTCGGTAATCATAGTTTAAATGGAGAGGAACCTGAAAGGTGTTGTGATAGGGACAAAATCAAGGTAGGTACATAAATTCAGTTACAAGTTACCTTATATTTGAGCACACCAACACATCTAATAAACTGATACTTCACTGTACATTATTATAATGTCCCGTTACAATGATTGCGCAATGTGGTGGCAACTGCATATTGGTAGGTGGATTTGCAGGCAAAATTGCTGGACTCTGTTCCTTCTTGGTGGCGATGATGAATACTAATTCCAGAATCGTTCCAGCTATTTATCCATCCATCCGAGGCATTGGAAAGTAGCAGAAAAAGTCTCTCCCGGAACCACCACAATATTCAGCTTTTACATGGCAATGCACAGTTTGTTAGCTCGTCCCCGACTGACTTTTGGTCCACCATTTCTACCTAGGCCAACCACAATTTGCGCGCGCTACTAAGTTCCGTTCCTGAGTAGAAGCACAACAACTTTTACATACAGAATAACTAAGAACCCTAAGTGAGGATCAGCAGTTTACATAAAAGCAACCAAACGCATTAAATAAAACAGAACATTTGCACATATTGACATTTGTACAAAAAATTATTCACACAGAAATTACAATTATATATAGTAAGTTTTGTTCCCTCCAAATGGGACAAATAATTTAAATGACAGATACACTAGATAGCATAGAATCAAGCCACGACATCAAAGTTTTAAACAAAGGAAAGAGTATACAATTTTGTGTTATTGAGTCAAACAAACACATTTACAGAAGCTCAATGATGTAATATTAAATAAAACAAAAGCAAAATAAATCAGTAGAGTATTATAGCTATGGTGTTACAACACTGATAAGCTGTTAACGGTACGTGGCAGACAATTTATCGGCGGTGACATTAATGAGAAACATTCCAACGGAATTCGCGAATGCCAAATACTAACGGACGCCGCCTGCTACGTGCTGCCGATCGACAAAATGCTGTAAGTGGTTGGGTCGTGTGACCCAGACGTGACCGCGCGGGTGTCCTCGACGTCAGGATCCTGGAAGGCGTACGCCGGCAGGACTGCGCTGTCGTTACACCGTCGGCCAGTAGTACTTGATGTCGACCGCGACGGAAACACAACAGAAGACGATCAGCTGAGACATGCCGATAGGGAACACCTAGCGGACTCTCTTACCGAAGCAGGTACCACAGACCAGGTCGGAGCGGACGAGGCTCTTGCATTATGCAACCAGTTCACACTGAAAGCCGTTGAAGCGGCCAATCCCCGACAATCACCTAAAGTGAGGGATGTTTCCAAAATAGCTTCCTCCTGACAAGCTGGTCATTACGGTTAAGAACCGTTTAGTTCGCGAGTGGTACCTCGTACGGAATCCGGTGACGAAACGGCATATATACCGCCTTCGCCGTGAAATAAAGGTTGCCGCAGATAAGCGCATGAATCGAGACTGGGAGGGCAGAATCGCGAGAAGTAGAATCGACGGTTATAGCGCTTGGTGCATAACAAAACAATTTCTACGTAAAAAACTGCACATTCTGCCATTGCAAGTCGGGCGTGAGATCACCTGCGAACCGAGCGCCGAGGCCGACAACTAACAGACGCGTTTGCGGAAAACTTCACGCCCGATGACGACATAGTCGACGAGAAGCACACTCAACTTGTGGAGGAGCGCCTTCCCTTCTTTCTCGGAAGTAGAGACGAAAACCATCTCAATGACGACGTCTCTGAAGATGAGATCGCAATTCACCTATCACCCCTCAACCTTGGTAAGGCAGGAGGAGTGGATAAGATCGGAAACGATATCGCCAAACAGTTACCGCCACAACAGTCCGGACGTTGGTATTTAACACATCATCTCGAGGAATGGCGCATTCGCCTACGTATGGAAACACGCGGAGATGGTAGCCATCCCAAAACCGAGTGAGAACTCCAGACTTGAAAGCAGCTATAGGCCTATAGCCCTTCTGCTGTCACTTTCGAAAGTATTCGAAAGTTTATATGATGAACAGCTGCGAAGACATGTTGAGGCGGAGCGCCCATTACTGGACCAGCAGTTCGGTTTCCAGAGGGGACTCTCGAAACAACAACAACAACAACAATGACTCGGGGCGTGGGGGCACAAGACCGTCGGAGCAGTACTGCTAGACGTGTCGAAGTCCTTTGACAGCGTGTGGCATAAGGCTTCCACGTTTCTTGACCAGTGGTCAAGTGCCTTATGTGGCCGTGCTCAAATCATACCTCAGAAACAGAACATTTCAGGTCAGAGCCGATGGGGGGGTCTCGACAGCGCGGCAGATTAGGACGGGAGTGCCTCAGGAGATTGTACTCGGGCCTATGCTATACATTCCTTACACCGCTGATACCCCGAAGAACCCGAGAAATGAAATGGCGTTATAGGCCACGACACTGCACTGTCTGCGTGCAGTTCAGGAGAATACACTGTAACTTTGGTCTGATAATACACATTCCCACGCTCACTGTCATGGTATTTGTCCGGAAAATCCACCTCAAAGAGTGGTCCAAGTGGCTCTGAGCACTGTGGGACTCAACATCATACAACACCCAGTCATCACCAGGCAGAGAAAATCCCTGACCCTGCCAGGAATCGAACCCGGGCGCGGGACGCGAGAACGCTACCGCACGACTACGAGCTGCGGACAAAGCCACCTCGTTCAGAGGTAATGTCGTACCTCGATTTGTAAACCGGGTATAGATTTTAACATGGATACTTATGTGCGTCTGTAGAGCCAAGACCGCTTGTGACAGTAGCATACAGTAGTTTTTTGTTTAACATCTGCCGATTACATCTCTCTTTCTAAGACACTCGCAAGAAAACTCTAAGAGATCGTTGATTTTCGGTCACAATTATTTTGTATCGTGTGGAATCATTTATTATACTTACAGGTAGTAGTGGGGGGGGGGGGGGCGGGGGGGGCGGGGGCGAGGGGCGGAGACGGGTGCTTGCTCGTCCTGCAGTGCCGGCGACCTGTGCAGGGGTGATACACGTTTCCGTTAATGGTAATAGCTGTCAGAATGGAGAGGCCTGTTAGAGTCTAGGAATGTATATGAATTAACCGTGTTGTCTCCTACACGATCAAATAGCGAACTAATACATACTATGTGTTGGATAGCTTGTGTGGTTACATGGAAATTTGAGAAGATTGGATATGGAGGTGCATTTGCACGGGATCGTTATTCCGTCCCATGTAAATTTTTCGATGGCTGCTTCTGCACATTTCGCGCCTCTATTTAGATGAGGAAAGATACATTGTGGTGTATGCATCTAGTGGGTGGAAGACACGTTTGCCAGTTCTCTAGACATGAAAAACACTTTAGTTGACCTTGTAAATTATAGGGATGACATCGATATTCGAGAGTGGAAATATGAATTTCCTCTATTTGTTTCGAGTTGCCAAGTAAATGTCTTCACAGACGTAACAGGTTTCTAGTTAGTTAGTGGTAAACCACTGATGATGATGAAGAACAAGGCTTCATCATCATCAGTGGTTTACAGCACGCCCCACCTAGCGAAAGGTTTAGCTTTCTTGGCATGACCCACCTAGCTAAAGTTTCCGGTGTCTAGCGAAATAATTTCCGGTCTATATTTTCGGAATTATATCGCGCAAGCGGTACTACTATGCGAGCGATATTCATATGTGCTTGATATCGAGAAGTATTGCGAAAATGGTATGATATTCTAGCAAAATGAAATGAACGTATGGCATTGTTGGCCAGGAGGCTCCATCTAGGGACGTTCGGCTGCCGAGTGCAAGTATTATTTTAGTCGACCGCAAATTGGGCGACTTAGATGCCGGTGATGAGGATGAAATGATAATGAGGACAACATAACACCCAGTCTACGAGTGGAGAACATCCCCAACACTGCCAGGAATCGAAATCAGGCCCTTTGCATGGGAGGCAAGCATGTAACCACCCACCTAAGCAGGCGGACGATATTCTAGCAAACCATGTGCAATTAGTTATGTTCTTGTAATAATAGAGTCTGTAGATGGGTGTTGAAAAGCGAGCAAGCAAGCAAGAAGGTCTGGACCAGGAACAGTAATGCGATTGTGCTGAGGGGGAGAAGCGAGGCTGAATTTGTGACGTCGATCCACTGACGGCTTTCTGCTGTAAAAGAGATGATTTTATATGTATGTTTACTACATCGACACAGTATGTGGTGCTATATTGCTCTGTTGGATATAGGTTTCACGCTCTGATATTCAAGCTCCTGTCCTCAGCGAGAGAGCAGTGTAATTGAGTAAGAATCTTTCTGTATTTGACGCTATGTAGGGCACTTTGTGGGGTTTAGTTGTCAGTGCAATATGGCGATCAATTCGGTTTTGATGCTTTACAGATAAAAAAGGTAACTGCACTATTTGTGTAAAATATGTGTATTGCATTGTAAAGTTACCGTGGTTTATGTTGTGGCAAGACTAGAGAAGATGACTGTGTGTCCCGTCGTGAGGGATGTATAGATTCAGCACATCGATAACCGCGAGGGTATGAGAAAGACTATTCACGTGGAAAATTGTGTGTACTGTAGACACTGAGATTCGTTCCAGAAGCACAGCCGTCAAAAGAAGAAGTGAACTGTACATCGATCGGTGTCAGACTGTAGCAGCAATGGTAATATTTAATTGTAGTTACACTGGTAAATACAGGGTGTTTCAAAAATCACCGGTATATTTGAAACGACAATTCAAACTAAACGAGCAGCGATAGAAATACACCGTTTGTTGCAATATGCTTGGGACAACAGTACATTTTCAGGCAGACAAACTTTCGAAATTACAATAGTTACAATTGTCAACAACAGATGGCGCTGCTGTCTGGGAAACTCTATAGTACGATATTTTCCACATATCCACCATGCGTAGCAATAATATGGTGTAGTCTCTGAATGAAATTACCCGAAACCTTTGACAACGTGTCTGGCGGAATGGCTTCACATGCAGATGAGATGTACTGCTTCAGCTGTTCAATTGTTTCTGGATTCTGGCGGTACACCTGGTCTTTCAAGTGTCCCCACAGAAAGAAGTCACAGGGGTCCATGTCTGGCGAATAGGGAGGCCAATCCACGCCGCCACCTGTATGTTTCGGATAGCCCAAAGCAATCACACGATCATCGAAATATTCATTCAGGAAATTAAAGACGTCGGCCGTGTGATGTGGCCGGGCACCATCTTGCATAAACCACGAGGTGTTCGCAGTGTCGTCTAAGGCAGTTTGTACCGCCACAAATTCACGAAGAATGTCCAGATAGCGTGATGCAGTAATCGTTTCGGATCTGAAAAATGGGCCAATGATTCCTTTGGAAGAAATGGCGACCCAGACCAGTACTTTTAGAGGATGCAGGGACGATGGGACTGCAATATGGGGCTTTTCGGTTCCCCATATGCGCCAGTTCTGTTTATTGACAAAGCCGTCCAGGTAAAAATAAGCTTCGTCAGTAAACCAAATGCTGCCCACATGTATATAGCCATCATCAATCCTGTGCAGTATATCGTTACCGAATGTCTCTAGTGCAGCAATGGTAGCGGCGCTGAGGGGTTGCCGCGTTTGAATTTTGTATGGATAGAGGTGTAAACTCTGGCGCATGAGACGATACGTGGACGTTGGCGTCATTTGGACCGCAGCTGCAACACGGCGAATGGAAACCAGAGGCCGCTGTTGGATCACCTGCTGTACTAGCTGCGCGTTGCCCTCTGTGGTTGCCGTACGCGGTCGCCCTACCTTTCCAGCACGTTCATCCGTCACGTTCCCAGTCCGTTGAAATTTTTCAAACAGATCCTTTATTGTATCACTTTTCGGTCCTTTGGTTACATTAAACCTCCGTTGAAAACTTCGTCTTGTTGCAACAACACTGTGTTCTAGGTGGTGGAATTCCAACACCAGAAAAATCCTCTGTTCTAAGGAATAAACCATGTTGTCCACAGCACACTTGCACGTTGTGAACAGCACACGCTTACAGCAGAAAGACGACGTACAGAATGGCGCACCCACAGACTGCGTTGTCTTCTATATCTTTCACATCACTTGCAGCTCCATCTGTTGTTGAAAATTGTAACTACTGTAATTTCGAAAGTTTGTCCGCCTGAAAATGTACTGTTGTCCCAAGCGTATTGCAACAAACGGTGTATTTCTATCGCTGCTCGTTTAGTTTTTATTGCCGTTTCAAATATACCGGTCATTTTTGAAACACCCTGTATGTTCCTGGCTTCCAATATTCCTGTGAGTTTCGTAAGTTTTTGATGATCAGTAGACAACTTTGCAGGTTAAACTGCCAATGCAATTTAACGATCTGTGGAAAATAATTTCACTTCTGAAAGTCCCATATGTAGAAAAAAAGAAAAGGTGGATGGTGCATCGATACCGACGGCAATTCGGCGGGTAAATTCGATAAGAGCGGGTCATAATGCTCGATTCATTCACAAGACATACTTCATACTAGTTTACAGGAGTCTCTACATAGCAGTGAGAACGTTTGGTGATTTGAGAGCAGGAAGGGACCGGTGGGAAGAGTGCATTCGATGTTACTCTGCGCTATTTTCGTAAACAGGTTCTGTTAGGGAAAGAATTTCCGTACATACAAGCTGAGACATCACAAAAACTCCTACAAAAGTGCACGTTAAATATTTGTCGGACATTATACAGGTTACTAGAGTTTCACTTTGTTACTATTTTAGATAACCATGTGGCTTCAGTATGACATTGAGAACTTAGCTAGATGGGCCTGCAATGGTATGTAGCTATGGGGGCAAAGTGTCAGCCATACGCTACGTATGTTCCATTACAACCGCTGGCGAGAAAGCAGCTTATGCTATTCTGGAACGGATTCCTGTAGCGTCGCTCGGCAATGAGCTCTTCGCCGGGCCGCACGTAGAGGGAGATTTCACACCAGCAGCAGTGAACAAGTGTGCATGGCTCACCTTGGAGTGCCTGCGCTTTGTATGTAGGTCTTCACTCCTATCTGGTCGCATCATCAAATGCACCTAGATGAACATGTATTTCGAGAAAAATTTTCCAGGTATTTAGTATGAAAGGGATGTCGCCAACTCATGCATGTGGGACCTGACCGGGCACCTGTGTGTGGTTTGACAGCTGACGGGCGCGTCACTTTGCAGGACTGTCTGTCTGTCCCAACTTCTGGGAGCTTGTGCGGTCCAATGGATGGCGGGTGGCTTGAGGTGTCTGCGTGTGTCTGTTGCATTATTTTGCGATGTGTCTGTAGGCGGTATGTGCTATTTGGAGCACTGTGCGTGTCTACACTGCGCTGCATTATTTAGGAGCAGTTTTCAGGCCTCTACTGAAATTATTTCAGTAAATTAAGATTTGTTTGTATGTCTGCGGAGTGTGATTGAGGAGTAGTTTACAGGTCTGCAGACTGTGTATTGTGACCCCCAAGCTTGTGTTTTGTATCAGAATGATAAGTATACTCCATCCTTAAACAAATTGTTCCAAAATAAATCTCTTGCAGCCCAGCACAGGCTCAGTCAGTTTTGCGCCATTTTCCTCCTCCAGACCACCATCTTGGATTATTTCACAGGAGGGATGACAGTACCCTATGGTGGCAGTATTGTGTACTAGGTCAGTTGAACTCTAGATCTCATGGTGGAGACACTGCCTGGAAATTAGAGACTCATGTCCAGCATAGGCAGAGTCCTTTCTTGCTATTCGCCCCCCACCCCTCCCCAAAAAACCGCCATGTTGGGTTACATCACGGACCAGGTGACAGCGCTACTGGTGGCAGTACTGTGTACTAGATCTCGTGGTGGAGAGACTGCCTGCAAAATAAATACTCATGTACAGCAGAGGTGGAGTCGTTTTCCCTCCATTTCCCCACACCATCTTGGCTTACGTGATGAAACGGACCACTTGGTGAACACACTGTTTGCTGCCATCTAGGATGTCGGTACTTGCAGCATCAGCTGACATCGTGGCTTCCATCTTGGATGATGTCATGGAACAGATGACAGTGGACTCTCGTGGTGGTACTGTGTACTAGGTCAGTTTTACTGCAGTCTTCCTTAAGTAAAGACTGTTGCACGAGTTCGACAGTTGGTGATTAGCAAGCATGTTTGGAGTGTCTGTTAGATGGATTATTATTTTGACAATTTAGTGGTTGTTTGTCTCTCGGGACGTAAATGTATCGAATTTTTTACGAGTGGTTTGCATGTCTATTGGCTGTGCAATGTGCTATTTTGACAGTTTATAATTATCAAGTGCATGTGTAGAGCATTCTGCATGAGTTATGTAAGAGTAGTCTGCAGGTTTGTATGCTGTGTGGAGTGTCAGAGCGTGTGTTCTCTATCACAGTGATAAATATCCTCCATCCCTAAATAAATTGTTCCAAAATAGATAAAGTACACTCCTTCCTCTCTCCACCAATGCAGCACACACTGAGTCCTTTTCCCACCAATCCCTAAAAAAATGTGGTGGCCAGGTGACTTACGTTAATGGAGGTGAGATTTGTTTTCCACAGTTTTCTTAGATTGGTAGAGGAACCGCAGTGACCTTTCTTTGCCGCCAGAATTCAAACTTGGCATCAGTTTCTAGGAGGAGGTGACGATCAGGTGACTTAGGTTGGTGGAGGCAGCCCAAGTGATCTATCTTCCCATGATTTTCTTAGGTTCCCCTAAAGCAATGTTCTATACACAGCAATCGATTTCCCTCCGAATGACAAGATGAATTGAGTTTTTTCCCGCCATTTTCTGGGGGGGGGGGAGGAGAGGGTGGGAGGGTAGGGGGTTTACCAGAGGGGGAGATGTTGAATAAGTAGTCAATCAAACTAATAGCACCAGCAGGGGCTGCTCCAATAACTCAGACCTGAAAGTGTACCTGTAGCAGTGAGAGGGCAGGGGAGTTGGAGTGGGTGGGGGGAACAATAGGTTACGTGCAGTGACATGGAAAACCATTTAACAGGACAATAGGTTAAGTACCAGTAAATCAAAGGAAAACAATTGGGTTGCCACTGACTGCATACCTGCCCCTTATGTAGGCAACCTGCGTAACATAATGTACCACAACTTACTTTGTTCTGCTACTCACGGCACGGCCGCACGAGAGCCAGTGCACGAGGGCGCACGCTGCTGTGCTGTTACAGTCCCACAGTCACTACCGCCTTCGGCCCCGAGTTTTACCATACTACTGCTGATGCCTGGACGCCAGTAATAGCACAGCTGTGTATCTCCAGAAGATTGCAGCAATGGCACGTTTCCTGATGTTGACACGCAGCCTTCACCGACAGCAGCCGTCCAGGGCAGTGCAGACTCATGATTCACGGCGATGCCGTTCATCAGCAGTCCGTGCTCTCCGGTGACGACAGCACTCTGAGTGCAGCTGCATCTGTCGGGGTGCCAACTGCGTCCTGTGCATGGGGCAGTAACTCGCTAGTCTGAGTGCTGCCACGTGTCCGACAAATGGTGCGGCACGACACAGGGTGCTGCATGGAGTCCGTTACTTACTTTCATACAGGAGGGCGTCAGTGACGTCTCTGTTTGGTCTCTCCTCTCAGATCAACCAACCAGCAGGAGGGGGCTGCAAGGTGCTTGGTGCTCAGTGCGGCGACTCTCCTTCGTGGTCGGCGGACGTGCTAGACGGGAACTGTGACGGCGACTAGTCTATGCCTGTACTCACTTTGCAATACAGTCACGCACAGGGCTGCTGACCCGTCACAGCCGAATGCCTCGAGAATCTTAATGCTGGGTGCGCTTCGACAGGGCGACCAAATGGAGACATACAGTGGTGCCCATTCCAGAGTCTGTCAGACACTAGTAACCCTATCGCACACGAGTGCGCGGCACCTCTGTTCACTTGGTAGTGTTCGTTGGCTACCTGACGCCATTCACGCCCCTTATTTCTCCTGGTAAAATCACTCTTCACGAGTAACAGTGCGTCTCAATTTTTACAATGTGGCTCGTCACTCCTGGCATATTTAGGCTTGCGCCAATATACTGTTTGCCCCATCATATGCAAGGTTGCGATTTAGTATTTTTATTGTATCAGGACGTTTGAAAACACCTTATTTCGCTCACAACTGTTGACGTCCACCCGTTTTTGGCCAGTACATTCCCTGTACTTTGGTTCGTTATTGGTCTTCGCACACTTAGTTTTGGTTTCTTCCATTGCCGCACGGCCTATCGCGATACAGCTTGCTATGCGTCAGTTTCCATTCGGATGAGTTCTTATTTTATAGATAGGTCGATAGTGCGATACCTTATACTCCCAGAGAAATAGGATTACATTGTTAGTTGAGATTTTGGAGGACTTCCGTTAGCTAATATGGATTTGAGGTCCTTGTTTATTCCACCCTTGTTTTTGTCCTATTAAATGATGTAACGGACACCAAGAGATATCTTTTTTATTTTATTATATTATTATTTATTATATCTTATATACATATGCTCTCGAGGTATTTTATGAGTATTCCTCGCATCTTCTTTGCACACCGTTACATGTTGTCCACCACTGGATTTTCGTCTGGTTACTTTTTTGATATTGTGAGAACTAATTCTGATGTATCGCCGGCAGTGATAATGTGATCGTACGTATGTGACAGATATGCACACTACTGTGTACTTCGTAGATTATATCGCGACGTTTCACTCATTATTCTGCAAATAAAACTAAAGAAAAATATTCATACGAACATAGGTACGGAAATGTTGGTTACAGAGCTACGGCTAATAAAAGATTTTGCCTGAATCCAGCAACTTCGCTAATATGAAGCCATCGCAAAATTGTATGAGGTTAAAGTAAAGCATGATTTCCATTAATTTTGTTGTTATTGATCTGGTGAATGTAATAAAACAACTGTTCGTTTGTTTCTCTGATTGTATATTGTCTAGTTTTCGTGTTTTTTAATGTTCGTCCTATTATAACTCTGTGATGTTAAAATATTTCCAATGCTAAGCAGTATATGTACATATTCTACTTTGTTGTGCTGTATGTGCACAGGTACTTGTCTTAACGCTACTGATTGAATTTTGTAGGTTTTAAGAACTTCATTATCTGTAAAGTCAATTGTGGCATACCATGATGTATGCTAGATGTAGGCACGTCTTAAAATGTAGGGTCCTGAAGATGGCATACGAAATGATGAAACTGATTGTCCAA
Organism: Schistocerca gregaria; assembly: GCF_023897955.1. Classification (NCBI taxonomy): domain Eukaryota; kingdom Metazoa; phylum Arthropoda; class Insecta; order Orthoptera; family Acrididae; genus Schistocerca; species Schistocerca gregaria. Next base: position 30,670,559 of record NC_064923.1, on the reverse strand, counting down.
ATCGAATAACTTCTCAAAACGTTAGGCTGTTTGACGATTTTCCTTGCTAAATATTTCACTGGCCGTTTTCTCTCGTGCACAATGGACCAACAAAGACTAACGCACACTGTTGGCCTGTGTGTCACAGAGAACTTCAACTCTCGTCATTCAAATATCCGCCGATGGTGTATACGTATACGAACTTCCATTGACATTTGACCGTGTCTTCTGGGTTTTTCACATGTTTTTGTGAGGCAGTGCAGAGAGAGTGACGTGGTTCGCTAGCTGTGGTGTGAGAAGGTATTTGTTAGCGAGTGGCGCCAGTGGAGCGGCGGCGGGGGCGGCAGCGGCGGGGGCGGCGGAGGGTGCGCGCTGCCGCGCTCCGCGTGCATATTTCATCGCGGGGGCGGCGGAGGCGGATGGCTCGGCGGAGAGATTGAATGCGCTGTGGGGCGGCCGCCTGCCAATCTCGCCGCCCCGCTGCCTGCTGCCTGCTGCGCGCTGCCCTGCTGCGGCGGCCCCCGCGCTGTTGTGTCCGCCCTCGCCCCCGCACAGTGCCAGCTCAGCTCTCCTCTCGGGGCCAAAGCCCGCCGCCTCCATTCTCTCCGTATGAACTTCTTCAGGTTTTAGGTGAAGGCCCGGCTCAGCGGGTCCTTCTGTCAGTGCTTTTACTCTACGTTCGTCCTATCTGGTATCCATCTAAACGCAATCAAAAATAAGTTTTGTATTTTCAAGGTGGAGAAGGAAAACGGAAATGGAAAGGGAAGGAACTAACGGCATCATTTGCAATCATACTTTACGTGCTGAACCACCAGCTATAGGGTGTGGAGACGGGGTGGGAGAGAGAGAGAGAGAGAGAGAGAGAGAGAGAGAGAGAGAGAGAGAAGAGCGGTCAGCTATATGCTGGTGGACACGTCTCTGAACGCCCCCTCCGATTTTATCTCCGAACTTATTTGAATTTTTTATCTTTTTTTTATTTAGTTGTTTGTTCTTCAACTCCAAAAGCTGGGGTATAATTGTAACACAAATTGTTTCTAGTAGTAAGGGGCACCATAAAATAATTAAATAGCATAAATTATTTCTACATGAATCACAAAAGAAACTTACATTTACATCATATGTCCACACGAGTGAACTCAAAACATCAAAGAACAAAGAACAAAGAAATAAGGAAACTCCTACAATTGTATTTCTTAAACGACTACCACCCAGTGAAAGGAAATCAAAATAATGATGAAAAACCAACTGTGGGTGCCATTTTACGCGCGCTGCCCACCTGCAGACAGTGATCATTGGTACCAACTCGATAACTATTTGGCCTCGTGCCAAGGCCCACAATGGGAATCGTCTTCTTCCCGATACACCGCAACCTTGGAGCGGGGGTTATGAAGACACTGTGCAATTAATTTCCAATGAGTTGTTGATAGCGAGGAATGTGCCCGAGGGTGCTATGACTATCTTGGAGATATTTCCAATAGTCAAGCACCATCTTCTCATCATGACAGGATAAGTAATAAATGGGCATGTGTTTGAAGCATGTGGCAGCGTGAATGATCGCGGTCGGGACATCAGTATCCTCCGGGCGTAGGAGGACCCTGGGGGGTGAGTTGTGTGAAGTGTGCCACGAGGGTAACAGGCGAGGATCTCCTGTATGAGCGTCCATACACCAAACGCTGTTGTAAGTGTTCGACACTGTTCGTCAGTGTCCGGAAGGCTGCACTGCGGCCGGAAGGGAGAATGCGTGGGCCCAGGAGTGTGCAGCCTGTGCCGTGTCGTGTATCTCCGGTCTAGCACATGGTGCCACCCCGTGTAGGGAGGGAGGGCTGGTGACTGCTCTCCACACCGCAGTGTGGCCGGGCTTCTCCTCTCAGTCACACTGCGAGGGATGGATGTCAGCATCTCTCGCCTTCACAGCTCGAGTGTTGGGCACATCAAGACGCACATAACTGTGTCCGAGTATGAATGCCGAGGCGGGGAAAGGAGACGGGGCGACCCGTGAACTCTTACTGTGCAGTTGCGCTCAACATTGTGTCACGCGGACGCACTGTTTATCACAAATGCGCACACTATTTCGGCACACTCCCCCCGGCCAACTCACGTACCGCACTCTGCGCCCGTTTCCTCTACTCTCTCTAATCTGAGAGGATGGTGGATGTTCATCCCAACTGAAGGTTGTGGATACATCGCTCATCGAGGCGAGTCTAACACACCATTCATTCGTATAAAAAATAAGTTCATTACTCGCAGGTATTTTTTCGAACTTTGTTCCTGGGAAAGAGCGATTACAATTGAAGTAAAAGGTCTTTAAAAAATAAAAATAAAAACAATCTATGATGGCAGTTAGGATGTCAAAATTTAAAGTTTATTTATCGGTTGTCAGCTTTCGAACGTGGTACGATCACCTTCAGTCCGCTAACACCCCACGATGACGGCTCGGTGGAGTGTGTCTAGAAGCAGTCCACTATATGGTGTTGCGAAAAACTGCATACGATTGTTTGTGGTGGTGGTTTAAAAATGTGAATTTTTAATTGGATATATTAAATAGCCCTATCTATCTGATGCCCACCAGCTCGATGATAAACGAGATCAATGGTCTATGAAATTAAACGAGGATCTCACCGGTGACTCATTTTATTACTTGGAAAGGCAAAAGAATTGGTTTAACGATCATTGACAGTAATAAGCTGATGTCTTGACAGACCCTGAAATGGGGTCTGGTGTGTGATTAAGACGGAAAAAAAAAATTGAAGTGAGCGTTTGGCCTCTTACAGGGCAGGTCCGGCCGCCTTGTTGCAGGCCTTATTACATTCGACGCCACACTGGGCGCCATGCGCACCGGATGGGGATGGAAATGTGATGATGAAGACAACACAACATACAGTCCCTTAGCGGAGAAAATTCCCGACCCAGCCGGGAATCGAACCCGGGTCCCTTATGATGGCAGTCCGTCACGCTGACAGTTTTTTAAAATATTTTATTTTTATTTTTTAAGTGTATATACCAGCTTCATCACTGAGTCGTATGCTTCCCGCAAACAAAGTAATATATACATATAGGCTTAACTGGTCTATATTGATGATTCCTCTGATTACTTGCTGGTGGGAATCCTCCTCCTGCTACGTGAAGTACAACTTTGTACCACGAAGCATTCACCTAATATACGAAATGCTTGGATGGATAATGTAAATTACCCACTTCTATTGGTTACAGTATTGTTTCAGTTAAAAAAATTTGAGTAATTTGCTTTGTATTTTTTAGTACACATCAACTTGTGGTGCTCAGTTGTAAGGTGTACCCAGAAGTCCCCCCTATTGCTTGATTCTTTTGTTAGGATGTAATGCACCGTTTGGCCTCTCAACCAGTTGATTGCGTTTCGTTTTGTTTTAGGGTAAGTTATACTGTCAGGGTTTAAAAATTCAGCAGGCGTAACGGCGTTGGGCGTTGTTTTCCTGACGCTCGCTATCTTTTGTCTTACGTAGAGCTATATGTCTTTTATCTTGTCACACAACAATTTATGCTCTTCGGTATCTGGTGTATTACATAATGCACACAGCGGTGACTTGCCCAATCGAATAGAGTGAAGTTTAGAGTTCGTCGCAATTTTACTGTTTACAGCAAAGTACCAGGTCAATCTGACCTACGTTGGCAGGTTCGCAGTGAATATTTTCCCATATTGTTTCCCAGTTATAACAAGGATACTTCTGTTCTACGTCGTTTCTGGGTTTGTCTTTCATGAAGTTATTGTACAGTTCTTTCACTTTCATGCTGTCTTTTTCAGGGATCCTTGCCTGTACGTAGCTGTATTCCACTAAAAAGTATTTCAAGTGGTGTAATCCGTTGGGTATGTGTTGGACATTTATAGGTGCACTGATGTCAGCAGGAGCTATTTCATTTAACAAATGTGCAACAAGGGTGCCACGTGGTTCTTTCCATTGTTTGCATATGGTAGAAAGGCACAAAGCTTGTGCTTTTTTGCTGATATCGGTTAGATTTAACCCACCACATTTCGTGGCGAGCATCAGAATGTAATATTTGAAAATACGTCCGCGGCTGACAAAATGTAATGCAGATGCGGTACTTTTCGACAAGGTCGCAGGTGGTGGCAGAAATTAACTTGGGATGTTATATATACATTTGCCACTGTTACTTTTTGAAGTTCATCGAGTTTCCTAATACTATGTACTTGTACAGAGGCGCGTATGCTGTTAAGTAATTTTCAATAATTCGCAGCAATAGTGTGCTTGATACTTCTTTTAAAATATATGCCGAGACATTCCATGGCTACAAGCTTGCGTAAGAGACCCTGCTTTTGGGTCCCAATTCCACGGCCGAAGTTGACAATCCCCTAATTTGTTCCATTAAGTTTTGCACCAGATACCTGTTCATATTTTGTTACTGTTTGTAGTGCGCGCTCTACTTTAGTGCTATTCACAACTAGGAAGCCAACATCATCATCGTACGACTTTCACGATCTTTTCTCCATGTATTTGTAGCCCTTGTAGATGTTTCATAAGGAAGGCAAGCTGAGGTTCGATTGCGATGGCGGAGAGTGACATTGACATTGGACACCCTTTTTTAATAGAGCCGGTAACGTCAATCAGGCGGCCAATGCTTCCATTGATGACAAATCTGGCTGAGTTGTTTGTTAATGTATTCTTACTACTGCAATGAATCTAGGTGGGAAGCTCATTGCGCCCATTGTCCGAAGGAGAAAACGATGATTTACCCTGTCGAAGGCTTTATCAAAGACGAGTGAGATGAGTGCACATTTTATTTTGCAGACGTCCCTGTAATCACAGAGGGTCTGGAGGATTCTCCTGTCTTTGCCCACACTTGTTTGATAAGGGCCAGTGACGCTGGTCATTGTGGTTTTCAGCCTGCGAGCGAGGATGCGGCCAAAGATTTTGTAATCGCTGTTTAAAAGCGTAATTGGCATCAGAGCGCTTGCAGTTTTCCTGTTGGTGGTTTTTGGCACTAACACTAAGAGTCCCTCACGAAATTCTTTCGGGATGTCATTTTCATGGTTTAGTAGTTCGTTGCAGATGAGAGTTAACTTGGCTTTTACGAGGCCATTGAATTTGCTATAAAATTCTACCAGAATTCCGTCTGTCCCAGGAGCCTTATTTTTCATGCTGCCATATATAGCTTCTTCGACATCTTCTTCAGTCACTTCCGAGATGAGAGTTTGTGCTTCCGCGTGGCCTACTTTGCCCTGGAGGTTGATCATTCTCGTCTTGAAGCTGTTCGTCAACTGGTTGATTCAAAATGCTGTACGATTGCCTCTTTAATCTCTCTTTGCTTCGTCAGCTTCCTTCCATCATCAGTTGTTATTTCAGAGAATATCTTGCAAGACGCCCTTTTGCTTTCACGAATGACATGATAAATGGAAGTGACCTTGTGCTGTGCTTTATTCTGGGCACGCGACCTTATTCGGTAGCCTTCCAGTTGTTCACGCCGAAGTACCAATAGTTTTGCTTTAATTTTGTTAATTCTTTCGTACTTGTTCACAACTGTTGCATCGGACTTCTACAAATCCCTTGGACACTGAAAGTAGAATTCTGTAATTGATTTGTACCAAAAGCTTTTGTCTTTTGAGTAATTTATGAAAAACCTCCGTATTTTAGGTTTGGCATGTTACAGCCACCAGTCAGTGCCAGAGTTGTAAGAGCTAAATTTGCTTTCACACTCTCTCCATACCTTGTAAAATGCCTCCTGACAAGCATGGTCTTCCAGATGTGACACGTTGAGCTTCCATGTGCCTCTACCTTGGTAGGTCTCTTGTTTTATCAGACTGACTGTGCAGCATGATCCGAGAAAACGGTAGGCCATACTTCGGACTGCAAAATGTGGTGTTCCAAATTGTGAGTGACATATGTCCTGTCGAGACGGCTCGCCGAGTGACTTGTGGTGTGGGTGAAGCCAGGGGCTACACCGTGCATATGCTCCCATGAGTCTATTAGTCTTAAGTCATTAACTATACGTTCCAGTTCAGTTCACTTATTGAAACTGGGAGTTTGGTCTTTGGCATGCAAAACACAATTCAAATCTCCTCCCAGGATAACGTGTTCATATCGGGTTCCAAATAGTGGGACAACTTCTTCTTTAAAGAACTCAGCTCTGCGGTGCCTGTTGCTGGATCCTGAAGGGGCATATACGTTAATGACTCGTACTTTATTTATTGTGGCCGCTATGCCTTTACTGTTTGGTAGTTTTACCACATCTTGGACTACTGTGCCCTCCTTCGTGATCGCATTCGGGAGGACGACGGTTCAATTCCATCTCCAACCATCCTGATTTAGGTTTTCCGTGATTTCCCTAAATCGTTTCAGGCAAATTCCGGGATGGTTCCTTTGAAAGGGCACGGCCGCTTTCCTTCCTAATCCTACCCTAACCCAAGCTTGCGCTCCGTCTCTAATGACCGCGTTGTCGACGGGACGTTAAACACTAACCACCACCACCACCACCACCACCACCCTCCTTTGTGAGCGGAGCTCTGCCCATTTCCGTTCCATGCCCTGGGTTTATAATGGCGTTGAAGCTAGTTACGTTACCGAGCTCATTGTCCGTCACTTCTTCATCCGCGTTGTTATGGTCGCTTCCGTCTGCCCAGCTGTTTGGCGTTGTCGTCGTGGGTGGGACACGAGTGGATCTTCAGGGGAGTGGCTCGCTTCTTGAGGGTGGGTGGGTGCTTCCTTTGTTAGCTTTCCTTGGACGTCTCGCTTTTCCAGCCCAGAATGGGAACGCTCCTCAGAAACTGGTGTCGCTTTCGTGTTGCCAGCCATAGTTGGCTTAAGCTACTATCTATTTCCTTTGCTTTTTGTCGGAATGTGCGAGCTGTCTTTCGCTTTCCTGCAAGGTGTGTCGGTATTCAACTTCCGGCGGACCTGCTTCCTTTACAGTTGCAGGTGCCTGTTTCGGTGGAATTTCAACTGTTTCTGTCGATTTACGGGACTCCTGCAGGTCGTTAGCTGTGACGGCACTGACGTCCATCGGAATTTCAGTGTCTGTAATACCTGTATTTTCACACGATTCAGGGGATGAGGAAGCAGTCGGCCGTCCGCGTGCCACGGGGGCGTAAGTTCCCGGCAGTGTTGTCATCGCAGGTAGCCTGGCGGACTCGCCGAACGTGCCCAGGCTTGTTACAGGCGGCACAGGTTCGCGGATGGTCGTCATAAATTACAATCTGTCTGTACCCGCAGACATTCTTGTACGACGGGATGTGCTTTTGTAACTCTATTCGAAGCTGCCGTACACCATTTAGTAGTGGAAATTTATGCGCGCTTGACCATTTCTCGGCAAAGTGGCTCAGCACTTTCCAGAAGGGTGCAATTACGGCATTAATTTGTTCTGTTTTAATCCCAAAAGGCAACTCGAAGATTCGAACTGTGCGAATGCCGAAACCAGCAAGTTGGCTCTGAGCACTATGGGACTTAACATCTATGGTCAACAGTCCCCTAGAACTTAGAACTACTTAAACCTAACTAACCTAAGGACATCACACAACAACCAGCCATCACGAGACAGAGAAAATCCCTGACCCCGCGGGGAATCGAACCCGGGAACCCGGGCGCGGGAAGCGAGAACGCTACCGCACGACCACGAGATGCGGGTAAACCAGCAAGTGCAACGGTGACTTCACCACGTTTTCATCAGAATGCTTAAATTTCGTGACACCTCCGGAAGACTGAACTATTTTCTCGCACAACTCGGCACTACGCAATTTTACAAACACGACACAAGCTACAATCGACAGGTGGATGCCTATTATATCATTAAAGGACACCTTCACATCTTCTTCTAACCAATTCTCTACTTCAAACGACTTGGGTCGAGCATATCGAGGATCAAAGGTAAGTTTCAATGTATGTTTTCGACTTGGTTGGGCCATCACTGCATACTACACAACTTCTCGAGGTGTTCTATAAACCGAGCTATAAGCCGGAGGAAGCGCGAGACAGCACGCGGAAGCGCAGAGGGCACAGCGCACACCACACTACGTCCTACCTCCACGCCGTCCGTCGGCGAACTGACCGCGCTGACCATTCAGCTATCGGGACGGGCTGTGATTAAGTTGAATGCATATATAGATAAAACATTTATTTTGACAGAAATCGTATTGTCATTGCCAAAGGTTAGAACACAAAGACAGAAAGTGGTACAGATCGGTACGTATTTGCATCTGCGGGAGTATGTTGAACCTCTAACTGCAAGAAACTGTTCAGAGTGAAGGCTGAAGTCGCTGAACGTCCTTAAAAATGAGTAAACTTTCCCTACAATTCGCCTTGCTTTTTCAGGTGGGTCTGTCCCTACTCACAACCTGCAAGTGGCTGTAAAATCAGTCGCCCTGTACAAACCACCAGCAGCAGGGTCTACCTCACTCGGACGAAAACCCCTTGCTGCTGAGGCGAAGTCCGCTCCAGGTGACGCCTGGCTGGAGAGATGCGGCAAGTGAAGTGAGTTCTTTCCGTCTGCTTTTGACAAGGAAGACTCTGCGATTCTCTACCGTCACGTAATTTTATTGGCTGAATAATGAATATTGCGAGTGCAGTCCAGTGGGGAGCTGTCCTGAAAAGGCGCCGGTCTCCCTTCCTCACTCTCAACTCAGGTCAAGCAGTGACGAAATTCGTTGTGTTTGGCGCTCCAGAACTGTGTCCCACTCTCTAAGTTCCAGTGCTGGCCAATAAAGGTGGACTTCTGCAAACAGAGTTGTGCTTCTTGCTTCCACCTCTATATTTAGCTTTTTTTTGTATATTGGTCAACATTGTGATTTTTGGACGGGCCCGAACACGGTGGCGGTGTCTCACGACTTTCAAACGCGCCCTAAACTTGCGGTCCCCACTCTTACCGTCGTGTGTACTTCGGCGAGTCGAGACCGCACGCCGTCCCCTGCACAGGAGCCTGTCCCCGCGGACCCTGCCACGGCAGCACTCTCTCGTCCCCAGACCACACAGCGTCCCGCTGCCCCGCACAGCCTGCGTTGTGACTTTCACTGCGTCCGGTGACAAATACCCCAGCTGAAAGTGTTGTCCAGTCAGCCCACCTGGCTGATTCCTCGCACGTGCGAGACTCCTGACGGTGGTGCTTCACTGCCGGTTTACGAACCACGCTGCACAATCCCTCGCTAACACCCAGCTGCAAGATACGTTCACAGAGGCTTCTTATTCAAGTTTGGGCACTCCAAAATTGTAATCTGCATATTTAAGCAATGATAATCACCCATATCAGATTCATGTTACGTTTATCGGTGGGGGATAATTTATGCCGATTTCATTTGTCTTCTTATTTTGGGTTTTGCTACAATTACAGGTCAGTTTGGGAAAAGCGTTTGACAATGTATACCACTGCTGGCTGTTAAAGTAAGTACGATCATATGGAATAGCAGATATCTGAGCGGTTCGAAGACTTTTTAAGATATAGAACCTAGTACGTTGTCCTCGACGGCGAATGTTCATCAGGGACTAGTGTATCGTCAGGAGTACCACAGGGAAGTGTGGTAGGACCAGTATTGTTCTATATACAGCGTGGTCCATTGATCGTGACTGGGCCAAATATTTCACGAAATAACTATCGCCCGCATCTCGTGGTCGTTCGGTAGCGTTCTCGCTTCCCACGCCCTGGTTCCCGGGTTCGATTCCCGGCGGGGTCAGGGATTTTCTCTGCCTCGTGATGGCTGGGTGTTGTGTGATGTCCTTAGCTTAGTTAGGTTTAAGTATTTCTAAGTTCTAGGGGACTGATGACCATAGATGTTAAGTCCCATAGCGCTCAGAGCCATTTGAACCATTTGAAATAAGCATCAAACAAAAAAACTACAAAGAACGAAACTTGTCTAGCTTGAAGGGGAAACCACATGGCGCTGTGGTTGGCTCGGTAGATAGCGCTGCCATAGGTCAAACGGACATCAACTGCGTTTTTTTAAATAGGAACCCCCCTTTTTTATTCCATATTCGTGTAGTACGTAAAGAAATATGAATGTTTTAATTCGATCACTTTTTTCGCTTTGTGATAGATGGTGCTGTGATAGTCGCAAACATGTGACTCACAATTTTAGTCGAATAGTTGGTAACAGGTAGTTTTTTTAAAAATTAAAATACAGAACGTAGGTACGTTTGAACATTTTATTTCGGTTGTTCCAATGTGATACATGTACCTTTGTGAACTTATCATTTCTGAGAATGCATGCTGTTACAACGTGATTACCTATAAATACCACATTAATGCAACAAATGCTCAAAATGATGTCCGTCAACCTCAATGTATTTGGCAATACGTGTAACGACATTCCTCTCAACGGCGAGTAGTTCGCCTTCCGTAATGTTCGCACATGCATTGACAATGCGCTGACGCATGTTGTCAGGCGTTATCGGTGGATGACGATAGCAAATATCGTTCAACTTTCACCACAGAAAGAAATCCGGGGACGTCAGATCCGGGGAACGTGTGGGCCACCGTATGGTGCTTCGACGACCAATCCACCTGTCATGAAATACGCTATTCAATACCGCTTCAACCGCCATTCCGTCATGCAGTGAAACATCTTATAGTGACATCGGTAGAACATTACGTAGAAAACCATTTAGATTGCCATCGATAAAATGGGGGCCAATTATCCTTCCTCCCATAATGCCGCACCTTACATTAACCCGCCAAGGTCGCTAATGTTCCACTTTTCGCAGCCATCGTGGATTTTCCGTTGCCCAATAGTGCATATTATGCCGGTTTACCTTACCGCTGTTGGTGAATGTCGCCTCGTCGCTAAATAGAAGGCGTGCAAAAAAATCTGTCATCGTCCCGCAATTTCTCTTGTGCCTAGCGGCTCAACTGTACAGACCTTCAAAGTCTTCGCCATGCAATTCCTGCTGCATAGAAACATGGCACGGGTGCAGTCGATGTTGATGCAGCATTCTCAACACCGACGTTTTTGAGATTCCCGATTCTCGCGCAGTTTGTTGGATGATGTCGTCCAGGATACCGAGGAGCATACATAGCACACGGCCATTGGACATTTTAATTACAATAGCCATACATCAACACGATATCGACCTTTCCCGCAGTTGGTAAATGGCCCATTTTAACACGGGTAATTTATAACGAAGCAAATACAATGTTACGTGATACCAAGTACTTATACGTTTGTGACTATTACAGGGCCATCTGTAGCAAAGCGAGAAAAGTGGTCCAACTGAAACGTTCGTGTTTCTTTACGTACTACACGAATATGTAATGAAAATGGAGGTTCCTATTTAAAAAAATCGCAGTTGATATCCGTTTCACCTATGGCAGCGCCATCTAGCGGGCCAACCATAGCGCCATGTGGATTTCCCCTTCAAGCTAGACGAGTTTCGTTCTTTGTAGTTTTTTCGTTTGATGCTTATTTCGTGAGATATTTGGCTCGGTCGCTATCAATGGACCACCCTGTATACATAAGTTCTATGGCAGACAGGGTGGACAGAAGTCTCGGACAGGATTTCCAGCTAGTGTGATGAATGGCAGCTAGATCTGAAAGTGGAAAAATGTAAGTTAATGCGGACGAGTAGGAAGATCAGACCTGTAATGTCCGCATACAGCACTAGCAGTGTCCTGTTCGACAGAGTCATCCCGCTTAAATATGTGGGCGTGATGTTTCAAAGCGATATGAAATGCAACTAGCGTATAAGGATTGTGGCTGGAAAGGCGAATGCCCGACTTGTGTTTATTGGTAGAATTCTAGAAAAGTGTGGTCCATCTGTAAAGAAGACAGCATGTAGGACGCTGGTATGACCTGTTCTTGAGTACGGCTCGAATGTTTGGTGCCCGTACCAGGTCGGATTGAAGAAAGGCGTCCAAGTAATTCTGAGGCAGGCAGCTAGATTGGTTACTGGTACGTTCGAGCAACAGGCAAGTGTGTACGGACGCAGGAGGAGCTGGCCACTCTTCGCGAACAGCTGAGCGTGTTGATGGCCGCGGTCAGCCGTCTTCAGGCTGCTGCCTCGGAGTGTAGCGGCAGTGGGGAGTCTGGTGCGTCGCAAGGTACACCCCAGGTGTTACATGCTTCACCCACTGTCCCTGCTGTCGAGATATCTTCGCGGGTACCGGGCGCGGTTGGGCCACCCTCTCCCCAAGGGGAGTGGCGGGTTCAGCGGCGTTCGCGGCGCACGAGGCGGAGGGTCAATGTGGAGGCTGGCCGTGTGGCATCGCCCGCTCTGCCTGTGAGTGGACATGTGGCAGCTCCTTCAGCAAGGTCCGAGCAGGCACATGGGGGGAGGGGTTTATTAGTTATTGGGAGCTCCAACGTTAGGCGGGTGATGGAGCCCCTTAGGGAAATAGCGGAAAGGTCGGGGAAGAAGGCCAGTGTTCACTCTGTCTGCTTGCCGGGGGGTCTCATCCGAGATGTGGAGGAGGCCCTACCGGCGGCGATAGAGAGCACTGGGTGCACACGACTGCAAATTGTTGCTCATGTCGGCACCAATGACTCCTGCCGACTGGGTTCAGAGGTCATCCTCAGTTCGTACAGGCGGCTGGCGGAGTTGGTGAAGGCGGAAAGCCTCGCTCGCGGGGTGGAATCAGAGCTAACTATTTGTAGTATCGTTCCCAGAACCGATCGCGGTCCTCTGGTTTGGAGCCGAGTGGAAGGCTTAAACCAGAGGCTCAGACGATTCTGCGGAGAGCTGGGGTGCAAATTTCTCGACCTCCGCTATCGGGTGGAGAAATGTAGGGTCCCCCTGAATAGGTCAGGCGTGCACTACACGCCGGAAGCGGCTACGAGGGTAGCGGAGTACGTGTGGAGTGCACATGGGGTTTTTTTAGGTTAGAGAATTCCCTCCCTAGGCCCGACAAGACGCCTCCTGAGACGCGGCAAGGCAGTAGGCAAAATGCAACAAGGAATAACAATATTAATGTGCTTATAGTAAACTGCAGGAGCGTCTATAGAAAGGTCCCAGAACTGCTCTCATTAATAAACGGTCACAACGCCCATATAGTACTAGGAACAGAAAGTTGGCTGAAACCAGACGTAAACAGTAATGAAATGCTAAACTCGGATTGGAATGTATACCGCAGAGATAGGCTGGACAGTGAAGGGGGAGGCGTGTTTATAGCGATAAGAAGTGCAATAGTATCGAAGGAAATTGACGGAGATTCGAATTGTGAAATGATTTGGGTGAAGGTCACGGTTAAAGCAGGCTCAGACATGGTAATTGGATGTCTCTATAGGCCCCCGGGCTCAGCAGCTGTTGTGGCTCAGCACCTGAAGAATAATTTGGAAAATATTTCGAGTAGATTTCCCCACCATGTTATAGTTCTGGGTGGAGATTTTAATTTGCCGGATATAGACTGGGAGACTCAGACGTTCATAACGGGTGGCAGGGACAAAGAATCTAGTGAAATATTTTTAAGTGCTTTATCTGAAAACTACCTTGAGCAGTTAAACAGAAAACCGACTCGTGGCGATAACATATTAGACCTTCTGGTGACAAACAGACCCGAACTATTTGAATCAGTTAATGCAGAACAGGGAATCAGCGATCATAAAGCGGTTACTGCATCGATGATTTCAGCCGTAAATAGAAATATTAAAAAAGGTAGGAAGATTTTTCTGTTTAGCAAAAGTGACAAAAAGCAGATTTCAGAGTACTTGGTGGCTCAACACAAAAGTTTTGTCTCAAGTACAGACAGTGTTGAGGATCAGTGGACAAAGTTCAAAACCATGGTACAATATGCGTTAGATGAGTATGTGCCAAGCAGGATCGTAAGAGATGGGAAAGAGCCACCGTGGTACAACAACCGAGTTAGAAAACTGCTGCGGAAGCAAAGGGAACTTCACAGCAAACATAAACATAGCCAAAGCCTTGCAGACAAACAAAAATTACGCGAAGCGAAATGCAGTGTGAGGAGGGCTATGCGAGAGGCTTTCAATGAATTCGAAAGTAAAGTTCTATGTACTGACTTGGCAGAAAATCCTAAGAAATTTTGGTCCTATGTCAAAGCGGTAGGTGGATCAAAACAAAATGTCCAGACACTCTGTGACCAAAATGGTACTGAAACAGAGGATGACAGACTAAAGGCCGAATTACTAAATGTCTTCTTCCAAAGCTGTTTCACAGAGGAAGACTGCACTGTAGTTCCTTCTCTAGATTGTCGCACAGTTGACAAAATGGTAGATATCGAAATAGACGACAGAGGGATAGAGAAACAATTAAAATCGCTCAAAAGAGGAAAGGCCGCTGGTCCTGATGGAATACCAGTTCGATTTTACACAGAGTACGCGAAGGAACTTGCCCCCCTTCTTGCAGCGGTGTACCGTAGGTCTCTAGAAGAGCGAAGCGTTCCAAAGGATTGGAAAAGGGCACAGGTCATCCCCGTTTTCAAGAAGGGACGTCAAACAGATGTGCAGAACTATAGACCTATATCTCTAACGTCGATCAGTTGTAGAATTTTGGAACACGTATTATGTTCGAGTATAATGTCTTTTCTGGAGACTAGAAATCTACTCTGTAGGAATCAGCATGGGTTTCGAAAAAGACGGTCGTGTGAAACCCAGCTCTCGCTATTCGTCCACGAGACTCAGAGGGCCTTAGACACGGGTTCACAGGTAGATGCCGTGTTTCTTGACTTCCGCAAGGCGTTTGACACAGTTCCCCACAGTCGTTTAATGAACAAAGTAAGAGCATACGGACTATCAGATCAATTGTGTGATTGGATTGAGGAGTTCCTAGATAACAGAACGCAGCATGTCATTCTCAATGGAGAGAAGTCTTCCGAAGTAAGAGTGATTTCAGGTGTGCCCCAGGGGAGTGTCATAGGACCGTTGCTATTCACAATATACATAAATGACCTGGTGGATGACATCGGAAGTTCACTGAGGCTTTTTGCAGATGATGCTGTGGTGTATCGAGAGGTTGCAACAATGGAAAATTGTACTGAAATGCAGGAGGATCTGCAGCGAATTGACGCATGGTGCACGGAATGGCAATTGAATCTCAATGTAGACAAGTGTAATGTGATGCGAATACATAGAAAGATAGGTCTCTTATCATTTAGCTACAAAATAGCAGGTCAGCAACTGGAAGTAGTTAATTCCATAAATTATATGGGAGTACTCATTAGGAGTGATTTAAAATGGAATGATCATATAAAGTTGATCGTCGGTAAAGCAGATGCCAGACTGAGATTCATTGGAAGAATCTTAAGGAAATGCAATCCGACAACAAAGGAAGTAGGTTACAGTACGCTTGTTCGCCCAATGCTTGAATACTGCTCAGCAGTGTGGGATCCGCACCAGGTAGGGTTGATAGAAGAGATAGAGAAGATCCAACGGAGAGCAGCGCGCTTCGTTACAGGATCATTTAGTAATTGCGAAAGCGTTACGGAGATGATAGATAAACTCCAGTGGAAGACTCTGCAGGAGAGACGCTCAGTAGCTCGGTACGGGCTTTTGTTAAAGTTTCGAGAACATACCTTCACCGAAGAGTCAAGCAGTATATTGCTCCCTCCTACGTATATCTCGCGAAGAGACCATGAGGATAAAATCAGAGAGATTAGAGCCCACACAGAAGCATACCGACAATCCTTCTTTCCACGTACAATACGAGACTGGAATAGAAGGGAGAACCGATAGAGGTACTCAGGGTACCCTCCGACACACACCGTCAGGTGGCTTGCGGAGTATGGATGTAGATGTAGATGTAGATGTTTTGGAGATGCTTCAGGAACTCTGATGAGAATCCCTGGAGGGAAGACGACGTTGTTTCCGGGAATGCTACTGAGAAAATTTAGAGTACCTGCATATTTTCGAGTACAACAGGATAGTAACTGACTAGTAGCGGCACGGGATACTCTGGAACATGCACCATAAGGTTGATTGCGGAGTATAGATGTAGATATAGATGTATCTGTAACAGGTGATGCCTACCTGATGCTAAGGTGGCCGTATGTCATTTTTGTGACGTTCTACAGTTCTCCTACAAGTCCTCTGCCGATCACCTCTCGCTGAGGTATTTCTGCTACTTGATGTTTCCTGCTGTCGCTAAATCCAGACACCTGTGTGAAACGAGTTCGGGAATTCGATTTCGCACCGTCTGTAAGCTGTGGATACGTCGGCTGCATATCGCCAGGCAAAAGTTGCGTAGTCCAGAGCTTGTCACAGTGACATCTTGGGCAGGACCACTGGAAGATGCCGTCTGAGGGCTGAAGTAGGGTCAGAGGTCCAGCAGCGGGCACGAGACACACAGCTGGTGCAGCCTGCCCACCGTCTTTCCCCACCCGCTGCACGTGTTTGCTCCGTGTGTGGGGCTCCTGTCGAGAGTCGCGCCCAAATCTTCGCCATCGCACAGCTCCACCACCGCGTAGCAGGCCTCAGGTCCGCGGGGCGTTTGGCCGACCCGCTAGGGCGAACGCTTGGCTCCCCACTGCACTGATGGCCAACCTAACCTCCCTCCAGCCGCCCGCCGCGGTCCACAGGCCCCTCCTGCGCTGCGTGCACGTGGCAAAGCCCAGAACTGGCTCGCCTCTCTGTCAGCTAAAAGCGACAAACTTGACGTCGACAGTGAGTTTCCATCAGAGACGAGGGTATCGTCACGAATCCCCGAGGGAATTTGTGTCAGGAGCACTCTCGTTCTGCACCTACATAAATGATCTGAGGGTCAGGAGGAGCAACATTCTGCGGCTGTTTGCTGGTGACGCTCGGGTGTGCGTAAAGATGTCGACGTTGAGTGGCGGGGATAAAAGACGACTCGGACAAAATTTCTGTTTGGTGTGATGAATGGTAGCTTGTTCTCAATGTAGAAAAATGTGTGTTAAAACAGCCGACCAGGAAAAACAGCCACGTACTTTCGTACGTAATTAGCGTTGCAAGACGCCCCGTATCTCGCGGGGCGTCCAGTATTTCCCACATACTGTGTCCTGTATTTCAACCTAGTTCGATTACTATTGCTGCAGCTGGCATGTTGCCATCGTGGAGATACGGCTATCTCAGCTGTCAGTGTATGACTGTGCTGGGCGGGGCCGACACCCACCGATTCCCAGGCGCCGCTCGCGTATGTTTGCCGCTGTCTGTTTTACGGCTTCCTATTTTTTTATTAGTCATCTCACTTTATTTCTACTATTTTGTGTTTCACATTTTTGTTCGTTCGCTAACTCGTTGAAGTGCTACGTGAACGCGTGTTAACAGTACTGGAAGGAGAGTATTCACGGGTTTGCCGCCGGATCCGTGATGACTATTTACAACACGTCCGCCGGGAAACCTCGACGAGTCACAATACTGGAAGGAAATTTTAATTCCACTCTCGATTGTGATTATAGTTTAAAACTTTGTTCATCGTTTTGCGAAAACTGCTGAGTGTTGATCGTGTTCGCTTGTGAATTATATCTAAAACTAAAGACAGAATCAGTAATTTAAGCGACGGTGACACGGATAATTCGTCTAGAAGTGGTAGACTACCTTGTAAGAAAGCCAATAGGCTTTCTAACTATATACCGAACCTGGTTAGGACAAGACGAAGAAAACGTCTACAAGGCGTACTGTCGCCTGTGCAGTGGAGGTTACTCGTGTGCTCGCGCAGGAATTGCTGACGTAAAACAACACGCATGTGCCAAATCTCACACGACTATTGTTAGCAATAGAGCATCAAGTACCTTATTCAAATATTTCTCGAAGCCAGGACAGCCTGCCTCGGACACGGACAAGATTACTGCTGAAGAACTCTCGTCTGTTTATCACACGGTGAAGCGTTCTCTTAGTTACAACATTATGCATTGTTGACACAAATTATTACCATATATTGCAGTGATGCAAACTCGCTCAAAGTTTTAGCTGAGGAAGAACGTAAGCGGAAGTTACGGTATGCGAAGTAGTGGCCAAAGAACCTGTTAAAATATTTTTAAAAAACTACAGACATATGCGAGTAATAAGAAAAATAGGAAAATGTCTTCAATTTGCTTACCATTCCTTGTTTATGATACTGGTGTTGAAAACCATCTGTAGGAATTTGTAGAATGTAAAGCTGAATGTGCATACCAAGTTTCTAACTTATTAAGAGACACATTGGAGAAGAATGAATTGTCTTTAAAAAAATTTCGCTCTTCGCTGCTGACAACTCTAATGTAAACTTCGGCTGAAACCATTCAATTTTTACACTTATTTTAACTGAAAAAGATAAAATTTTTAAAGCTGGTTGCCCCCTACATATTCTTTACAGTTTTGTAAAATACAGTAATGATAAGCTGGAAGTGGATGAGAATATTTGATACTGAAAATAGGCAGTCACTTCAGCAGATTTGCAAAACAAAGATCGGACTTGCAACTCTAATTTGAAGCGAATGCGATACAATGGGAAGAACTAATAAAACATGTTGCCACGAGGCTTTTATCTCTCGGTCCTTTTACCGAAACAGTATTAAAAATATGGCCTCTACTAGAATCTTATTTTCTGGAATTCCGCAATAAATTTCCTCGTCTATTAGAAAAGAGAACCAAATGTGAAGCAGAAGAGAACTTTGGCGTATTAATAGTTTCTGCGTAGCATAATGTTGTCGGTATAAACAACGACGAAGAATACTGAATCAGATTCTTCGTCAGTTGTTGAGATGCATACTGAAATGCTCAGGATTCGCTAAAAAGATTGAGTAAAGAATGAAAGACAACTTTTTCTGAAGTAAGGCAAGAGAATTAAGTACTGACCCACAAGAAAATATTCGGAATGATTTTCTAAACTTATGCACCAGCTTTGTAGGATATTTATTACCATGGTACGATTTTTCAGAAAACAACACTGTTTTGCAAGATGAAGTTTTTCAACTTAAAATTACCAATAAAATACGACTATTCTGAAAAAGCTGAAGAACTTTTAAGGATCGATCAACTGAACATGGTCTCCTTATGTGAAGAATTTAAAATAGTTGAAAGAAGCCTGGACATGCCACAGTCTTTTGATGACAAAATAGGCGTGCTACGAGAAATGGAAGAAAGTCATGAAGTGGTTTCCCAAGAATGAGATGGCATTAAAAGGGACTGATGTACGAAATGAATGAACACCGAATTTGATAGAAAGTCAAGTAATGATCATTTCCAACTATGATTATAGCTGCATAGATTTTTTGAAGTATGTAAAAATCAAACAAAAGCGTGTTCAAACTTACACGTTTTTCACTAAAACATTATAAAGACCAATAAATCACAAAAATAATTTTGGTTTCTCATTTGTCTCGGGTAAAAAATGAAATCCCCTTTTGTTACCCAGCTGAACATACGCTCCTTACAGGGTAAAGGAAATCTGCTAACTGTACACAATATCTGCGCGTGCTGCCTGACTCAGTCACGTCGGTGAAGTAGCGGGCGTAATGAAGTTGAACGAGCGAGCGAGCGCTCGAAGGCGAAGGATCCACTTCAGTTCATCGAGAGAATTTTAGGACGAGGCGGTTCAGCTATAAAGGAGACCGTGTACAGGACCCTAATGCTACCAATTCTTGAGTACAGTTCAGGGTCGGCTGCTAGATTACCGACCGGTAGCTTCGATTAACACGCAAATGCTACGGAAATGCTTCAGAAACTCAAATTTGGCGTCCCTGGAGGGAAGTCGACGTTCGTTTCGAGGAATGCTATTGAGAAAATTTAAACGACCAGCATGTGAAGCGATTGCAGAACGATTCTACAGCCGCCAATATACATTTGGCTTATAATAAAATGAATTAAATTAGTGACCGTACAGAGGGATATAGACAGGTGCTTACCTCTCACTATATTTGGGAGTGGAACACGATTTGATTATTAGCGCTGCAAGGTACCCTCCGCCATGCAGAATCCGGTGGCTTGCGGATTACGTCGATGCGAAGTACTGCCGCATCATACGGAGATGTGTCTATTCTAACACATACATCGAGGGCATTTAGCTGCAAAACTCTGCATTTCCACACCGTTTATGTGTCGGAACGTTAACGAACACGGTTCGCCGCAGACGCAACACCTTACCGAGCGTGGTGGCCCCACGGCTAGCACAATGGACGACGCTTCGTACCCGTGTCCGGCCACCTTGACTTAGCTTTCGCGTGTTTTCTCTAGATTCTTCAGGCAAATGGCGGGACGGTTCCATTAAAAGGATGCTTCCCTCTCAATCCTTCCCTAATGGGACCAATTAACAAGATTTTTGTCCCCTCCCCCAAATCAACCAACCAACCATTCCCACTACCGTGTAATAAACTTACTGGCATGGGTTTTAGAGAGTAAAAACTCTGTGCCAAACGCCATGTTGCTTTGTACGCTTCCAAACTCATAAACGGCGTGTGAAGTCACATGATCGACATTTCGTCGTCCGTCTTCAGTATCTCGACTGCAGTTAAATCTGAGAACTGAGTTGCAGACAGAATTACTTAGTATTGCGTCAGTTGCAAACACCTGAAAGGTTCATAAATTAAATTCCTTTTCCGTATCCCTCCTTAGTGTCCTTTGCGTCACAGACTGAATGACAAAGGGACGCGCCACAATGCCGTCTCACCCGTTCCCTGGCGGTGCCTCCTTCTCACGCTTATAACTAACTACATTCTTGCTTTTTTACAAATTCTGCTCAACCTTTTGCTGCCCGCATATTACCCCTGCCACCTTCAGAATTTCAAAGACATCGGTACAGTCACCGTTGCCAAATTTGTCGGAATTTCATCTTCAATGGGCGGCTTGAATTTTAATTTTCGTGAAAAACTAATTTCATCTTTTGCAAATGTTTTCAGAATAGCTCATATTGAAACATATATGTGTACGTCAGTAGAATATCTGGTGGACATTCGTCAGTAAGTTGAACCGTTCCAGTTTTAGGACGATCCGACGCAGCCGATCTCAGTAACTTCTCTGTGCAGGCTTATGGGTTGCAGTTACAGACAGTTCTCTGAAGCTGATGTGGTGAAGGGCTAACCTCATCGATACCTATTTGCATTACAAAGAACAACTGCAGGATGTTGTGTTTTGCGTATTGATTTTACCTAGCGACTTTTCGATACCGTTATGATTACTCGTATAGGATGAACCAAACGTTTCAGAGGCTGTTCAGGAATACGTTCTGAGTATTTTGGTACAGGGGTAGCAGAAATACCGGGAGAAATGCTTGCTTCAACATAAAGGCAGACGCTACACAAGCTTCAGGTTTGCGCTGTTGTGTTGGACCGTGAACGGTACCTTTGCAATGTGCTCTATGCTTTGCAAGTGTCAGTTTGTTGCCTGGCTAGTGGAATTCCTTAACTTCGTCTACTTTGTGATCATCAGTGCCGATGTTAAGTTTCTCGCTATTGTCATTTCGGCTAATTCCCATTACTTTCTTCTTCGATTTAGTCTCCTTCCATGTTCGACTGTTCGTTCCATTCAGCAGATTCTGTAATACTTTTTCACTTTCGTTATCCTCACCTAATCTTATCATTGATATCCTTTCACCTTGAACTTTAATTACAGTCTTAGCGCTTCTTTTATTTCCGTCATTGCATTTTCGATTAATAGATTGAACGGTAGGGACGAAAACTACATTCCCGCCTTGAACTGTTTTTGATCCGAGCACTTCGCATTTGGTCTTCCACTCTTATTGTTCCCTCTCGGATCTTGTAGATATGGTGTATTACCCGTCTTTACTTATAGCTTACACCTTTTTCCCTCAGAATTTCCAACATAGGATAGTGACGAAAAATAAGATGACTACAGCTGGAAAAGTCACTGCTCAACTGAACGTTGCGGTCGCGAATCCTTTCAGCATCAAAACAACAGCGATTTCCGTATGCAAATTCCAAGTGCCGACAACATAAAAACGCGCTGCGAAGCAATAAAGCCTGGACTATGGAGGAATGGAACAAAGTCATTTGCTCGGATTACTGAAATACAGCGGGCTCGCTGAAAATTTGGGTGGCCATTTCGTGGGATTCCATGGGTCCCTTGGGAACTGTGCAATGTCACGTTACCGCCAAGGATTATGTGACCATTTTGGCTGACTATTTCCGTACCGTGTTGCAATATTTGTTTCCCACAGGCGATGCTGTATTCGAAGACGACAGACCCCCTGTTCACAAAGCTCGTGTCTTCCAGACAGAGTTTCATTAGTACGGGGATGAACTGACGCATATGCGTTGGCCACCCCAGTGACAAGGCCTCAGTATCATTGAGCCCCTGTGGTCACATTCGGAGAGAAGGTGCGTGGCCGCTATCGCCCTCACCCTTACCTGTACTTGCCACTATTCTGCAGGGAGAAGAATGGCGAAAGAGTCTCTCGGAGACCAGACAGGTGTCCTAGCCTGTATTAGACATGGAGTGCTTTGTGCTTTGGTGTTTACATATTTCTGTCCAACACGGACGCACGGTCTCCGGTGCTTCGTTATAGAGTAATAATATAATTACGATTTATTCGGTTTGCTACCGCGAACATCCACGTTTCTGTGTCAATACCTTGAAAACAGCGGAGAAGCCTGTAACACGAAATAAGTTAGCACAGTGTGTTCGGTGTGTTCCGTCTGTGTACTGTGGAGCACATGACAAGTGCAGAACGGTTCCGTTGCGGCTGTCATTCACAATGACCGCGCTGCACGCCCCAGAAGTACAGCAGCTTGGGACCAGGCCCGTGCAAGTGTCGGCCGGAATCTGGTGGACCGGGCTCTCCTCGTGCCCCCGGAGGGACGAGTCCGTCGGCGTCGCGTGTGGAGCCGCCAAGTGCGCTGACTCTGCACGGCGCCGCCGGCACCGAGGGTGGCTCAGTACTCAGAAGGCGTCCCTCAACAACCCACCAAAGTTTGTCGCGGGAGGTCTCCTTCACCCTGGGTATTGCGTAGAAGGTACTTCAATGAACTGTTGAAGTTAAATAACAATTCACTCACAAACAACCCCTCAGTCTCGTGTATTCATTCCACGAGTCTCTCAGTTCGCCGAACCGTTGTACAAGGCAGTGGAATCAGCCGATGTATGCGGCTGAAAGAACGTCAAGTTCGCTGAATGTTCAGTCGTTCTGGGATCATAAAAACGCGAATATTTCACTGGAGTAACTCTTGTAGTGGCCGTCATACGAAACCTGAAGCACAGCCATCTCGGCCGCTCCAACCCGCATACCGCCCCGTCACACTATATTTTCCCTCTTGTGAACAGAATATCACCTCGTTAGTGGGAACATAGAGATGAAAAGTGTGAAATATATCCAGCTAATCCGACATGTCGGTCAACAGAATCTCTAGATAAATACTCAGGCTTACTGCTGACAGAACGCAAGTTCAATTGTATAATAATTCGAGCTAGGTGCTGCTCTTATCTAAGTTTTCCCAACTCCATCCATTATTACTCTGATAGGTCACTTATTGAGTTCCTGATATTCCGCCATAAACGGCTCGTTACTACCACTTAGTATCCGAGAAGTACAATCTCCTAACATTATATTGAAATTGAAGAGTTTTTCATTCCAGAGAAAAATTTCTAATAATATTTTTATTAATATAAATTTCTAATACTATTTTAATAATATATCCGGCATGTTATTGGGTTCATCTATTCTGCGCTGCATGGTGTCGTGGTAGCAAAGATGGACCTCGCCATGGACGTCGGGAGTGAAATTGCGCATCGTGCAGCCTATTGCGCAAAGTTTGAATCATAGCACGACGTCCTGTGGCTGCACGAAAAGCATCATTCAAGAAGGTGGCGTCGCTGCCAGGCTCCTCCAAGCCGTAATTCGTCGGTAGCGGGCGTCCACTATAGCAGTAACCCTGGGCGGCCTGAGCGACGCATCTCGTCCACAGTTCCTGTCTCTCTCTCTCTCTCTCTCTCTCTCTCTCTCTATCTATCTCCTCCATGTCCGAGCAACATCGCTTTAGTTTTCTCCGAGACGCCTGTAAACTTTCGTTGTTGCGAGACCTTCCAGACACAAAGTAACAATGCTAACGCTATCGAACTGCGGTATTGACCGTCTAGGCAAAGTTGAACTACACACAAGACAAGCCATCTACCTCCTTCATGGTGGAATGACTGGAACTGATAAGCTGTCGGACCCCCTCCGTTGAATAGACGCTGCTCATGCATGGTTGTTTACATCATTGGACGGGTTTAGTGACATCTCTGAACAGTCAAAGGGACTGTGTCTGTGATACAATATCCACAGTCAACGTCTATCTTCAGGAGTTCTGGAAACCTGGCCGATGCAAAACATTTTTTGATGTGTGTATCATTGTTATTCTTGTGTATAGGATGTTCCCCAACTTTTATTGCGAATATATTATCAGAGACTCTGTACGAAACTGATGAAGTATTAGAGCACTCCACTTTATGTTCTTTAGATTGGTCCCGCAGCTGTAGTTTTAGTCAACATGGGATACTGGATGCTGGGTAGTTGTGTTAATCGTAGGAATGAAAGATGTTTCAAATCTGAACATTTTAGTGGTCCAGAAGGATATTTGCTCACTACTGATTACTTCTCGGTATTATATGAACATTAGAGGGATTATTTTTTAGTACTACAGCACACCCTTCTTTGTAATCACAGGATTCGCCAGGCTGAGGGACATAATAACAAATGGATATATCGAAACGCTTGGCTTAACTTGTTGGTCACGTTAAAATTTAGGAATTTATTGTAAAAAATTAAACAATGGAACAGGTGTTCTTAGACCAACAAGTGAGGTAGAAGACTATTAAAAAAGAAAAAGTTATCATGAGAAGGGTGTAGTACTGATTGGGGTGGGAACAGATACGTGCTGATGTTTACTTTTCTCTCACTACATACGCGAACATACCATGACAGGAGGTCGCAAACATTCGTATAAGACACCCTCGACCATGTACTGTACAGGGCTTTGCTGTGTTTCTATGTACACGTATGGCTCTAACTCTAACAGGGAAAATAGGATAACTAAGAGGTTCGTGAGGCACAAAAGGGGAATCATAAGGCTTTTTATGTCCTGGAACTATGTACAAACTTCTGTGACACATAACCTGCTTTACCAGAAGATGTGTCATCACTGAAGAATATTGCAGAATCTAACCAAACAGGCAAATGACCTAGAGTCTGCATCGCTAATCCAACGATACTTGGTTAACCTAAGTAGTGGGGTACTGGGAGTATTGGGACAATCCTGATATCAAATTACTATAAAATTGATATGAAAATTAATTAAATTGTTCAATTTTATCCTCTCCAAGTACACCGACCACCATCACCACCACCACCACCACCATCACCACCACCACCAGATGATGTCATGTTTTTTTCTCAGCCTACACATGGGTCCCCATATCTTCCCCCATCCCTGCCCCTCACCCTCCACCACCCCCACATGCCCTGTCGATGAAAATTTCGAATTTTGGCGGGAATTTCGAATTTTGACAGGAATTTTGAGTTTTGACGCGAATTTCTTGTCCAAGGGTTGTGCTTATGTTCCACCCCTCCCAAAAACCAGGAACTGGCGGTAATTTAAAAATAGCACGGTAATTTAAAAATGGCAGTGTCCTTTCGGGGAATCGAACCCTGGTCTTCTTGGATGGAAAGCCCAAGTACAGCCCCCAACACATGGAAGCTGCCCAAATTCAGGAGAAGGAGGTTAACTTAGTGTACTTTATTTATTTGGTTGGGAAATTGAAGTAAAGATCACTCCAAATTACATAATTAAACATACAGACTTCTTCTTATTACAGAAATATATGTGCAGCACAATACAGCTAAAAAATTGACAATGTCATACAACTGGTGTTATCCTGCTGGGAAAAAATTTCAGAATATCATTCGAAACCAATGGCAGCCACACACAAACACTTACCCTCACCTAGTAACTGGTGGGAAAAAGGCTGGCGTGTAAGGCATTATTATTATTATTATTATTATTATTATTGTTATTATTTTGAGGCGAATTATATTCAAGATGCTCGTCTGGGACAGAGAGGAGTTTAATAAGTGTATTATTTGTAAGCATTTACCCGACGACAGTCCATATCATTGTTTGACGTCAGAGGTTGCTACAGATGCCTTCTCGACAATCACTCTGCAGCCCAGGTAATCGAAGCCAATACATACTACCACTGATGGAAAAAAATGCATCACTATTCTAATTACATTTCGAAATTGTCGTGAAAAAACCAGCACTCGTAATGAAAGGGTCATAATGGTAATCATGTAAGGGGAAAATCGTCATCCTAAAAGACTACAGAGGTGGCGATAGTGGAACGTGTGTTCTCCTCGAAGGGCACTCATAATTTCTACGACGTGGAGGTAGTCTCACCTCCTCGGAACTACCCTCATCCCTCCCTCCCTCCCTTTCCCCACCGTAACTAGGGATAATGCCTTTTCTTACCACAGTGGTGCACGAAGATATCTTTCTGGTATCGTCGATATACTGTCTCCAGTCTGCAGAAATCGATCAGAGATAGCCAAAGGTGAGATGAAGATAGGTCTTCCTGCATTCTGTTAAACGTATTTCTCAGAAAGACACTGCTTGGAAGGCAGGAGTCCTTATGCCTAATGCGACTGCTCATCGCCTCATCGCAGAGCAGCCTGCCACCGCAGAGTCTTCAGTAGAATGCCTCCCCGTGAGCATGTGGCTGGCAGGCTGTGTTGTCGATGCCAGCAAAAGCTACACGTAGAATAGAGTGTGACACCGGCATCCCTCAGAACAAAACCGCCATAAATGAAGCTTATCCTGACTGGGCATTCTCTGTCTAAAAGAACAGATGAAACCTCCTACAGAACTCGCTCAGCCAGTAAGTGCACACTATTCTGACCACTGCACTGAAACATTTGTATTTACGAGTAACATCAGTGAGTCTCCTATAATTAGGCATCTATTAAAAAGGAAAACATTATTGTGATGTAATTTCCTCTTTCCACAAAAAAGGCGCACTCCATTTTCTTTTATCTTTATGAGCAAAATCAGTGTATTCTTTACGTTCAACTGCAGGACAGTCTCTACAGTATCCTATGCAAGTATCTGGTTGAATGGATAGATTACATTCCAAATCACAGACAGAATTTCCAGTAGAATGTTTAAAGCTATCAGTGACTCTTTTCTTTGCCTGTAGATCCAAGGCTGCCTTTTATGCAGGGGGACGGTATCACAGTCGTTACTGACGTGTTTCTAATAGCGCAATCCATGTGCGAAAAGTGTGCCGTGTGCTATAGAATCCCACTATGATCAACTTCAAATGTCTGTTCTCAATAGTGTTCCTCGAAAAGAACATCGTTTTCTCTCGACGGATTCCCATTTGACATACCTGGTGAGAGTAATCCGACTGCCTGAAAACAAAAAAGAAAACTCGCCATGCAAAGAGACTCTCATGATAAATTTATTTAAATAGCCTATCAATTTGATACCATGACACGCTGCCCAGTGGGTGGAAGAGACAGTTACGGTACTACAGAATTATTACTGATAGAGCTTTTTTTTTGTTGCAGCGATAACTTTTAATGGAATTTCAATCTTCCAGCTACACAGGGTGAGACTGGCTCTGACGACTTGTTTCGTAAATGCTACTTCAAATGGCTCTGAGCACTATGGGACTTAGCATCTATGGTCATCAGTCCCCTAGAACTTAGAACTACTTAAACCTAACTAACCTAAGGACATCACACAACACCCAGTCATCACGAGGCAGAGAAAATCCCTGACCCCACCGCGAATCGAACCCGGGCGCGGGAAGCGAGAACGCTACCGCACGACCAAATGCTAGTACAATATAGCATTGCATTCGTAAAACTTTACCTGCCACAATGTATAAAACAGCTACGTCCTCTTGAATTGTGGCTGTTGTTGTCGATTGGAAAATAATTGTGGGTTTTTTCCAATGTGTGAGCCAGTGACGTCAAATTTTGTGTTCTCTAATGTTACTTCACGCGTCTGAAATGTTTGTAATACACACGTGCTTCACAGTTTCTTCACACGCCCTGATTTGAACGCGAAAGGCACTCTAGATCGTGTAATTTGTCCATCAACCTGATAGAAATTGCTTAACATAGATGCTTTTTGTTTGGAGCTTCGATTCTCGCTTTTTCTTCACTCTGATGACGGTTTTCAAATGACGAGGACTTTCTGCGCTGATTGATAACTTTCGTATCAAAACTGTGGAAGTTTTTTTCTCGATTTGACGCAGGTTCGACATGTCTTTGCTGATCATCTGTAATTGGTGGGGACTACTTCGTTGGATGTCGCAAAATAACAAGGTTTGACTTGTATCCTGCAGTTGAACGTAAAAACTACACTGATTCTACTCAGAAAAACGATAGATAATGGATTGTCTCTATTTTGGGGGGAATACCACATTTATTATCATCGCAACAGTTTTTTTTCCTTTTTAATATATGCTTGAATATAGGAGACTCATTGATGTTAAACACAACTGCCGAGAACGACATGCACTTAGTGGCTGAGCTACTAGAGGCGCGATGGCAGATTTCTGTAGGGGGTTGCAGCTGTTCTTTTAGAAAGAGAATGCCCCGTCACGATAAGCTTAATTTATGGCGGTTTATTTATTTATTTATTGTTCCGTGGGACCACATTAACGAGAAGTCTCCATGGTCATGGAACGAATCAGTACATGAAATTATAACACGATTGTAGAAACAGATATAATGAAATATAAGAAACATATTCAGTTGTAGATTGTACAAACAGATAAAATGAAATATAAGAAACATATTCAGGCGACAATTCGTTAGTTTAAATAAAGAAAATCAAGAATGTAACACTGGAATTTGCTTAATTTTTTAGCTCTTCCAGGAGCTCCTCGACAGAATAGAAGGAGTGAGCCATTTAGACTTAAAAGTGTTTGGGCTACTGCTAAGATTTTTGAGTTCTTGTGGTAGATTATTGAAAATGGATGCAGCAGAATACTGCACTCCTTTTTGCACAAGAGTCAAGGAAGTGCATTCCACTTGCAGATTTGATTTCTGCCTAGTATTAACTGAGTGAAAGCTGCTAACTCTTGGGAATAAGCTAATATTGTTAACAACAAACGACATTAAAGAAAATATATACTGTGAGGGCAGTGTCAAAATTCCCAGACTATTGAATAGGGGTCGACAAGAGGTTTTCGAACTTACACCACACATAGCTCGAACAGCCCGTTTTTGAACCAAAAATACCCTTTTTGAATCAGAAGAATTACCCCAAAACATAATACCATACGACATAAGCGTATGAAAATATGCGAAGTAGACTACTTTTCGTGTTGAAATGTCACTTATTTCAGATACTGTTCTAATGGTAAATAAAGCGGCATTTAGTTTCTGAACAAGATCCTGGACATGGGCTTTCCACAACAGCTTACTATCTATCCAAACTTGAACTGTTCCGTCTCGCATATAATATGCCCATTCTGTGCGATTAAAATATCAGTTCTTGTTGAATTGTGAGTTAGAAACTGTAAAAACTGAGTCTTACTGTGATTTAGCATCAAATTATTTTCCACAAGCCACGAACTTATTTCATGAACTACATTATTTGATAATGTTTCAATATTACACACAAGATCCTTCACTACCAAGTTGGCGTCATCAGCAAACAGAAATATTTTTGAATCACCTGTAATACTGGAAGGCATATCATTTATATAAATAAGAAACACCAGTGGCCCCAACACTGACCCTTGGGGAACGCCCCACTTAACAGTGCCCAATTGGGACTGAACATCACTACCACTCTCAATATTGCGGAGAATTACCTTTTGCTTTCTGTTCGTAAAGTAAGAGGCGAACCAATTGTAAGCTACTCCCTTACTCCATAATGGTCCAACTTCTGCAGTAATATTTTGTGGTCAACATAGTCAAAAGCTTTCGTTAAATCAAAGAAAACACCTAGGTGCGCAACCTTTTATTTAATCCGTTCAAAACATCGCAGAGAAAAGAGAATATAGCATTTTCAGTTGTTAAGCCATTTCTAAAGCCAAACTGCTCATTTGACAGCAAATTATGTGAATTTAAATTCTCCAGTAACCTTGTATATACAACCTTCTCGATAACTTTAGCAAACACCGATGGCATAGAAATGGGTCTATAATTATCAATATTATCCCTGTCTCCCTTTTTATAAAGTGGGTTCACTACCAAGTACTTTAATAGGTCAGGAAACGGACCACTCCTAAAGGAAAAGTTACAGATATGGCTAAGTACTGGGCTAACATACAAGGAACAATACTTCAGTATTCTGCTAGATACCCCGTCATATGCATGAGAGTTCTTGATGTTTAGTGATTTAATTATTAACTCAATCTCCCTCTTGTCAGTATCATCGAGGAGCATTTCAGGTACCAGTTTTGTACTGAGGGATGCTGGTGTCGCACTCTATTCTACGTGTAGCTTTTGCTGGCGTCGACAACACAGCCTGCCAGCCACATGCTCGCAGGGAGGCATTGTACTGAAGACGCTGCGGTGGCAGGCTGTTCCGCGATGTGCAGTCGCGTTAGGCATTAGGTCTCCTGCTTTCCAAGCTGCCGACTTTCGAAAAAGCCATGTGGAGAGTTCTCAAAAATTTCGTTGTTCCCAGAGGGGTACAGTAGGTGAGGTATGGCTGGTGGGGGGTAGCCAGGGCCAGAGTGTGGTAGCGCTCGTGCAGGCTGAGAAAAACACATGACGTCACCCTGGGTTGGTGTGAGGGTGGTCAGGAAAGTGACTAATTGACCAGTTTAATTAATTTGCATAAAAATTTCATTACAAAACTGTCCCAGTGTCGTCAGTAATCTACTATTGACCTCTCCATGGCCAGATGCATGATTATGTCGTACTGTGTTACACTTGGTGTGGTGTGTAACTGCTACTCTCAAACAACCGCTCCTCTGCTCCACCACTCATCAGCACAGCTCGTCGCTGTGAGACTGACGTATTCTTCCGTGCGTTATTTCAGCACTCTGGGTTATCAAACTGAATGAATTATATCTGTGGAAAGGACTTTTGTCTTACGTAATTTCTGGCCTTCTTTCTACGTGCAGGGTATTTTTGAATTTTTTACATCATCGCAGGACTACACTTGTTTCCTCCTTTGAGCTGTAGTTGCCTCTATTCCATCTATCTAATATTCCCTCACACCTGTTTAATTTCCCGGGAAAACATACATGTCTGCTATAAATCTCCCGTAAGCTGTGGGAGCACCCCTGTTTCTGTTGTACTCTGTTGTTTCCTTTTGACATGCAGAATGTGACGTTCCCCCGACGAGAATTCCAGACATATGGGCGCCTGCAGCAGTTCGCCGATATTCAAAGCGAGTACACGCAAAGCACAGAGCGTCAAAAGCCGGGCGGCCGGCCGGCCGGCGGGCACATGCAACCTACTGGTCCATCACATCCTTCCAGCTCATCCTTCAGTCACTGGGATACAGCTATAAGCATATATTTTCCCACTACGATGTCGTATGAATCATGCCTTAAAAAAACACATTGATCATTAGACCACCGATTTTTAGGTCGTAAAAAGGTGTGTTTTAGGCACTTAAAATAGGCTCCTTCAGTAGTTTTTTAGGCTATATAAAACGTAAAATAGGCTCTAATAAAAATGATGCAAAAAAAAAATAAAAATAAATTAAAATACACACTGTTGACAGAATGAACATCTTATTAGTCATTAAAACAAGGAGAATGAATATTTACACAGTTACAGAGCACAGCAATGTAGAACATTAATGTTGAACATAACTCCAAATCTTTTTGAGTTCCTGCAAGATAAAGATCTCCGTAAAAAAGATGTGGCAATGGTTTAATTAATACATTCGTAGTTTCACATATTCTGACCATAGTTGTCTTCACAATAATTAACCAAGATCTTTTCTAGGTTTTCTAGTGAAAAACTGTGGCGCTTGTCAGTACTGATTTGAATCTCTGGGAAACGACGAAATACGCAGTTTGAGGTCCTATAGAACTAACGGTATTCAGTTTAGTTAGTTATGAAACGCGTAAGTACCAATTATATGCAAATTGGGGCTTAAGAAGAAAAACAGGTTTTGACCTGAAGATCCGTGATCTATTTTTTACACATGAATAATAGAACACCTATAAAGAGTATTTGGTATTAAGAGGGATGTTGTTGTTGTTATGGTCTTCAGTCCTGAGACTGGTTTGATGCAGCTCTCCATGCTACTCTATCCTGTGCAAGCCTCTTCATCTCCCAGTACCCACTGCAACCTACATCCTTCTGAATCTGCGTAGTGTAGTCATCTCTTGGTCTCCCTCTACGACTTTTATCCACCACGCTGCCCTCCAATACTAAATTGGTGATCCCTTGATGCCTCGGAACATGTCCTAATAACCGATCCCTTCTTCTGGTCAAGTTGTGCTACAAACTTCTCTTCTCCCCAATTCTAGTCAATACTTCCTCATTAGTTACGTAATCTACCCATCTAATCTTCAGCATTCTTCAGTCGCACCAGATTTCGAAAGCTTCTATTCTCTTCTTGTCCAAACTATTTATCGTCCATGTTTCACTTCCATACATGGCTACACTCCATACAAATACTTTGAGAAATGTCTTCCTGACACTTAAATCTATACTCGATGTTAAGAAATTTCTCTTCTTCAGAAACTCTTTCCTTGCCATTGCCAGTCTACATTTTATATCCTCTCTATTTTGGCCATCATCAGTTAATTTGCTCCCCAAATAGCAAAACTCCTTTACTACTGTAAGTGTCTCATTTCCTAATCTAATTCCCTCAGCATCACCCGACTTAATTCGACTACATTCCATTATCCTCGTTTTGCTTTTGTTGATGTTCATCTTATACCCTCCTTTCAAGACACTGTCCATTCCATTCAATTGCTCTTCCAAGTCCTTTGCTGTCTCTGACAGAATTACGATGTCATCGGCAAACCTCAAAGTTTTTATTTCTTCTCCATGGATTTTAATACCTACTCCGAACTTTTCTTTTGTTTCCTTCACTGCTTGCTCAATATACAAATTAAATAACATTGGGGAGAGGCTACAAACCTGTCTCACTCCCTTCCCAACCACTGCTTCCCTTTCATGTCCCTCGACTCTTATAACTGCCATCTGGTTTCTGTACAAATTGTAAATAGCCTTTCGCTCCCTGTATTTTACCCCTCCCACCTTCAGAATTTGTAAGAGAGTATTCCAGACAACATTGTCAAAACCTTTCTCTAAGTGTACAAATGCTATAAACGTAGTTTTGCCCTTCCTTAATCTGGCTTCTAAGATAAGTCGTAGGGTCAGTATTGCCTCACGTGCTCCAACATTTCTACGGAATCCAAACTGATCTTCCCCGAGGTCGGCTTCTACTAGTTTTTCCATTCGTCTGCAAATAATTCGAATTAGTATTTTGCAGCTGTGGCTTCTGAAACTGATTGTTCGGTAATTTTCACATCTGTCACCACCTGCTTTCTTTGGGATTCGAATTATTATATTCTTCTTGAAGTCTGACGGTATTTCACCTGTTTCATACATCTTGCTCACCAGATGGTAGAGTTTTGTCAGGACAGGCTCTCCCAAGGCCGTCAGTAGTTCCAATGGAATGTTGTCTACTCCGGGCGCCTTGTTTCGACTCAGGTCTTTCAGTGCTCTGTCAAACTCTTCACGAATTAACGTATCTCCCATTTCATCTTCATCTACATCCTCTTCCATTTCCATAATATTGTCCTCAAGTACATCGCCCTTGTATAGACGCTCTTATATACTCCTTCCACCTTTCTGCCTTCCCTTCTTTGCTTAGAACTGGGCTGCCATCTGAGCTCTTGATGTTCATACACGTGGTTCTCTTCTCTCCAAAGGTCTCTTTAATTTTCCTGTAGGCAGTATCTATCTTACCCCTAGTGAGATAAGCCTCTACATCCTTACATTTTTCCTCTAGCCATTCCTGCTTAGCCATTTTGCACTTCCTGTCGATCTCATTTTTGAGTCGTCTGTATTCCTTTTGCCTGCTTCATTTACTGCATTTTTATATTTTCTCCTTCCATCAATTAAATTCAATAGTTCTTCTGTTACCCAAGGATTTCTACTAGCCCTCGTCTTATTACCTACTTGATCCTCTGCTGCCTTCACTACTTCATCCCTCAAAGCTACCCATTCTCCTTCTACTGTATTTCTTTCCCTCATTCCTGACAATTGTTCCCTTATACTCTCCCTGAAGCTCTGTACAACCTCTGGTTCCTTCAATTTATCCAGGTCCCATCTCCTTAAATTCCCACCTTTTTGCAGTTTCTTCAGTTTTAATCTACAGGTCATAACCAATAGACCTGGTTCCTAAATCTCTGTCTTATCATTATATAATCTATCTGAAACCTGGCTTCTTCCATATATACAGCCTTCTTTTATGATTCTTGAACCAAGTTTTACCTATGATTAAGTTGTGCTCTGTGCAAATTCTACCAGGCGGCTTCCTCTTTCATTTCTTTGCCCAAGTCCATATTCACCTACTATGTTTACCTTGTCTCCCTTTTCCTACACTCGTATTCCAGTCACCCATGACTATTAAATTTTCGTCTCCCTTCACTATCTGAATAATTTCTTTGATTTGATCATACATTTCATCAATTTCTTCGTCATCTGCAGAGCTAGTTGGCATATAAACTTGTACTACTGTAGTAGGTGTGGGCTTCGTATCTATCTTGGCCACAATAATGCGTTCACTATGCTGTTTGTAGTAGTTTACCCTCATTCCTATTTTCCTATTCATTATTAATCCTACTCCTGCATTACCCCTATTTGATTTTGTGTTTATAACCCTGTAGTCACCTGACCAGAAGTCTTGTTCCTCCTGCCACCGAACTTCACTAATTCCCACTATATCTAACTTTAACCTATCCAGTTCCCTTTTTAAATTTTCTAACCTACCTGTCCGATTGAGGATCTGACATTCCACGCTCCGATCCGTAGAACGCCAGTTTTCTTTCTCCTGGTAACGACATCCTCTTGAGTAGTCCCCGCTCGGAGATCCGAATGGGGGACTATTTTACCTCCGGAATATTTTACCCAAGAGGACGCCATCATCATTTAATCATACAGTAAAGCTGCATGCCCTCGGGAAAAATTACGGCCGTAGTTTCCCCTTGCTTTCAGCCGTTCGCAGTACCAGCACAGCAGGGCCGTTTTGGTTATTGTTACAAGGCCAGATCAGTCAATCATCCAGACTGTTGCCCCTTCAACTACTGAAAAGGCTGCTGCCCCTCTTCAGGAACTACACGTTTGTCTGGCCTTTCGACAGATACCCCTCCGTTGTGGTTGAACCTACGGTACGGCTATCTTTATCGCTGAGGCACGCAAGCCTCCCCACCAACGGCATGGATTAAGAGGGATAGCGACATAAAAAAATAAAAAAGACCGAAGTGTTGGGCAAATACGAAACATGAGCGCATATCAACTAGTCAACTTGCTGCACGCTGGGCAGAAAATATTTTTTCCATCTGTCGTATAGTGTGGAAAACGTGGATCCACTGTCTCATATGATGAAATAGGCACTTTTTAGGATATTAAAGCCTAAATAGGCAAAAATAGGCACTAACGCCGAAATAGGCTTTTTTAGGCCCTATACAATTAACGCTATTAAGTGTAAATAGTCATGAAACGCATATGTAGAAATTTTTATGCAAATAGGAACTCAGGAACATAATAGGTTTTTACCTAAAATCCGCGGGCTATTGATCATTAATTTCAGGAGCATTCAAAAATTATGGCGCTATAGAATGTTATAAAAGTTACTATGTGTCTTTGACTCTATGAGCTGATTCTGTCAATCACCTTTTGTGTGCTACATTTGCTCCAGTAAACAGTCATTCATTAGTTTCCGTTGCTTTTTCCTATCACCGTGTGTTTCAATTCTTATTCAATATTCTTGAAGGCGTTAGATAATGTGTAATTTATCTCTGTTCCTGTTCAGCATATATATAGTATGTGGAACAAATGTGTACAAAGAAGGATGTACAGCTATTAAATACACGGGGCGTACAAAATAATATGAACACCATGCCGTGTAGCAAGCTGGCATTACTGTGTACGTGTACAAGTAAGTACTGCAGCGGACTGCGGTGCACACTCGACGTGCCAACTGTCGGAGGTCATCTTTCAGGGTATTGTAAACAGGAGTCGTGGGACAGCGATATGCACACGCACTGACCAGCCAAAACATTATGGCGTCGGGTGCTGGCTCATGGTGTTACGGTCACGTGACGCGGTAACAAAAGTCTGTAAGGGAGCAGACACGGGCGGTGGATCGCCCTAGCGAAGATATGGACTACAAATAGGGAAATTCATCGCGATAAGCGAATGTGACAAAGCGCTACGCAGAGCCTGTCAAGGAAACTCGTCGAAAGTTCGTGTGCTGCCTTCGTGTGCACCTACGGGAACACGTAGGACAGTGACATTCTAGTGAGCATTGGACCGTCGGGATTGGAGCGTCGATCAAATGCTGTGGAACACTTTCTCCTGCACTTGCATGGGACATATGGTAGTAGTCGAAGACACGCTCACAGCTGCGAAACACTCTTCATGTTTAATGTCTTCCCCGACGGCGACGTCATCTTTCAGCAGTATAATTGTCCGTGTCTCAGAGCAAGAACCGTTCTACTGTGGTTTTACGAGCATTATAGTGAATTCGCGTTGATGCGATGATGAAACGGTAGCTCGTTATTTACGCAATTACATGACCTGTGAGTAGACATCTAATGCCACATACCTCCGCAAACTTACCAACAAACTGCCGGCTCCGTGATACGCAGAATCAGTGATGTATTTCGTTCATAAAGCGGACATAGAACCTATCAATTGAATTAAAATACTGTGCTGCACATTTTACTCCTATACTTAGACATATTTGTAATTTTTCCTTTAAGAATGGGTAGTTTCCCGAACGATTAAAGTACTTAGTAGTAAATTCGCTTCATAAAAATGGAGAAAGGGATAATGCAGAAAATTTTAGACCCATATCTATGCCATCAGTGTTTGCTAAAGTTATTGAAAAGGCAGTAAGAATAACTGACCATTTTACTTCACATAATTTGCTGTGAAATATACAGTTCGTTTTCAGAACTGGTTTAACCACTGAAAATGCTATATTCTCTTTTCTCTGTGAGGTACTGGGTGGATTAAACAAAAGGTTTCGAACACTTGGCATCTTTTTTGATTTAACTAAGGCGTTTTATTTTGTTGATCATAAAATACTACTCCAGAAGTTGTACTGTTATGGAATACGGGCAATAACTCACAATTGGTTTACCTAGTACTTTAATAACAGACAGCAACGGGTAATTCTCCACAGTTCTGCGAACGGCTATGGTGTGGGGTCTGAGTGAGATACAGTTAAATGGGGGGGGGGGGGAGGGAGGGGGTGTCACAGGGATCAGTGCTGGGTGCTCTCCTGTTAATGATTTACACAAGGTGTTACAAAAAGGTACGGCCAAACTTTCAGGAAACATTCCTCACACACAAAGAAAGAAAATATGTTATGTGGACATGTGTTCGGAAACGCTTACTTTCCATGTTAGAGCTCATTTTATTACTTCTCTTCAAATCACATTAATCATGGAATGGAAACACACA
The DNA here is from genome assembly GCF_023897955.1 of Schistocerca gregaria. Taxonomy (NCBI): domain Eukaryota; kingdom Metazoa; phylum Arthropoda; class Insecta; order Orthoptera; family Acrididae; genus Schistocerca; species Schistocerca gregaria. The sequence continues at coordinate 30,633,159 of NC_064923.1, read as the reverse complement.
GAAACAGAACGTACCAGCGTGACTTCAAACACCTTGTTACAGGAAATGTTCAAAACGTCCTCCGTTAGCGAGGATACATGCATCCACCATCCGTCGCATGGAATCCCTGATGCGCTGATGCAGCCCTGGAGAATGGCGTATTGTGTCACAGTCGTCCACAATACGAGCACGAAGAGTCTCTACATTTGGTACCGGGGTTGCGTAGACAAGAGCTTTCAAATGCCCCCATAAATGAAAGTCAAGAGGGTTGAGGTCAGGAGAGCGTGGAGGCCATGGAATTGGTCCGCTTTTGCCAATCCATCGGTCACCGAGTCTGTTGTTGAGAAGCGTACGAACACTTCGACTGAAATGTGCAGGAGCTCCATCGTGCATGAACCACATGTTGTGTCGTACTTGTAAAGGCACATGTTCTAGCAGCACAGGTAGAGTATCCCGAATGAAATCATGATAACGTGCTCCATTGAGCGTAGGTGGAAGAACATGGGGCCCAATCGAGACATCACCAATAATGCCTGCCCAAACGTTCACAGAAAATCTGTGTTGATGACGTGATTGCACAGTTGCGTGCGGATTCTCGTCAGCCCACACATGGTGATTGTGAAAATTTACAATTTGATCACGTTGGAATGATGCCTCATCCGTAAAGTGAACAATTGCACTGAAATGAGGATTGACACATTGTTGGATGAACCATTCGCAGAAGTGTACCCGTGGAGGCCAATCAGCTGCTGATAGTGTCTGCACACGCTGTACATGGTACGGAAACAGCTGGTTCTCCCGTAGCACTCTCCATACAGTGACGTGGTCAACGTTACCTTGTACAGCAGCAACTTCTCTGGCGCTGAATTTAGTTTTATCGTCATCTGCACGACGAATTGCCTCGTCCATTGCAGGTGTCCTCGTCGTTCTAGGTCTTCCCCAGTCGCGAGTCATAGGCTGGATTGTTCCGTGCTCCCTAAGACGCCAATCAATTGCTTCGAAAGTATTCCTGTCGGGACACCTTCGTTCTGGCAATCTGTCTCGATACAAACGTACCGCGCTACGGCTATCGCCCCGTGCTAAACCATACATCAAATGGGCATCTACAACTCCGCATTTGTAAACATTGCACTGACTGCTAAACCACGTTCGTGATGAACACTAACCTGTTGATGCTATGTACTGATGTGCTTGATGCTAGTACTGTAGAGCAATGAGTCGCATGTCAACACAAGCACCGAAGTCAACATTACCTTCCTTCAATTGGGCCAACTGGCGGTGAATCGAGGATGTACAATACATACTGACGAAACTAAAATGACCTCTAACGTGGAAATTAAGCGTTTCCGGACACATGTCCACATAACATCTTTTCTTTATTTGTGTGTGAGGAATGTTTCCTGAAAATTTGGCCGTGCCTTTTTGTAACACCCTGTATAAATGATATGCTCTCTAGTATTACCGGTGGTTCTAAAATATTTTCGTTTGTTAATCACGCCACCTTGGTAGTAAAGAATGTTGTTTGCAACATCGGCACTATTTAAATTATTTCATGTATTGTAGAATATCAGCTAAGACTAAATCAAAGTAAGACTCATTTTTTAGGGTTTCTAACACACTATTCAGCAAAACCTGACGTTTTAATTTCACAGAATGGACATATGATTAGTGAATTTCTAGTTATTCAGATAGATAGTAAACTGTCATGGATAACCCAAGTTCAAGATCGTTCAAAGACTTAATGTTGCATTTTTTGCTGTTCAAACCATATCTGAAGTATGTGATAGTTGGACACGAAAATTAGTCTATATTTTCATTTGCTTATGACGTATGGTATTATTCTTTGGAGTGGCTCTTCCCAGTCTCACAGGATATTTTTGGCTCCGAAATGACGGTGGTGTGAGTTCGAGAAACTTTTGTCGACACCTTTTCATTACTCAGGGCATTGTGACACTGAACTTTCATTATATATAAGCTTTACTGTAGTTTATTGTTAACAGTATCAGCCTTTTCCCAAGAACTAGCAGCTTTCACTCAGTTAATGCTAGGCAGAAATCCAATCTGCATTTGGACCGCACTTTCTTGACTCTTGTGGAGAAAGGCGTGCAGTATACCTCTGCATTCATTTTCAGTAGACTACTACAAGAATCCAAAAATCTTAGCAGTAATCCACGCGCTTTCAAATCGAAACTAAACTGTCGAGGATTTCCTTGAAAAATTAAGCTGATCCCTTTGTTGTATTGTTGATTACGTTTACATAAACTTACGACTTGTATTTTTTATATTTTACCTGTTATTACTTTTATGTTGTATTTTCACTTACTGACATGTTCCGTGATATTGGAGATTCGCTCCTCTTTCGGCTCCTCATTGTATGTAGATGACAGTTGTATAGCGTACCCAAGGTCAAAACGACAGTGCATCCGCGGTGATGTCATTTGCACTCAGGTAATGTGAAAATCTTTCCGATGTGATTATGGCCGTACGATGGGAATTAAGAGACATTGAACGTGGGGACATTCCATTTTGGAAATCGTTAGGGAATTGAATATTCCAAGATCCACAGTGAGAAGAGGGTTGAAAATATATCAAATTTCTGGAAATGACTTTCGCCATGGACAACGCAGTGGCCGAAGGCCTTCAGTTAACGACCTAGAGCTGCGGCGCTTGCGTTGAGTTGTCAGTGCTAAGAGACAAGAAACACTGTGTGAAATAACAGCAGAAGTCAATGTGCGGCGTACGACAAACGTATGCGTTAGGACTGTGCGGCGGAATCTGGCGTCCGTGGGCTGTGGGCTACGGCAGCAGACGACCGACGCGGGTGCCTTTGCTGACAGCGCGACATGGCCTGCGGCTCCTCTCCTGAGCTTGCGATCATATCGGTTGGATCCTAGACGGCTGACAAACCGTGGTCTGATCTCAGTCACTAATAGCTGATGGCAGGATTTAGCTACAGATCGAACAAGGTACAGTGCGGTCTGGTGGTGGCTCCGTAATGGAATGAACTGGGTCGTCGGGTTCAACTGAAGCGATCAGTGGCTGGAAATGGATTTGTTCGGTTACTTGGAGAGCACTTGAAGCCATTCACGGATCTTATGTTCGCAAACAACGATGGAATTTTTTTTCTATGACAATGCCCCATGCCATCGGGCGAAAGTTCTTCACGATTGGTTTCATGAACATTCTGGACAATTCGAGCCAAACCTTTGGCCTCCCAGATAACCCGACATCAATCTCATCGAAGTTCATGGGACATAATGGAGAGGTTTGTTCGTGCACAAACTCCTGCAACATTTTTCCAATTATGGACTGTTCACACAAGCAATCGGTGATGTACGTGACGTGCCAGACTGCAAAAAATGGCAGCTCATTGGTAGGCGGTTAGCGGGAGCATCTGTGATGAAAACGGTTGAACTTTTTAACATTTCAGGATCGTCAGTATCCACGGTAAAGACAGCATACATAAAACATAGTGGAACATCATCGCTGAAGGGCAAGAGTGGGCGAAGTTAACTGACGGAAGCCGGTGATCATAAACCAGAAAACATAAAACTACCGCAGCAAAAGTGACTCAACACGCACGTGAGTAGTACTGTTAACAGTATGGCGGGGACTTTACAAGGCTAACGTTCATGGGAGGGCTAGAATTGTGAAACACTAACAGAAGCCAATTCAAAGTTCCGAAAGAAGTGGCGCCATGATAGTAAAACCTGGACACACGATGACTGGGAGAATGTAGTTCGAGGTGTTGAATCCTCGTTTACATTGTTTGCTACAAAGAGTCGAGATTACGCTTGGAGAACCCGAAAAGAAGCCTACGATTCAGCCCGCTTGATGATTGCTAATGAAGCATCGGGGGGGGGGGGGGGGGGGATTCCGTTAGCTCCATGGTGGGAGGAGGAGAGAGATATTTTGCGTGGTGTGACAGTTTTGCTGCTCGCAGTTTAGGTGCTCAGCCGAGATTATATTGAGATTTTTTATTGCTTTTCGGAAGATTAAGTGGACACGATTTTAAAGGAATTCATGACGGATGTCATTGAAAAATATTCCTAGTAAGAAATAACTGTTAGGAGTCAAAATACACACGAATATCACATCTTGCTATGACAACGGGCAGCGATTGATGTTATGTGAACAAATGGTACTAGAGGGTGACGCACGGTAAACGGTGCTATTTCATTTGGTTGGTACGAGGTTTGGCTTATATTTACATCGATATGATTTATTGATAATTATTGCACACACGTTACCATTACTGAAAAGAAACACACGTTTTGTTTTTGAAAAGTACATCACACAAATATCTTTCCTCATTGGCGATGCATTGCTGATAAGGTTGGCGAAAGCTCCGGTTTCAATCATATCTTGAGAAATGGCCTTGTGAAGCCAACGTAAGATGACGATTAGATGATCCCACAGAAAAAAATCGGGAGCTGAAAAATCAGGAGACCTCGCCGGCCGTGCCTTGGGCCGGAAGTCTTGCTTGTTGACAAGTCTAATCAGATGGCAGTTTGCCTCTTGAGGCATCAGACGATTTTTCGGAAATGCATCACCCTGGTCAATTCTGTCCAGTAGCGTTGTGCAGAAATTGCGCTTGCTCACTTTATCTCCCGGCCGTAACCGTTGAGCCGTTTACGGTTTATAAGGATGGAACTTTAGATATTGTTTCACAATCGTCTGCGAAGACCTGAGATGGTTCGTAATGTTCCGGAGTGCTGAATGAGAGATCGCTGGGACATTTTTCGGTGCTCGAGCTGTCGTTTCAGGTCCCTTACAGTTCCCCTCGGTTACGGAGTACATCTCACACCGTTGTTCTGTTCACCTGGATACTGTCGTACTCCCCGGAACAAGGAAATGGCGGTCTGTTAGTAGGCGCCGTGTGCGTCGGACCGCCTCAGCGCTGCGCACACGACACAACTCGTCCACTGTCTCAGCACGCACCAGCACAGGCCGCCTACTGTACCTCGTTCGCCCGATTACACGTAGTAAATGGTGCCAGCCCGTCGACGTGTTAGCAGGGTAGCCGAACAGAAACGCGCTATATCCCGAGAGCCACCATTTATGTTGCAAGTATGGCTCATTTATGTTACAATGTGTCGTTCCCATTAGGTTGCGAACCTCCACAGTATTTGTACTACAACAGAGAGAACCGCAGAGCCTCGGTATCGATTCGCCAGGCTCCTCGATCGCGCCGGCCGCGCGCTCGCTTCCTCGCCGGCGGCCAGCCTTTTGTTTCGTATCAGGCCGCCCTCTGGCGGCGGCAGAAGTCCGCCTCCGCTGGCCCCGCCAGGCTCTGCCCCGCAGGTCGGTTTCCTTTATGAGTGCAGCGCACGCGAAGCCACGCCAACCGCGCCGGTCCCGAATTTAAAATTCTAATGCCTCGAACACGAGTAGCGTGGCGTGGCGCGGCGCTCCTCCTCCTCCTGCCGCTACTTTCCTTCTGACTCTAAAATATCATTCATTTGTGTTCACCAGACGAGCACATTTCAGATCAACGCTTTCTTGCTTTACGTATATCTCTCTGTTCCCATATTATATAACAGGTGATATTTTCTTATCTACATGGTTTTGGCAACCTGCTTCGTTTTCCGTTTTCGTTGACTTACGTGAAATTTCAAACTTTACCAGAATACAGGCGCGGCAGCTATTGGGAACGCGAATTGTCCGGGAACTAATGGGTCACATTTATAGATAAAAATGTAGCTCCATCTCTATTCTGTCTATCTCTACGCTGTGAAACCCACGTGTTGACATGCGAATCATTAGGTTATATCACCACACACTTGCAATGGATTATTCTTGCCCTTCTCGTTCGAAAGTTCAGACAAATAGTAATGAGAGAGTGAGAGTGAGAGAGCAACAGAACGTTCTGCATGAAGAGCAAATACATTTACATCTACGTGATTACTCTGCTATTCACAATAAAGTGCCTGGCAGAGGGTTCAATGAACAACATTCAAGCTGTCTATCATTCCACTCTCGAACGGCGCGCTCAAAAACGAGAGCCCTAATTTCGCTTATTTTATCGTGATGATCATTTCCCACTATGTAGGCGGGTGCCAGCAGAATCTTTTCGCAATCGGAGGAGAAAAAATTGGTTGACATGGCTCTGAGCACTATGGGACTTAACATCTGAGGTCATCAGCCCTAGAACTATTCAAACTAACCTAAGGACATCACACACATCCATAAGCGAGGCACGATTCGAACGTGCGACCGTAGCGGTCGCGCGGTTCCAGACTGAAGCGCCTAGAACCGCTCGGGTTATGTAATAATTTCCCTGTTTGGACTTTAGTTATTTGGTTGATGTGTGGCTTGTACCCAAGTATCAATATCTCTTAAGTTAATGTCCTTGTCTTGCCCTTAAGGCATAAGATTGCTAGGCTTTTCAGTGGGGCCTTCAGCCCAATTTGCATGAGATGTTTTTAGATAAGGCCTTCTACCTTTTGACTGAAACTGCTCGTATTGATATGCGACCTCCAGATGAATTCCATTAAAATTAAATTGCTAAGGCCTTCAGGCGATCGGATTGACGATTTAGAAAATATTCTTGGGTGGAACCTCCAGAAGAATCTTGTATTTCAATTTTGCTTAAGCCTCCTGTCTTGATTTAAATGTAGGCTTCAGCCGATCCAATCAAAGGAGGTCGATTAAACTTTTAAGAGTTTTGCATCCTTGTTGTAATATTGTGTGTTGATAAATAAAGTTTGTATATTGAGTGCAACTTACAGGAACACATTTTGGCCGCTTTCCACAACCTAATACGCTCTGTGCTGCTAGTCCAGGCATTTCAGGCACACTGGTACCCACTTGTAAGCCTTCCTTCTTACAGATGCCCGACCCTCCTTACATGCAGCACTTTACGGCTGTGTTGTTGTTGTTGTTGTGTTCTTCAGTCGAGAGACTGGTTTGATGCAGCTCTCCATACTACTGTATCCTGCGCAAGGTTCTTCATCCTTCTGAATCTGCTTAGTGTATTCATCTCTTGATCTCCCTCTACGATTTTTACCCTCAACGCTGCCCTCCAATACTAAATTGGTGATCCCTTGACGCCTCATAACATGTCCTACCAACCGACCCCTTCTTCTAATCAAGGTGTGCCACAAATTTCTCTTCTCCTCAATTCTGTTCAGTACCTCGTAATTAGTTATGAGATGTACCCATCTAATCTTCAGCATTCTTCTGTAGCACCACATTTCGAAAGCTTCTATTCTCTTCGTCTCCAAACTGTTTATCGTCCATGTTTCACTTCCATACATGGCTACATTTCATGACTTCCTGACACTAAGTGTCTATACTCGATGTTAACAAATTTCTCTTCTTCAGAAACGCCCTCCTTGCCATTGCCAGTCTGCATTTTATATCCTATCTACTTCTACAATCGTCAGTTATTTTGCTCCCCATTTTTTCTTATTAATTTATGTGTCTCATTACCTAATATAATTCCCTCGCATCACCCGACTTAATTCGACTACATTCCATTATCCTCGTTCTCCTTTTGTTGACGATCATCTTATGTCCTCCTTTCAAGAAACTGTCGATTCCGTTCTCTGCTCTCGCAGGTCCTTTGCTGTCTCTGACACAATTACAATATTATCCGCGAACCTCAAATTTTTTGTTTCTTCTCCGTGGATTTTAATTACTACCCCGTTTTCTTCATAAGTTTCCTTTACTGCTTGCTCAATGTCCAGAGTGAATAACATCGGGTATAGGCTACAACCCTGTCTCACTCCCTTCCCAACCACTGCTTCCCTTTCATGGCCCTCGACTCTTATAACTGCCACCTGGTTTCTGTACAAATTGTAAATAGCCTTTCACTTCCGGTATTTTACCCCTGCCACCTTCAGAACTTGAAAGAGAGTATTGCAGTCAACATTGTCAAAAGCTTTCTCTGTGTCTACAAATTCTAGAAACGTAGGTTTGCCTTTCCTTAATGTAGCTTCTAAGATAAGTGGTAGGGTCAGTACTGCCTCACGTGTACCAATATTTCTACGGAATCCAAACTGATCTTCCTCGAGGTCGGCTTCTACTAGTTTTTTCCATTAGCCTGTAAGGAATTCGCCTTACAGTCCACGTAATTGCGAATGTCGGTTGTCAGTATTACGAAATTATGGTCTGCTGGCAGAGAAGTCCGCTTGTGGCCACAGACAAGGCAGACTGCACATGGATGAACTTTCCGTGCCTCACAGGCAGTAACCCGGCGGCCCGGCGAGACGAGCGCGCCACGCTGGCTCTCTCGCGTGCCCGCCCGCTCAGCTCAGCAGACCATCTGCGTTTCTGAAGCCTGTTTGCTTGCAACTGGGCGTTCACGTACAGACTGGAGCCCTCTGTCATGGAGTCATATTGGTTACTAGTACTTACATTTGTCCTGTATCTGAACAACGGTTAGTTAGTGTTGATATACTATATAAATGACGCAGTAAATTGTAGGCTTATCGATAGTATTGGTAGCTTAGTACTGAAAGGTAAATAAATAAATTTGTAAGACTGAAATTGGGAACCGACAAATTCTCTTTGTTTGTTTGTTCGTTTCAGTTTGCACATACATAGAATCGCACGTCATTCAGTGTTAGTCCATTGTGTATTTTATATCCCTACAGGGCATAAATTGCATTTTTGAGTAACAAGAACTGGTTGCTCGCGTAACGTCTGCCCTTTTATGTGACCAAAGCAATTATTCTTCATGCAAGTACAGTTTACATTCAAACACATAAGAACATGTATCATTATGGTCGGCATTTTGTTCTCAATATAACGTTCTTCATCATGATCGAGGTCAAGAATTTCCAGTTGTTACTGTAAATGCGAAAGTTTTTCATGATTAACCTACGGAATATTTTTGTTCTGCGAAGTTAACCTCCTGCCTGTTACTTAAGAATAAATAGTATTTATAGCAAAACTGAAATTGTCAATGTTTAATTCAGGTTTTATTCGAAAATTGTTGATTTGTAAAGTGAAACAGAGCAACTTTGCAGCAAAATTAAAGGAAAGTATACAGATCTATCACGTAAAGCAGGAAACCGCGAGTTCACTAACAAAAACGAAAAATTAAAAAGAAATGGGAAACTAAAGTACATCAAATATCGCTTGAATATTTCGTCGAACTTCTACGGGGTTCACCCTGATAAATCTGTATTATTTTCTTTATTTTTGCAAAAAAAAGAAAATGCTCTTTTTCACATTACATAACAACAATTTTCGAATATAACCTGAAATGATCACTGACAATTTCAGGTTTGGTATAAATACTGTTTATTCTAAGCAACAGACAGGAGGATAACTACGCAGAACAAAAATATTCCGATGTTACTCGGCCCTTTATATATAATGTCTCTCAGTGTCCAGACGGTTCACCACTTTAGAGTTTTGGGACAGTCTGATAGAACACACAGCATACTTAAAGGAAGCGCTGGCCGGTGTGGCCGAGCGGTTCTAGAAGTTTCAGTTTGGAACCGCGCGACCTCTACGGTCGCAGGTTCGAATCCTGCCTCGAGCATGGATGTGTGTGATGTCCTTAGGTTATTTAGGTTTAAGTAGTTCTAAGTTCTAGGCGACTGATGACATCAGATGTTAAGTCCCATACTGCTCAGAACCCATTTGAACCTAAAGGAAGCGATCGTTATGAGGTAACGCTCGATTCGTATGTAAACTAACGTACTGGTCATGCAGGTGGGACCTAAACTGACCAAGTCTACCGGGAGAGCTACAAGAGTGTACTCTTACTAATGGAATCTATAGTAGTCTACAGCAGTTTTCCAAATCTACTAGTACTACGACGAACGGATGTCTATAGGCCAACTAGTAAATAGTTACAGCTGTGCAACGTACAGTAATGCTAAAATTGTGCCAAAATAATTATCGGTTTAATGAGGCACTACATCTTGTATGAAATGAGGAACGCTAAGCAGAAGAATGCTGTAAATAAGCCGTTGTACCATTTACGCCAAGCGTACTCGAAGTTGTGTATTCCGATGCAGTACTAGTAATCAGTAAGGCGCCATAATAGCGGATTCTAGTACAATATGCAACTGACGCTTGGACATTAATACCTTTGATCTTGCAGGTAGCGTCTTTGAATCATAATCAAAATGTCTTCGGCGTCGGGTTTGAATCCCGCCGCTGCTTAAAGGTTGTCTGACAATCACCATTGGCGGCCGAAGACTTCCGGCATTCATTCCCACATTCTGCCAACGGCCTTGTCAAAGAGGGCGGAGGAGCGGACAGAGGCTCGGGCACACTCTTTTCCCAGGGGTGGCAAAGTGCCCCTGAAGGCGGAAGAATGAACAAACATCAACGGCATGAGGATACAAAAGGCAATGGAAACCACGCGTATGCACAGGACATGTGGCCTGTAATTGAAAAAGTGTCACGATGATCTCTCCATTGGCAAAAGCTTCCGGGATAGTCCCCCATTCGCATCTCCGTCAGGGGACTGCCAAGGGGGAGGTTACCATGAGAAAAAGATTGAATAATCAACGAAATAATAACATTCTACGAGTCGAGGCGTGGAACGTAAGTAGCTTTAACGTGGTAGGGAAACTAAAAAATCTGAAAAGGGAAATTCAAAGGCTCAATCTAGATATAGTAGGAATCAGTGAAGGAAGTGGGAAGAAGACATGGAGTATCGGGTAATATCAACAGCAGCAGAAGATGGTATAACAGGTGTAGGATTCGTTATGAATAGGATGGTAGGGCAGAGGGTCTGTTACTGTGAACAGTTCAGTGACCGGGTTGTTCTAATCAGAAACCAAAGCAAACACCGACGGCGATAATTCAGATTACATGTCGACGTCGCAAGCTGAAGATGAAGAGATAGAGAAAATGTATGAGGATATTGAAAGGGTAATACAGCATGTAGAGGGAGATGAAAACCTAATAGTCATGGGGGACTTGATTGCAGTTTTAGGGGAAGGAGCAGAAGAACAGGTTACAGGAGAAAATGGGCTTGGGACAAGGAATGAGAAACTTAATTGTGTTCTGTGATAAACTTCAGCTAGTAATGGGGAATACTCTGTTCAGGAATCACAAGAGGAGGAGGTATGCTTGGAAAAGGCCCGGTGATACGGGAAGATTTCAGCCAAATTACATCATGATGAGACAGACTTTTCCGAAATCAGATACTGGATTGTAAGGCGTACCCAGGAGCAGATATAGACTCAGTAGTAGTGGTGATGAAGAGTAGGCTGAAGCTTAAGACATCAGTCAGGAAGAATCAATACGCGATATGGAAGTACTGAGAGTTGACGAGATGCGCTTCAAGTCCTCCAGTGCTACAGATACAGCAGGAAGAAACAGCCTAGTGGGCAGTACAGTTGAAGAGGAGTAGATATCTCCAAAAAGGGCAGTAACATAAGTTGGGAAGGAAAACATAGGTACAAAGAAGATAACTGCGAAGAACCATGGGTAACAGAAGAAATACTTCAATTGATCGGTAAACGAGGAAGTACGAAAATGTTCCGGGAGACTCAGGAATACAGAAATACAAGTCGCTGGGGAATGAAATAAATAGGAAGTGCAGGGAAAGTAAGATGAAATGGCTGCATGAAAAATGTGAAGACATCCAAAACGAAATGATTGTCGGTAGGATTGACTCAGCATACAGGAAAGTCAAAACAACCTTCGGTGCCATTAAAAGCAAGGCTGATAACATTAAGAGTGCAACGGGAATTCCACTGTTAAATGCAGACGAGAGAGCGGATAGCTGGAAAGAATACATTGAAAGCCTCTATGAGGGGGAAAATTTGATGTGATAAAAGAAGAAACAGGAGTGGATTTAGAAGATATAGGGATCCACTGTTAGAATCAGAATTTAAAAGAGCTTCGGTGGACTTAAGATCATATAAGGCAGAAGGGATAGATAACATTCCATCAGACTTTCTAAAATCATTGGGGGAAGTGGCAACAATTCATGTTAGTGTGTAGAATGTATGACTCTGGTGGCATACCATTTGACTCTCGGAAAAGCATTATCCATTCAATTCCGAAGACGGCAAGAGCTGACAAGTGAAAGAATTATCGCACAATCAGCTTAATAGCTCATGCGTCCAAGTTGCTGACTAGAATAGTACACAGAAGAACGGAAAAGAAAATGTAAGATGCTCTAGATGATGATCAGTTTGGCTTTGGGAAAGATAAGGGCACGAGAGAGGCAATTCTGACGTTGCGGTTAATAATGGAATCCAGACTAAAGAAAAATAAAAACACGTTCATAGGATCTGTCGACCTGGAAAAACCATTCTACAATGTAAAATGGTGCAAGATGTTCGGAATTCTCAGAAAAATAGGGGTAAGCCATAGGGAGAGACTTGTCTTATACAATACGTAAAACAGCAAAGAGGGAATAATAAGAACATAGTGCTCGTAATAAAAAGGGTGTAAGACAAGGATGTAAACTATCGTCCATACTGCTCAATCTGTACATCGAGGAGGCAATGCTGGAAATGAAAGAAAGTTTCATAGGGGAATTAAAATTCCAAGGTGAAAGGATATCAGGGATACGACTCGCTGATGACATTCCTATCCTGAGTGAAAGTGAAGAAGAATTACATTAGCTGCTGATTGGAATGTAGATTCTAATGAGTACAGAGTATAGACTGAGAGTAAATCGAGTAAATACAAGGCTAATGAGAAGTAATAGAAATGAGAACAGCGAGAAAATTAATATCAGGACCGATGGTCATGAAATAGATGAAATTAAGGAATTCTTCTACCTAGGCAGTAAAATAACCAATAACAGACCGAGCAAGGACACCAAAAGTAGACTAGCAATGGCAAAAAGGGCATTCCTGGCCAAGAGAAGTCTACTGGTATCAAACATAGACCTCAATTTGGGGGAATAAATTTCTGAGAATGTACATCTGGAGTACAGCATTGTATGGTAGTGAAACATGGACTGTGGGAAAAACGGAACAGAAGAGTGATGGAAGCGTTTGATATGTGGTGCTACAGGCGAAAATTATGTGGACTGATAAGGTAAGGAATGAGGAAGTTCTGTGCAGAATCGCAGGTGAAAAGAGTACGCAGAGAACACTGATAAGGAGAAGGGACGGAATGATAGGACATCTGTTAATACATGAGGGAATGACTTCCATGTACTAGAGGGAGCTGTAGAAGGCAAAAACTGTAGAGCGAGACAGGGATTGGAATACATTCAGCAAATACTAGAGGACGTACGTTGCAAGTGTTATTTTGAGATGAAGAGTTTAGCATAGGAGAGGAATTCGTGGCTGGCCTCATCAAACCTTCAGGAGACTGACGACACACACAAAAAAAAAAATTACGATTTAGCCGGTTGAAAAACGCAATTGTTCTCCTGAGGTGGGCCAGCGAGCTCACGTCTGGCCAGGTGACGCTCGCCCCGTCGTCTCTCTTCTCTCGTGCACCTCCGTCACTCCACTACGTGACCTCGTTTCGTTGTGGCGGGGTGGGGTGGAGTCAGCACTCCGCCTTCCGGATCTTTGTCAGCTTTCTCGACCTTGGAAGTGTTACTTCACAGTGAAGCAGCTGCTCGGCTTGTCTCACGACACCAAGTGCTTACCGTTCCAGTCCCGACACAGACTAAATCTCTCTGCTAGGTAAGGCAGGAGTGAGACATGTGCTGACAGCTGCGGTGGCAGACTGAATGTTTCAAAATACGACGTTCCTGTTGTTGTTAAGCAAATTCAGCAAACTAGCGCTGTTTATTTACCACTTGCTTCATACGGAACAAACCTAAAAACTAACGTGTTACTGATGCACACTTGCAAGAAGAAAAAAAGAGGAAACCATAGAAAGCAGGTCTCTGAGAAAATATTAAAAATATTTGGTAACGTAACGCTTTCACATCTAGTGTGAATATAAAGTCGGTAATTCCATGAACGCAAGTATAATGTAGCAAGTCATTTGTTTCGCTGTCAAAAAGATAAGGGCATGTGAATCATAGTATCATATTACTATGCGCTCATCCTACGCACTTGTACGTGTATAAGGGGCAGCCCGATGAAAAAGACAGATAGATCGTAAAAGTAAGTAAACTGTTTATTACTTAATCGCCTTAACAGTTAATTATAGCACTGGGACGCAGGACGGTCAGTGCCTTCATTGCGGTGGCCTACGGAACCGTATTTCTACCGAGGCGTGGCGCCTGTTCGTCTGAAGCAAATCAACGGCCACGATCATCTTCCTTCGAGGCTGCACAAATGCGGAACACGCAGGGTAGAGATCGGAAATATACCGAGGATGTATCAGGCTTTCCCATCGAAACTGCTGCAACCTGCTGGGGCGGGCATTATCGTGCAGTAGAATGAAGCCGCCCGTGAACATCTTTGGGCGTTTGGACTCGACGACGCCTTCAGTTTTTGCAAAGTGTGGGTAGCGCTGTGCGTCAGTTGTGGCGCCGTGTTCCGAAATGTCAGTGAGCAGCGAGTTGGCGCAGGTAACCACTCTGTTGCAGGTTAGTGCCCGCCCTCATACTGCCACGGTTGTTTCGTCTGACGCTGCGCTGGGAAGCCCTTACACATGCACAATGCAGCCCCGATCTGTCCCCACGCGTAGTCTGACAGAGTAGGGGCCGGGCGGAGCACAGGATGACTGGAACGGAGCCGGGCCGCGCAAGTGCCTCAGGCACTTAGGGTCGCCAGTAACACGAGTCATTGATTCTGATTTTCACCGAATTTTGTTTTCTTCGTGCTTTTTAGGTTCGCTTGTGCAACATTTTAGGGAACTCCATTATCTATTGTTCCCCACAATATGCAAAGTTCGATGTAATATTCAACTGTAAACTTCTGAAGTGTTTATCTGTTCGTTCCTCCTTACAGACTTCATGCTCATAGCGGCAGTCGATGACGTCGCCTGGTAGTTATTTACCAGCAACCCATATCTCCGAAACTTTAAAGAATCCAAATCTGAAGAAAAACAGTTTAAAAAAGATATGAAATTACGTTTAGAGTCTTTCGGAGGTCGCCAAGTGATCGAATAATCAAATACTGGATGAAGGAAGATTCGTCGATTTGCTTTCCGTTATGCAAAACTAAGTTTATGACTGCGTCTGCCCTGAGATACGTGCGTACAGTGGTGTAATTGTTCACGTACACTATGTGATCAATAGTATCCGGACACCCGAAAAACCCATGGTTTTCATATTAGGTGCATTGTGCTACCACCTGCTGCCAGGTACTCTATATCAACGACCGCAGTAGTCAATAGACATCGTGATAGAGCAGAACGGGGCGCTACGCGGAACTCACGGACTTCGAACGTGGTCATGTGATTGGGTGTCACTTGTGTCATACGTATGCTCGCAAGATTTCCACACTCTCGCTAGGTCCACTGTTTCTGACGTGATAGTGAAGTGGAAACGTGAAAGGACACGTACAGCACAAAAGCGTACAGGAGCACCTCGTCTCTTCACGACAATTGAAGAGAGTCGTAATGTGAAATAGGCAGACGTCTATACAGAGCATCACACAAGAATTCCAATCTGCATGATTATCCACTGCCAAGTACTGTGACAGGCAGGAGGCGAGAGAACTTCGATTTTGTGGTCGAGCGGCTACTCATAAGCCATACATCGCGTCGGTAAATGCCAAACGACGCCTCGCTTGGTGTAAGGAGTGTAAACATTAGACAATGAAACTGTGGAGAAACGTTGTGTTGAGTGGCGACTCACGGTACACAAAGTGGCGATCCGATGGTAGGGTATGGGTATGGCGAATGCCCGGTGAACGTCATCTGCCACCGTGTGTAGTGCCAGCAGTAAAATTCGGAGGCGGTGGTGTTATGCTGTGGTCGTGTTTTTCATGGAGGGGGCTTGTACCCCTTGTTGTTTTCCGTGGCGATATCAGAACAGAGGCCTACATTTGTGTTTTAAGTACCATCTTGCTTCCCACTGTTGAAGAGCAATTCGGGGATGGCGATTGCATCTTTCAACACGATGGAGCACCTGTTAATAATGCTCGGCCTGTGGCAGAGTAGTTACACGAGAATAACATCCCTGTAATGGACAGGCCTTCACAGAGTCCTGACCTGTAGAACACCTTTGGGATTTTTCGGAGCGGCGACTTCGTGCGAGGCCTCACCGACCGACATCGGAACCGCTCCTCAGTGCAGCACTCCGTGAAGAATGGGCTGCCATTCAACAAGAAACGTTCCAGCACCTGATTGAACGTATGCCTGCGAGAGTGGAAGCTATCATCAAGGTTAAGGGTGGGCCAACACCACATTGAATTCCGGCATTACCGTTGGAGGGCGCCACGAACTTGTATGTCATTTTCAATGATGAGTTCTGATACTTTTGATCACATAGTGTATATTCAGTGGCATTTATGGATACGATCTGCAAAATGTGATGCGGATTGACGTGTTAGTAAAGAGGTAATAAATTAAAATGTCATGTATGATGTCGAAGTTTTACTGCACGAAGAGCTAAAATGCAGTAAGTGATAAACTTTTTCTTTTCTTTTTGTGGGAGGTGTCAATGAGAAAAGTTTCTAAAAGGTTTGAAATGATATGTAAGGTTAGTTGGAAGCTACTGAGTGCTCTCACTCTGAAATACAGGGTGAATATAGTCGTGCAGGCGTGCGCAAATACAGAAGAAATGGAAAATGCTATTGATTGCGGTTTTCACAGAATTGATTGGCAGTTAGGGATTCGTATTGTTAACCAGTAAAATGATTGTAATAATACTCAAAATGTGTATGTTTTATTCAAACATGTACTTTTTTAAATGGAACGGGCCTCTTGAAGTTTACAAAATAAATGAAATGTGAATCAGAATGTCAGGGATGTTTATTGCAGGATCGATAATACGAGACGTTTACTAGATACCGTGTTTTTCAGCGTTTCCACACCGACGCTTCTGCATTGTTACTAGGTACGATGTTTGTGTTCCTTGAGTCCAGTCAGTTAATGTGTGGCACTCCAAACAGTAGGATGGTATTTACAAATGTAGAAAAAGTGTGTGGAAATTGTAGGAAGAATAGAGTTCGTTCTTGTACTGTGTATGAGGAAAGGTATCCCAATAGACGTCAACCATCTCGCCAGTTATTTATCAACGTCTTGAACCAGTTACGTGAAGGTGGAAGTGTAACACCTAGAAAACGTAATACAAAGAAACGAGTGACGACAGAAGAGGGGAAAATTGATGTTGTTGCTGCTTATCCGCACGTTAGCTCCCGAGCAGGAGCACGAGGAAGTGGCGTGAGGCAGGCGTGGGTCCTACATATTCTCCATGGGCACAGGTTCCATCCCCATCACACTTCTCTCCAGCGAAGGCTGCTAGTGGAAACGATTGTGAGAATTAGGTTATCTTCTGTACATTAAGGCAGAGTAATCCAGATGTATCACGTATCTCGTTTAATGAAGAAGCCACATCTATCATCACAGCCAGTTAAAACGCCGATACATGCAGTATTGGTCTGTTGATAGTCGCTGCTGGCTTCGTCAGGTGGAAATTCGGCGTCCATGGAGTGTAAACGTGTGGTGTGGGATACGGAACTATCAGCTCATAGGCGACCAAGTATCGCAGCCTCCCAACAGATCTTCCACAGATGCTAGAAGACGTTCCTCTGCAGACAGGGAGGCACCTGTCATAGCACGATAATGGCTGTGCAGCCCACAGTGCACCGAGTACTACAACAGGTCTTCACAAATTGTTTCCAAATCGTTGGATTGGACGCACAAGACCTGTACCGCGCCCAGCCCGTTCCCCGGACTTCACGACTGTAGACGTTTTTGTGGGGAAAGCTGAAAGATGCTGTCATCAAGAGCGTACCAATTACACCAGATGATAAACAACGACGCGTTATTGTAGCCTGTTCGGACATGTCCGCTGAAATGCCAGCACCTCAGCACTTGTCCAGCGGTCGTTCCGTACCAGACTGGAAGCGTGTACTGCCGCTGCCGGTGATCATTTTGAACACAACCTGTGATGGTCAATTGTTTCATCACGGGTCAGTATAAGTATTTGTGCATCTCTGTAGTGTATGCTGCCACATGTATTATAAAGCTGTTGCTATGGATACTTTTCAAAATAGGACATCTCATGAACGACTTGCGCTAGAATCCTCCATCAAACACCTCGATATTCTATCTTAGGCTACTTTGTCTGCTAATGTCAGTAGCCATCGTCCACTTAAAAAGCGTTCTTCTCCGCAAACAATACACTTCCTAAGTATTATTACAATGTGTTGATTGGCTAACAATACATTCACCCTATGTACATAATTTCTGACTTTAATATTTGGTTTAATCTGTACATAAGATTGTACCTGTGCAGATTATGACAGAATTTTAAGTCCAGTGGATAACTGTACCAGATACTGGAAATAAAACTGTTGTTGCCTCTCTAAAGCTCCATATAGGCGGGGTTGCTGGGGCTCGGTGACTGTTTTAGCCGTCCAGTAACTGGGCGGCAGTGTTTGTTCTCCCTGGACGCGGAGCTTAGACGCCGCGGGACGCGGGCGAGTCTGGCGACGGAGGAGGAAGCTGGCGATGAGGCAGGGGGTGACTGGGCCGCTCGCGGCGATTCTGAGCATCCACCTAGGCGGAAGCGCCGCCCGTCGCTCGACAAATGGTTTCCCCTGATTTGGCTACAATTCTTGCTCTTCTGTCTTGGAATGCTTCCAACTTCCTGCGTCCTGTGCCAAACGGAGCACTCCGGGACGATTCTACAGCTGAAATGGAGAGCTGCTGCCACCAGGCTCTCACATTCCGGTAACTACTGGCTGCTTCTCACTCACTGCAGGAATCTCTGTAGCCTGTTGAACATTTTACGTCTTTTCTAAGACTTTGGTCAAAGGTGTTAAGTGGAGAACGAGACAGAAGTAAGCCGCAAGTGTATTGCGAACTAGCAAGGGTGATTAGTGTAAATGGCCCGATTTTCATACAGGATACAAGAGATCATTAGTCAGATCGTTTTCTTCTTTTCTTTTTACGCTATTCGCGAGGAATTCTCTGCGTACCTGACTGTATTCCAGCCTTCTCCGTTATCCCGTTCCACATTCATGGTCAACAACACATGCACACGACCACACCACACAAGAGGTCGTCGTACCCATTCGCCCGTGTGCGCCCCTGCACGCACACACACACACACACACACACACACACACACACACTGAAAACTGCATAGTATGATTGACGAAGGCACCAACAAGCCGCCTCGGCAGCTCACGGTGGCTACACGGGCTGTTTGCCTCTGAAATTATCTTCGTTGTAGTCTAGCATACATGGTTGCCAACATCAACTCGAAATTTTGCTGCTTCTCTGCACCACCCGTGCTTGGTTATACACCGGTAATATTTCTTTTAATATGTAGAGGTGCCAACAGACAGTGTCTCTAGTGAGTTGAACAACGATGGACCAGCCACTGACCAGTGGGGTGCTTCCTTTTGTGAGTCTATGGACAGCTTATTCTTGTTCCTTTCTAAAAAGAATGCGCTGCTATAGAGGTCGCACAAAAATATCGAAAAACTGTGAGAAATGTATGCTCTAATATGCAGGTATTGACGAAGCCTGCAAATTGCGCTGTTGTATTTGACCAGTAATGGCAGCTGTGCAGTGTCCTGAACACGTCGCAAGTGTCAGAACAGTGGTCTGTGTAGTCGCGAGTGCATTGCGTCGGATGTAAGTGAATAACAACGTGTGCACATTTTTGGCGTTCATATGGAGGGTGCATCCGTAACCGAGGTAGTCGCAGTGTTCACAGTTTTCAGTATTCCAAGAGGCAACCGGAGAAACGTCATTCGAAAAGTCAGAACGCGGGTGATAGTGTGTGTCGAGTGACGGTCACTGGAGAGGGCTGTGGCGAAAACCAGAGGACGGCAGCTGAGTGCCGCGTAGGCCTACCCTGGTGAACAACAAGAAGCTCCATCAGGCGGGATTTGCAGGACGAGCTAGTAGCCCATAAACCGTGCACCAGTAATGCCAACGTGGTGCCGAGGCCATAAAACCTGCACTTGGATTAATGGAACAAAGTCATTCGGTCGGACGAGTCTCGTTTTTTCTGGCTGAGTCTGTATCCCAAGAGTGATACAAGGTGGGTATTCGGTGCCTATTTGGGCAGCCATATCGTGGTATTCAGTGGTCCCCGTGGTGTTGTGCAAGGTCACGTTACTGCCAAGAATCATTTGACCACTTTGGCTGATTACGTCCCTCCAGCGATACAATGCGTGTTCCCGAGTGATGACGGTTTGTTCAAAGACAACAGGGACCCTGTTCAGACAGCCAGCATCATGGGGGACTGATGTTGTGAACGCAAATTGTCACATCTGCCCTGGCCGTCACAGCCATCAGATGTTATTACTGATCCTCTGTGCTGTACCTGGGACACAAGGTGCGTGATCACTGTTCGTCTCCATCGTCGTCGTCTTAATTTGGCTCTATTTGCAGCAAGAATGGTATAAGATTCCCTTGAAATCTTTAGGGGGCCCGCACTTATCCGTTGTGTTTCCATTACCAGTGATTTTCCTACAGCGTATTATGCGAGGTAAAGTGTTGTGTTTTTCGTGTTTCTGTGTTACCGTCCATTACATGCAAAATCCCCCCTCGCCCCCATGAACCATGGACCTTGCCGTTGGTGGGGAACCTTGCGTGCCTCAGCCATACAGATAGCCGTACCGTATGTGCAACCACAGCGGAGGGGTATCTGTCGAAAGGCCAGACAAACGTGTGGTTCCTGAAGAGGGGCAGCAGCCTTTTCAGTAGTTGCAAGGGCAACAGTCTGGATGATTGACTGATCTGGCCTTGTAGCAATAACCAAAACTGTCTTGCTGTGCTGGTACTGCGAACGGCTGAAAGCAAGGGGAAACTACGGCCGTAATTTTTCCCGAGGGCATGCAGCTTTACTGTATGATTAAATGATGATGGCGTACTCTTGGGTAAAATATTCCGGAGGTAAAAAAGTCCCCCATTCGGATCTCCAGGCGGGGACTACTCAAGAGAATGTCGTTATCAGGAGAGAGAAAACTGGCGTTCTACGGATCGGAGAGTGGAATGTCAGATCCTTAATCGGACACGTAGGTTAGAAAATTTAAATAGGGAAATGGATAGGTTAAAGTTAGATATAGTGGGAATTAGCGAAGTTCGGTGGCAGGAGGAACAAGACTTCTGGTTAGGTGACTACAGGGTTATAAACACAAAATCAAATAGGGGTAATGCAGGAGTAGGTTTAATAATGAATAGGAAAATAGGAATGCGGGTAATCTACTACAAACAGCATAGTGAACGCATTATTGTGGGCAAGATAGATACGAAGCCCACACCTACTACAGTAGTACAAGTTTATATGCCAACTAGCTATGTAGATGACGAAGAAATAGAAGAAATGTGTGATGAAATAAAATAAATTATTCAGATAGTGAAAAAGACGAAAATTTCATAGTCATGGGTGACTGGAATTCGAGTGTAGGAAAAAGGAGAGAAGTAAACATAGTAGGTCAATATGGATTGGGGCTAAGAAATGAAAGAGGAAGCCGCCTGGTAGAATTTTGCACAGAGCACAACTTAATCATAACTAACACTTGGTTCAAAAATCATAAAAGAAGGCTGTATACATGGAAGAAGCCTGGAGATACTAAAAGGTATCAGATTATATAATGGTAAGACAGAGATTTAGTTACCAGGTTTTAAATTGTAAGACATTTCCAGGGGCAGATGTGGACTCTGACCACAATCTATTGGTTGTGACCTGTAGATTAAAACTGAAGAAACTGCAAAAAGGTGGGAAATTAAGGAGATGGGACCTGGATAAACTGAAAGAACCAGAGGTTGTACAGAGTTTCAGGGAGAGCATAAGGGAACAATTGTCAGGAATGGGGGAAAGAAATACAGTAGAAGAAGAATGGGTAGCTTTGAGGTATGAAGTAGTGAAGGCAGCAGAGGATCAAGAAGGTAAAAAGGCGAGGGCTAGTAGAAATCCGTGGGTAACATTAGAAATATTGAATTTAATTGATGGAAGGAGAAAATATAAAAATGCAGTAAATGAAGCAGGCAAAAAGGAATACAAACGTCTCAAAAATGAGATCGACAGGAAGTGCAAAATGGCTAAGCAGGAATGGCTAGAGGAAAAATGTAAGGATGTAGAGGCTTATCTCACTAGGGGTAAGATAGATAGCGCCTACGGGAAAATTAAAGAGACTTTGGAGATAAAAGAACCACTTGTACGAACATCAAGAGCTCAGATGGAAACCCAGTTCTAAGAAAAGAAGGGAAAGCAGAAAGATGGAAGGAGTATATAGAGGGTCTATACAAGGGCGATGTACTAGAGGACGAAATTATGGAAATGATGTAGGTGAAGATGAAATGGGAGATACGATACTGCGTGAAGAGTTTGACAGAGCACTGAAAGGCCTGAGTCGAAACAAGGCCCCCGGAGTAGACAACATTCCGTTGAAACTACTGACGGCCTTGGGGGAGCCAGTCCTGACTAAACTCTAGCATCTCGTGAGCAAGATGTATGAAACAGGCGAAATACCCTCAGAATTCAAAAAGAATATAATAATTCCAATCCTAAAGAAATCAGGTGTTGACAGATGTGAAAATTACCGAACAATCAGTTTAATAAGCCACAGCTGCAAAGTACTAACACGAATTCTTTACAGACGAATGGAAAAACTAGTAGAAGCCGACCTCGGGGAAGATCAGTTTGGATTCCGTAGAAACACTGGAACACGCTAGGCAATACTGACCTTACGGCTTATCTTAGAAGAAAGATTGAGGAAAGGCAAACCTACGTTTCTATCATTTGTAGACGTAGAGAAAGCTTTTGACAGTGTTGACTGGAATACCCTCTTTCAAATTCTAAAGGTGGCAGGGGTTAAATACAGGGAGCGAAAGGCTATTTACAATTTGCACAGAAACCAGATGGCAGTTATAAGAGTCGAGGGACATGAAAGGGAAGCAGTGGTTGGGAAGGGAGTAAGACAGGGTTGTAGCCTCTCCCCGATATTATTTAATCTGTATATTGAGCAAGCAGTAAAGGAAACAAAAGAAAAATGCGGAGTAGGTATTAAAATCCATGGAGAAGAAATAAAAACTTTGAGGTTCGCCGATGACATTGTAATTCTGTCAGAGACAGCAAAGGACTTGGAAGAGCAGTTGAACGGAATGGACAGTGTCTTGAAAGGAAGATATAAGATGAACATCAACAAAAGCAAAACGAGGGTAATGGAATGTATTCGAATTAAGTCAGGTGATGTTGAGGGTATTACATTAGGAAATGAGACACTTAAAGTAGTAAAGGAGTTTTGCTATTTAGGAAGTAAAATAACTGATGATGGTCGAAGTAGAGAGGATATAAAATGTAGACTGGCAATGGCAAGGAAAGCGTTTCTGAAGAAGAGAAATTTGTTAACATCGAGTATATATTTAAGTGTCAGGAAGTCATTTCTGAAAGTATTTGTATGGAGTGTAGTCATGTATGGAAGTGAAACATGGAAGATAAATAGTTTGGACAAGAAGAGAATAGAAGCTTTCGAAATGTGATGCTACAGAAGAATGCTGAAGATTGGATGGGTAGATCACATAACTACTGAGGAAGTATTGAATAGGATTGGGAAGAAGAGAAGTTTGTGGCACAACTTGACCAGAAGAAGGGATCGGTTGGTAGGACATGTTCTGAGGCATCAAGGGATCACCAATTTAGCATTGGAGGGCAGCGTGGAGGATAAAAATCGTAGAGGGAGACAAAGAGATGAATACACTAAGCAGCTTGAGAAGGATGTAGGTTGCAGTAGGTACTGGGAGATGAAGAAGCTTGCACAGGATGGAGAGCTGCATCAAACCAGTCTCAGGACTGAAGACCACAACAACAAACAACATCACATGCAAAATACTTTCAGATACGGCAGGTATCTCTTACATGTAAAAAGCCGTGAAATTTCTACAAAAGCCGTGAAATTCCTGCAAAATAATTTCGAGGAAATAATTTCTGATTCCGCCACTGTGAGTATGTTAACAAGACAGTGGTGAAACTTTTCTATGGGATCACGTAATAACGCGGAATACCGATACTGAAAATCTCTCCGTCTTTTGCTTTCTTTTATGGGGACATTTGGACAGCGTCGCATACTGAACTACACCGAGAATCCCGGCTCATGTCAAGGCACAGATTGGAAAGAAATTCCCCAATATCTCAGGTGAGAATTGAGCCGTAATATCCAAAGCTTTCACTGACGACGTACTGAATGCGTCACACAAAATGGACAGGTTTTAAGTGATGCAATTGTTCTTAAATGACGGTTACTGCAATTTTCATTCCTGTATAGCGTATTTTGAAAGTGAAATAAGTCTTTTCCATCTGACATCCGGTTAACAAAGAGGTTGTGCAAACGAGAGTACGCGACGATCTTGTCACGTAGCACATTGGTTCCCGCACAGGATTTGGCTTTAGTAAAAACACATCAGGAACGATCTGATATGAAAGCGGGCGGAACAGACTGGCAGCACCGGCATTCGACGTCGGTCCCCTCTCCTCCCGGCCCCCCTCCCTTCCCCTCTTCCATCAGTCCGCCAGAGGGTCTTCACCGCCGGCCGCTAATTCTCTTCAGGTGGCACGCGATAGGGTTACCCGTTGCTTCGTCGACTGACCAATCTGCTGCCCATCGACTATAAAGAAACGAACTAAACAAGAACCTGAAGATCGCGATTAGGGAAGTCGTCGAAACGTTACGGCAACGCGATTGTCGATCCGGGAAGACTTCTTGGTGATGTTCGCCGAGAAAGTGTGCATTGCCATATACATTGATCAGCCAAACATTATCACCACCCTCTTACTATCAATATAAACCCGCCCTGGCGGTAGGAGCGTCACCTGACGAGGAATGACTGCTGGTCAGACACACGCAAGCTTCGTGTAGTGTCAGTGAGCGGGCTGTCTGTGTATAAAATGGCAAAGGGGCGCAATCTGTCTGAGGTTGACTCAGGGCAGACTCTGATGGTCCAGAGGCTCGGCACGAGCATTTCGCAAACCGCGCGACTCGTCGGGTGTTCAAGGAGTGCCTTCAACTACTGGCGAGACCAAGTTGAAACCACAAGTTGGGTGGTCGCTCCTCATTACAGATCTCGGAGTTCGTAAGCTGGATAGGTTGGAAAAACAGGACAGATGGCGAACTGTGGAGGAACTAACATTAGACTTTAATGCTGAGCAGAATACACTAACGATGGGAATTCGCAGCTAACGACCGTTGCACGTACCAGTGTCCACACCACGACATTGGTAACTAAGACTGGAGGGGCCACGGGACAGTCGGTGCGGGACATTGGCGAAGTGGCTGAGCGTTGCGCGGTCTCATGAATTACGGTACATTCTTCACCGTGCCTATAGGAGGGCGCGATCCCTCGTCTCCCAGGAGGACAGCTGCTTGATACTTCTCTTGCGGGGCGGAGACAAGCTGGCGGCGGCTCCATTACACTCTGCGGAACATTCACGTGAGCATCCGTGGGTCCAGGGGAGCTGGCTCAAGGCACCGAGACGGTCAGGGAGTACCGTAAACTGGTTGCAGACCACGTACACCCCCTTCATGGCGATCATGTTTCCCTATGGCAGTAGCATTTTTCAGCAAGGAAAGCCAGGAGTGTGGTGGCGTGTTTCGAGTTCCAGATGGTGTGCTGCCCCCCCCCCCCCCCCCCAACTGGCCAGATTTGAACCCAGTCGAACACGTCTGGGTTGAATGTGGCGGCAGGGCTCTTCGCTCCCCTCACCGGAAATTATAGGATTACGTAACTTGTGTGTGCAGGTGTGTGGCAGCGTCCTCCAGCGACTTAGCAAGGCCTCATTGTCTCCATGCCACGACGCTTGGCGAAATTATACGTTCCAAAGGTGGACATGCCAAGGGAGCCGTGCGTGGCTCCTGTTCGTGTCATATCTCATTTGACATCCTGTTTTTACGGTACTACCACCTCGTTATGTTAATTTCAGTTACTGGTGCCACTGAGTTGCCGCCTTGCCTGCCCGTGAGCGGCAGCAGCGGCGCTTATCAATGCTAGCCCTGGTGTATTATCTTTGCTGACTGCTATTACTTCCCGGTTGTCGTGTTTTCGGAGTTAGTTCGGATCTGCCGGTGAGTTGGGAGGTGCCAGCAGTGCAGTGTGCACCTGGCAGTGTTTGACTTAGGACGCGGCAGAAGTTCAGTCGGTGCGCGGCTGCAGTGAGGTGCGGACAGCCATGACTCGCCGAGGGTTGCCGATACCTGCCACTTGAGTGCTGACCACCTGGGTTGGTCTCGGTTGGTCGTCGGTCGGTCGTCTTGCCGGACGACGTGCATTTGGCCGGCGGTCGCTTGTGGGTTGGCTGTGTGTGCCGACTCGTGATTCGTCCCTGTCCTCACTGCCGTTAGCTTGTCCAGTCCTTCGTGCAAGTGTTCGTCAAGCTGTGTGTAGTTTGTGTGACTATGATTGACAAGTTATTTTTAATGTTGTCGGCGTACTGGCTCTGAGGAGTCAGTCGGCTGGCGTGGAGCAGTGAGGAATTCTCGGCGGGGCGTAGTTTGGCCGGGGCCCGCTGGCGGTCTCTACACGGTGTCGGAGTGTGTGGCGCTGCTCCCATTGCTACGAGGTCCGTGGCTCACCGACCCTGGACACGAAAGTTCGTTGTCGGCTGTTGGGATATTTCCCAGAGCAACAACCTGGTTTTCATATTGGAAAATTATAGCCACCCTCCGGTGGAGTTTCACTGTATTGGGTTATTTGAATTGAAGTGCACCAGCGGAATCGTCTGCCTTGTCTCCGTTAACGTTCCGGTTACCTGCCCTGGGTGTTGACGTAAATATTAGGCAGTGTAGTTTCCTCATCGTGGTTTTGTTGCTGTCCAGCACTGTGTGTAGTTTGACAGCTCAGTGTATGACTGGTTGTGGGCGCCAATATCTTCTACGTTGTTCCGTTGAACCCCCTGTTGTGCCCTGGTCGGGCGAAGATGGAGGGCTCGGTCCGCTGACTCGGTCGGTTGGCTTGTCGTCGGATCGTGAATGGTTGACCCGACTTCTGTCTCACACTAGTCAGCGTTAGTGTTTGAATTACAGGCCGACCCTCGGACAACTGGATGCCCTTCTGTGAACTGCCTTATTATTTAAAATTCGTTCTTGTTTTTGGTACTTGCGTGTCTTCTAGCCGGTTTTGTGTTTTAAATTAGAGTTGTTTTACCCTTAAGGCCTTCAGCCTAGTTTTAAGTACTGTTTCACGTAAGGCCTTCGGCATTTTAAATTTTATTTTAGTTTTCAAGTCTTCGGCCTTCAGCCGATTTGAATTTAACTTGTTTACTTCAGCCTATTTTTAGAACTCTTTTAAGATAAGGCTTCCCTTTTAAATTTCTGATTGTGCTTGCGTTTTAAGTTATTGGCCTTAAGTCGTTTTTAAATTAAAGTGGCTTTCAGCCGGTAATTAAGTCCCAATCAATAAATCTGTGTGATGTTTGATCAAATAATAAAGTTGTATGTTCGAGTGTAACTGGCAGCCCCTTATTTTGGCCCCTTTCCACAATTTATTCTATCTGTCCTGTCCTGCAGGCTAAACACGTCATTTTAGCAGGTACTAGGTAAGTGGTCATTATGTTCTGCCTGGCCACTGTACCTTTATAACCTTCATTTTTTCTCTTCCAATTGCGTCACATTTTCCCGCCGCTCTGCGTCACCTTGTTGAAGACAGATATGCCAGTGTCGACTTTACAGATTATCCGCAACCATAGACATTTTAGATTGCCAGCGCTTTTTGCATAAAGCTGGCAGCGTGTTGTATACGACGAGACGGTTGCGCTGTGGAGAGCCTGTTGTGGTGAAGCCTGGGCCTCCTGCGGCAAGCGCTCGAGTCGCGCAATTTTGGCGGCTGAATTATTTACGCGGTGGGCGTGTCCAGCGGCTGAGAGCAGCCGCGCTTTGCAGGAAACCCGCGAGCAGGCCACGCAGAGGGCGCCAAGAGCGGCGGCGGCGGGGGCAGGGCGCTGTGTGGAGAGATGGGCTCTGCTCGCCGACAAGCCGTGGCGGAGAGTCGCACCAAGTTCACGTTCCGTCCACTTCTGGTACGGTTGAAAAATCTACGTCTGTGTCAATACGGGTCGAAAACTTTTTCCGACTATGGTCTTAGCTCCTAAGCAAAGTGTTCGAACGAAGCAGTACCACAAGACTGCTTTGTGTACTGGGTTTCTAACAAAAGAGTGTTGCAAGAACAACCTTTCTTCCAGCGGGCATCTCAATTATACAGTAATATTATGAGGTTGTCTTACAAGATGCTATGCACTTGCTTACTGTACTATCCTACTAATTAATTTACATTTCGTATAATTATGTATGTCGTTGACATCATGCACTCAATTTGTGAGTAATTCTGTAAACTGATACTATCGGGTGCTATGTGTTCTTTGTGTCATTATTTTGATTTAGTGACATTCCAGAAGGGTAGCATTGCATTGCACAAAGTGGAGATACAGTGTAAGTCGTTCTGCATTTCCTTATAATTCCACAGTTATATTAATTTCCTGTTTAACAACAGTCTCATCAATGGATAATCAAAAATTACCGCTTTTCGTATATTTCTGTCAGGTGTCATGAGCTCATTGCTTTGCGCACATACAAAGATACTTGCGTTTTTATCGAATCTTCCGCTGACCGCTAAAACATCATACTGGGTTCTCTCAGTTATAAATTCTTCGACTTCATTCCACGTTCAGGAAGTTATTCCATGTGACGCTTTCATCCTTGGAGGTACGTTATAATATACGATTTAGTAATCAGCTGGACTACCATGCATTCGGCATGCAGAAAACTTGTCCGATTAACGTGAAATGTACTACGCACTTGGATGTACAAGTAAGTGAAGTCGAGGTGCTCATACGACAGACGTCTACCAGCATTTACTGCTGCACGATCTCGGCCAGTCCAGAATGCAGTTTATCGTTACACGACACTGCTGGGCGCGTTGGGTTGGGTCTCACGACTGTCGTGCAGATATGGAATCAATCTGGACGGTCGTACTGAATGGCATGCAGAATCACAGAGACGCCACACGACTAGCGCCAGAGAGACATACGTGTTGTGCGCCCGGCCGTACGGGATCGTGCAGCGACATCAGGTGCGCTGAGGCACGGCGTAGGCAAGTTAGAGGGCCTGTATACAGAGAGAGTGGCCATAGGTGAAGTTGCCGGTGATTGGTTAATTAGGTTTTGCGCCATTTTTCTGCTAAACGTATCTCGCGCTTCCTATGTTCGCTGTGCTCTACGGCATTCGCCCCTTTCCTAGCTCTCATCTATCGCGAATCTCTCGCTCAGCACAAAGTTCCAACTGACCAGAAAAAAGCGCAGGTGACTCCACTACATAACGGAGTCACAAAGTTACCGACCGACGTCCCTAACGTCGGTTTTTTCCAGAATCCTCGAACATATTCTCAGTTCGAATATAATAAAATTTTCTCGAGACCGAGAAGTGCGTCTTAGAAAGCATCGCTCGTGCTAAACTCAGCTTGCCGTCTTCTCACATGACGCCCTGCAAACTATGCGTGAAGGGCAAGAGGCAGATTCCATACTTCTAGATTTCCGGAAAGCATTTGACACGGTGCACAGCTGCTGGTTGTTAACGTAGGTACGAGCGTACCTGAATAGATTCCAAGATACTTGGTGACTCGAAGACTTGTTAAGTTGTGGACCACAGTGCGTTGTGCTCCAGAGACGAGCGTATCGTCAGGAGTGCCCCATGGAGGTGTGGCAAGAGCGCTACTATTCTGTGTACACATAGACGATTTGGCGGAGAGGATGGCCGTTGTCTGCTGACGATGCTGTGATGTACGGTAACGTGTCGAATTGAATGAATGTAGGAGGCTACAAGATGACTTGGACAAAATTTCTAATTGTTATGATAAATGGCAGTTAGCTCTAAATGCAGAAAAGTGTTAGTTAATGCGGATGAATATGGAAAAAGAAGCCCGTAGTGTTGAGATACAGCGTTAGTAGTGTCCCGCGTAACACAGTCACATCGCTTAAATATCTTGGCGTAACGTTGCAAAGATATATGAAATGGAACTAACATACGACGATTCTATTAGGAAACGCCAATGGTCGACTTGCGTTTGTTGGGAGAATTGTAGGAAAGTCTGGTTCATCTGTAAATCAGGTCATATAGCACGTTAGTGAGGCCTGTTGATGAGTACTGTTGGAGTGTTTGAAATCCGTATCAGGTGAGATTAAAGGAAGACATCCAAGAAATTCAAAGGCGGGATGGTACATATGTTAGTTATCGGTTCGAACAGTAGGCAAATGTTTCGGAAATGCTTCGGGAATTAAAATGGGAATACCTGGAGGGTAGGCAACATTTTCGAGGAACAGTACTAAGAAAATTGAAGAGGGCCGACATTTGAATTTTCGCGCAAGGACCAGGAAGATAAAATACGAGAAATTATGGGGCATATGAAAGCGTATAGACAGCCCTTTGCCTCGTCCTATTTGCGAGTGTAACAGGAAAGGAAATGACTGGTAGTCGTTCGGTGTACCGTCCACCACGCCCCGTACGGTGGAGTGCTGAGTACCGATGTAGATGTAGAGTACCAGCTCAGCGTCCTGCGTGACGACGGAGGCTTCGAGGAGGACGAACGCCTCCAGACTGCGCTCGCTCGTCACCTCGTGTGGTCCGACAGCGTCCACCGAGCACGGGGCCCGGAGCCGCCTGGCCTGCGCAGCCTGCCTGCCTCCACTGCAGGCGGCGTGCGGCTGCTCAAACTGCGCAAATGGCTCTGAGCACTATGGGACTTAAGTGCTGAGGTCATCAGTCCCCTAGAACTTAGAACTACTTAAACCTAACTAATCTAAGGACATCACACACATCCATGCCCGGGACAGGATTCGAACCTCCGACCGTAGCGGTCGCGCGGTTCCAGACTGTAGCGCCTAGAACCGCTCGGCCACTTTGGCCGGCCCGTGCGACTGCCCCGCCCTCCAGACCTCCCACCCGCCTACAACTCGTGCTCGACTGTAGCGATGGCCGGCCAGCCACCTCAGAGAATCCTCAGCTGCCGGAGTTGGTGCACGTCTGCCTGACAAATATAGCTCCGTGCCTACCCCAAACCTACCCTATATTCTTCCTAGTATAGCACAATAAGTAATATTTCCTTTATTTCATATCATTCCTGGTACTGTAATTTCATTTCCGCTTTTAAGCGGCGTTAAAACAATGTGACAGTCTTGCGATCCTCGTCTCTTACTATATTTTTATATACAGAACATAATATTGGTTTCTCCTGTTTTTTACCTTACTTTTCTTCTTTTCGTCAACAAGAGACTCGCTGGAAAGATTAGACTCTCTATGAATTCCATGAAACACGGAGAAACCTTACTAAGAAGCTCCGTACGTAAAACGACTGGGCAGTTGAAGTTAATGCCACGACGGACGATTTTCCAACCGTTCCTCGTACAATCCGAGCTTTTGTTTGTCTCGTCTGTAATGACTCAGACGTCAGTTAGACCGGATCATACTTCAGCTGTCATCATGATAAGCAAGTGACGTCACCCAGCGGCCGTCTGACTCGGCTGACAAATTAGCACACATAATTTAAATAAAAGCGTAATGGTGCATATTCTTATTATTGTTACTACCATCTACAATGTAAATGAAACACGTCATAATTACCACTTCGTATTAGGTACCTACTGCCCACAAAGTTCTTAATTCAGAGTGTATAGTTGTATGAAAATTGTACATATCGTAACATTGAGATACGAGATAATACTTTAGATACTGTCATTTTCACGCGTTGTTGATGTTGCCGAGCGCCACATTTCGTCCTCTTCTTTCGACGCAGTCTAGTAATCTTTGAATTCCTTCCACATCGGAATCTGAGAAAGACGTTTCAGTACTGAAATTGTCGTCTGCGACTTTGATATTGAGTCAGTCAACAAGAGAATCTACGAAGCTAGCCGAGCGCCTGGAAACCCAAGGAGAAATAGTTGCTAGTTCGAGGCAGTGTACAGCGCCATTTGAAGCTTTTATAGCGGAGAGCCATCTGCATTTCCTGTTGGAAGGAGAGCAGCGGCGACGAGGAAACAGGTTTTGATACGTGACGGCAAACGGCTCTCGGCACACAACTGTTGACAATAGCGACCGCTGCCTGGATTGGCTTACTGATGTGTGTGTATGTGTGTGTGTGTGTGTGTGTGTGTGTGGCGAGGGACGGAGGCGGACTGGCGGCTGTTTCACGCCCCTCTGCACCTGACGAACTGAGGACTTAAACTTGCAACATACAGTGTGACGCGCTTTCAGCCTCTTACCAGATTTCGGGACAGCGCCACGCGACTGCACATGGATCCTCCTCGCACGTTGACTACGTCGCTTTGAGTGGTCACTATTTATGCAATTTTCTCTGTGCACTTCCACCATAACTCTACCTCTGAACTGTTGAAGAATCTTCTTGAGACTACGGAGAATAAAGCTAATGGGAACAGAAAACTTTTCGTAGTTGAAAACAGATCCTTTACGTCGGTTTTGGTTTGCTATAGATATGAAAACGAACAGCAATTCTCTGATCTTGCTGCTCCATAGATCACACACGGCAACCGATGTTTCGTTAATGAATTTTCACTTATATAAGGCTTATTATTTATTACAATCTTTGCTTGTGTTTTCGTGAAAATGAATACGTATGAACATACAATTTGGCCCATTCGCTTCCTGTCTTTGACTAAAATAACTTTCACCGTAGCAAAATTGTTTCACTACACATGCCAGTTTACTTGTACTCAATTTTCCAGAGATACTCATTAGTGTGCTTATGATCTTTCTTTCAGTAATATTTTTAGCTTTCCTTCACGTACCTTAACGTGTTATGTGTAGTAAGAAAATTACTGAGAATGAGCTTTATCGTATTCTTCATAGTTGATCGTACACAGCACATAAGATACCTACGTGCCTTAAGACTGTCGCAACTGTTAATATCTCCGCAGAAACAATTTTACAGTTTTGCATATAAGGAGGGCCTGACTCTTTTGCAATTTCTCAACGTCTGATACAGTTAAAATAATACACTGCCTGACAAGAAAGGGTGAAGCGCTCAAAAGACATTCTCGATTGCCAGTGTAACTTGGTACACGTACCCATCATCGTCGAGCGTGTAAATGTTTGGGGTAGCCACTATCTGTGGCAGGCAGAGCCGCCAACAGAGGGCGTCAGTGTTGTACGAGTTTAGCGTCGCTGTCAGGCATGCAGGCCTGGTGTGTAGGGTGTGTGAGGGTTGCGAGCGGCGTCACACGTGAGTGACCACGAGAGGCGTCGCGGACACAGCTACGGGCTGCCCCCTCACCTGTGGGTCTCCTTTTGGCCGTCTGCTCAGCTCGTGTAATGTTCAGATTTGTGAGGCATCGGGACGGCGCCAAGGCCAGCCGGCGTGAGGGCAGGCAGCCGTCAGCCGTCACAGTGGAGCACGTCGTAACCGCTTCACACACCTCCGCCTGCAATTGTTGTTGTTGTTGTCTTCAGTCCTGAGACTGGTTTGATGCAGCTCTCCATGCTACTCTATCCTGTGCAAGCTGCTTCATCTCCCAGTACCTACTGCAACCTACATCCTTCTGAATCTGCTTAGTGTACTAATCTCTCGGTCTCCCTCTACGATTTTTACCCTCCACGCTGCCCTCCAATGCTAAATTTGTGATCCCTTGATGCCTCAAAACATGTCCTACCAACCGATCCCTTCTTCTAGTCAAGTTGTGCCACAAACTTCTCTTCTCCCCTATCCTATTCAATACCTCCTCATTAGTTACGTGATCTATCCACCTTATCTTCAGTATTCTTCTGTAGCACCACATTTCGAAAGCTTCTATTCTCTTCTTGTCCAAACTAGTTATCGTCCATGTTTCACTTCCATACATGGCTACACTCCAAACAAATACTTTCAGAAAGGACTTCCTGATACGTAAATCTATATTCGATGTTAACAAATTTCTCTTCTTCAGAAACGCATTTCCTTGCCATTGCCAGTCTACATTTTATATCCTCTCTACTTCGACCATCATCAGTTATTTTACTTCCTAAATAGCAAAACTCCTTTACTACTTTAAGTGTCTCATTTCCTAATCTAATTCCCTCAGCATCACCCGATTTAATTTGACTACATTCCATTATCCTCGTTTTGCTTTTGTTAATGTTCATCTTATATCCTCCTTTCAAGACACTGTCCATTCCGTTCAACTGCTCTTCCAAGTCCTTTGCCGTCTCTGACAGAATTACAATGTCATCGGCGAACCTCAAAGTTTTTACTTCGTCTCCATGAATTTTAATACCTACTCCAAATTTTTCTTTTGTTTCCTTTACTGCTTGCTCAATATACAGATTGAATAACATCGGGGAGAGGCTACAACCCTGTCTCACTCCTTTCCCAACCACTGCTTCCCTTTCATGCCCCTCGACTCTTATGACTGCCATCTGGTTTCTGTACAAATTATAAATAGCCTTTCGCTCCCTGTATTTTACCCCTGCCACCTTTAGAATTTGAAAAAGAGTATTCCAGTCAACATTGTCAAAAGCTTTCTCTAAGTCTACAAATGCTAGAAACGTAGGTTTGCCTTTTCTTAATCTTTCTTCTAAGATAAGTCGTAAGGTCAGTATTGCCTCACGTGTTCCAACATTTCTACGGAATCCAAACTGATCTTCCCCGACGCCTGCATCTACCAGTTTTTCCATTCGTCTGTAAAGAATTCGCGTTAGTATTTTGCAGCCGTGGCTTATTAAACTGATAGTTCGGTAATTTTCACATCTGTCAGCACCTGCTTTCTTTGGGATTGGAATTATTATATTCTTCTTGAAGTCTGAGGGTATTTCGCCTGTCTCATACATCTTGCTCACCAGCTGGTAGAGTTTTGTCATTACTGGCTCTCCCAAGGCCGTCAGTAGTTCTAATGGAATGTTGTCTACTCCGGGGGCCTTGTTTCGACTCAGGTCTTTCAGTGCTCTGTCAAACTCTTCACGCAGTATCGTATCTCCCATTTCGTCTTCATCTACATTCTCTTCTATTTCCATAATATTGTCCTCAAGTACATCGCCCTCGTATAAACCTTCTATATACTCCTTCCACCTTTCTGCCTTCCCTTCTTTGCTTAGAACTGGGCTGCCATCTGAGCTCTTGATGTTCATACACGTGGTTCTCTTCTCTCCAAAGGTCTCTTTAATTTTCCTGTAGGCAGTATCTATCTTACCCCTAGTGAGATAAGCTTCTACATCCTTACATTTGTCCTCTAGCCATCCCTGTTTAGCCATTTTGCACTTCCTGTCGATCTCATTTTTGAGACGTTTGTATTCCTTTTTGCCTGCTTCATTTATTGCATTTTTATATTTTCTCCTTTCATCAATTAAATTCAATATTTCTTCTGTTACCCAAGGATTTCTAGCAGCCCTCGTCTTTGTACCTACTTTATCCTCTGCTGCCTTCACTACTACATCCCTCAGAGCTACCCATTCTTCTTCTACTGTATTTCTTTCCCCTATTTCTGTCAATTGTTCCCTTATGCTCTCTCTGAAACTCTGTACAACCTCTGGTTCTTTCAGTTTATCCAGGTCCCATCTCCTTAATTTCCCACATTTTTGCAGTTTCTTCAGTTTTAATCTACAGGTCATAACCAATAGATTGTGGTCAGAGTCCACATCTGCCCCTGGAAATGTCTTACAACTTAAAACCTGGTTCCTAAATCTCTGTCTTACCATTATATAATCTATCTGATACCTTTTAGTATCTCCAGGGTTCTTCCACGTATACAACCTTCTTTCGTGATTCTTAAACCAAGTGTTAGCTATGATTAAGTTGTGCTCTGTGCAAAATTCTACTAGGCGGCTTCCTCTTTCATTTCTTAGCCCCAATCCATATTCACCTACTATGTTTCCTTCTCTCCCTTTTCCTACACTCGAATTCCAGTCACCCATTACTATTAAATTTTCGTCTCCCTTCACTATCTGAATAATTTCTTTTATTTCATCGTACATTTCTTCAATTTCTTCATCATCTGCAGAGCTAGTTGGCATATAAACTTGTACTACTGTAGTAGGTGTGGGCTTCGTATCTATCTTGGCCACAATAATGCGTTCACTATGCTGTTTGTAGTAGCTTACCCGCATTCCTATTTTCCTATTCATTATTAAACCTACTCCTGCATTACCCCTATTTGATTTTGTGTTTATAACCCTGTAGTCACCTGACCAGAAGTCTTGTTCCTCCTGCCACCGAACTTCACTAATTCCCACTATATCTAACTTTAACCTATCCATTTCCCTTTTTAAATTTTCTAACCTACCTGCCCGATTAAGGGATCTGACATTCCACGCTCCGATCCGTAGAACGCCAGTTTTCTTTCTCCTGATAACGACATCCTCCTGAGTAGTCCCCGCCCGGAGATCCGAATGGGGGACTATTTTACCTCCGGAATATTTTACCCAAGAGGATGCCATCATCATTTAATCATACAGTAAAGCTGCATGTCCTCGGGAAAAATTACGGCTGTAGTTTCCCCTTGCTTTCAGCCGTTCGCAGTACCAGCACAGCAAAGCCGTTTTGGTTAATGTTGCAAGGCCAGATCAGTCAATCATCCAGACTGTTGCCCCTGCAACTACTGAAAAGGCTGCTGCCCCTCTTCAGGAACCACACGTTTGTCTGGCCTCTCAACAGATACCCCTCCGTTGTGGTTGCACCTACGGTACGGCCATCTGTATCGCTGAGGCACGCAAGCCTCCCCACCAACGGCAAGGTCCATGGTTCATGGGGGGGCGCCTGCAATTAGAGAACGAGTAACAGGCTGCCCACAACAGTTTGTGTTATCCCGCACCATTGCTCGCGGACTGGCAGCAACCGGGCTACGGAATTACCGTCCGACTCGTGGGCTGCCGTTAGCACCAGTGGTGTACATGTTCCGCTTTTAACCCGCCCGTGCTTGCCCGGTGGGCGGGCGGGCAGGCCGCCGCGCGTCGCCAGCAGAACGGGCAGGCTGCTTCACTCCCAGCCAAGCCAAGCAGAACCCAACCCGGCAGGGCTGCGGGAAACTAGCTTGCCTGCCCATATTACTGATGAGCTGCGCTACGCACCCGTTTAGTCTGCGCGTATTATGAACGTTAATTGAAAGTTTTTATTTTGCCTGAGCACCAAAAGACAAACCCCAACATTATATATATTAATTTCGGGTCAAAAAATATTGCGTTTTATTTGTACATTCTTCCTTTACACGTATATTTCGGGCTTATTATCTATATAAATAAAAATGAATTGCCAAATGTGTTGATAAGCGTAAAACTACTGGACCAATTCTGCTAATTTTTTAAAAATTTTTTAAATTTTTTTTGCTGTGTTCGTAATTTTCAGGGAAAGGTTTTCATGAAATAAAACTTTTGGAAAATCGACTGAAAAATTGGAAAATATGAGAAAACAGAAAGTGCGTTTTCATTGTATTGCATACAATCTTGATGAAATTTTGCACGCCAAGAGCAAGGTCACAGTATACATAAAATTTCGTAGGGTGCATGGCAGAGGTTACTTTACCTAACAGAATTCGACAAATTGTACGTTTTTATTCCGATCTTGATGAAATTTGGCACACTTGATATTCAAAGCAGGATGAAGGGCGCTGTTTGCTTAAAATTGTGAATGGTGCATGGCAGAGGGTACTTTACTTACACACTTCTACATCAACCTACAGTTTTATTCCGATCTTGAAGAAATTTTGCACACTTGACCATCAAGAGGAACATCACTGTCTACATAATGTTTCGGACAGTGCATGGAATAGAGCACTTTACAAAAGGTTCCATGGAGAAGGTTTTTGAATATATATATATATATATATATATATATATATATATATTACTTTAGTATGTTTCAGCCAACTACTTTTCCAGGACGTATTTTACTGGTTCTGTGAATTCATTCGAAGTTCGCTAAATCATTTTAAATTGCTAAAATACATTTTAACACAATCGAAGCACTTGTTTCGTATCAAGTTCGTCTAGAAACTATAGTACTGGGAATACAATGACGACTATGAGCCATTGTTCGTGGCCTCTACGTTTGCGTCATGAGAGTCCACACTTATAGTCTAGGTCTGCGCCATGAGGGACCATAGTTCGGACCCTCATGACGCAGAAGTAGACGACGTGTGTTTACTTGCATGATGCGAACCTAAACGACGTCTGTAGACCCTTATAACACAGACCTAAACAACGAGTCTGAACCCGAATGATGCAGACGTAGACGCTGTGGAGAGTGGCCCAGAGTTTCCATTATATTCCTACTACAATACATTCGTGAAAAAGACGCTCTTCATGTTAAAAGCATTTGTAGTGTCTAGGTCTTCAGCATCTTGACCCTGCTTGTGGGATTCAAATGACTCTGAGCACTATGTGACTTTACCTTCTGAGGTCATCAGTCCCCTAGAACTACTTAAATCCTAACTAACCTAAGGACATCACACACATTCATTCTCGAGGCAGGATGCGAACCTGCGACAGTAGCGGCCGCGGGCTTTCAGACTGTAGTGCCTAGAACCGCTCGGCCACAAAGGCCGGCTTGTGGGATTCCCCTTAATATACAAAATACAGGAATAAAATTACATTTCGCAATGTGTGTGGAACTCAACAAAATAAATTGTAATTTAAACTCATAATTTATATTGCCTTAATCCACAAATGAATATTTTATTTTGCAGAACACTTACCAATATAAAATATTTACATATTTTCCTTCAGTTGCCCTGAAAGTATTATTTAGGCCAAACCACATACTCCTAAAAATATTTGGCTACTTTAGCAAACACAAGTAAGAGAAAATGGTTTAGAAACAATAATAAATGTCACCTGGAAGGATTGAAATCATAAGTTTAGTCTAAAATAAAAATGAGCTGTATGCACTACAAAATTTCTATCTCATAAATTGTCTCCCAGAAAGCACAAGAAAGAAAACTGCACTCTTAATTAGTAAATTTACACTCAAACTCATAGCTTCCTGTTTAATGTTCTACTGTATTCTTAATGTGTCTGCTGATTAGTGTTTAGATTGATTATGACGAGATCGTTAAGTCTGTCTGCATTAAGACGTGATCGTTTTTTCGCTAATTAGGTTTCCAGCGCAACTAAAAATTCTCTCACTAGAGGCGCTAGTGGCTGGTGTATTTAGTATTTTTCTTGCCACACACGCAAGTCGAGGAAGTCGTTGGGAGTCATCTTTCCACCACTGTAGAATATCTCCCTCGTTCACACAGTGTTCTTGCAAGTATCTGCTGACTTCATCATGTAGGAGAGGAGACTCTTCGGCCCAGTCCTCAAATTTCGCCATTCGGTACGGTACTGGATTTGTTTCTTGCGTGCTGTGATTGAACACTTGTACTGAAACTATACAGGTTCCAATTAACATTTGCAGAATAATGTGAAGATCGTACTACACATAGTTGAAATTATAATATTTTTTAGATGATGCTATCATTTATCGTCGAATAACGTCACCAGAAGATCAAAACAAACTGCAGGACGATTTAAATAAGATATATATTTTTGGTGTGAATATTAGTAGTTGGCAATAAATAATTAAAAGAGAGAGGTTATCCGTGTGTGTACTAAACTAAGTCCGTTAAACGTCGTTTACAAGATCAACCAGTCAAATCTAAAGGCTGTAGATTCTACTTCATACCTCTGATTACAATTATGACCTACTTAAGTAGCAATGGACACACAGAAAATGTTGTAGGCGTTTTAATGAAAAAACACTCTTTTGGAGCATTGCTACGCAATTGGAGAGTCTTTTCTGGTACGACTGATGGAGGCGGTCGAAAGAGTCTAAGGAAAGGCAGCTCGTTTGGTATTTTCGTGAAACACGGGAAAGAGTGACGCGGAAATTATACAGGAGTTGGGGTGGGAATCATTACAACAATGGCGCTATCTATATATGAAGTTTCTATCACTAACTTACACCTCCGAATTCGAAGATATATTGTTGAGTCCCATCTACATTGAAAGAACTGATCAACAGAATAAAATACAAAAAGCGGCGCTCAGTCGGAGAGATGTAGATGTTTTATCCCGCGCGAAGTTCCAGAATAGGAGACAAATATGTTGAAAGTGGTTCGATGAACTCTCAACCAACCACTTGCGTGTGATTTGCAGAGTACCCATGTACATGTAGATGAAGAATATATGCATTACCTTAGGAGCTTACCTTCAGCACACATCTGTCGTGGTGCTTGGTAAACATAAATTTTTTCATCCTCAGTTAACTTTCTTAATGTGCGGTAGTTAGGCACCATAGACGTTGCAATTTTATACAACATACTAACGCACATTTTCTGTTATAGGAAGGCACTGGCGGCTTGTTTCAAAGGTTTCATGTCCTGAAAATACATTTTATCAACATACGTATTTCACAAGTGCTTCTATAATATTCAGATGGAATAAAATTACAAACCTCTTCATCGTTATCCCATACAGTACAGTGAGCTTTTAAGGCATAAAACCACTGTAGTACTAAATGTAGAGTTGGCTGCTTGTCGCCCTCTAGATCAACTGTGGCTTCTTTAAACGGCTTAAGAAATGCTATAAGCTGGCCAGTTATATGGTGGTCATAACCCAACATCTTATCAGAGGAACCTTCGTTATGTAAGACAGCCTTCACGGAATCAATCTGAGAACGGACTGATACAAGCATGTCAAAATAAATATTCCAACGAGTTGCAACCCAATGCTTTGAAGATGAGTTCAGTCTCACACACAGACCTCTTCTCTTGAAGTAGGAAACCGTAGCCCGCACTGTATTAAGAATGGCTAATATATTTGAAACATTTTCTTTCACAAACTGTTCGCTCAGAAAATGTTTCAAGACTGTGTTTATACTATGAGACATGCATAGAAGACGATGATATATTTCGAGAGGTTTGAGAATGTTACTGCCCTGATCTGTGACAAACGTAATTTTGGCAATGTCTTCACGAGAAACACCCATAGTTTCTAAGCGATCTTCCAACTCAATTCGAATATTCGAGCCAGTTTTTGGGCAGTCAGGAAGCGCTAGCACATCAGTACACATTTATTCAAACGCCAGTCTGAATTTATGTAATGCATTTTCACGGACATGTAATGCACCCCTTTGTAATGGTCTGTCCATAGATCAATTGTACTGGTACATATACCAGGACGAATCGCATGCACTATATCTGGGAGCATTTTGCTGCGCACTTTATAAGCTAAGGTTTGAACTTTCCTACCTACTTTCACTCGGGAAGGAATAATATTTTTAATATCAACTGAGCCATATCTTTTACCTATGTCTATCAGTGTCTGCCATAAATTAAGAAATCCTTCTCCCTCTACACTGTTAAACGGTCTCAGGTACTTAGCCACTAAATATTTGTTCTCTTACAAGATATTTACTGTTGTGGTTGGCAGGAGAGCCAACCGTGTTCCTAAAGGAGGCCGAAATGCACGCGTCTCAGCTCACGCAGGCTGGCGTGAGGTCTGGAACATGACAAGGGAATTAGAATTGAGAAAAACGGACGTAGCTGGTGGAATACTTAACTTTAATCCATGAATAACGAACGTCGCTCTTGACGGTACATGATTTACAACATCAATAGAAACTGATCATGGCGCCTTGCTAGGTCGTAGCAAATAACGTAGCTGAAGGCTATGCTAACTATCGTCTCGGCAAATGAGAGCGTAGAAGTCAGTGAACCATCGCTAGCAAAGTCGGCTGTACAACTGGGGACGAGTGCTAGGAAGTCTCTCTAGACCTGCCGTGTGGCGGCGCTCGGTCTGCAATCACTGATAGTGGCGACACGCGGGTCCGACGTATACTACCGGACGGCGGCCGATTTAATGGCTACCACCAAGCAAGTGTGGTGTCTGGCGGTGACACCACATTCCTCCCCCGCAAATCGGCGTACGGTTGTGGAATAAGGCTTCCGCCAGCCGTGGGGAGGACCGCATGTCGACGTATGCGACGAGGTGGGGAGCCTAACAACAGGCGAGGCTGTGCCACCCGCACCCTGCCATTCGGACCGCGGGGAGCTAGGAAACGCCTGAAAACCTGCTCCAGGGTGCACGCCAACATGCGGTGTATGCGCCATTAGACAGGAGGGGCCGAAGGGTCGACCTCCATCGGGCCGGGCACCTGACGGGCGAAGACGACGTATGGTCCGGAGCGGGCAAGAGTTCCATGTCGGAGGACAACTGGTCACGGGAAGCGATCGGCGTGTGACCCAGGGAGGCGCCCGGCGGTTGCAACGACGCGTCCACTGCAGGCGTCGCCGGCGGGAGAACAGGCGGCGGCGGTGGCGGTGGCGGCGGCGGCGACGGCGGCGACGGCGCGTCGCCATGGGGCAAAATGGAAGGCAGCGTCGGCAACACCTGGGGCTGAGGCGAGCCAGTAGATGGGTCCCCGGGGCGCTGACCGGACGGCACCGTCGCTGAAAGCAGACGGCGAGCGGCAGATCCCGTGCGACGAGAGGCGCAGCTGATCGAGATGCCGACGCACCTCACCAGAGGCCCCCAAAACCAGATACATAGCGCTGCCGAGGCAGCGAAGAATGCGCCCTTCGAGCCAACGCCGTGAACCTCGGTAGTGGCGATAGTAGACAACGTCGCCTGGAGCAAAAGCAGGTGTCTGCCGCTGCACAGGAACCTGATGCCGCGGATGTAGCAAAGACATTAAGGTTCGATGAGGGCGACCGTGGAGCAACTCAGCCGGCGAGCGACCATGTCGGGGCTGAGAGCGATACGAGGACAAAAAGAGCAATAACGCGTCCTCCCGAGAATGCGACTCTTTTAACTTCAACATCTGGGACTTGAAAGTCCTGACCAACCGTTCAGCGGCACCGTTTGACTGTGGCGAAAACGGCGCGGACGTCAGGTGTTGAATACCATTGGCCCTGCAGAATGACTGAAATTCTGCTGACATGAATTGTGGGCCATTGTCGGAAACAACAGTCTGTGGAAGACCTTCAATGCAAAAGATAGCGGATAACGCTTGGATGGTGGCAGATGACGTCTTGGAAGACATCCGGACAACAAAAGGAAAATTACTGAATGAATTTACCACAACCAACCATCGAGCATTCCAGAATGGACCAGCAAAATCGATGTGTAAGCGTTGCCAAGGGGAAGTGGCTTTTGGCCATGAAAAGAATTTCCGCGGTGGTGCTGAATGTTGTTCGGCACACACCATACAAGAAGAGCACATATTCGTAATCGCGGCATCGATTTCGAACCAAGTACAGTGCTGACGAGCAAGTAGTTTCGTTCGCACTATACTTGGTGGAGAAGCTGTAAGACAGAGGACTGTAACGAACGTGGCACCACGACCCTGGACTGATCATTATCAGAACGCAACAGCAAAACACCACGTCGTGCAAAAAGCCTCTCCTTGTGGGCAAAAAATCGGCGAACCAACGGGTCCCCGATCCGTGACTTCGACAAAGGCCATTGCGTAGCAACAAAATGGAAAACGGTAGCAAGGACAGGGTCGGCAGCTGTGGCTGTAGCAACACGACGAAAATCAATCGGAAACGATTCGACCACGTCATCGGTTTCCGCATCAATGAACATGCAAGCAAGTTCGGAGGAATCGAATGCCCTATCCTCAGCAACAGGCAAGCGGGCCAACGCATCGGCGTTTCCGTGCTTAGCAGTGGACCGATACAAGATAACGTAGCGGTACTGCGAGAGGAAAATAGACCAACGAATGAATTTCTGCGCTGTACGTGGAGGTACAGGCTTGGTCGGATGAAAAAGCGATGTCAAAGGTTTGTGGTCTGTGATTATGGTAAAGTGACGACCATACAAGAAATCATGAAACTTTATAACACCAAATACGAGAGCCAATGCTTCTTTCTCGGTCTGTGAATAATTTATTTGCGCAGACGAGAGCAATTTGGACGCAAAGGCAATAGGGCTATCGTGCGATCCATCTTTGTGCGCAAGCAGAGCTCCGAT
Source organism: Schistocerca gregaria (assembly GCF_023897955.1). Taxonomy (NCBI): domain Eukaryota; kingdom Metazoa; phylum Arthropoda; class Insecta; order Orthoptera; family Acrididae; genus Schistocerca; species Schistocerca gregaria. Next base: position 30,589,294 of record NC_064923.1, on the reverse strand, counting down.
CCCGAAATCCGATGCATCCACCATAAACAAAAGTGGCTTCTGGGGATCGAATGGCGTAAGGCAAGTATTGGAAAGCAAGGCCGATTTCAACTGGCGAAAGGCGCGGTCGCATTCCGTCGTCCAGACGAACGGACCACCTTTACGGCGTAAGCGATGAAGCGGAGCTGAAATGGAAGAGGCGTGTGGAATATATTTATGATAATAGTTGTTTTTCCCAGCACACTCTGTAGCTGCTTCAAATTCTGCGGCGAAGGCAAGTCTTGTATGGCACGGACGTGTGTGGAACTGGGATGTATGCCTTGGGCATTGAGTACATGTCCCAGGTATGGCAAGTCCCGAGCACAAAACACACATTTGTCCTTCCGCAAGCGAAGACCATTTTGTCGCAAGACCTGAAATAATGTTCTGAGATTGGCCAAATGTTCTTCTTCCGTCTTTCCAGAGATCACAGTATCGTCCAGATAATTTGCTGCAGTAGGGACCGACGCACAAACAGTTTGTAGATATTGCTGAAACAATGCAGGGGCGGAGACACACCCGAATGGCAGTCGTTTGAATCGATACAAACCAAGATGTGTGTTAACCACCAAAACGCGCTGGGATTCTTCGTCCACCGGTAGTTGCAAGTACGCATCTGCTAGGTCCAACTTCGAAAAATATTTACCCGGGCACAGTTTGTCAAAAAGATCTTCCGGGCGGGGTAAAGGAAAAGTTGCAATCACTAGTTCTGGATTCACTGTTGCCTTGAAGTCCACACCAAGTCTCAACTTTCCGGAAGGTTGTGGCAAAATTACTAAGGGTGATGCCCAGAGAGAAGCCTGCACACGTCCAATTTCATCTTGTGATTCTGATTCGTGTAATGTGTTTGCGACCTCATCACGCAATGCATGGGGAACATTGCGCGCTCTGAAAAATTTCGTTTGCGCGTTTACTTTCAGTTCAAAATGTGCTTCATAGTTCTTAGCGCAACTGAGGCCCGGTGCAAAAATGTCTGCAAATTCTTCACATAGACGAGAAACACTGTCTGAAAGCACAGTCTGGTTCACTGGTAGGACCTTATTTACTATAGACAAGTTAAACAAGTGAAATAAATCGAAACCGAACAAGTTCACTGCAGAAGAAGAACGGAGGACGTAAAATGACAAGTTTTGTTTGTCCTTTGTATGTTGCCAAAAGGCTGCACTGTCCTAACACAGGGATATCTTGACCGGAGTAGCTAGATAACTTAACATTTGCGGCACGCAACGGAGGTGTGCCCAGCAGTTTGTGTCTTGATTGATCAGTGAAACTGCAGCTCATGTATCGAGCTGGAATGGTATCACTTTGCCGTTAATGTCCAAGTCTACAAAAAGTTTATTGTCCTGCTGACGACAAGAGCGACTGTCTCGTGCAATGTGAACTGACACTGGTACATAATCACTTGCGACTTGACGAGAGTTCCGGCGATGTCGACGCACACTATTTTTGGGACGAACACAGTCACTATTAGAGAGAGTGGCACTGCGCGGAGTGGAATGGACTACATGAATTTCCATGGGCGAAAGTTCGCGAGCCTGAGTATCCTTGGTTCGATTCCGATTCCGGCGCGAAGCAAAGGGCCTGGAACGGGTTTGAGCTTCCGATCTGAGCTTTTTCTGGCAAACCCTCTGAACATGTCCTTTTTTATTACAATAAAAGCAAATAGCTTGGCGTGACGGGCAATTCTCCCGCGAATGTCTAGTAGCACATCGCGGGCATGATTTGATCACTGCATTAGTCTGCCTGCGCGGCACACGTGGCTAAGAGCCTGGCGGCAGCGGCGCAGCCGGGCGCGCGGGCTGTTTACTGCTCCGTGCAGCTCGCCCGGCGGGCCGCTTAACCTGACACACTGCTGGCGAAGTTTCAAATGCTTCCTGAGCAAAGTCAAGTGTGTCCAGCCGATCCAATATGTCCATCACTTGTTGTTCCCTTATACGAACATCAGAAACGTTCTGTGCAGTTGCATCACGTACCATAGTATATGAAGAAGGGAGTCCACATTTACACTCAAAAGCACAATCTCTAGTAAGGCCTTGCAAGGTTGCAACCCACTCCCGATTAGTCTGATCTGCCGTACGTTTTGTACGAAAGAAGGTATACCGTTTGGCAACTACATTAACTGATTCTTTGAAATATGCATCTAAGGCAGACAAAATTTCTTCGTAGGACAGAGTTGCTACGTCGCGTCGGGGAAATAATTTGACTATCACACGGTACGTATTCATGCCGACGGAAGACAACAGAAATGGCTGCCGCTAGGTACCTTGAATTCTGTAGGCGGCGAGATGGAATCCAAATTGGCTTGACCACTCCGTCCAGCTTTCCAGTGCAGCATCAAAAGGTCGAAAAGTGGGTGCAACAGCGTGTTGTGGCTGCGTTAGCAGCGAAGCGGCTGCTGCCGCATCGTTTTGCATCGCACGTTGACCCTGGGCGAGCTGTCCAAGGGCATCCAGTAAGGCCTGCGTCTGCTGATTCTGTAAGCGATAAAATTCGGACAATATATCTGGAGACTGTGGCGAAGCCATTACACAAGTAAATTAGGGCAATTTAGATAAGAACACTTCTCGTCGCCAATGTTGTGGTTGACACGAGAGTCAACCGTGTTCCTAAAGGAGGCCGAAATGCACGCGTCTCAGCTCACGCAGGCTGGCGTGAGGTCTGGAACATGACAAGGGAATTAGAATTGAGAAATGAGAGCGTAGAAGTCAGTGAACCATCGCTAGCAAAGTCGGCTGTACAACTGGGGACGAGTGCTAGGAAGTCTCTCTAAACCTGCCGTGTGGCGGCGCTCGGTCTGCAATCACTGATAGTGGCGACACGCGGGTCCGACGTATACTACCGGACCGCGGCCGATTTAAAGGCTACCACCAAGCAAGTGTGGTGCCTGGCGGTGACACCACATTTACGGAGTGAGGGAACTGCTTGTAAAATTTGCAAACATGTTGTAACATACTCGAAGCTGCCGAATAAGTACTTAAGAGCTTTTTACATAGTTTGCATTGAGACACACTTACCGATTTATTTGAAGCGGTCTTATAAACACACGAAAACGTTTCCCATGCGGCACTCGTGCTCTGTTTCGTTACCACCATGTATTCGCCAGTTGTCAATTTTTTTTCAATCTCACTAAAGTTCGTCCTCTTCATTGTGCTGCCCCCGCCGTTGCGATAAATGAACTGCGGGCTAACTACCTGGCTACTCTAGCCACGGTAGCTTGACAGCGCAACCTGTTGTCAGGCGCAGCAAGCTGAGCGGGTCCCGTGAAGCTTGGCAGGCCTGCGGGAACCCAGGTAGCGCGGGCTTGCGGGAGCCCAAGTCGGCCGCATAACGCACTATGCCTCAGTACACGCGCACGTCGCGGCAGGCTGACCTAAATGAATGGTTGCAGACGAGCTAGGGGCAAGCAGGCTGCAAGGGGAATTTGTACACCTCTGGTTAGCACCACAGTACAATCTTCCCCATTAGAGTGGTGCCTTAGACCGCAACCGAGTACTCGTCATAATGATGATGATGATGATGATGTCGTATTCTACTGTGGGAGTCACTTGGTGAAGAGCATGCCCAGCCTAAAACCCAGGGTTTTAACTGTGGCCACTGCAATACAGGAATTTGGTGCAATATAGGAGAGATCGCACGCGTGCTTCGGTTTTTAATGCTATACTTTGTGACATTTTATATGAGCACTACAACTAAGCAGCTGTCCGACTGCCTCAAGACTGTCTTCGACGCAGAATTATATGCCATATAGGGGGCACTGGAGCAGATGAGTCGTTCTTCCAGTGCTAAGTTTTTTGTCTGTTCCGATTCTGTCTGAGACGTCACTCTCTACACCGTTAGCACCACAATATCAAGTGTGGCCTCCAGCTACAGTGAGTAGGGGAGGAGGTGTCTTTTTGCTGGGTACCAGGGCACACGGCTATTGCAGGAAACGAGAGGGCGGATCTAGCAGCCACGGAAGCGTGTCGTCGTTCTCCGTTATTTCAGTGCGCCATCCTCCTGCACGCTGTCTATTTCCAGCCGGACGAGTGGCTGGCGGTGACGGAGAGTGACTTGCGTCCAGTAAAGGCCACTGCGCCACCGTGGCGTACTTCCTTTCAGCGACGACGATGGGACGAGGTTCTCCTTACTCGTCTTCGTATGGACCACAGCCCCATGCGCGCAGATCTCTGAACGCCACATTTTATTCGACTGTGTTTAAAAAAAATGGTGCAAATGGCTCTGAGCACTATGGGACTTAACATCTATGGTCATCAGTCCCCTAGAACTTAGAACTACTTAAACCTAACTAACCTAACGACATCACACAACACCCAGTCAACACGAGGCAGAGAAAGTCTCTCACCCCGCCGGGAATCGAACCCGGGTACCCGGGCGTGGGAAGCGAGAACGCTACCGCACGACCACGAGCTGCGGACGACTGTGTTTTATTTTCAGACCAGACGGCAGCTGTAGATTTGGCGGCAGATCTGCACTCTGTTTTAAGTGAGGTTGAAAATGACGTTCAAACGAGTGTGGTTAACAGTTTTCAGGTGTGTCCAACTTGTATCCTAAATTTTTAGGGAGAGGTCTTCTTTGGTTTTACTTCTGTTTTAATCCGACGTACAACACCTTTCACTCTTCACCGTTGTTTTAAGGCCCGTGAGGTACAGTGACTGGATATACACGAGTGAGGTGCGAGTGAGTGAATGAGTGTCGTTTTACAAGTTACCTCCTCGCTGTATGACAATAATCTTAGACGTTTATCCACAACCGTTTCCTTTAATATGTGTAAAGGCGCTCATAACATCGACGTTCAGGGTCCGTAAGTCCTAAACACATATACATATTACGTTGATCGATGAATCGCGGTTCTGCTTTACCCGGAATGACCGCCGTAGGTGAGTAGTCGGTTTCTTGGGGAGAGGACCTGTTCTTTCAGTGTTTACGAAAGCCACAGCCGAGCTGCTCTTGGCGTTACGGTGTAGGGACCCATGGGATGTGACTTCGGGTCGCGGCTGGGAACCATAGAAGGAACTTTGAACTGTTTATCACGCATGTCCTCCATCCTTACGTTTCAGTTCTAGTGCGACAGTAACGTGTTGCTATTTTTCAACAGGACAAGGCTCGTGCAGCCACGACACGTGTCTCTGTCGACGCTGAGACGGCCAGCCCTATCCCCGACAGAACCTGAGCTCCACCAGCTCTGCTCCAGGACGCGGAGGACCGGTTCATAACGGTTGTAACACCTGTCCCCCAACGAACCAGTGCGTGCGTCCAGGCCCCGGGGGGTCTCCTCGTACTGCCGAGTTCTTCGTAAATCTGGCTCGACACAGAAATCTGTGCCGTAATGTTGTATACTCTTTCAAGCCGTGAAGTTCCCTTCACGCTGCTTTCTTTATTCGCGAGGCAGTGTGCGTGTCTGTGTTCCCTTAACAATGTCCGCTCGTTAGACGAGTCCGGCGGGGCTCGCGCCACTGCCCGGCTGCCAGCTGTCCGCTGGTCGGCTTTCCGCGACCTGCAGACCCGTCAAAAGGGTGTCCTTTGCTCTCACTCGCTGACGAGGACAAAAAATTTCATTTAATACATTAAACCTCATGCATTAAAGGCGTCACTCGGAAGAACAACGCAAACTCAATGAACGCGAATCAGCTCTCAAGCAACGTAGTGGTCAGGAAAGCGTGGCACACTACAAACATCGCGGGGTTTGTTTGTTTCAACTGGGAGCACAGTGAGGCCGTCGTGAAGAAGCTACGGTCGTTCAGTTTCTGCGCGGCTTGCGCCACTACACTGTGTTCACCTAAGAATAAACCTGGTGTAAACATTACACTATGTGCTCTTCCGCGTTCGCTGGAATCTCATTGTCTAGATTGCGCCTTAGTGCGGTAATAACGATGAGTTTTATGTTCTGCTTTACGCGCACCTCGATCAAGCGAGAACACGGGACAACAACTTCATCGGCTCATGTAACTCGGACAGCACTGACAAGCCAGCCGGTCACGCTAGCCTGTAGTCACAGTTGCAGTTAAGACCTTAGGAGACGAGCAGAAAAACAATATAGCTTCGAATTTCATTCAATTCTTAAAGAGAATAAAATGATATTCAGCAAAACTCTAGCAATGCCGCACTCTTCTTAGGGGACCAGACGGAAAGCATGACATGCTCTGGTTCTTAGCTAACTGAGTATTGTGGTTAAAAAGAAAAATTATGATAATTCGTGACCTAAACGCAGGGTAATTTTTGTGAGCGGCTATGTGTGACACAAAAGCATATTGCAGGGATTTTCCCGTATAGTTTGTTAGTTACGGTCAGCCGTCTAGTAATCTTTGAATTCCTTCCACATCGGAATCTGAGAAGGACGTTTCAGTACTGAAATTGTCGTCTGCGACTTTGATATTGAGCCAGTCAACAAGAGAATCTACGAAGCTAGCCGAGCGCCACATTTCGTCCTCTTCTTTCGACGCACCCTACCACTCTATACCCCCCTGACGTGAGGCGAGGCGTCGATCGTCAGCTCCAGTACATTTGTCATTTCTCGCGACACTTGGCTCTAGATCAGTTCTGTTGCGTTCATATTACAGTGGTACGAAGTCAGCTGTAAAAAATACAGTGTTAGTATGGTGTGCTCGATGCTCTGAAAATTATTGTTTTTCATGTTCCTTAGACGCTTATCACTGTGACTCGTGTGGCACCACATCTGTGATATAAAGAATAAGAGTATTTGCTTTTTCATTTTTGTCGGAAAAATGTAATTTGTTACGTTTTCATGATTTAAAAAACTTCATTTACAAGCCTTTATAAATGTCAATAATTAAGATTTTATATTCGCAGTGAAAACAGGAATTCTGCGTACGTTATGTAATTGGAAACAAAACGACTTGCATTTGTAATAAAAATGGTTTGATCTGTGTTAATTAGCTACTATTTGATGAATTTTAGATTTAAAATATGAAGGTATTTCACACTGAACGAGAAAGGAGACCAAACCGAGATTTGAACCACCAGTCCACGGAATACACAATACCAGTTTACGATCCTACAACGCTACGCATCTCGCATTACAAAACGCTATAACTGTCTTAAATACAAGTCCTCGGATACTTGAAAGCCGATTACTTAGGTAAACCTGTAAAAACGTTAAGAACAACAACGTTTGCCATTTTTTAAGCGTTTTCCACGTGGATGTTCCACCGCGGACCAGAAGCAACGTCACCCATTTCACATTGTGCAGGAGCAACGCGACAGTCAGAGCACAGCAGTACAGAGACTGGGACCGCACACGACTTTTGAAACAAAAGCTACTTAGCTAACCCGTCATTCATATAAACCTCGAATGCTGTTAATACATTAGAATATTTTGAAATTACATTTACTGTAACTTAGTTAAAATGTATGTAATACACTACTGGCCATTAAAAATGCTACACCACGAAGATGACGTGCTATAGAAGCGATATTTAACCGAAAGGAAGAAGATGCTGTGATATGCAAATGACTAGCTTTTCAGAGCATTCACACAAGGTTGGTGACGGTGCTGACACCTACAACGTGCTGACATGAGAAATGTTTCCAACCGATTTCTCATACACAAACAGCAGTAGACCGGCGTTGCCTGGTGATGCCTTGTGTAAGGAGGAGTAATGCGTACCATCACGCTTCCGACTTTGAAAAAATGTCGAATTGTAGCCTATCGCGATTGCGATTTATCGTATCACGACATTGCTGCTTGCGTTGGTCGAGATCCAATGACTGTTAGCAGAATATGGAATCGGTGGAATTAGGAGGGTAATGCGGAACGCCGTGCTGGATCCCAATGGCAGTTCGACGACGTTTGCACCAGCATGGACCATTAGCTCGGAGACCATAGCTGCGGTTACCCTTGACGCTGCATCACGAACAGGAGCGCCTGCGATGGTGTAGTCAACGACGAACCTGGATGCAAGAATGGCAAAACGTCATTTTTTAGAATGAATCCAGGTTCTGTTTACAGCATCACGATGGTCGTATCCGTTGTTGATAATTCTCCCGGGTTTTATGGCCGTGGTCCATGGACTACTTCTATTCCTAACGTTTCGTCCAATACTGCGTTGGACATCCTCAGATGTATGGCTGGTCCTGCTGAGTCCTGCCGACTGACGAGTCGGGCGTCGGAGAGCGGCCTAAGTACCGAGGAAATTGGGCGTGGTCTAGCTTGCACATAGTAGCAGAGAGAAAACTAGTCAAAGATAAAATGTAACTATCGATAATAGTCCGTCATAGATAAAAATCACTTATCGATTCTGTACCGCCACTGTCCATATCTCGCGTAATTTCAAGGCCTCTTCTTTTCTATTAAAATTATCTTCATGTTTATATACTTCAATAGCCTTCCTATACAGTCGTGGATAATAGTTCGTGGCAGCACTTAAAACTCTAGTTTCAGAAAACTTAACTACATGGTCACCGGACTGAAGTGCTTGTTCCGCAACGGCCGATTTATCTATTTTACCCAGTCGGCAAAGACTTTTATGCTCCTTTACCCTCGTATTCACACTTCTTTTCGTAATACCAATATAGACCTTGCCACAAGTACACGGAATTTTATTCACACCACTAGATGATAATGATGGTCTTCTATCTTTAACAGTACGAAGCGCTTGTCCTATTTTTCTGCTAGGTTTGAATACCGGTTTCACTTAATGTTTCAGCAAAATTTTGCCGATTCGATCTGTAACCTTACTAATGAAAGGTAAAGACACCGTGTTCTTCCATTGTTGTGTACCATGCTTGTCCTTTGGCCTGCTGTAACTAGGTCTTAAAACTCTATTAATTTCTTTGTTTGAGTACCCATTCTTTTCGAAGGCCTGTCTCAGATGATTCACATCCGTATCCAGATGTTCCGGCGTACAAATCCGTTTTGCCCGGTCCACTAAATCTTTTGAAAACACCTCTTTTTTGTTGAGGGTGATAATTGGAGTTCTTATGTAAGTATCTATAAGTATGCGTGCTCTTCCGAAACACTTTATGTTTTAGACTGCCATCGGTTTGTCTCATGACTAACACATCGAGAAACTAAATAGCCTGGTCTTTTCCACTTCAATGGTAAACTTCTCTCTGCTACTCTGTGCAAGCTGGACCACTTTCCTCGGTACTTAGGCCGCTCTCCGGCGCCCGACTCGTCAGTCGGCAGGACTCAACAGGACCAGCCATACCTCTGAGGATGTGCAACGTAGTATTGGACGAAACGTTAGGAATAGAAGTGTTCCATGGACGACGGCCATATAACCCGGAAGAATTATCAACAACAGTACCATCCGGTCGTGAAAGCCTTCATTGTATGGTCGTATTCGTGTTTGGCGACATCGCGGTGAACGCACATTGGAATCGTGTATTCGTCATCACCATACAGACGTATCACGTGGTTCAAATGGGTCTGAGCACTATGGGACTTCTGAGGTCATCAGTCCCCTGGAACTTAGAACTACCTAAACCTAAGTAACCTAAGCACAGCACACACATCCATGCCCGAGGCAGGATTCGAACCTGCGACCGTAGCGTCCGCGGTTCCGGACTGTAGCGCCTAGAACCGCTCGCCCACTCCGGTCGGCCGTATCACCTGGCTTGATGGTATGGGGTGCCATTGGTTACACGTCTTGGTCACCTCTTGTTCGCATCGGCGGCACTTTGAACAGTGGACATTACATTGCAGATGTGTTACGAACGGTGGCTCTACAATTCATTCGATCCCTGCGAAACCCTACATTTCAGCAGTATAATGCACGACCGCTTGTTGCAGGTCCTGTACGGGTCTTTCTGGGTACAGAAAATGTTCGAGTGCTGCCCTGGCCAGCACATTCTCCAGATCTCTCACCAATTGAAAACATCTGGTCAATGGTGGCCTAGCAACTGGGTCGTCACAATACGCCAGTCACTACTACTCTTGATGAACTGTGGTATCGTGTTGAAGCTGCATGGGCAGCTGTACCTGTACACGCCATCCAAGCTATGTTTGACTCAATGCGCAGTCGTATCAAGGCTGTTATTACGGCCAGAGGTGTTAGATCTCAGGATCTGTGCACCCAAATTGCGCGAAAATGTAATCACATGTGAGTTCTAGTACAATATATTTGTGCAATGAGTATCCGTTTATCGCCTGCATTTCTTCTCGGTGTAGCAGTTTTAACGGGCAGCAGTGTATACAAGCAGGACCCACTTGTGTTGCGCGCCACTGCCGGCTGGTCGCCCGTCCACTGAGAGCGCGCGTCTCTGTTGCAGACAAGGCGCCGTCCGAGGCGACGTTCCGGGGCGCCGAGTTCCTCTCGTACGACCTGAGCCGCACCGGCGGCGAGCCCATCGTCAGCAACCAGGACGCCATCTCGCTCGTCTTCAAGACGCGCCAGCCCAGCGGACTGCTCTTCTACACAGGTACGTCACCGCGGCTCGGCGGCGCAACGCACGTAGTACTGTGCGGAACGGTACAGTTGTTATTAACAACTGCTCTAAGGTACAAATCAGGACACAACTTGGTCGCAGGATTTGGATAGAAAGAGCTATTTAACGGTAAACGTCGAAAATATGCCTAAATATGTAGGAATAGAAAGTACTGGAAAATCTACAACTTACAACCGAATCCATTATAAGGATCTGCATTACATTGTGTTGGTTTCCAGAGCCGCTAGGAATTTAAAGATTTCCAGCCCCTCTGGCAGCCTCTCTCACCATTCAATTTGTTCTTAAGTGGTAGTTCCACCTACATGTCAAGAACATTTCTGTGTTGACCACGTCCTCATATTTGTGTCGAAAAACAATTTAGCACACTTACCTCGGTTCTTGAAAGAATATGAATGTAGCACGGAAGAGGAGACCGCTGTTCAGTGAGATCACTGCCGTTATGACTGCCCTTGACCCGACCAGCACTGCCATCTCCCTCAAGTGCGCCTCGGCGCCCGTTGCGACACTGCTGGGGCGACTGTACGCACCGCTGTCGAAATGCGTTCTCGCTGGCGCGTGACACTAGACACGCCCGTGCAGACAAGTCCGACGGCGTTGTGGACCGCGCGAGCGTGCTGGCTGCAACCGCGGTGAACCTCGTGCAGTGCAGCTTTCTGGCAACGTCTCGTCGAGGTAGTTATACACAGTGTGCGCAAAGAGCGGTGGGGCGCCGTCCTGTTGAACCACCACCGAATCGAGATTGTTGTCTGGGCTGCAGGAATCTCTCGAGCGTGTCGAAAAAGAAGCGCGGCCGCAAGTGCGGTGTCGGGCGAGGTCCGGCCACACGTTCGCCTTTCGAGTGTTACGTTAAGACTCCGTGCCGATGTGTGGCTGTTGACCAGGCCACGCGGTGCTGGTGCCGCGGCAGCCTCATCACTGCACAGCAAGTGTGCCAGCAAATGTTCGCTGTTCGCTGCCTCAGTTGAGCCGTGGCACACGACCACACCTGCCGAACAGCCGTCAGGTTCGACACGAGGGAGACATGGATGTGATAAGCCTCTGAGCTCTCGTTCCCCGCACAGTGTACTCTGGAATGCCGCGCTCCTCGTGCAGACGACGTGTCGCTGCTTTCCACTCTGCTCGGTGTCCTGTCTGTCGTAGGCCTCCACAGCTTGCGTCGGCGTCGACAGCCGCCGAGGGTGATTCTCGTCGCAAACACTTCCACTCCTCAGGGACTCGTTGACTAAACCTCCAAATACTGTTCGATCTAGTATATCCATAATTAAAACTGACGACTTGGGACGTCAACTGGTATAATGTATGTTAAAAAGTGACGTAATTCCTCCACCTGTATTAAGGTGTTGGTTTTATTGGCAACTACTTTCGATGTTCTTACATCATCTTCTTCAGGCCCTAAATACAACATACCATACATAAACAATCAATGCAACAACAGTAATTTATGACTTATTATACAAAACAATTCTATTATAACCGTTTTGCATTATGGATAATTTTAATGAAACTAATTACATTTTTGGTCATTTCCGTTAAAATACCATCACTCTGGACATTAGCCATTTACGTGGTATCACTAAATGCAAATCAAGCTGTATATGCACAATCATATTATTATAGGTTAATATCAGGTATTAAAAATGGGAGTATATAAAATCTTAAGCGACAAGCCGTTATTCTAATGGATAATAATATAGGCGTGGAACATTGTAAATTATTATTATTTTTTATTGAAATAATGAACTATAAAAAGGAGAACATATACATTGCCAATCAGACATATGTTAGGTAAAATTGATTGTTTACTAGTAGTGAACGGTGGGCAAGGTAGACTACAGTTACGTTTGCAAAATTCTGTACTGTCGCCATTCTAAGGTAATAGTGGCGTAATTTACTTAGACAACTTCGTTCCTAACCCCACGAAAGAAATGATAAGGGACCGAAAAAAGAGTGTGGAACCCAGTTGATAAAAGGTAGTCAATAGTGTAAAATACAAACTAATCAATGTAAAAAGAACTATTCATTCCAATAAAAGTATAAGTTAACGTTACTGAAATAATTTCTATGTCGGTGTCTCATCGAAGGCTATGACAAAGGTCTAAAATAATCAATTCCAGTAAGTTTATATAGTCAAAAGCACGATCAGGTTGTAACCTCCCCACAAAATAAAATAATATGAATAATACTCTCATTTAGCGTAACTACCCAACAGTGAAAATATAATACAATGTGACAAACCTATAACCTTTTAATAATTGACAGTCAATTTAACCTGGTAAATTTTAGACGTCAGCAATGCTGCGTCATGGCCCTGATACATCATTCTGAATAAGCTGAAAAATCTTACCTTAATTAGGTCGCTGGATAACGCGTATATATCTGCTCCTATAAGTAATTTTTCCTGGCGCGGCTAAGTGCAATGCTGGCCGATAGATTTGTCTTATATAAAAGGGAAGAACTGATTTTTCTTTTCAATAATCGGAATGGCCAAGGATTGGAGAAATTAGTGAATTCTTTAAATTGAGATAAATATCAAAAGTTACTTTTTATGAGAAGGATTATTATTAACAGATTTTTTTAAAAACATTTACATGGGACTTGATGTAACAATACTATATATGCGCGAGGCTGCTTTTACCTTATCCTACAACGCTCAGGCTCTGCCATCGCTGCACACGACCGGCCCACCCAACACGATACACCAGACACGACTGCTCGCTAGCAACAACTTACTCCTACTGCTACACAGTTCCTACTGCAGTCAATACTGCTCTTTGGTCTCAGATTCTCTTCTAGCTTACATATCGCAGGCAGCGCGTGAGCAATACATCGAAATTACATCAGCTCGAGTGCGCTAGCAACAAATTATTTAATTATGGACCTCTTACATAACCCTCCACTGGGGGGCAAAAATTTGGCAGCGATGGTGAGTCAATTGGACTTGCCATGAGCAACATTTTTTTCTATAATCTATTTAGTTTACTAAGGCTAGAATCACAGAGTATATACATCATTGATAAGTGCAGAACATATCAAGAAATTAAATAAAGTGCACACGCACTGAGTACAAAACATATTCAGAAATGACAAAGTATATACGCAATGAGTACACAATAATTTAACAAATGACAAAGTGCACACGAACTGCATACATGTTTAGCATTTTTACATGAACTGATCACATAAACAAATGAAATAAAGTGCACACACACCATAAAAAGTTTTAACATTTTGTAAGTGCTGAATTCGTTAAGAAAAGAAATAAAGTGCACACGCACTATATATATATATATATATATATATATATATATATATATATATATATATATATATATATATATATATATATATGTCTTTATAATTTTACAAGAATTTAAATGCACTGTATAAGCCTTTACTAATTTACAGGAACTAAGAAAGGAATGGGAAGGATTGCATCATGCTTGTAGTACAGTAGGTTGCACGTAGCTGCACTGAAAGCCCATATCTTTCTACAGAAGCACAACACCAAGTGAGACAATCTGAAGTTCTCTTCCCTGAAGTATTTATCAGTGTAGCCAAGACACTGAAATGTTGTATTAATATTCAATGTTATCATTTTGGTAGTACATTAGGTACACCAAACAGTGGGACCATAATAACATCTCCATCGTTCAAGGTTGTGGACAGCTTGATATGTCAGCACCATATTCTTGTAGAATCCACACTCTTACAGCAACATAGAATTAGTGCAAAAACCAATATAGTGCTCCATGATCATGAGGATGTACAGGATAAACGGATATTGCAGTAATTAGGTCAGAAGGTGAAGGACACATTAAGTCTTATGCTAGTCATCATAGAATTACACTAGTGTATCAACCGATACGAACAATATTGAGTATTACGAAACACTATTCATAACTCATCTGACTGAATCAGTGGCATTCATTGCCCAGTTACAAAGTATTCATATAGTGTTACAAAAAGTGTTACCAAACAGTGGGACCATAATAACATCTCCATCGTTCAAGGTTGTGGACAGCTTGATATGTCAGCACGTTTTGTATAACCATTTGGTCACTGTCTGATTCACAAAAAGGTTTCCTAATCGGATGTGCTCTGTTGGTCACTACAGCGGAATCAAATAAATCTGACGTGCTTTGTGTATATTGGTCACCTTCGTTGAAACAATTATCTGTTCACTACGTAAATTTTAAAATAATCAGGTGTTTTAAACTGGGCAATGTTCATTGTATCGGAACGTGCCGCCTCATCAATTGTTGTTAAATTAACAGAGGACACAATTGAATTTCTTTGCTCATCATTAGCATTAAAATCATTACTAGTGATCGGTACGCACTGATTGTCTGTAACTGGAGGATTATCATCAAGACACTGAGTGTCGCTAGTATTATCAGTCAAATTATTAAAGACGGCTTTTTCACTCATTACGACTCGCGATGTACTGTTAGCAGTTTTTCGCGGCATTTTCACAACTCAAAGTTAAGCACAAAATCAAACAAAGACAAAGCAAAAATGGAACAAATACAGTTACAACAAAAAGCAATAAATTGCCCATGATCTGTGAAAGAAAAAGTGACAAATTAGTAAATGCGTTGCGCCAGATGCAAACTACTTTTAATATTAAGTAAATAAGAGCAGATATATATAGCTGACTACTTCTCAGAAATTCACAAAAATACGATCCTGGCCGGTTGTCGATAAGTGTAACCTCCCCACAAAATAAAATAATATGAATAATACTCTCATTTAGCGTAACTACCCAACAGTGAAAATATAATACAATGTGACAAACCTATAACCTTTCAATAATCGACAGTCAATTTAACCTGGAAAATTTTTGGCGTCAGCAATGCTGCGTCATGGCCCTGATACATCATTCTGAATAAGCTGAAAAATCTTACCTTAATTAGGTCGCCGGATAACGTGTATATATCTGCTCCTATAAGAAATTTTTCCTGGCGCAGCTAAGTGCAATGCTGGCCGATAGATTTGTCTTATATAAAAGGGAAGAACTGATTTTTCTTTTCAATAATCGGAATGGCCAAGGATTGGAGAAATTAGTGAATTCTTTAAATTGAGATAAATATCAAAAGTTACTTTTTATGAGAAGGATTATTATTAACAGATTTTTTTAAAAACATTTACATGGGACTTGATGTAACAATACTATATATGCGCGAGGCTGCTTTTACCTTATCCTACAACGCTCAGGCTCTGCCATCGCTGCACACGACCGGCCCACCCAACACGATACACCAGACACGACTGCTCGCTAGCAACAACTTACTCCTACTGCTACACAGTTCCTACTGCAGTCAATACTGCTCTTTGGTCTCAGATTCTCTTCTAGCTTACATATCGCAGGCAGCGCGTGAGCAATACATCGAAATTACATCAGCTCGAGTGCGCTAGCAACAAATTATTTAATTATGGACCTCTTACATAACCCTCCACTGGGGGGCAAAAATTTGGCAGCGATGGTGAGTCAATTGGACTTGCCATGAGCAACATTTTTTTCTATAATCTATTTAGTTTACTAAGGCTAGAATCACAGAGTATATACATCATTGATAAGTGCAGAACATATCAAGAAATTAAATAAAGTGCACACGCACTGAGTACAAAACATATTCAGAAATGACAAAGTATATACGCAATGAGTACACAATAATTTAACAAATGACAAAGTGCACACGAACTGCATACATGTTTAGCATTTTTACATGAACTGATCACATAAACAAATGAAATAAAGTGCACACACACCATAAAAAGTTTTAACATTTTGTAAGTGCTGAATTCGTTAAGAAAAGAAATAAAGTGCACACGCACTATATATATATATATATATATATATATATATATATATATATATATATATGTCTTTATAATTTTACAAGAATTTAAATGCACTGTATAAGCCTTTACTAATTTACAGGAACTAAGAAAGGAATGGGAAGGATTGCATCATGCTTGTAGTACAGTAGGTTGCACGTAGCTGCACTGAAAGCCCATATCTTTCTACAGAAGCACAACACCAAGTGAGACAATCTGAAGTTCTCTTCCCTGAAGTATTTATCAGTGTAGCCAAGACACTGAAATGTTGTATTAATATTCAATGTTATCATTTTGGTAGTACATTAGGTACACCAAACAGTGGGACCATAATAACATCTCCATCGTTCAAGGTTGTGGACAGCTTGATATGTCAGCACCATATTCTTGTAGAATCCACACTCTTACAGCAACATAGAATTAGTGCAAAAACCAATATAGTGCTCCATGATCATGAGGATGTACAGGATAAACGGATATTGCAGTAATTAGGTCAGAAGGTGAAGGACACATTAAGTCTTATGCTAGTCATCATAGAATTACACTAGTGTATCAACCGATATGAACAATATTGAGTATTACGAAACACTATTCATAACTCATCTGACTGAATCAGTGGCATTCATTGCCCAGTTACAAAGTATTCATATAGTGTTACAAAACATTCAGTGTTATTCACAAGTCATCATTTAAAACAGGAGCTATTGAATTATTGACACTCATTGGCTAGCTACAAAGTATTCATATAGTGTATTGGCACTCATTGGCCACTTACAAAGTATTCATATAGTGTTAGAAAACATTATTCAGTGTTGGTGTTTATATATATCATGTAAGTGACATAAGACATATTTAAAATATAAGACATTGGAACTATTACTCAAGGTCGGTAGTCCAATAATACATAGACATAATGGAATCAATACACAGAAAATTTGCATTATCTTTAGGACTAAAAATATATCTTAACCTGGTAGCATTGTTTAGTTGTATACTGGTAATAGTTGTGACTCGCAATAATATGTTTTTTTTTTGCTAGCAATGCATTGCACTGGCATCGATAATTAATTGCTGGGGCATGAAAATATTTGCTTTTGACTAATTGCTGGAAATAAGGATTATTAACGTCATTCGTCATGAGTCAGCTGTAGCAAGGTTATGAAACAAGTACAGTATATGTGATCACATTCATAAATAATAGACACAACTGGGTAAAAGAATGCAAGTACTAGAACAGGTTTAATAAGTAACAGGTTTAGTAAGTATCATGAAAAGCTTCTCCTAGAAAAATACAAAAGGGATTATTGAGCTGAAAGAAGAAAAGCATATTATGCTGAAAAGTAGTGAACTTCGAATTAACAGGTAATGAAACGTGTACTTAATAAGTATGTACTCTAGCTGTCTTTTCCAAAACATTCAGTCATTATACTATGCGACATAAGACACACTGTCAAAAGGAACTGCAACAAATACTTAAATAACTACATAGCATTTCTTAACTAACAGTAAATATATAAACTACATCATTATCATCATCTGCAAAGAAAAACTTCATTATTTATATTACCATATTCTTCATATAACTATTCATCATCATTTATTATCATCTGCAAAAAATAGACACTTCATTATCCATATTTATATTACCATTTACTTCATACAACTATTCATTATCATTCATTACTTCATATAGTATAGAGTTTCTTACTTCTAGCATATTTCATCACTAAAATTAACATCTGTAGTTCTCTCTGACAGTCTGCATCAATCGTCTTTATTCTTAAAGAAAAATAATTAGTCAGGACTGCTATCATACGATGTGTACAGTATATTCTGGTTAATGCTTGTTAATTCTGATCCATTTACTCCTCATGACAAGATATTGCATTTTCTTTCCTTCATTCTGATGGTAAAATTTCCATTTCATAATAAACCACTGTGGTTGTTTAATTCATTTCTTTTACACGGTATTGCTTCCTGAAAAATGATGAATATGGATTAATATCTTGCATTTAATTCATATACCCATTAAATAAAAACTTGTTTCTAGTAATATAATTAAGCATACAGCATGACAGAAAACGTATTATGTCAAAAACATAACAGTTTTCAAGTGCAAAAAATGTACACACAGTATCATAACGTAGTAGCAAAAATGTAAAAAATAATCAAGATGTTGAAATATCATTATGCAAAATGTTAATGTCAATTGGTGTTTGTTACATCTTAAACATTTCATAGTGCATACAGACAAAAATTCTACTTTCGACAGGAAAACAATCATACATACACAAAAAAATCGAAAATGTGCATGGTCTGATATATAAGGACAAGAAAAGCGACCTGCTAACTCCGTTCCGGGCACGTTGTCCACAAGTGTGGTGAGTTACTTGTAAAAAGTTGTCCACAAGTGTGGTGAGTTACTTGTAAAAAGTTGTCCACAGGTGTGGTGAGTTACTTGTAAAACGTTGTACACAAGTGTGGTGAGTTACTTGTAAAACGTTGTCCACAAGTGTGGTGAGTTACTTGTAAAACGTTGTCCACAAGTGTGGTGAGTTACTTGTAAAACGTTGTCTACTCAGGCGTCCTACACGTCATAATAACAAGTACAACAGTCAGCTTCGCTCGCGAAAGTGTTTGTTGCTGGACCTCTTCTCAGAGGTCGATTCCTGGAGAACCGTCTGCGGTCCCTTGTTTTACAAAGTTTTCCATGATCTTATTTCACCCGTTTGGTGATCAGTTGAATGTTTTTTGATTAACCTTTGCTATTGTATTTGCTGTTTTACAGCATGTTTCAGCATGTTTCTAAAGTTTTATATTATTGCCGTTTGTCGCGTGTAAGGCCTTCTGCCATGATTGTGATCGTTTGCCTTAAAATTATAATTTGGTGTTTCAACGTTTTACTAGTAAGTCTTAAAACCTTATTTACTGCCATTCCTGGCGACTAATGCCTTCTGCTGTGCTTGTGGTGACTTACTTTTAATATTTCAATACCTGTAAGTTGTAAATTGCAGCGAGTTCTTAAACAGATTTCAATTTATTGCCATTCCTGGCGTGTAAGGCCTTCTGCCTAGATCACAGTGGCTTGTTTTTAAAACATTATCTGTCGTATATATATTTAATGGTGATTTGCTAAATTGTAGCTGAAAACACTATTATTTTCACAGTTGTTTATTCCTTCATTAATAAATCAGAACACTAGTTACTCAGTAAGTTCTCATCACCATCTTTTCATCCATGTCGTTCATCAACATCCTTTCTTCTATCGAGTTTCCGTTGCTTTTATCTCATTTTCCACGTTTACCTTACGCCACTACTTTCTCGACTCCAGCAACTCTACGCGACAACGTGGAAGCTCACACGCACTCGAATCAGGATCAGCGCATTGCCTGCCGGCTCTGCAATGTCCATCTTCCGTCTGCCAGTTTGCCAAACAACTTAGTTTCGCCGAAAAATGTTGAAGGTAATTGGAAATCAAAGATTAACCTCAGTTTTCGAACTTTCATCGTGATGAATGAAGACAAGCTGAAAAATAGATATTCTTGTTCTTCTTCTTCCTGTCCGTTTCTCCCGCAGTGTACTTGGGTCCGTCCCTTTTATCTGTCTTTCTCCACGTGGCGCGATCTCGTGTTCGGTCAGCATTCAGATGCGCTTGTCTTGGCGTCTTCAGGAGGCAGTCTAACGAACGTCGCCTCGTTCTCGCGATACGTCTTTTACCGTCGACTCTCAGCAGAATTCCGTGGTTGACTATTGTTTCTTGGTCTGCTCGGAGTACGCGTCCATACATACTACAGTAGACGGTTTCCGTCGCCTTCTTCGCGATAGTGCTACTCCGTACCGCCTGACAGCTTCACTATTGGTCACACTATCGTCAAGTGTCTGGTCAGACGTCCACCGAAGTATTTCGCTTTCCGTCACGGCGAGACTCTGCTCTGCTTCTTTTCTTGCCAGCCAACATTCTGCACCGCCTGCGGCGAGTGGGCAAATTGTAGGACAGTGTATATTCGACGCGAGGTAGTCCGCGACTTATCATCACAAAACATAGCAGAGATGGTCCACCGCTTAAGACGTGAATTGCTGTGACGGTCTGTGATTTCTGGAGCTAGTGAGCACTGGGAAATGATTTTTGATGGTTCAAATGGCTCTAAGCACTATGGTACTTAACATCTGAGGTCATCAGTCCCATACACTTAGAACTAATGAACTCTAACTAATCTAAGAACATCACACAAATCCATGTCCGAGGCAGGATTCGAATATGCGACCGTGGCAGGTGCGCGGCTCCCGACTGAAGCGCCTAGAACCGCTCCGCCACAGCGGCCGGTATGATTTTTGAGCCAAAATACTTGTAGATATTGCTCTCTGGCAAACCTAGAACGTCTGTCTCGATGGTGACCGTATTATGTGCATTATAATGGCGAAGACAAGGTCAAGAAGACAAGATATCTGACAGACGCCACGGAAACAGGAAAACCACCTGTTACTCAAGTAAGGGCGAGTATTTAGGATCGCGGTAGAGCAACCAAAACCGTTTAGTGAGTGCTTCACGTCCTTGGCGATCTCGTAAGGCAAACCATGTGAGATGAAGTGGCCTTTTCCATGTACTTGAAGGCGAAATATAGATGTTTAGGCTTCTCACATAGTTTCTCAACATAGAAACAAGTGACATGGATAGCATCGATTCAGTAAGTTGTTTATAATTGTTATCTAGTTTTTCATTCCACTGTTTGAAATTGTTGTCTAGTTTTTCATTAAGTTGTTTGTTCGATTCATTAATTTGTTGTTTGAGATTTTCATTAAGTTGTAGCAATAATGCCATAACTCGATCCATGCCAAAATTAGCTGCTGTATTCTCTGTGCTGTGTGATGGTGTATCTGCATGTGTCACGTTTTGTATAACCATTTGGTCACTGTCTGATTCACAAAAAGGTTTCCTAATCGGATGTGCTCTGTTGGTCACTACAGCGGAATCAAATAAATCTGACGTGCTTTGTGTATATTGGTCACCTTCGTTGAAACAATTATCTGTTCACTACGTAAATTTTAAAATAATCAGGTGTTTTAAACTGGGCAATGTTCATTGTAACGGAACGTGCCGCCTCATCAATTGTTGTTAAATTAACAGAGGACACAATTGAATTTCTTTGCTCATCATTAGCATTAAAATCATTACTAGTGATCGGTACGCACTGATTGTCTGTAACTGGAGGATTATCATCAAGACACTGAGTGTCGCTAGTATTATCAGTCAAATTATTAAAGACGGCTTTTTCACTCATTACGACTCGCGATGTACTGTTAGCAGTTTTTCGCGGCATTTTCACAACTCAAAGTTAAGCACAAAATCAAACAAAGACAAAGCAAAAATGGAACAAATACAGTTACAACAAAAAGCAATAAATTGCCCATGATCTGTGAAAGAAAAAGTGACAAATTAGTAAATGCGTTGCGCCAGATGCAAACTACTTTTAATATTAAGTAAATAAGAGCAGATATATATAGCTGACTACTTCTCAGAAATTCACAAAAATACGATCCTGGCCGGTTGTCGACAAGTGTAACCTCCCCACAAAATAAAATAATATGAATAATACTCTCATTTAGCGTAACTACCCAACAGTGAAAATATAATACAATGTGACAAACCTATAACCTTTCAATAATCGACAGTCAATTTAACCTGGAAAATTTTTGGCGTCAGCAATGCTGCGTCATGGCCCTGATACATCATTCTGAATAAGCTGAAAAATCTTACCTTAATTAGGTCGCCGGATAACGTGTATATATCTGCTCCTATAAGAAATTTTTCCTGGCGCAGCTAAGTGCAATGCTGGCCGATAGATTTGTCTTATATAAAAGGGAAGAACTGATTTTTCTTTTCAATAATCGGAATGGCCAAGGATTGGAGAAATTAGTGAATTCTTTAAATTGAGATAAATATCAAAAGTTACTTTTTATGAGAAGGATTATTATTAACAGATTTTTTTAAAAACATTTACATGGGACTTGATGTAACAATACTATATATGCGCGAGGCTGCTTTTACCTTATCCTACAACGCTCAGGCTCTGCCATCGCTGCACACGACCGGCCCACCCAACACGATACACCAGACACGACTGCTCGCTAGCAACAACTTACTCCTACTGCTACACAGTTCCTACTGCAGTCAATACTGCTCTTTGGTCTCAGATTCTCTTCTAGCTTACATATCGCAGGCAGCGCGTGAGCAATACATCGAAATTACATCAGCTCGAGTGCGCTAGCAACAAATTCTTTAATTATGGACCTCTTACAAGGTATATGGCAATGGTCTAAATAGAAGCAATCTAGGTAATGTCAGTTGAAACAAACGGTCATATATGTAACCTTTTTATTGTTCCTCTAATGAATACACACAAAAAATCCACTCAGTAAAATACGTGCTGTGTAACTCATGTATTAAGTATGTGATCTCGTCGAGTGTGAATTCGAGTTAATTACTATCAATGATGCGCTTAATCTCTATTTACTATGGGCAAATAGACTACTGGACCAATCACTACTTCATTTTACTTATCTTTATAATTCAGTTGTATAGAATTGGTAGTTACAGCATATAGGCTACCCACTGATTTACAAGAAACGAGCATGAAAGTTGGAAGCACAATTATTTTGGGTATAACACCAATTTACTGATTAAGACAGACTGACTATAACAACGGAAGTTCATAATGTACCAAGTATAAAATCTGTCTAAGGAGCGCAAGTTACTCATCGAAATGATAACATGTTGAAGCTACAAAGCGAGCTAAGCCGTACTGAAAGTGATGAACAGTAACACGCGGCAAGCGGACGGAGAAACGGCCGTGCTTCTTTGGTATTACGTGTAGGACGTCTAAGTAGGCAGCGGAGATTTCGTACTAGTCACCACATGCCTTCCGCATGGAACACGCCCACCTCACCACCGACCACTACTGTCAGCCACGTGTGATCGCTGTCCACAAGTGTGGTGAGTTACTTGTAAAACGTTGTCCACAAGTGTGGTGAGTTACTTGTAAAACGTTGTCCACAAGTGTGGTGTGTTACTTGTAAGACGTTGTCCACAAGTGTGGTGAGTTACTTGTAAAACGTTGTCCACAAGTGTGGTGAGTTACTTGTAAAACGTTGTCCACAAGTGTGGTGTGTTACTTGTAAAACGTTGTCCACAAGTGTGGTGAGTTACTTGTAAAACGTTGTCCACAAGTGTGGTGAGTTACTTGTAAAACGTTGTCCACAAGTGTGGTGAGTTACTTGTAAAAAGTTGTCCACAAGTGTGGTGAGTTACTTGTAAAACGTTGTCCACAAGTGTGGTGAGTTACTTGTAAAACGTTGTCCACAAGTGTGGTGAGTTACTTGTAAAACGTTGTCTACTCAGGCGTCCTACACGTCATAATAACAAGTACAACAGTCAGCTTCGCTCGCGAAAGTGTTTGTTGCTGGACCTCTTCTCAGAGGTCGATTCCTGGAGAACCGTCTGCGGTCCCTTGTTTTACAAAGTTTTCCATGATCTTATTTCACCCGTTTGGTGATCAGTTGAATGTTTTTTGATTAACCTTTGCTATTGTATTTGCTGTTTTACAGCATGTTTCAGCATGTTTCTAAAGTTTTATATTATTGCCGTTTGTCGCGTGTAAGGCCTTCTGCCATGATTGTGATCGTTTGCCTTAAAATTATAATTTGGTGTTTCAACGTTTTACTAGTAAGTCTTAAAACCTTATTTACTGCCATTCCTGGCGACTAATGCCTTCTGCTGTGCTTGTGGTGACTTACTTTTAATATTTCAATACCTGTAAGTTGTAAATTGCAGCGAGTTCTTAAACAGATTTCAATTTATTGCCATTCCTGGCGTGTAAGGCCTTCTGCCTAGATCACAGTGGCTTGTTTTTAAAACATTATCTGTCGTATATATATTTAATGGTGATTTGCTAAATTGTAGCTGAAAACACTATTATTTTCACAGTTGTTTATTCCTTCATTAATAAATCAGAACACTAGTTACTCAGTAAGTTCTCATCACCATCTTTTCATCCATGTCGTTCATCAACATCCTTTCTTCTATCGAGTTTCCGTTGCTTTTATCTCATTTTCCACGTTTACCTTACGCCACTACTTTCTCGACTCCAGCAACTCTACGCGACAACGTGGAAGCTCACACGCACTCGAATCAGGATCAGCGCATTGCCTGCCGGCTCTGCAATGTCCATCTTCCGTCTGCCAGTTTGCCAAACAACTTAGTTTCGCCGAAAAATGTTGAAGGTAATTGGAAATCAAAGATTAACCTCAGTTTTCGAACTTTCATCGTGATGAATGAAGACAAGCTGAAAAATAGATATTCTTGTTCTTCTTCTTCCTGTCCGTTTCTCCCGCAGTGTACTTGGGTCCGTCCCTTTTATCTGTCTTTCTCCACGTGGCGCGATCTCGTGTTCGGTCAGCATTCAGATGCGCTTGTCTTGGCGTCTTCAGGAGGCAGTCTAACGAACGTCGCCTCGTTCTCGCGATACGTCTTTTACCGTCGACTCTCAGCAGAATTCCGTGGTTGACTATTGTTTCTTGGTCTGCTCGGAGTACGCGTCCATACATACTACAGTAGACGGTTTCCGTCGCCTTCTTCGCGATAGTGCTACTCCGTACCGCCTGACAGCTTCACTATTGGTCACACTATCGTCAAGTGTCTGGTCAGACGTCCACCGAAGTATTTCGCTTTCCGTCACGGCGAGACTCTGCTCTGCTTCTTTTCTTGCCAGCCAACATTCTGCACCGCCTGCGGCGAGTGGGCAAATTGTAGGACAGTGTATATTCGACGCGAGGTAGTCCGCGACTTATCATCACAAAACATAGCAGAGATGGTCCACCGCTTAAGACGTGAATTGCTGTGACGGTCTGTGATTTCTGGAGCTAGTGAGCACTGGGAAATGATTTTTGATGGTTCAAATGGCTCTAAGCACTATGGTACTTAACATCTGAGGTCATCAGTCCCATACACTTAGAACTAATGAACTCTAACTAATCTAAGAACATCACACAAATCCATGTCCGAGGCAGGATTCGAATATGCGACCGTGGCAGGTGCGCGGCTCCCGACTGAAGCGCCTAGAACCGCTCCGCCACAGCGGCCGGTATGATTTTTGAGCCAAAATACTTGTAGATATTGCTCTCTGGCAAACCTAGAACGTCTGTCTCGATGGTGACCGTATTATGTGCATTATAATGGCGAAGACAAGGTCAAGAAGACAAGATATCTGACAGACGCCACGGAAACAGGAAAACCACCTGTTACTCAAGTAAGGGCGAGTATTTAGGATCGCGGTAGAGCAACCAAAACCGTTTAGTGAGTGCTTCACGTCCTTGGCGATCTCGTAAGGCAAACCATGTGAGATGAAGTGGCCTTTTCCATGTACTTGAAGGCGAAATATAGATGTTTAGGCTTCTCACATAGTTTCTCAACATAGAAACAAGTGACATGGATAGCATCGATAGTCGTACAGCCTTTTACAAAACCACGACGATTGTTAACAACATTGACAACTTTACACATTTTTCTTTGTGTGTTGGGCTCTAAGACATTCATCTTATGAAATAAGAAGCTGTTTCCAGATTGGGACTAGAGTGTTCAGTGTACACGTGCTCTCTTTCAGGAAACCCGTCAGTCAATCAGCTATTTCGCAGTACCTTGAGCTCCACAGCTACGCTGGTGCCCGCAGTTTGAGGGTTCAGACTCCTCCCAACTTTCATCCTCCCAAGGGTTTCTGCAACTTGAGGCCCGATGGTTGCCCTACTGGGGAATGTGGAAGGCTGTTTCGAAGTACTCCCTGCTTTCCTCGTTGAGTCAATGATTCTTCGTTATTGCTTCCACAGGATTCCTCTCCGTCTGTCGTCCGCCTACGTGGCTCCTTTGCTAGGCGATAGCTACCGCGTCGGCCGTGTCAAGCTTTCCACGGATCTCGCTGTAATGGGATGCTTTGGCTGCAGCAACAACCTGCTATGCATGACGCCTAGAACCACAGTAAGCGTTCCCGTTTTCAGATGCTTTCCAAGCGAGGAACTTGTATACTACTCTTTTTCCCCCTCATTTTGTTATTAACGTTTGCTGTCCATAATCATGTCTGGCGGATCCGTTTTACGTTATCCAGATTTGAACACGCGTAGTTATTCGCGGGTAACTAATTCGACACCTTCTTTTAGTGTACACCATGACATTTTGGCTTCAGTGAGTGAGGTTTGAGATGATGTGATTCTGTGTTTCCTCCAACTATCGCCATTCTATCAGTGCTCGGCCACTTCGTTGTTATTTCCTGTGAGTCACTTTCTTGATGCGCATTCGGACTGGGCGTGGCTGGTTCCTTCGGACCCAGACTTTCCATTTGCACAGGTATTACGTTAGTTTTTCTGATGATGCTGCCACTCTAGTATGTCCAACTACTTGGCACTAATGTGAAAACACAAATATTCGTGCATTTCCGATACAAGAACTCAATAATAGCGTGGATACACGTCCAGGGGAGAGCATAGTGTACCCATAACGTGTTCTCTCTGTCTTCAGTCTAGTAGCTGACTTTAGAGTGACATGAAGGAGCGGGCACAAGACATCGCTAGGAGCAGTTTCCGCTGTTTTCTACAGTTTTTATTATTGTTAAGCATGAGGATGTGTTTTGCGCAGCGTTTGTAAATATTCTGCGTTCTACACATTTAAGTACTGTATAATACATTAAAGCTATTTGGAATGCAGGGTGGTCAAAAACAGTCTGAAAAGCTTGTATGGCTGTTACAGGGAATTTGCACTAAGAAGTAATGTTTAGGAGAAAAGTTCGATACATTGGCCATTTCCGGGTTATCTAACATAGAAGTTAGTGAATAAGGTGGTCGTGCGCGCAAATGCGAGACTTGCACTCGCTGAAATGTGGTAATGCACAGACATCTGTAGCTCTCTGAGCTGGCACTTGTTCAGAAGCTCACCAGTTAAAATGTGCTTTCGCTTTTCCCGGAAGTGATAAATTTAAGCACGGTCAACAAAAGCTACGATACTTCGGTTTGGGGATACCAAACGAAGATCACGTTTGGCGGCAGTGTCTGTTGCAGGCAACTGGGATTTGTGCTCCCCACGAACTGACTGGCTAACTTCAGTGCTCAATAACTCAGAAACGGCACGAGGTGTATCGAATTTCATTCGAAGCAATTACTTCTCAGCAGAATCTCCACTTCAAAACTCTTACAAGCTTTTCACACTTTTTCCAACGATCCTACATTTTATTGGTCATACTTCGTCGTTGGTGCACCATCTTTTACTAAGAAACTTGCGATAGTCGTAAACGAACTAAGTTCCTTTAAGGACTAAACAACATTGACCTTTGAGTTACAGGTCACACGGATAATGACATCCAGTGTGCATTTTACAGTCATATGTTATTCTTCTTCCTCGTCTTCTTCTCATTATTATTATTAAAAAATATAAGGAATTGCTCTCTTGATGTTAAATGGCATAGGTGTCTTGTAGGGTAATTGCCTCTATTAGTATGCCGCCATTCAAATAGAAAATAAAATGGCATCCACCCTACCCCAGGCCTTGTGGTTTTCATCTTAAAGACAAAAATAACAACCACACCTAGGTTTATTACCAAAAGTGTTGTCATGTTGTTGTTGTTGTGGTCCTCAATCCTGAGACTGGTTTGATGCAGCTCTCCATGCTACTCTATCCTTTGCAAGCTTCTTCATCTGCCAGTACCTACTGCAACCTACATCCTTCTGAATCTGCTTAGTGTGTTCATCTCTTGGTCTCCTTCTATGATTTTTACCCTCCACGCTCCCTTCCAGTACCAAATTGGTGATCCCTTGATGCCTCAGAACATGTCCTACCAACCGATCCCTTCTTCTGGTCAAATTGTGCCACAAACTTCTCTTCTCCCCAATCCTATTCAATACTTTCTCATTAGTTCTGTGATGTACCCATCTAATCTTCAGTATTCTTCTGTAGCACCACATTTCGAAAGATTCTCTTCTCTTCTTGTCCAAACTAGTTATCGTCCATGTTTCACTTCCATACGTGGCTACACTCCATACAAATACTTTCAGAAATGACTTCCTGACACTTAAATCCATACTCGATGTTAACAAGTTTCTCTTCTTCAGGAACGCTTTCCTTGCCATTTCCAGTCTACATTTCATATCCTCTCTACTTAAACCATCATCAGTTATTTTGCTCCTCAAATAGCAAAAGTCATCTACTACTTTAAGTGTCTCATTTCCTAATCTAATTCCCTCAGCATCACCCGACTTAATTCGACTATAGTCCATTATCCTCGTTTTGCTTTTGTTGATGTTCATCTTATATCCTCCCTTCAATACATTGTCCATTTCGTTCAACTGTTCTTCCAAGTCCTTTGCTGTCTCTGACAGAATTACAATGTCATCGGCGAACCTTAAAGTTTTTATTTTTTCTCCATGGATTTTAATACCTACCCGGAATTTTTCTTTTGTTTCCTTTACTGCTTGCTCAATATACAGATTGAATAACATCGGGGAGAGGCTACAACCCTGTCTCACTCCCTTCCCAACCACTGCTTACCTTCATGTCCCTCGATTCTTATAAATGCCATCTGGTTTCTGTACAAATTGTAAATAGCCTTTCGGTCATATGAAGTCTTTACTCATATGTTTTTGTTATTATTATGGATAATTGACTAACTATGCTTGACGTGTGATGCAAAATATTATCAATCTGCATGCAATTTTAATTGCCTAATGTGGCAATTGATTATCTGAAGTCGCCCGGTTTGTGTATGCTCATATAAAAAATAATGAGTTTTTATCTGTTAACGACCACTACAGCAGCTGCCTAAGTATATGACTGAGGACTCAAATGTCGATTATGCCTAATGCGTGACCATGGGGTACCCACATCATGGCATACTGAATAAAGTGTGAGTGCGATCACTTTTAGAAGATCGTGTCACTGGAAGTGTTGCCATCATCAGTGGTGGATTTAAGAATTTTGTGCCCATAGCCACACCATATTACATGCGGAACGCCTCTTCCCCTCCCCCAAAAACAAAAACATGTTTTAAATAATAACTATTACCCGATCACTTTACAATTACCGTTTTGGGTGGGAGCGCTGTGAGCTGTTTCCGTACTCTGCTATTCGTTGTTCTGAAGGACGCGTCAGCGGTCTAGTCGCGCTCAATGAAAATGTAATGTGGTTCATGAACTGTACTTGGTGTACGGCAGCGGATAAAACAAACCTAAAACTGCATAGTGTTAACACATTCTTCTGTCGAGAGACAACAGAAACGAACACAAGGAAAACAGCTTTTCTTTTATTGCCTAAAAATTCAGCAGAGCGTGTAGGAGACAACGAATTTTTGTTATAAATTCACTTTTAATATGTTCTTTTACCCAAAATTGTTGAAAATGAAAACAAAAAAGTTGTTTTATGATCTAAAAATTGAAGTTAACGTGTCACACATTAGAAATTAATACATACGTTTACAGAGATGCGTTCAGAATTAAAATTAAACCGTTGTTTTACGATCTAATAACTTGAATGTGTATCATATTAATACGTGAATCTATAAGAAAGCGTAAGAAATTAATAGAAATTTCGGTGTACGAGCTAATAACTAAATACAGACGGAGAAACACGGAACTGGATTTGCTATTACATATTTCTACAGGCTAGTGTGGAGAACTCAAATTTGTTTTATAGTCTAATAGCTAACGTGTATAGCATTAGGGTCTGTGTAGCTAGACGCTGCATAATAAGTGTACACAATACCTTTAATCCATGTAAGGGCTGAACAGTTTTGTACTGCAGCTATTGCTCTAACCATAGCTCTTTCTAACTGTATTAGCAAAGCATTTACGTACTTATCGATAGAACTGAACTACATTATTTACTAACACTTTTTCATCTGAGCATACTCTCCGATAACATATGCCAGCCTGTGTGGCCATGTGGTTCTAGGCGCTTGAGTCCGGAATCGCGTGACTGCTACGGTCGTAGGTTCGAATCCTTCCTTGGGCATGGATGTGTGTGATGTCCTTAGGTTAGTTAGGTTTAAGTAGTTCTAAGTTCTAGGGGACTGATGACCTCAGAAGTTAAGTCCCATAGTGCTCAGAGCCATTTGAAACATTTGAACCGATAACACACATTTCCGTGATAACTATACACTTCATTAGACGCCATGAATACGCATCAGTTGTAATATACGAGGGTTGGAACATTAATAGTGGCAACTATTTATATACAGCTCGTACACAATAGATACGTGTTTCAAAGTTTTACTGACCTTCAAAGCAGACACCAGCATTGTGTATAACCCGTTGCCAGCGATGTGGAGAGTCGTAGGATACTCTTAGCAGTGCCAGTTGTGTTGACAGTTCGAGTGACGCACTCTGTAACCCGACGAATTTGTAGCAGTTCTGAAGCGAATACCGTGTAGCGTTTCCTCCAGTTTAGAAATCGAATTGACTCACGAGGGCTTAATTCAGGGAAGTTCAGTATGTGGTATAGCTCTTAGCAGCCCCATCAGTCAAACAAATCAGTAATAGTACGTGCAAATCCGGCGTACCTCCGAACAATTTACATCGTGCACAAACGGCACCGATGCTACAGGTGTATACTAGAAAATCATGCAAAGTTGATTCACCATTTAAAAGTCAACGGTAAAATACATTTGTTTTCAAATATCTGGTTTTATCGCCCATTTGATCTTCTTGAATTAAAAAAATCACCGTTACATTTTTGAATAATGCCACGTTGTAAGAGAATCTCAGTTGTTGATTCATTGACACGCCATTCTGCAGGATCATCACTAAAGAGGTCATTTTTTTTGTAATGTCTGACTCGACACTAAGTTTTTTTTGAAACTTGAAGTCAGGAACAATTTGCTTTTCTTCATTTTGTCCTTCTGTTTCGCCTGTGTTCACTGCTTCTACACCAGCTGCGGTGCCAGAAACGTCATCCGTACTACTTCAACTCGAAGTCGAACCAACAGCATTTTTTGCGAACAATGTATCCACTATCTGGGAAGCGTTTTTAGAACATTCGCTTCTCGTTCTCGCCTTTCATTCGATAATTTCCAAAATACCGCCCCATTTAATTTTGCACATTTGCTTTTTTACTGTTATACATATTAAGGCACTTAACAAAATTGTCAACCAACAATCAAAACAAAAGAAAAAAATTGTAAAAGAAAAGAAAGAAAGACTGTATCCAGTTCCAGTCGCACACGAGTGCAAAGCATTTTACTTTTAAGACTGCACACGAGCACCAAGATTTTTCCTTTATACACGAAGCGATGAACCGACCAACTCGGATGACCCGACGTAACTGTGCTATGAAAGAACGTCAATGAAGAATAACTTAATTTCGTGGTCGCCTGTTACTCTGTTGTCAGCAAACAGTAGATGCACAACGGATGGCTGGAATTCATCCAGTAAAGAAAAAGGGACAGTGCTTTTTTGGCTTCTGTTTCCCATGACTCCGGAATTTTAGGTGGGACGGAAATATGTTCTGAATATTTTTGACACTGCCTTTCTAATTTAAAAAGGAAATAATTTTTGCAATTTCTTGCGGTGAGGTGTCTGGATCGACTCCTATCCCACTTATTCTTATAACATTTTAGAGGTTTCTGTGGGCAGAGAAGACAGACTACAAAGTTTAAGTAGTCTTGTTCGCAATTGATGTGGTGCATTTTCATTTGTTTGAACACTGCTGTTATGTCTAGACGTAAATGCACCTTTTATTCCAACATAAAATAAAAATAACCTTTACTCGAAGAAAAAATGCTTAGGTAAGAAGTTTAATAGATTGCAGAGACTGGGAACTGTGGTATCGTGCAGGCTGCAGCAGAATAAATGAGAGTAGATGAGGAATTGGCATTCTACCCCAACTGCCAGAATCAGCCAATTAAACCCAATTTTATGGCATTTTCAGGTCATTTATGATCGAAATCAGCAATTGTTCTTATTTTCAGCATGATAGAAACAAAAATTCGGGAAATACATAATTGGGACACTTTTGTGAATAATGAATTAATTTTTACAATATGGACAACAAATACTTAAGTTTTTTATATAATAAATGGACAACACAAAGAAGTGTACTAAATGTGATATGGTTAAAGATATAACTGCATATGGAATGAAATTAGGTAAACCAAGATCGATTTGTAAGAAATGCATAAATCAAGATCGAAAAAATAGTTATCATTCTAATAAAATAGTTATTAAGGATGAAACATCAAAAAAATGTAGCAAATGTGAAATGATAAAGATATAAATGAATATGGAATGAAATTAGGTAAACCAAGATCGATTTGTAAAAAAAGCATAAATCAAGATGGAAAAAACAGATATCAATCTAAGAAAACCAACAACATTCAAATTGACACGAATAAAAGCCAGAATAATGTGTTCGATGTAGTTCAGCTATTCGAAAAGGCAGTTAACATTGATGATATACTTGATCCAAATTTACCTAATTTTATTCAACCAGATTTTCCTGATCTTAATCAAAATGACTATTGTCAAAACTATAATGAGTGGTGTAGTGATGGTACAAGATGCTATAAGTGTTTTCCTAAAAAATTTTAGTACACATAACAATCGTAAATATCGAGAAAAATATTTTATGGAAAAACTAAATAAATTAATGATATTTCATTCTGATGGTGCATGTATATCTATGTTTAGTGGTTTTGATAAGAGTCGTATTATAGAAGTATTCGATGTGTTTGATAATCGTTATAAAGGCAAAGCTTTGCCATATGAGTATTTTATTGCAAAAATAGCTGAATTGTTAAATATTAAACATGAAATAAATGTACATGACACAAAACGTAACAAACAAATGTGGCAGGAATTTTTAGAAATGAAACCTTTTGAAGTTCTTCAAAAACAAAAGGAATTTGATGAATATATGGAAGCACAAATAAGAGCTAATACAAGATATGTGAAATTAAACTAAATTACAATTTGATGCTTTTTTGTTTTAATAAATACTAATGATTACATTTTTCAGTCATTTTAATATTTGTTTCATTTTTAAGTTGCTTATCTAAGTTAATTTTATTAAATTCATTAATACTGTTGGACTCATAATTATCTTTTGTTATTAGTTGACATATAAACAGTATGTCATACCCGGCATTTGCCGGGTATAGTAATTTATCATCATCGTTAGTGTCTTTATATTCTAAAATATGGTTCATTTGCTGGAATTTAAAAGTTTTCTGTTAGTATTCTTGTTGAGCATCATAAGTCAGATTTTTCTTTCCATACATGACTATGTAGGCTATCGTATCAGCTGGTATTTTATCATTAAATGTAGCACATAACTTCATTGATGTTTTCTGTGTTGCAATAACATTTTTTCTATTTGACATATTAATCACATAGATAGGATAATTTGTTATGAAATTGTATGGATTTATATCAACTGCTGCATTCATTTCTTTAAATAGTTTAAAACCACGAAATGCATCATAAGCTTTCAAATAATCATATGGTGGATCTAAATTTCATAATTCTTCAGGAAATACTTCATTCCTACCATTTTCAAATATAGTGTATGTAACATGACATGATCAAATAATGATGAATCAAGCAACTGATTAGTTTTACGATTAGTTTGAAATACAACAAATATGAAATAAGGCATATCAAATTCCATTGATTTATAGTAATTTGTCATGTCTAATTCGAAATTTTTCTTACCACTTAAACCAGCAACTTCTACAGTTTGTAATTCATAAAACGATATCGGAATTTTAGGATTTTTCAGTATATTTTCACGTTTTTCATATTCATAATTAGGTTCATATTTAACAATAGGCACACGAATTTCCATAGATTCAACTACAATTTTACCTTCTTTTGGTAATGTGCCTTTTATTTCAACACCAGCATCATTGTAGTCAGACCATCTATGAATACAAACTGTTGCACTTGAATTCCATGTAAAACTTACTGTAAGATCACCTTCAAACATTACTCCCTTATAATCTTTACAAAATCCACCTAACGTTTCCAATGGATATAATACTTCATTTTTCTTTTTTCTTAATTTTCCATTGTTAACTATATGTCCTTCCATACTTATTTTATCAATAACAGTTGATGTTAAATGAAACAAAACTGATGATGAAATAAATGGATGTTCAATTCTAGATAATATATTATTGCCCTTTTTTATGGTTATAAAGTCAAATAGGTTCGCCACATAGTTGTCAATAAGCAACTTATTGGATATTCCGTCAACACCAATAACACTAAAGTTCATGTACAATTGAGCACGATGAGGATGCAACCATCCATCACCAATATGTATATTAATTTCTGTATCCTTATTTGGAATATTCAGGTTATTTTTTGTTTTCTCATTCACTGGGAATGATTGAAATTGATAGCTTTCAATTTTCACCATTTATTAAGAATAAAATCACAGTTACAGTAGCACCACTGAAATCGATTAGATTGTCGTTTTCATCAGTTATAATTACTACTAAATCCTGAATTTTATCATGAATTGGAACAAATAATGGATAATGTGGCTCATAAATTATTCAACATTTGACTTATATGAAGCAATAATATTCGTTTCACGATGAAAATGATCATTATGCTTTACGTACATGCCATCAGCTAGATTAAAATTCACATTTATTAATTCAAATGGAATAATTTTAGGAACATCAGTAGCAACAGTCTTTTCGTTTGCATTAATAGTCTGATTACTAAATCCTAGCAAACTTGCTATATTATCCTGTTTTTTCATATCCATATACAGTTTAACATCACTTTCAATAGTAACTCTATGTAAAATTTCATCTGCGTTAATATGGATATTAGGCTTCTTTGTATGAATATATTTTTCCACGGTTTTCAAAGTATATTGACCAGTTGGAATAATTATTCTTTCATCATCACAGTATAATTTATTATTTTTTGGTGTAACATTTGGTGTTAAAAATGTTGCATAAAATCCAACTAATGCTACACTTTTAAAATTATCTCTTATAGGAACAGTTAATCTTTTTTTTGAGTACTGATGAATTACCACTTAGTTGAATTATTCTACTCATTTATTGGTAATTAAATGAAGACAGATTAGGAACCTAAAATACGAATTCCAAAAAAGAAACCAAAAAATAAGCATGGTAAACTTTTACCAAATTCCATTAGATGTGCTATTATTGGACCAAGTGGTTGTGGTAAAACAACATTAATGACTGGTAACTATATTTTAGCACCAGGTTGGTTAAATTGGAATAAAATTAATCATTTGTATGTTTCTTCTAAAAGTTTAGAACAACCAAAATATCAGGAATTTATTAAAAATGTTACAAAATTGAAGAAAAATTGCTACTTTCATTGACAATAATGATGAAATTATACCATTAGATCAATGTGAAGATAATTCAGTAGTTGTTTTTGATGACTTTATTCTTGAAAATCAAGATATAGTTAAAGAATATTTTACGAGAGGTAGGCATAAAGGAATAGATTGTTTTTATTTGGCTCAAACTTATTCAAATATACCAAAACAGTTAGTCAGAGATAATTTGAATTTTTTAAACATTTTCAGACAGGATGACACAAATCTACATCACATTTATCGTGAATTTGTTGGTGGTGAATTAAGATATGATGAATTTAGAATATGTGCAGCAATTGTTGGAATGATGATGGTTTTGGGTTTATAACTATAGACATGACACGAAAATCAAATGATGGTAAATACAGATCTAGAATAAAAGATTTTCTAACAACATAAACGTCTAATGTAAACATCAACATTTAACATCAACATCAACATCAACATAAACACAAACATCAAGATAAACGTTAAACACAAACATCAACATCTAACATCAATGTCAAACATCAACATAAACATTAAACATCAACATCTAACATAAACATCAATGTTTTTATGTTCTATAAATGTTTGCAAAATATGATCCAGACGTTTTTAAACAAGCTAAACGAAATAAAAAGAAATAGGAAAAATTAAAAGAAGAATTTAGAAAATGGAAAAACAACCACATACAGAATATGAAAAATATAAAAAAGAAGATCAACCTGTTATTGATGCTATAGAACAAGTAAAACAAGGACTTGAAGGCATAGGTGATAATGTATTGAATGCTTTTGAAGAAAACAAAGAAATCATACCATATCATATACCACAAATCAAACAATATGATAATGATTTAAGTGAATCAGAAACAGAAAAAGTATTAAATGAATATGATGATGAGCATAAAAGTAAAAAAAAAGGATGCAGTTAGAAAAACAAATATAAGTGAAAGAAAGTTAAAATTTATAAATCATAGTGAAGATACAGTTTTTGGATTAAGACCTGTTGGTAAATTTAAGTATATTGGTAATTTACCAGTAAAATTTGATGGAAATAAATTAATTATTGCTGAAAAGGAATATGAAGGTACAGATGGACTGATGACACTGTTAACAAAAAAACACATTATTATGGATGACTTGAATGACAAATTTGATTCTGTTGATTTATCAAATTATGCAAATATATTATATGAATCAGGTGCACTATATTCCGATAAAAATCCTAGTAAAATAAAATCAAGTAAAGGTGTTAAATACAATAATTTGATAAAAGAAATTGTTGATGTATATTTTCCAAAACTAAGAAGTTCACCTGAAAAAGTCAGTGAAGGTTTAATAAAGAAATATAGTGAAAAACCAGTTGAATGTGATTGGATGAATGATGTACGTGACTTAATCGACAGATTAGCTGTAATTCATGGTGAAGAATTAGCTGGAAATAAAAATTATCATAATGAAAAAGTTGGTATAACACAGATGTTAACAAATAAATTTAGTGATTTCATCATCAATAATCCAAAAGGAATTCCATACTTGATTAGATTTTTGAACAATTTACCACACACATTTTGGGAAAATGAAAAATATGGAAAAGGATTAGTAAATACATTAATTAATAAATTACCATTTGAAATGCATTTATCTGGTTATAATTATTGTGGTCCAGGAACCAAATCAGATGAAAGGTTAGCACGTGGTGATTCAGGAATAAATCAGTTAGATGAAGCATGTAAACAACATGATATTGCCTATCGTAAACATAAAGATTTAGAATCTAGACATCAAGCTGATAAAGAACTTCAATTAGTTGAAAAAGAAAGAATGCATGCTTCTGATGCTTCATTTGGTGAAAAAGTTGCAGCAACAGCAGTTAGAGGAATAATGTATGGAAAACGAAAATTAGGTATAGGTTTATTTGTTGATGAAATTGGATGGGGTTTATAATAGTATTTTTTCTATGTAAATGAATAACTTCAGCATTGATTATACTTTGCTACCAAGTGGCAAAATTAAACCAAAAGCAGTTAAAATTAAAGCCAATTCTGAACAACTATATAGTATTGATCCATTTTTGACAGATGCACAAAAAAGAAAAAAAGATAAGAAAACTGGTGGAAATTTACTTATTACGTTAGGTATTCCAGTTCTGAAAAAAATTATTGAACATCAGAAACTAACAAAACATGAAGGTGGTTTTTTGCCATTACTATTAGCAGCTTTACCATATTTAACTGCTATTGATTCACTTGCTGGTGGTTCAGCAGCAATTTCAAATGCAGTCATAAATAAGAAAAAAGCTGATGCTGAATTAGAAGAACAAAAACGACACAATTTGGAAATGGAAAAAGGTACAGGATTAAAAAAACATTGCAAAAAGTAATTGACCAAAACCTAATTCATTAAGTAATTTTGATATAGGAAAACTTGCTTCGAAATTAAAAATTAAACATTTTAGAAGTGTTTTTATGATTGATGAATTACCTAATAAACCACGAATGTCCCAATGCGGAACAGTAAATTTAGATATGTCTGATCATGTTGGTACACATTGGATATGTTATTATAAGAATAATGATAAAAAATTTGTGTTTGATTCATTTGGTGGCAATATACCTAAACAACTAGTTAAATATTTAGGACAAAATGAATTATACTACAATAATCAAAGAATCCAAAATTCTCGGAATAATAACGTATCAAACATTATTTTGTCGATTATTGTCCTGACAGCTTACTTCACAATATTTTGAACAATCATGAAGATGATACCAGACAGAAACCCAATGTTAAATTTCCATTCAGTCACCAAGTAAAATATGTTTATTTCCAAGCTTGTATTGTCCAATTTCGTTCTCAAGGCTTATTTGAACTAGCAAGTTGTTTAACAATATTAAAATTTTTTATCGTTTTAAAACGTAAAAGGTTAAAATGAGTACCGAGCAAAAAATGTCGTCCTTAGGCCCGTGCCTAGTGGACATACACGTATATCCGCTGCTGGCCACCATCGCCTTCACCTAGTGGCCTCTTACTACTACAGTGAATAGCCATCATCAGTAAATAAAAAGCATTTGTTGTTGATGTTCTTGATGCCTTATTGTAACGCAATACAATTTGTCATACACTTTTACAAATACTACGGCCGATTGAAATGAGGGCATAAACAGACATCTTCCATAAAGTTAAAGTAAATAGTGTTGATTTATGTGGCCATACCTTCCTCATCAGTAAAGGAGGAATTGTTTGTCAACCAGACCCAAACTTAGACCATTCCCTATCAAAGTCTCGCATACGTATCCCCAAGATGGTTTTGCAACTGAGGCAGTAACACTGGATTAGATATTGTTCATGATGACATCCTTTTACTGGTACGACTTCTAAAATTGGAATATACAGGGTGATTTTCTCCACTGTGTACAAACTCTAGGGATTGATCGGTGGGAGGGTAAGGAACAAAATGGTTAATGAATTTATGTCCGTAAATGCATGGGTTCCCTGCAAGAGAGCATTTATTCAGTCATGTATTATTACGGTGGCTGCGGTCTAATATCGCTGTACAATGCGGCCACAGTTACAGTATGTGTTGAAAATGTTTTCCATGTGCCTCAACGCATGCGTGTATGCGCCATAGCATGTTGTGTCTCTCACGTTCACATAGGCCACGCTGCATCCGAATGGTGTCAAAGCCCATTAATGCGCTGCTCCAGTGTTTCCAAATCTGGAATGGGCTCTGGACACATGATGGCCCGATAACGAGGATTAGCACGGGTTGAGATCCGATGAACCAGCAGACCCTGTAACTGGACCTCCTTGTCCTATCTATTAACTACGGAAGACGCGATTGAGATGCGTACAAACGTTAGCGGCGAAATGGACTGGAGCATCATCACGTAGCAGCCAGAGTCCTCGAATCATCAATTACACTTCCTCCAGCAGTGGAGGCAAAATCACTCGAAAGAAACGCCGATAGTTCTGGCAATTTAGGCGGCGTTCGAGGACGACTCGTCCCAAAATACGGTCGCCATTTATACTGCCCAATACATTCCGGCTGCACCGATGCAGATGATTCGCTGCCACCGTACCGTGTGGGTTCTGCACACTATCCCACAGAAGACTGCTGTGAAAGCTGAAGATACCACTCCGCCTAAGAGGAGCCTCATCTGACTAGGTTGGATGGCACAAATCCCGGACTAGTGGTTTCCTGATGAAGAAACCAGTGACAAAACTGCTCGCAATATGGAAAGTCTGTCGCCAGTAAGCCCTGCACACGATGTAAGTGATAAGGGCAATAACAGTTGTCATGAAGAATGTTTCACACGGACGCCTGGCTTACCCTGTCCCGGCGGGCCAACTGACTGTACTGACGCCGCGGTCGCCTTTCTCAGTGTTGATCACAGTTTCCTGCAAGACTGGTGTCCGAAAATTCGGATATGTCCTTCATGATTACCTGCTTCTCAAACGACCATGTCTCAGACATACGGCGAAACACTGTTGCAGACAGCTTTGCTGCCTGCTCCCGTCGCCATTTCCCTTTCCATAAGTAAACACCGTGGCGGCAAGCTCTCGATTCGAAAACGCAACCATTGTGTAAAAAGCAGTATCTCGTCCACTACAATGTGAGTCGGCAAGAGAAGTGAATCGAACACATTATCAACTACTGTGGCAGGAGAGGTCGCTAGGGCATGACGTATGAGGAACAGTACCACCCTCTAGGAGGAAACCATGCATCCTGTAACTGTGGCTGCATGGTACAGCACATATTACACTGCAGCCTCTGCTACAAAGTATGACTGAATAAGTGGTCTCTAGCATGGATACCATGCATTTCCGGACATAAGTTCATTAGACCTCTTTTGTTCTGTATCCTCTTATCGATCAGTCCCTAGAGTTTGTACATCGCGGAAAAGATCACTCTTTGCAAATCTTATAATTTTAAATGGATTTGTGCTTGTTGTAGAACAGTTTTAATAGATTATTCGATAATGTCAGGATATAAAACTTTGATACTATACTTTAAAAAAGACAATCAGGACCTACAGTGTTTAATAGATCTATTTCCTAAATGCTTATGGCTATCATGTGGAAATCGATTAAAAAAACAGCAATACTGGAAGCTTTGTTGTAGCCAGTCTGCTGATGGAATTCAGTATTACTCCACGAGATGACTGAAATCATCGTGTCTGTCCACGTTACTTCTGAGAGAACCAAGACTGGTAAACTAACTTTAGAATGGATTCGTAGCTATGGCTGGTGGAAAAGGTATTTACAGATGTGTTACGGGTCGATTACGCAGTGCTAATGCCAGTATGGCCTTGTAAATAAATACCTACGATTGGCCTTCAAGTCTATAATAAATTACCATTTATATAGACTACTTGGTATTTTCGTAGTTAGTTATGACCAAAAATAAGAGATCTGCTTATCAATTCGAGGGACTTAACGCGTTGATTTAATAGATACGCGCTAGAATTACTATAACAGGACAGTCACCACTGTATTAGTGACTATACGATGTACAGTCTGTTTTTCCATCTGTCATTGTTCGTGTGTGTTTCATAGTTTGAATCACGTTTATGAAATGTTAATTGGTTTTGGAGAATATGATTATCGACAGACTGTGCTCGATCTCTAAAGTCGCGCTTTGTGTCGTATAGTGGCATAGGTATTGTGACCTCTGTGTCTTTATAACTTTGCATGCAGAAAGAGTTTATTTTTGTTGCACAGTGATCATTTCTCAGTCTCGATTCTGTGTGGTGAGAACATACATACCTTGAATTATTATTGACTCACAGCAATGTTGCAGGTACGGACTGCAAGAGCTGGACGGATAAAAGTCTATAAAAATGGAGGCCGAAATAGATCTCGTATCTCTCACGGCCAAAACGACATGCGGCGACCCCACAACGGCACTTTTAAGAGCCAAACATCAACAAAAGCTATAGGACCTTGTGTACGAGACTTGCTACTAATTGTAGAAGGGATATCGAGAGATAAATGCGAGTATTTGAGCCCAATAGTGATAGAAAACGAAGGTTGATATCATTTTTCTGCAGGAAATTGATCTCGCCGAGGAAACGCAGATAAACACCTGACCATTAATAACCGGATATAAAATAGTAAGCATTATACTATCCGATGTTTATGGATCAATTGTGGACGTTCGTCAAGATATACAGGAATATACGGTGACTGCAAGCTATCAGGAACACAACACGAAAATTATAATAACCAGCGTAGCAGGAATTACAATCACAGCATTATACAAACTACCTAATTACACGTGCCAAAATTACAAATTACAAGACGTACCTCACCCTGGAATTTATATAGGAGACTTTAACAGCCACCATAAAATGTGGGGTTGCAGAACAAAAGATCCGAATGGAGAAGCTCTTACAGCTTGGATCGAAAATCACCACCACCACCTTTCATACGATGCAAAGTACTGGAAACGTTTCACTCTGCCCGATGGCAGACTGATACAACCCTAGATCTCTGCATTTTAACAATTGATCAACATCATACCTCAGTACCCCACACAAAGAAGGTGTTACCAGGTTTCCCTCACAGCCAACACAGACCAGTGCTTTTAGCTATCGGAATTCACACTCCTCTAATCAGATCTGTCTAAAAACCAAGGCGCCACTTCAGGAAAGCCAACTGGACGTCTTATGCGAAGGAAATTGACGGACATCTCCGCTGGGTCCCAGCGACATAGAAAACTACACGCGCTTTGTTGATGTCATTATAGGAGCAGCAAAACGCTATATACCATGTGGTTTCAGGAAAGAATGTGTGCCCTGCTGGAACAAGGAGACAGAAGAGCTATGCAAGAAATACGAAGCCCAAGGGGACTCAGAGGCAGGCAGCAAGGTACTCCAGTCTCTTAACAGCCAAACGAAAGAAAGATGGTTGACAACTATCAAAGAACTGGACTTCACCCACTCAAGCCGCAAAGCATGGTCCCTGCTCAGACGACTAGGGGCAGCAACCCCGAAAATTAGCCAGAAACCACAGATCAACCCATCGCAGATTGCCCAACACATCAAGCCACGAGCAGACAATGTCCTCTGGACAGCAGC
Source organism: Schistocerca gregaria (assembly GCF_023897955.1). NCBI lineage: Eukaryota > Metazoa > Arthropoda > Insecta > Orthoptera > Acrididae > Schistocerca > Schistocerca gregaria. Next base: position 30,546,572 of record NC_064923.1, on the reverse strand, counting down.
AGCACAAAAAGTTTACAAGAAGAGCTCAAAACTATAGATGGGACCCTCCACGGAAGGTCACCCTGCAGCTGTCCTTTTACTGACATCGAAGTTGAGAAAGCCTTAAGATGCCTAAAGCTAAGGGAAGCAGCAGGTCTAGATGGAGTGTTCCCAGAATTTATCATCCACCTTGGCAAAAATGGAAGGACATGGCTACAGAGATTCTTTACAGACTGCTTGTGCAAGGGTCAGGTACCGGCTGATAGCAAAAACCCTTGCAATCCTCAAACCAGTAAAACCGAAAGACGATCCCTCAAGCTATCGTCCAATTGCCCTTCTCAGTGTCTGCTACAAACAACTGGAACGGCTAATAGGATCTACGAAACAGCTGATAGCAAAGTGCCTCCCTACCAAGCAGGCTTCGGGCAAAACCGCAGCTGCTGTGAGCAGGTATTAGCGCCCACATCATATATCGAAAGGGCTGAAAACTTAAGTAGCATTTGTAGATCTAACTGCTGCATAAGACACTGTGGCTGGATGGACTAATGTTAAAGGTAAAGCAAACTGTTCCATGCTGAAGACTAACAACACTGCTGTTCAACGTTCTGAAAAACCGATATTTCCGAGTCTGTCTCCATGACAGAACGAGCAAGTCGTATAAACATAAGAACAGCCTACCACAAGGATCTGTCCTGGCCCTACTATTGTTCAACCTGTACATAAGTGACATGCTAGAAACCATATCTAAGAAGTTCTGCTACGTTGAGGATACCGCCATTGCATTTCAAAGCAAGCACCTACAGGAGGGAAAAAATGAGCTCACACAGGACTTTAGAGTATTTGGTGACTATTACATAAATTTGAGATTGTGCCCTAACCCTATAAAAACAGAAGTGACAGCTTCCCACCTCAACAACCGGTTATCAAACCAGCCACCAAATCTCACCTTCTGTAACAAAACAGTTAAAAACAACCCTCATCCTAAATATCTTGGGATGACACTGGACCAATCATTTATGTAGAGGACTCACCTCACATCACTGGCAGTAATGTTAAAGACCAGGAACGACATTATCCGGAAACCAGCTGGAACTTCCTGGGGAGCACAAGCTGACACACTCCGCACAGCGGCCTTCTCTCTCGTATAACCTGTGGCTGAACATTGCGCACCTGTGTGGCACAGGAGTGTGCATGCCAGTAAGGTAGACGTTCAGATGAATAACACCATGAGAACTGTAACGGGCGCCATGAGATCATCCCCATTACCTTGGCTAGCTGCTCTCAGTAGCATCGCCCCACCACATTTGACACGACAAGAAGCAGCGCGAGGCGCGAACGGGAAAAGACTGATAACGTAAGGCTTTCCAAAAGGCTACCCACTCAGGAAATACTGCTCAATTCGCCCTGCACACGTCCTAAATCAAGAAAACCATTCTGCACAGCTCGAGACCCATAACCATTCATAGCCCAGCATATAAGCTTAGCAATAAACTAAATAACATTTTGACTAAAATGACCTAGTTGATAAGATTAAACAGATCCGAATACCAGAAGGCTACATCTCTAGATGTTGTTAATTTATATACAAATGTTTCTGTAAAAGATGTACTATTACATATCAGAAGAAATTTCATCACACATAAATGTATGTGAATAGCAGAAATTGATGAGTTCCTGAGATTAATAGAAATAGTACGTCACATAACTACTTCTCATTCAGTGGAGAAATGTTCAAACATCAGGATGGGTTAGCCATGGGATGTTGCTTGTCAGGGACGCTGGCAAACACTTTCATTAATTATCTCGAAACTGGGTTGTTCATGAATCAACAAGATCATACGTTTGATACTGTACTATTACCAATATGTAGATGACACAATGTTATTATATGGAGATGAGGGTAACAGTCTAGACAGGATTATTGAAACATTCAGTGGGTGACATCATAACTGAGAGTTTACATATGAAAACGAAGAAAATAAAAGAATTAACTGTCTAGACATTACATTAATGAATGTTGAAGGAAACCAAAAGTTTGTAATTTAGGAGAAACCAACTACCACAGATGCAAATCATTTCGCACAATTCTGAACACCATGACAGATATAAGATGTCCTTCTTCTATGGTACGATCAGTAGACTAGCAAAAAATTCCTTAGAAGAGATCGAACATGCAAAACACATCCATAAAGACATAGCGTACAGTAATGGCTTCAGACGCTAAATAGTTGACAGCATTCATTCAAAGATTATAAATAAAAACACCGATCACTTGAATAAAATAACCCCCGAAAGTTACACAAAGAGAAAGGTAGCTTTCGCCAGTATGGACGTAATCGGCCCAATATCCCATAACATTGCACGGACCTTCAACAAAATTGGCCTTAAAATATGTTTTGGAAACAACCACATGCTGTCTAGATTACTTATACACTTGGTTGAACACTCTGAACCACTCCAGGAATCTGGGGTTTGTAGGATTACCTGTGATGATTGTGAATGCATATATATGGGCCAGAAAGGAAGAAGTTTTAAAGAAAGATACCGAGAACACTCAACACTTCACAATGTGAAATATTCAACTTTTAAACAATATCTATCACCATGTCACGATTATTGACAATAATTTTAAAATACTGAATTTTGTAGACAAAGGGGAAACTATGGATTTATTAGAAGACCTAGAAACTTATATTGCGTCACAGAAAGAACCATTGACCCTCCTAAATGATCAGATCGAGTTAAACAATAAGGCATTCTTCGACAATTTTCGGACTCTCTTATGTAGCTAAGACCCCACGTAACCCACATACTTTACCCTTGCCATACTCGATGGCTAGTATTCCATTATTCCATTTCAACTATATGACTATCACGGTTTTATATATTTCTTAACCAGGAAGTCTTACACCTGCAGTGTATATATATATATATATATGCATGCTTCCTGTCTGTTTATGTGGACAAGTATGTGCTAACTATTGTTATATTATCCAATTATACACATGTGACACCATTGTATTTTCTGCATGTGGATTGAATACTACACTCCTGGAAATGGAAAAAAGACCACATTGACAACGGTGAGTCAGACCCACCAAACTTTCTCCGGACACTGCGAGAGGCCTGTACAAGCAATGATCACACGCACGGCACAGCGGACACACCAGGAACCGCGGTGTTGGCCGTCGAATGGCGCTAGCTGCGCAGCGTTTGTGCACCGCCGCCGTCAGTGTCAGCCAGTTTGCCGTGGCATACGGAGCTCCATCACAGTCTTTAACACTGGTAGCATGCCGCGACAGCGTGGACGTGAACCGTATGTGCAGTTGACAGACTTTGAGCGAGGGCGTATAGTGGGCATGCGGGAGGCCGGGTGGACGTACCGCCGAATTGCTCAACACGTGGGGCGTCAAGTCTCCACAGTACATCGATGTTGTCGCCAGTGGTCGGCGGAAGGTGCACGTGCCCGTCGATCTGGGACCGGACCGCAGCGACGCACGGATGCACGCCAAGACCGTAGGATCCTACGCAGTGCCGTAGGGGACCGCACCGCCACTTCCCAGCAAATTAGGGACACTGTTGCTCCTGGGGTATCAGCGAGGACCATTCGCAGCCGTCTCCATGAAGCTGGGCTACGGTCCCGCACACCGTTAGGCCGTCTTCCGCTCACGCCCCAACATCGTGCATCCCGCCTCCAGTGGTGTCGCGACAGGCGTGAATGGAGGGACGAATGGAGACGTGTCGTCTTCAGCGATGAGAGTCGCTTCTGCCTTGGTGCCAATGATGGTCGTATGCGTGTTTGACGCCGTGCTGGTGAGCGCCACAATGAGGACTCCATGCGACCGAGGCACACAGAGCCAACAACCGGCATCATGGTGTGGGGAGCGATCTCCTACACTGGCCGTACACCTTTGGTGATCGTCGAGGGGACACTGAATAGTGCACGGTACATCCAAACTGTCATCGAACCCATCGTTCTACCATTCCTAGACCGGCAAGGGAACTTGTTGTTCCAACAGGACAATGCACGTACGCATGTATCCCGTGCCACCCAACGTGCTCTAGGAGGTGTAAGTCAACTACCCTGGCCAGCATGATCTCCGGATCTGTCCCCCATTGAGCATGTTTGGGACTGGATGAAGCGTCGTCTCACGCGGTCTGCACGTCCAGCACGAACGCTGGTCCAACTGAGGCGCCAGGTGGAAATGGCATGGCAAGCCGTTCCACAGGACTACATCCAGCATCTGTACGATCGTCTCCATGGGAGAATAGCAGCCTGCATTGCTGCGAAAGGTGGATATACACTGTACTAGTGCCGACATTGTGCATGCTCTGTTGCCTGTGTCTATGTGCCTGTGGTTCTGTGAGTGTGATCATGTGATGTATCTGACCCCAGGAATGTGTCAATAAAGTTTCCCCTTCCTGGGACAATGAATTCACGGTGTTCTTATTTCAATTTCCAGGAGTGTATTTGTTACACAGCCCATATGCAATGCGAACAGACATATAGTGAAGAATTCCACAGTGTTTTGGACTTTTGCCCATGTTTTTTACTTTATCACCACGTCACCTCTGTCCCCTTCTTCATCTCCCCTTCTTTCAATGCGTTAGACGTGTGATGTATGAGCTATCAACTGCACTTTCGTGCGTATGAAACGTCTCTCACTTTATTCAGCCAGTAATAAGGTTATTTTAAAAATATAGTCAACGTGAAGAGTTGATTCAGAGTAATTTACATTGCATCCATACGACTTTCACACGTCTGCATTCAATATATCGACTCTCGTTATTGTGAGTTGGCTGCTCCTTCGGCAATGCATCTTATTCGATGAAGTTACCTGTTTGCTATCTTTGACCCACTGGTTTTAACTTCACACCAGTTACTGCCCGCCATCCATGTGGACAAGCACTGCTCTCACCGCGGTCTTCTAGTACTCAGTCACAAACAATTGATTTCATCAAGGTGAACAGTGTGTTGCCGACATAGATGTCCCATGAGCAGTAGTAACGAAGTACGACCGTTTCTCTATTCGTATGCCATGTTACTGGCGAATCACTTTCGGAATGACTTATCTCCCTTCTTGGCTAGAAGTTCAGCTGTTTGACGTTTGCTACGAACATGGTTATATAAACGACGTACTTATAAGGAATCCGCTCCCCCTATGTATGTCATTACTGAACTTTACCGGATTACTTTAACAGACTAACTGTGTACCTGAATATTGTAAAATAAGGAAGCGTGGTAGATTTTGATGCAATGACGAATACGGAACTACAGGTCAAGTCGTATGGTTAACGTATTTATTAAAATATTTAGTTCCTCTATCACTATACATTTAGAAGATTATGCAAGTAGTGCTGGAGGAACGTAACTTTAGGTAAAGTGGGGCATTCAACTTCAGTATAGGCCCTGTCTTTATGCCTCCTGTCCCACTGTAGACGTTTACATGAAGTTGAATTACAGCTTGGTTATTGGTACCACCACTACATTTTTTCTTAATAAACGTCTTTCATCTGGAACGTTTTGTGTCTGTACAAAGATCTGTATTTTACGTTATAATTCCATATTAGTAGTTGTTACAGGATCGACAGATGTTTGCAATATGGTACTGGAAAAGATAGTAACGACATTCTCACCTGAGAAAATAAAACTATATTTCACCTATAGTTAAACATTGCAAGAGATTGTAATTGCAGTTTAGTGATGAAATACCGATGCCGATGTGTTCTGTTCCATGATTATTGCACAGTAATAACGATTGCGTAAGTGGACTCTCAATTCTTTGATCAGTAGGTGTCTTTGCAATTTGAACCACTACTTCTGATAACCTATGACATACAGTATAGAACATTAATGTCTGTAGTATGAGCAGTAACTAACTCCTGTCTTCGAATTTGCTTCTTCGTTAATATGGATAAATAGTATCATAGATCTTTACAAATGTAGTGTTGCAATATGACTGACATTATTCCTTCAATCACATGACGCATTATCGCGAGATATGTCCTTCTGTTAACGGTTAACGGACGTCTGGTAACCATTATACCAATCATTACGAAGGATTTTCATGGTTATTCCTCTTATATATGGGAATTTGGCTCTAGATTGATTCCCCTGGTGTGAAGCTTTTGAGTACAAGACAAGTAGTTTATGTTTCTGTACTCATTCACATGTACTGCAGAGGTCACCGTGTTGCCACTTCGGTGAAAGAACAAGCCTTCCTCAGACATAGTCTATACTTTGACCAATTATCACCTTTCGTTTATACAAGTCTGTCCTATAACCGAGTTTTGTCCTAATCATTTGACGTTCCTTTTATTCATATAGTTTTACCCCCCCCCCCCCACTCCCATTATCGGTCTCGTAAATGAGTGGAGACTCAATATGTTTAAACTAGTAATTTTATACAAGAACAGTTTTATAAGAATAGGAGAAATGAGTGAGTACTTATGGCGTAGTGATGACATAAATGTTAGATTTTAGTCGACCAAGTAAGTGGGTGTTTAGACGTGTCAGTGATTGTTGTTAACTTATGTCAACCATTGACTAGATTACGTATAACAATACGAGAGTTATACCTGGTATACCTTACTGTGTACTCTTCTTTAGTAATTAGTTGTTTAGTTATTAGAGGAACTACAAGTACTTTACATATGTGACGAACTGTTCTGATCGACAACACCCTGTTTACCTCTATTTGGAGCATTGTTATGTACTTCATCGTTTTTTTACATATTAGAATTATATTACTTTAGACCTGAGTTATCTCCCTAAATGAGGCACAGACATTGGAATGGTACATTTTAGAGGCATGTTAGCTTACATTTCTCTTGTTGGAAAGAGTATATTAATGAACTGACTCGTTTGTATTTTACACTACTGACTACCTAAACTGCTTTCCACACCATTCTTCCAGTTCCTCCATGCTTCAGTTTCACATCGTTATGAATGGTGGTGTTTCAGTATCCTATTTCACTTTGTTACTTTATAGTGATGACGATACAGTGTTAAGCAAACGTAACTCCTTTCCTCCTTTCACTAATTATAAACAATGGATCCATACCTTACATATGTCTGGCCCCCAGGGGCTCAGCATTCATTTGCTGGGTACGAGCTTGGCGACCCCGGGGTTCCTGAACTGGGAACTGGTAAGCGCCGCCAGTCCCCGGTCACCGTAAGCTCTGGGCATGCATCAACGACCACCATGCGGCGCGGCGGTGGAATGTTGTGTGTCTCAGGGAGTGGGGATCTTGACTTGGCCGTACGGATCGCGAGGATGGAATAAACCTCTATAAACAACCCCTGAATCTCAAAGTGTGCTGCGCGCTGTTGAGGTGGAACTGTCATTAGCGGGCAACCTCTGAGGAACCTGCCGCACCTCAGTTATATAAGGCTTACCTAAGCACGCGGGGCTCTGTCTAGGTGGACTTCTAGTTCCCTAGCTGCTCGTGGCACTGAGATGGATTCTTCGAAATCCTTTTTTCCTCCTCCCAGCGGAAAGGGTGGGCGGCTGGAGGGTTCTAACACCCAGTCTCTGAAGAGGGCTCGAGCAGTCAGTCCCCCTGACTGCAGCACATCTTTGACAAGTGTTTAGTAACAGGATGCATTCTGGTGCTCAGAATGTGTTTCTCATTGTGAAACAGAAGGAGGGTAGTTTCGAGAAGGTTTCGCCCTTCTATATACAAAAGGGATTGGAGGGCATCTGTGGCTCCTTGAAATCGGTGAAGCGCTTACGTAATGGGACCTTGCTAGTGGAAACTTCCTCTTCCCAGCAAGCAACTAACCTCCAATCTGCTAAATGTCTCGGAGAGTATGCCATAGACACTGAACTGCACAGCACCTTGAACTACAGCAAAGGTGTTGTGACATGCCGGGATCTAGTTGACATTCCCAAGGACGAAGTGCAACGTGAGTGGGCTCCGGAAAGTATCGTTGATGTCCAACACATCATGAAGAGGGTTGATGGCAATCTTGTCAAATCCTACTCCTTTATTCTGACCTTCAGTAGCACAAAACTTCCTGAACATGTTAAAGCTGGCTTCCTTCTCCGTAGTGTGAGGCCTTATTTCCCGACCCCAATGCGCTGTTTTAAATGCCAGCGTTTTGGGCATACCACCTTAGGATGTAATGGCGAAGCGACTTGTGGCAACTGTGGTAAGGCTGCTCATGAAGGAGTTGGTTGCTCGTCTCCGGCTAAATGTATTAATTGCTCTGGGAACCACCCTGTTTGGAGTAGGGACTGCCGAATATTTTTAGAGGAACGCAAAGTCCAGGAAATCAAAACAACCAAGCGAATCCCCTATGGTGAGGCCAAGAAGATCTATAAGTCGATGCAACCTCCCACATTTTTTGCATCCCTGGTTCAGAAGCCTACTCCAAAAGTCGATGCCTCAACGCAGACCGAGGTGGTGAGTGTTGGCACTAACACCTGCAGCTGTCAGTGAACTTGCAACACAGCCAGTGTTTCAGACCGGTAGCCCCTACTCGAACGGCAGACAAGGGTATAGTGGCGAACTTGGGCCAGCCCCTGTCGCCTCCAACAGCTGAGGCTGTTCCCAAGCCCAGTGCGCCAATTACCACTCCCACATCAGCTCCCCCAAAGCCCACCGAACCACAGAAAGCTTCTGTACCGTAGCAACACCGGGTCAAATCCCGTGGTAAACCCTCTGACCATGCGGCTGTTGTTTTACGTGAGGCTTCATCTGATTCTTCACCAGAGTTGATGGAATACGACGTATGTGTGGGGCAATCAGCTCACCCCACACCTGCCCCTCCACCTGCTGCAGTCTCCCTGCCCCATCGGAGACCCCCAACATAGATGCCTCCCATACTTCAGTGGAACTTGCAAGGGTTCAGGACGCATGTGGAGGGACTTCGTCTACTCTCTCAGGGTAGACCACTGTGTCTCTGTCTCCAGGAGACTTATTTCCATCCCTCATACTCCCCTGAGCTGCGAGGCTATACACTCCACAAAAAGGACGACCTGCGTGGAGAGAGAACTAGAGGAGGTGTAGGTATTTTCGTCAGGACGGACTACCACTCCTCGCCTCTCTCGCTTATGACGACATTACAGGCTGTCGCTGTGTCTGTGCAAGTACGTCATCCATTGACTGTCTGTTCACTTTACTTGGCCCCACATGAGGCACTTGATGAAGTGGCCCTCACCGACCTTCTTACACAGCTCCCCCAACCATTCATTATTTGTGGTGATTTTAATGCCCACAATGTGCTTTGGGGCTCTGCAATTACCTGCCCCAGGGGTAGAGCAATTGAGAGGCTTCTCCTGTCATCCTGTGCCTACTTGCTCAATGGAGGATAGAGTACTCATTTCTGCACAGCGACTGGGTCGTTCTCTGCCATTGATCTCTCGCTTTGCTCTCCAGCTCTTGCCGCCAGTGCTCACTGGGAAGTGGTCGCTGACTTGCATAGCAGTGATGATTTCCCCATCTGGATTCACCTGCCAGATGGCGTGGTCCCCGAAAGGAGACCACCATGATGGGTGCTCAGTGGAGATGACTGGACACTTTATAGCCAGTTGGCCCAATTCGAACACTGTGCGACTGTTGAGGTGTGGGTGGATCATATTACCGAAACGGTCCACCACGCCACTGCAGCATCCATTCCACAGTCCACGGGCCCCCGGAAGAGGCCACCTGTGCCTTGGTGGAGTGCCGACTGCCGCTCTGCCATCAGGACCAGGCTTGCGGCTCTGTGTCAGTTCAAGTCTCGGCCGACTGCTGAGAATCTTGCAGTATTTCGGGTGGCGAGGGCAAGGTGTCGCCGCATTATTCGTGAGAGCAAGAAGGGGTCATGGCAACAGTTCCTGAACACCATTGATCGTTCCACCAAAAGTTCCATTGTGTGGGAGACCATCAGGAAAATTTCTGGCAGGGGAGGGAGGTGTCCCATAGCTGCTGTACTGAATAGCGGCACTCTCCACACAGATCAGCGAGACATTGCTCAGACTATGGCAGCGTATTTTGCCACAGTTACTGCAACAACCAGTCAGGATCCAGATTTCCAGCGTCATAGGGCCGTTGCTGAGAGATGTAGTCTGAACTTCCAGTCCACATCTCATGAAGTTTACAACTGCCCATTTTCTATGTGGGAGCTGGATTCTGCATTGTCTGGAGCTCGTGACACCTCCCCTGGTTACGACTGGGTCCATTACAGTATGTTATGGCACCTCACAATGCGCAACAAAGAAATCCTCCTCGCACTTTTTAATGGAATTTGGGCGTCGGGTCACTTTCCTGACGCGTGGCGTGAGGCAGTTTTAATCCCTTTTTTAAAACCTGGGAAAGACCGCACGAGCCCGATTAGCTACCGTAGTGTTGCCCTCACTAGTTGCATAGGGAAGACCTTGGAGCGGATGGTCAACCGCCGCCTTGTCTGGATGTTAGAATCCCGGCAACTCCTTAGTCGCTTTCAGTGTGGGTTCAGGAAGTTTCGTTCCACCTTTGATAACCTGGCCCTACTGGAGGCGGCTATACAACAAGCTTTCCTACGCCGTCATCACCTTCTAGGTGTATTTTTTGACATTGAGAAGGCCTAAGATACCACTTGGAGGCGTCTCATCCTGGAGCAACTTCACGAATGGGGTTTTCGGGGTTGTCTTCCTCTTTTTATTCAGTCTTTCCTCTCGCCACAATATTTTAGATACCGAATTGGTGACGTCCTGTCTGATCGCTTTGATCGGTGTCCCTCAGGGTAGCGATTTAAGTGTGACTCTCTTTGCCATCGATATTAATAGCATTACGTCCATAGTGAAAAGTCCTGTTCAGTGTTCTTTGTTTGTGGATGATTTCTCTTTGTTTTGCTCTTCTTCAAGCCTTGCAACGACAACTCGTCAGTTGCAACTTACGATTAGACGTTTGGATGACTGGGAGCGGAATAGTGGTTTTAAGTTTTCCACCGAGAAGTCTGTATGTGTTCTATTTAACCGTTCTCGTTCGATTTTACCCTTTCCTGAGTTGCGGATGAGGGACACTATTCTCACTGTTAAAGACACGGTGAGGTTTCTGGGGCTCATTTTTGACTCGAAGCTCACGTGGTTACCTCATCTTAAAGACCTGAAACGGCGGTCGCTTAAGGCTTTAATTATTTTAAAATGTCTTAGCCACAGTACATGGGGAGCTGACAGGACTTGTCTGCTCCAGTTTTACAGGGCGTTTGTGCGATCTCGGCTCGATTATGGGTGCACGGTGTATGGGTCTGCGAGGTGTTCTTACTTAAAGATGTTGGACGTTGTGCACCATGAAGGGCTTCGGTTGGCCACTGGGGCATTCCGAACTAGCCCCATACTAAGCCTCTGTGCAGAGGCTGGTGAACCGCCACGTCCTATGCGGCGACGGCTACTTACGGTGCGCCAGGCGTATAAAACTTTGTCCACACCATACACCCCTGCATACCCTGCCATTGCTCAGCCTCCTCTGGCACAGATATTTCATAACCGGCAACGTGGGACGCAGCCCTATGGGATTCGCGCACAGGATTGCCTCGCTGCGATGTCTATGGCTGGTCTTCGTGTTTTGCGTCGCGATTGGAGCAGATCCCCCCCCCCCCTTGGCTCCTCCGGAGACCCAAACTTATTTTAGATTTGACTAATTTTAAGAAAGATCGCACACCATATTTTACATTCCAATGTCTGTTTTTTAACATTTTAGATGTGCATCACGGTTTCACTGTCGTGTACACTGATAGCTCCAAACAGGAGAATTTCCTTGGCTGTTCTGTAGTGTTCCCTGATCAAGTTACCCGGATTCGCCTCCCTGCTGAATATACCGTTTTCGCAGCGGAGCTCCACGCGATCCTGAAGGCACTGGAGCAGATGAATCGTGTTCGGGGCGATCGATTTCTTCTCTGCTCCGATTCTCTTAGTGCCTTACAATCACTGCAGAACCTGTATCCGACTGAGGCGATGGTCCAGCTGATACATGACCAACTGTACTTGCTCCAACGGCGGGGTACAGAAGTATCCTTCTGCTGGGTGCCTGGTCATGTTGGCATCTGGGGCAATGAACAGGCCGATCGGGCTGCCAAGGAAGCCTGCAGAGAGCAGGGTGTGGTCCAGTGTCCTATTCCCTTGCAGTCAGTCATCGCTGCACTCCACAGGAAGTGCATGGAGTTGTGGGAGGACGAATGGCTGGCGGTGACGGCCAATAAACTGCGGTTGATAAAGTCAACCACTCGGCCTTGGCGTTCATCCTGCCGGTTGCTCAGGCGGGAGGAGGTGGCCCTCACACGTCTTCGGATAGGGCACTGTCCTCTCACACATAGCTTTTTATTACGGCGGGAGGATCCACCGTTTTGTGATGCTTGTGGTGTGCACATCTCTGTCCGGCACATTTTAACAGACTGCATTTTATACCGTGATGCACGGCCATAAGCACAAGTTGCTGGGGATCTGCCTTCTGTTTTAGCTAATGATGAGACGTGTGTGTCTAGGGTTATTACGTTTTGTAATGTGCCTGGACTCTGGCCTAAAATTTTAGGCTGGAGGTTTTAGTGTATTGCAGAGTGGCTGACTCCTCCCCTTTTTTCCTTGAGGTCAGCCAGCCACTTCCATCTGCTACATTGTTTTAGCTTCTTCTATCATTTTCTTCCTGTGTTGTCCATGTTTTACTGCTGACGCTCTGCTTCAACCCACGCTTTAGTGTGGGTTGTGGGTAAACACATGTTTTTCGACGATTATTACCCATGTTTTCTGTTCCGTTTTATATTCCTGTTCTGGGATTTTTCTTCACACCCATCTCACTAAGTTACTGAACGGGCGCTGAAGACCTTGCTGTCGTGCGCCCAAAACCCCTCTACTACTACTACTACATATGTCTGATTGGCAGTGCGTGTTTCCCTTCCTGTTAGTTGAACGAAATGTAACTTCTTTTAATGAATTCATCCTTTATATAATATGTTATTTATTTTGTGCAATATTCACAGACTACTGATGTTTCACATTGTTTGTTTTATCTAAGGTGTATTATTTAGAGCCTGGGCATGGCGTTGACACAACGTCGAAACTAGTAGCCAAATAAATATAAAACCTTAAGTACAGGTGGAGGAGTTTCATTTTTAATAAAAAGACCAAGTACTGGTGGCCAACTCACAGCAGGCTCTAATGCCAGTGAAAGGGCGGCAGTTGGTCTGCAAGAATGTCCACAGAATCTGCACCTGTTTTTCGTGCCTGCTGCTGAATAATGGGGAATAATTGCGATCGTGTCAAAACAGCCTGGACAATAACAGAGACACCTAATGTCGCGACGTAACCTTATCGTCACGTGGGATCGACAGCTCGATGTGGAATACGTCACTGTCTCTCGCGGACTGTTAATACTCATCTGCACTCAATGATATCAGCACCAACTTTATTTTTTTTGGTCATCAGTCTACTGACTGGTTTGATGCGGCCCGCCACGAATTCCTTTCTGTGCTAACCTCTTCATCTCAAAGTAGCACTTGCAACCTACGTCCTCAATTATTTGCTTGACGTATTCCAATCTCTGTCTTCCTCTACAGTTTTTGCCCCTACAGCTACCTCTAGTACCATGGAAGTCATTCCCTCATGTCTTAGCAGATGTACTATCATCCTGTCCCTTCTCCTTGTCAGTGTTTTCCAGATATTCCTTTCCTCTCCGATTCTGCGTAGAACCTCCTCATTCCTTACCTTATCAGTCTACCTAATTTTCAACATTCGCCTATAGCACCACATCTCAAATGCTTCGATTCTCTTCTGTTCCGGTTTTCCCACAGTGCACGTTTCACTACCATACATTGCTGTACTCCAGACGTACATCCTCAGAAATTTCTTCCTCAAATTAAGGCCGGTATTTGATATTAGTAGACTTCTCTTGGCCAGAAATGCCTTTTTTGCCATAGCGAGTCTGCTTTTGATGTCCTCCTTGCTCCGTCCGTCATTGGTTAGTTTACTGCCTAAGTAGCAGAATTCCTTAACTTCATTGACTTCGTGACCATCAATCCTGATGTTAAGTTTCTCGCTGTTCTCATTTCTACTACTTCTCATTACCTTCGTCTTTCTCCGATTTACTCTCAAACCATACTGTGTACTCATTAGACTGTGCATTCCGTTCAGCAGATCATTCAAATCTTCTTCACATTCACTCAGTATAGCAATGTCATCAGCGAATCGTATCATTGATATCCTTTCACCTTGTATTTTAATTCCACTCCTGAACCTTTCTTTTATTTTCATCATTGCTTCCTCGATGTACAGATTGAAGAGTAGGGGCGAAAGGCTACAGCCTTGTCTTACTCCCTTCTTAATACGAACACTTCGTTCTTGATCGTCCACTCTTATTATTCCCTCTTGGTTGTTGTACATATTGTATATGACCCGTCTCTCCCTATAGCTTACCCCTACGTTTTTCAGAATCTTGAACATCTTGCACCATTTTATATTGTCGAACGCTTCTTTAGCCTTGCTTCCATTATTAGCCGTAACGTCAGAATTGCCTCTCTCGTGCCTTTACTTTTCCTAAAGCCAAACTGATTGTCACCTAGCGCATTCTTTATTTTCTTTTACATTTTTCTGTATATTATTCTTGTAAGCAGCTTCGATGCATGAGCTGTTAAGCTGATTGTGCGATAATTCTCACACTTGTCAGCTCTTGCCGTCTTCGGCATTGGGTGGATGATGCTTTTCCGAAAGTCAGATGGTATGTCGCCAGACTCATATATTCTACACACCAACGTGAATAGTCGTTTCGTTGCCACTTCCCCCAGTGATTTTAGAAATTCTGATGGGATGTTATCTATCCCTTCTGCCTTATTTGACCGTAAGTCCTCCAAAGCTCTTTTAAATTCCGATTCTAATGCTGGATCCCCTATCTCTTCTAAATCGACTCCTGTTTCTTCTTCTATCACATCAGACAAATCTTCACCCTCGTAGAGGGTTTCAATGTATTCTTTCCACCTATTTGCTCTCTCCTCTGCATTTAACAGTGGAATTCCCGTTGCACTCTTAATGTTACCATCTTTGCTTTTAATGTCACCAAAGGTTGTTTTGACTTTCCTGTATGCTGAGTCTGTCCTTCCGACAATCATATCTTTTTCGATGTCTTCACATTTTTCCTACAGCCATTTCGTCTTAGCTTCCCTGCCCTTCCTATTTATTTCATTCCTCAGCGACTTGTATTTCTGTATTCCTGATTTACCCGGAACATGTTTGTACTTCCTCCTTTCATCAATTAACTGAAGTATTTCTTCTGTTACCCATGGTTCCTTCCCAACTACCTTCTTTGTACCTATGTTTTCCTTCCCAACTTCTGTTATGGCCATTTTTAGAGACGTCCATTCCTCTTCAACTATGTTGCCTACTGCGCTATTCCTTATTGCTGTATCTATAGCGTTAGAGAACTTCAAACGTATCTCGTCATTCCTTAGAACTTCCGTATCCCACTTCTTAGCGTATTGATTCTTCCTAACTAATGTCTGGAACTTCAGCCTACTCTTCATCACTACTATATTGTGATCTGAGTCCATATCTGTTCCTGGGTACGCCTTTCAATCCAGTATCTGATTTTGGAATCTCTGTCTGACCATGATGTAATCTAATTAAAATCTTCCCGTATCACCAAGTATACCTCCTCCTCTTGTGATTCTTGAACAGGGTATTCGCTATTACTAGCTGAAACTTGTTACAACTGCATTCCAGTCGCCCATGACTATTAGATTTTCGCCCCCCTTTACATACTGCATTACCCTTTCAATATCCTCATACACTTTCTCTATCTGTTCATCTTCAGCTTGCGACGTCGGCATGTATACCTGAACTATCGTTGTCGGTGTTGGTTTGCTGTCGATTCTGATTAGAACAACCCGGTCACTGAACTGTTCACAGTAACACACCCTGTGCCCTACCTTCCTATTCATAACGAATCCTACACCTGTTATACCATCTTCTGCTGCTGTTGATATTACCCGATACTCATCTGACCAGAAATCCTTGTCTTCCTTCCACTTCACGTCACTGACCCCTACTGTATCTAGATTGAGCCTTTGCATTTCCCTTTTCAGATTTTCTAGTTTCCCTACAACGTTCAAGCTTCTGACATTCCACGCCCCGACTCGTAGAACATTATCCTTTCGTTGATTATTCAATCTTTTCTCATGGTAACCTCCCCCTTGGCAGTCCCCTCCCGGAGATCCGAATGGGGGACTATTCCGGAATCTTTTGCCAATGGAGAGATCATCATGACACTTCTTTTAGTACAGGCCACATGTCCTGTGCATACACGTTACGTGTCTGTAATGCAGTGGTTTCCATTGCTTTCTGCATCCTCATGTCGTTGATCACTTCCGCCTTTAGTTGCAATTTCTTACCCCTAGGACAAGAGAGTGCCCTGAACCTCTATCCGCTTCTCCGCCCTCTTTGACAAGGCCGTTGGCAGAATGAGGCTGACTTCTTATGCCGGAAGTCTTCGGCCGCCAATGCTGATTATTGATCAAAATTTAGGCAGTGGCGGGGATCGAACCCGGGACCGAAGACGTTTTGATTATGAATCAAAGACGCTAAACCTAGACCACGGGTTAGTCCTACGAACTACACGAAGACAGTTGTGAGTACCAGGGACGATTCGAGATATTTCTTTCACAACGACCTGCTTTGTTGGCACCGCCCTCCCCCCTCGTCCCTGCCTCCACTGCTTTCCCATCACCTGTTGGCTGCCTTCAGCTGTGACCGCTAAAAATAAATCCAAATCTGGGATGCGTGGTAATGGATTTTCTTTTAAAACAAGTGCTTCATATAGATTCAACTGAAATAAATTTCTGAATTTGCTAAATAGTAAAGAATAAACAATTAATTTTCATGTGAGGCAGGGGCGGCCGAGATGTCGGCTCGCGGCCGTGCAGGGGCTGCTCAGACGTCAGCGGCGCTCCACGGTACCGCCATCGCCACGTCACGCCCTCCTGGAGGGGGGGAAACTGCGAACCCAGTGCAGCGGCACTGCGTGTGATGCGCTTTCATATTTAGCATCTCTCGACAACATGGATCACTAAGAAAACAAATTTTCAGTATTATTTAATTATTTTTGCCCCACTGAAAACATAATTTGTATCTGGTACAAACTGCCGGCTTACGGACACACGCAGACAATTTCACAGTTTCGCACTCAAATGGTTCTAATGGCTCTGAGCACTATGGGACTTAACATATGAGGTCATCAGTCCCCTAGAACATAAAACTACTTAAACCTAACTAACCTAAGGACATCACACACATTCATGCCCGAGGCAGACTGAAGCGCCTAGAACTGCTCGGCCACAACGGCTGGCGTTTCGCACTCAAGTTGTTGCGTAACCGTGACTTATTTAGTTTCCTAATCCAAAAAACCCTCTGTAGCTTGCGCAGAAATGCTCTGAAGTCGGAGTTAGGGGACCTATAAACAACAAAAATTACAAGTTTAGTTTCACTAAATTCAACTACCGCTGCACAACATTCAAATATCTGCTCAGTGCAGTGTCGTGATACGTCTATGAACTCTAATGGAATACTGTTTTTCCTGTAATGAGCCACTCCCCCACCCCGCAAGGAACTCCTTGAGAAACAGCCAGCTAATCTGTAGCCTGGTAAAGGAAGCCTCTGAATTGTCAGATTATTTAAGTCATGCTATGATATATCAATAATTTCATAGTCAACATCTATAAGCAGTTCACTATCTTTATCTCTAATACTACTTATATTTTAATGAAATATCCTAATTCCTTCGCTACTTAATTACATCCTCGGAAGGTGAGCCCTTTTATAGAGCGACTTCTTTTAAGCAGATATACCTATCAGCTGACTTCAGTCTAAAAAGGGTGCACCTCTAGCACCAAGTACTACAGGATTTTTTCCGTGAATGACACCACTATCACCACCCACTACACTGTCACCTATAAGCTTAGCCAGCCTCCCCTTCCCATATGTATTGAGGTTCAGGCCATGCCTAGTTAAACCCGATCTACTGATAGACCCAACCGGCGCCATTGAGATGTGACCCATGCCCTCTGCTGTCAGCGTCCTGCCCAGCCCCACATTAACGCGCCTAAAAGCCGCATTAAGATGAGGTCGATCATGACGCTGAAACAGCTGCACGAAGTGCACATTAGTGCCACCAGTTACCAATCTTTAGCAGGTCACCACTTACATCATATTCCCCGTCCCTGGCGAGATTGTTCCATCCTCCATCCACAATCACTACCTGATCGTCCTTCGTAAAATTCTTACATAACTCCCCTATGCTGTCAGTCACCTGAGCCAACCCTGCACTAGGCTTCACAATGCTGATGACCTGGTACTCACTCCCCAACACTTCCTGCAACTGCTGGCCCACACCTCTACCGTAGGAACTACCTAGCAGCAGAACCTTCTTCTTTCTGCTAGACTTTGCGAATAACGTAGGCCTACTAATTGCTGAGGACTGCTGCATGTTTCCTACATCTACAGCTACAGAAGGCTCCTGACGTACTGAATGTGAAATAATTTTGCGCTAAAACTGGAATTCCCTTACAGTTCAGTCAGTTACATCGGCACACGTACAGGGGCGCTTTCATCTGCAACAACTACCGATCTCTAAACCAGCTCGGAAACAGATGTAAGCCGGCCGGTGTGGCCGAGCGTTTCTAGGCGTTTCAGTATGGAATCCTGCGTCGGGCATGGATGTGTGTGATGTTCTTAGGTTAGTTAGATTTAGGTACTTCTAAGTTCTAGGGCACTGATGACCTCAGATGTTAAGTCCCATAGTGCTCAGAGCCATTTTTGAACAGATGTAAGATTGACAATACCCTCTCTTTGTGAAACTAGCCTTGTAATTCTTTCAAGACCAGAAAGAATTTTTACATATCTAGCGTTTTCTTTATCGGTGGTGAATTGAGGAAATTGGACTGTCTTTACGAGATGCTTTTTAAAAGCATCCTCATGAAATGAGAAAAAAGTTACTTTGCAGTGTCTTACTATGGGCAGTATAGAGTGAAGTCCACTTAAAATGCGAAATCTGCAATACATTCCTTTTCCCTTCATAAATTCAACAACAAGGAGACGTAAATCGAAAAATCGTCCAGGCGTGCCCTTTGACTTCACCAACACACTTTACAGTAATATATGAAGTCTCCGTACTCTATTTCAGTTCCACTGAATGCGTGCGACTTGACCAATTTAATACTCGTACGACCAATGTCGTCACATACACCAGATTGCAAAATTAAGCACAAAGTGTTTTTTTATCTACAGAAAAATGAATCCCGTCTGTCGATCGTTGTAATTTGTTTCTCGTTAGTTGTCAACTAAATGTTCAAATTCGTCCATCACGATACTGTAATGTGATGTCATGGCAAATGTGGCGTACCTGTCGTGATGCGGATTGAGAAGTCTCGTGCCTCTCTTCTGTCACTTCCGTTCATTTCAAAGGGTCGCCAGACTGCTCGTTTTATTGTCAGCAGACACTGGACCTGCGAACGTCCTTCATTCCACAGACAAATAGCGGAGTGTAAGCAGCGCTAACAGCACGGTTCTGCCGAACTCGGAGATTTGTGGTGACCGAGAAACGCCGCACCGCAGTGGCCGGCGAAATGTGGCGCCGGGTGGTGGGCAGGGTGTTGGCCCGCCTGCTGCCCGCCGTGATTTACTTCCTGCGATCATTAAAAGCTCTTAGTGATAGCACAAAGAAGTAGACCTGTTGTGTGATTGTAAATTCAATACAAATTACCGTTCCATTAAACTTTGTGGAAAAAATGAAAATTCTTGGTTTAATAATGCAACTTTTCAGTTCGATAACTTAAATGTTATTACACTTTCCATTGGTAGAAATAGGGGCAGAAGTACAAAAAGTATGAACTAATTTCATACTGACGTGTTAAACGTTATACAGTGGGTAAGTCGTATGCTACATGTGAACAAATCTCACCTGTAAATAATTATTTGTCACTAGAAGATTGATAACCTTGGTCGAAGTTTTAATATAAAGGACTGAAAAGAAGAACACAAATTTGTGTAATACAATAGAGGAATATTCTGTCTGAACAAAAGTGTGCTGGCACTTACTTGTGGACGTTAGGGTAGAGTGTGCCCACCCCTAGCCTCTGTGACGACTCGGAATCTCCTGGGGACACTAAGCGAAGTGTCTGAAAGTCTGTGGAGGAATGGAAACAGGTTCTTCGTCGAGAGCTGAAACCACGGAAGGTAGTGAGTATGTGCAGCCGAGTCCACGTTACAAGCAGTCGTGACTCCGAACATCCCCCCCCCCCTCCCCCTCGCCTTCCTGACAGTGTCAGCACACGCGCTCTGCGCGGTCTCGGCCCAGCTGCCGTCGTTCTGTCACGTTGCCTCTCGACAGACACACCACCGACATGTGGCTTCGGCAGCTTTACGAGGGTAGAAATGTCCCTGTCGCATCTGTTACTCGAGTGAAATCGAACGAGTTCTCCGTCTCCTAAGTCAATGAGATGCCCTGACCGACCCACTGTGCTGTGCTTATTGACGGAAAACACAGGACTCCCTGCCTCCTTTTGCACTGACGAGTTCGTGTTTCGTGACATTAGTCATCAGTTCCAGTTCACACAGGGTGCGTCCGGATACTGTACACGAGGCGCTGCAAGTCTGAAGTTGTTCGTGATGTGTACTGACAATTTTTTCGTCGGGTAGAAACATTATATTGAAGTTTTTCTAACCTTCACGTACCAAAATCGTTGAAAAAGAATATGAATTTATTGCTTCAAGATATCATTTTCAGTGGGTAAATTTGACGGTCCACGCAAATCATTCTTTGTCTACACAATCGGTCTTGACAAAGTTTTGGCCGAAAGTATTCACTTGAGTTGCGATAAAGATGCAGATAAAGTCCGGAGTAGTGGTAAGCTTACTGAAGTACTAGAATTTGTTAGTAAAACGAGAACTTTGTAGAGAACATGCAGCTGGAAGACTTGTCGCTGAGATAAAAACTTTCTAACGCCAAGATCGCATAAATATTTCTTTATTTACAAACAACCGGTTTAGACAGACTTTTCTCTTATCTTAAGCCTTCAAATATTTTTGTTGCAAAATGTGTTTATTTTGAGTTGGACCTCACGCCACGTTGTCATGAGGATAAAATATAGCATCACTATACAGGGTGCTACAAAAAGATACGGCCAAATTTTCAGGAAACATTCCTCACACACAAATAAAGAAAAGATGTTATGTAGACATGTCCGGAAACGCTTAATTTCCACGTTAGAGCTCATTTTAGATTCGTCAGTATGTACTGTACTTCCTCGATTCACCGCCAGTTGGCCCAATTGAAGGAAGGTAATGTTGACTTCGGTGCTTGTGTTGACATGCGACTCATTGCTCTACAGTACTAGCATCAAGCACATCAGTACGTAGCATCAACAGGTTAGTGTTAATCACGAACGTGGTTTTGCATGGTTTTGCAGTCAGTGCAATGTTTACAAATGCGCGGTTGGCAGATGCCCATTTGATGTATGGATATCACGGGGCGATAGCCGTGGCGCGGTACGTTTGTATCTAGACAGATTTCCAGAACGAAGGTGTCCCGACAGGAAGACGTTCGAAGCAATTGATCGGGGTCTTAGGGAGCACGGAACATTCCAGCCTATGACTCGCGACTGGGGAAGACCTAGACCGACGAGGACGCCTGCAATGGACGAGGCAATTCTTCGTGCAGTTGACGATAAAACTAAATTCAGCGCCAGAGAAGTTGCTGCTGTACAAGGTAACGTTGACCACGTCCCTGTATGGAGAGTGCTACGGGAGAACCAGTTGTTTCCTTACCATGTACAGCGTGTGCAGGCACTATCAGCAGCTGATTGGCCTCCACGGGTACACTTCTGCGAATGGTTCATCCAACAATGTGTCAATCCTCATTTCAGTGCAATTGTTCTCTTTACGGATGAGGCTTCATTCCAACGTGATCAGATTTTAAGATTTCACAATCAACATGTGTGGGCTGACGAGAATCCGCACGCAATTGTGCAATCACGTCATCAACACAGATTTTCTCTGAACGTTTGAGCAGGCATTGTTGGTGATCTCTTGATTGGGCCCCATGTTCTTCCACCTACGCTCAAGGGAGCACGTTATCATGATTTCATACGTGATACTCTACATGTGCTGCTAGAACATGTGCCTTTACAAGTACGACGCAATATGTGGTTCATGCACGATGGAGCTCCTGCCCATTTGAGTCGAAGTGTTCGTACGCTTCTCAACAACAGATTCGGTGACCGATGGGTTGGCAAAGGCGGACCAATTCCATGGCCTCCACGCTCTCCTGACCTCAACCCTCTTGACTTTCATTTATGGGGGCATTTGAAAGCTCTTGTCTACGCAACCCCGGTACCAAATGTAGAGACTCTTCGTGCTCGTATTGTGGACGACTGTGACACAATACGCCATTCTCCAGGGCTGCATCAGCGCATCAGGGATTCCATGCGACGGAGGGTGGATGCACGTATCCTCGCTAACGGAGGACGTTTTAAACATTTCCTGTAACAAGGTGTTTGAAGTCACGCTGGTACGTTCTGTTGCTGTGTGTTTGCATTCCATGATTAATGTGATTAGGAGAGAAGTAATAAAATGAGTTCTAACATGGAAAGTAAGCGTTTCCGGACACATGTCCACATAACATATCTTCTTTCGTTGTGTGTGAGGAATGTTTCCTGAAAGTTTGACCGTACCTTTTTGTAACACCGTGTATAAAGGATTGTTAAGCAAAAATTTAAAATCAGAAGGTACCTTCTGCGTGCGGCCATATGTAGCGCTCAACAGGCGATTGTTACGTCGTAAAAAACACAGTACACAATAAAATGCACAGTAGCAGATCTACTTAAATTAGCTATACGCCTTCTGATCATTGAAGACCCACCTCAGCCGGAGTAAGAGGTATAACTGGAGATCAGCGCTTGATAGTCCATTTGACTCACACCGACATCACGCGCACCACGAGCATTTAACACAGTCTCAAGAACAGTGCATCAGGCTTATAGTTTCCCACCATGCGACGTCTGCCGATCGCGAATGTAATATTGAAAGCTGAAGCTCATACTTCTGGGCTCAAGAGCTCAGATATGATTCACAGGTTTCTGGCCAATTAGGTGCGGACTTAATAGCGAGGTCTACAGTTTAGATGCATTTTTGCACTGACCACCACGGTATTCGGTACAGAAGTGAGTGGTGGTTCGTGACCACACGTCCGCTGTTCTCTGGCAGACTGCTCCTCTGGGAGCGCTCATGTAAGGGAATGCGTTGGCGTGCACTTTCAGCCGTCTCAGTTTTCGCTACTAATCGTGACGCATAGTCTATTCGTGACAGCAAAAAAGTGGGTCACTGCCGAATGCAACCGACATCACGTAGGTGTCTTGCTAAACACCAAAGCCCCGTGGGATACAGTCGTTTCACTACACACAATGGGTACCGCAAGAGACTAATAGATACCAATTGTCTTTATTGCAGTCATTCTAAGCGTCAACTAATATCCTCATACGAAACGTATTAGAAAACACGTTCTTAGCGATGAGATACGCCATAACACTCACAAACTAACCCTAATTACAATAATTACAACATGTGACATTCCAAAAGTTCTGAGAAAACGGATTATTTTACATATATCGTACAGTAATCCTTTGCCAAAATTAAATAGTTCAGACAATATATGGATTTACAATGTTGTACGGCAGTTGGAAAAAAGTTTTTCGGTCTCTAAACGGTTTTCCATCCACGTGCTGAACGTCGCTCAACGGCGAGTGGCTCTGGATACTGGATATTGGACGAACCAGTAAAAAAACGCGATTAACGGGAACAAGCACACTACGGAAATCTAAACATTAACAGCGAATCACCAGTACTATCATTGTTCTCGTAACACATCAGCAGCTACGTGTACACAAATTTGAACTTTAAACGACATGACCAACGTCATCGTTCTGGACATGGATTCAAACCCAGCACCTATAGCCATTGATAACTAAGCTACGCTTTGTTTGTGCATTATTGAGACCCGATCACTATTTATAAAGAGACGTGAAGTATAGACGTTTTCACCAGTATCAGTTATCAATTCAGATCCTGAAAATAAATGACTAAAATGTTTGTACTGAACTGAAAATCCTGTCATAACAGTTACCTTCCTGGGAGCTACCCCCAACGACGTTTAATATGGTGTCACTCACAAGGAACAAGGTATGCTCATGTTTAAAATTGAAATGACATCATGTAAAGCTTGTGACAGGGATGCGAAGCCAGCACCTAATCGGATTGTTAACGAAGTACGTAAAATCAGAAGTTAAAAATCTAATGTTTTCACCAATAGCGAGATGTTGGAACCTTAAATGACGGTAGAATTCTGTTTGCCTCACTGGGATTCGAACCCAGCATCTAGCGCCGTCGATTTTTGCCAGGAACAGACGACAAATAGCTATTGTTGGCTCACCAGTAGGAAGATGTGCGCATGTTTAGCCAGACATCAGGCGACGAAAAGTTCTGTGCTGAATGGAATTCAAGCCCCACACACGTGGTCATGAAGACACTTTAACTATCAAATTCTTTTCCAATAATAGCTAGGAGTGGCATGTTTGTACTTTCAACGATGTGATGGAAAATACTCTGTTGGCTAGAAGTTGAATCCACAACACATCGTCGTTGGTTGTCACAACGAACACAACGTCAAATCCAAATCCGTATTCGCCAGTAGGATGGAGAGGAATATTTGAACTTGAAAATGTGTAAGGAAACGTTTGATGTTGTAATGTTGTGATAAAAAGCTCATCATGTGGCTGTAAGTTGAAACGAACCCGTTACAGCTGACAACGCACGAAGAGACGTTGAAAATGCAACTGTTTTTTTACTAGTAGTTCGGAGTGCACATGCTAAGGCTTGAAATGAAATAATGAATATTTTGTGCTGATCAGGATTCGAAACCAGATAGGTGCCTTTCGAGGAGGCCTATAAGAGTTTGCAATCTTGGGGAACACAGTGAAATCGAATTCCAATCCCAGTCCAGCACCACAATTTTCAACGTTTCAGTTTCAAACAAGGTAAGAGCCTTGTGAACTTACATGGCCATTGGTTCATTAAATGAAATACGTTTTCTAGTTTACGACGGCTTGCTGGTGACTGAGTCTCTGCCTTCCGGGGTTTCTCCATCCGTCACAGCTTAAACGAATGCCGCTCTGCACCAGTTGTCAGCGAAGGGATGTTATCTTTACTGCGGATATTGAACTACGGAGCTTACTGGCGTTCTGCACTTGGCGTTATTAGGGGTGAAGGAGAGCTACTTGTGTGTGTTAAAAATGTACGCCTAACGTGAGAGAAGGCCGATGTGGCCGAGCGGTTCTAGGCGATACAGTGTGGAACCGCGCGACTGCTACGGTCGCAGGTTCGAATCCTGCCTTGCGCGTGGATGGGTGCGATGTCCTTAGATTAGTTAGGTTTAAGTACTTGTAAGTTATAGGGGACTGATGACCTCAGGCGTTAAGTCCTATAGTGCTCAGAGCCATTTGAACCTGACGTGAGAAGTGAACCTACACGTTTTACACATCAATACAAGATTAATCCACCAGACCATAGAACCACCTGCCAAGGACATAATTATATATTTGCAAAGTATTCATTTAGATGTAGATGCAGATGTCAAATCACGGGTAGCAAGAAGGAGGGCGGGATCTAGGAATAGATATAAGTGCAGAAGTGCAAAATATAAGCGTGAAATGCTTGCAAAGAGTTGCTTACTTAGATGTGTGCCACAATCAGTTTTATCTTAGGACCGAGAGATAAGGAAGGACTGTTTTCAGAAAGAAGAATGGGTTATAGGGAAAGGGAGATCAAAGAATACGGTTTCATAGGTTTTGAGAGAAATGATAGAGAGCAGTTACAAGAGAAAATGTAGCGTCAATGGAAATCGCTAGATTTGTTTATAAAGTTTTGGGGGAATGGAATAGAAGGACACTTGAGGCGATAGTGTCAGAGGGAGAGTAGGTGAGAGAGGATAGAGGAGATATTAACAACGACTAAACATTTTATGAAATCGTTTGCGTATTGTGTGGAGGACGGAGGATGTATTCATGGATGGAGGGGAACAGAGAGATGTATATGAAATAACAAAAACTACTGTGACAGAGTCCATCTACGCTGATTAGTTTGTAAGTATCTAGACAGAATATTTAACAAACTGTATATTCAAAGAAACCCACTTGAATTAAAAACGTAACTCAAAGGAAAACTAACCAACATTGTATCTTTTCTGTTGCCACGCGATCTTCCACTAGCCCCCAATGACGAAAAAAAGACATAACAAAACATTTTAAAGACTCTAATATTTTATGCAGAATCCTTCATTATTTTGTACTTCTATCATGCGTCTTGGCATAGAATGTATAAGCCTTCGGACGTAACAGAATGAAGAAGCAACTTCCTCCCAGCCTTCCAGGACCAAGTCCCAAAGAGCGTCTGCAGTAGTTGATTGGTTTCGTGGCCAGTTCTCTGCTAATGTTTTGCGACTTCAGCCCACATGTTTTCAATAGGGTTCATATCAACCGCCAGTGGCGGCCAGTCCACGACTTTGACGCCAATCATGGAGAGCCGCTGCTGAACAGACAAAGGCAGACTTGTGAATGGGAGAATGGTCCTCTTGCAATGTGACGTCCCCTTTTGCGTACAGCATTCGCACTGACGGAAGCATCACATTTTCCAATACGTGGCATACTGCACGCTGTCCAGAGTTCCTTCTATCCTGTGAAGAATTCCCGCTCCTCTCGCAGAAATCTAACCCCAGCAGGTAACAGATAGCCGGCCACTTCTTCTCGCCGTGGTTACAAATTCGCGTCGATGGCGAGTCCCTTTCGGCCTGTAAACGATTCGTGGACCGTCGTTACTGGTGGAAAAAACTTCTAATCAGTGAAAATGACGTTGTCCCACGACGCCCTCAGATGGAGCTCTGCAAATGCTAGCCGGTATAAAACGCTGTCTTTGCCGAGCTCTTGTTTCACGGCGGATCGTCGTGCATGCAGTCCAGCGTCCCTGAGCCTTCGGCGAATCGTGTCACTGGACCCGGGGAAGTTGGTCTCCCGCCACAACTGCTTAGCGTTCAGAAAGGGATTTTCTCTGCTCCTAGATACTAGGTCCCTGTCTTCCTGCTGTGAGCTCTCTCTCTTCCTGCCTGAGCCAGGAGCCCTGTTGGTGGTGGCTCTTTCAAGGCAGATCCTCCACCATCTCGTTGCAGTGGTATGTGGTACGCCATACCGTCTGCCAGCTTCTCTGATGGAACATCCTGCTTCTTCAATGAGAGCGACGGCTCTATCCAGAATAGACCTCTCCCAGTGAGCTATTAAGGCAGACAGTGATGTGTATTTCTGCTTGCCGTTCTTATACTGATGCCAGGAGAGGAGGTAAACATATTTACGTTAAACGGAGCGGCAGAGGCAGAGGCATGCGGCGTAGCCGTGCTGGCTCGTTCCAGGCTGTTGGCCCACCAACGCCATCGCCAGCTCGCTCACTTTCGTCTCGTCTCGGCCAACCTGGCTGGCTCGTAGCTCGCGACCCGCGGCTAGTACAGACCCGGGCTGGAAGGACACGATCACCCCTTGAAGGATCAAAAGTTACACCTAACCTACCCAAGTCTGTAGTATAAACTAACGCAGCTACAGCTATTATGCTGTAACATGTGCAGGCACACCTACAGTTGACGATTCATTCAAATATTTGACAAACAATACGTCAGAAACACATTCATTTTAAACATAGCTACCACAAAATATTTCCCCTAGCTAGCAATAGCATGACGCAGGAAACAATTCTTTCATGTAAGCGCTCTGCATTAGATGTAGCCTTAAGAAAACGTGTATTCAACCACGACATCTAAGCGGAATGTAAAAGTAAACAGGTTTGGCGGCAGCTTCTCCAAATAATACTATATACGTAGTATATAATACACGTTTCTGCACTTATAACATGTACTCAGTGTCTCTGAAACAGTACGTGCTGCACGACGGAAATTACTTCCTGCTGAGCCACTTCATTTACATCTCAATGATACACGATTACTAGAGAACATTGCTCGTTACGGCAGTCAATCCACTTGTAAACTATCACCATGATATCGTAGATATTAGGCAACACGTACTAGGGATGAGAAAGGCCTTAAGGTTTTGCAACTAAACATGCTACTCCTAGCTACTACTGAATAGGAATTTGATTATGAACGTTTCATAACCATGTGTGATGCGATCGACTCTCAGTCCGCACAACGTTTTCGTCGCCTTGTTTATGTGCGCACATCACGCTGATGGTGGACCAACATTGGACATTGCTCGTCTGTTCCTGGTTAGACGACGGCGGTAGGCGCCGGGTTCGAATCTCGGTCAGGCAATACCACTTCAGTCGTCATTTAAGGTTCCAGCCTTACAACTGGTGACAAGCTGTGACACATACTTTCTTATTTTACGTACTTATTCTACAATCCGATTAGGTGCTGGGTTCGCAGCCTTGTAACCAGAATTACATGATGGCATTTCAGTTTTAATGTGCATCCTTTGTTCCTTGACAATGTAACAATATACAACGTCCTTAGAGGTTAACTACCAAGAAGGTAAGTCTCATGTTACGGTTCCTGGATTCGTACAAACATTATCGTCATTTACGTTCAGGTTAAGAATTGATAACTGATACTGGTGCAAACGACAATATTTGACGTCTCTTTCTGCCTAGTGATCGAGTCTCGATTAGGCACAAAGCTCTTTACGTTCTGGGTTTGCATCCGGATCCAGAACGAAGACGTTGGTCCTGTCATTTAAAGTACAACTTTGTGTACAAGTAACTATTGATGAGTATTAGCTGTTAATGTTGGTATTTCCGTAGAGTGCTGGCCGCCGTTAATCACTTTTTCTTTTAACTGCTTAGTATTACATAAAGTTGATGAGAAACCACTCCTGGTTGAACGTTGAACGGCGTTTAGCATGTGTTGAGTAAACCTTTTAGACAGCAAAGAACTTGTTTCCAGTTGCCATACAACTTTATAAATGCATCTACTGTCTCAAATATTTAATTGTGCCTAAGGATTACCGAACGATTTATGTGATAAAGTTAGTTGTCCCACAACATTTGAAATGTCACTTATTCTAATTAAGTTTAGTTTACAAACGTTAAGGACTGTCTGATCTCTTCTGTACTATCGTGATTTTACTTTACATCTGGAGGGACTGTCATAAAGACTGGTGTTCTTCAGTGGTACCCATTGCGTATCTTACAACGACTGTACTGTGGAGGGTTGCGACGATGTGCAACACAGATATGCCTTGTTGGTTGCATGCATTCAGGTGCACATTGGAGTTCAGGTGTGTCCCACTTTTTTTGCTGTCGAGTGTACATTAACTTTGCGCTTCTGGCGCCCCTCTCAGCGTGGCGGCTGTGTCATTTGCGCACTGTGGACGGCACTGCGAGCTGCGCAGATCACTCGCTGCACCTGCAGGCATTCAGAACAAACGATACACTTCAGAAAAGACTAAGACCAGTCAGAAAAACCTCACACAAATTCAGCAACGCTGGAATATATCAACGCACTCGCAACTCCTGTCAAGCCCACTACATAGGACAAACAAGCAAAAATTTCCGAACGAGGTACACAGAGCACATGAGAGCTCTAAAAAGTGACAGCACGCATTCAACTTTTGCAGAACATCTAACGAACAAAGACCATAACCCCGCTAATATCGAAAACGATCTACGCATTCTGAGAAACAGCAACAGTCTATACCGACAACTAACAATACAAGAAAATTACCACATAAAAAAGGCTATAGTCGAAGGGAAAAATGTATAATAAATGAAAACACAATACTATGCAACAACACACTCTTTACCGCTCTGAGAGAACTGACCAAACATACAGAACAGTAATCACACACACGCAAAAGAACCACTTCCCCATCACACACACAGACATAAATAATGAACAGAAGTCGTCGTAATTCGCGCTACAGTTTTTCATAGCCTTTCTCGCCACATTCGATAAGCCTCTCGCAACACACGCGAACAGCAAGATGGCGTAATATTCTGGATCGGAAACAAAGTGCAAAAGTTTTGTTTTTCTGTGTATAAAAGCAGCCACAAACCATCCAACGAACGTGAGTACACGAATAGCTAAGCAACAGCTCAGTACACACCAAATAACAAATTTCCAAAACACCAGCACAACCCCAAGTATATATTGCTGACTTACGAAGTTCACATTTTAGTATTTGTTTACCAAGAGCCGCTCACACGGTTGCAGATGACATGATGTTCGCTAAGTAAAAAGACGCCAATAGAAAAGATAGCACAGAAAATATGTCGCTAACAGCGCCAATAATTGCTTAAAACATACTGTAGCATACAATAAATAAGGTAGTATGAAAGTATCAATAGAAAACTATACTTTAAAAGACGAATTGTAAAAATGTAATAATGTTTTACTGTATTTTTACAAACATGCCATTTTCTGCATGTTTTAGATTAAAAAATGATGAATGTGATTTTTGTCGCCGAAACTAGTTTGGGATGATAAAGAAATAAACGAACAGCAAGGCGGACTCAATTTATGATATAACAGAACATTTAAATATAACATAATATAAAGAGTAGAGTTATCCTAGTATATGTTAATGATTGGTAAGATACAAATACAAATGTGAGTGCACCGTTGTATTGATACATATGGCTACAATCTTGGTGCTATAAATGTTAGTTACATGTTACAGTAGTGGCATCTTACTTGTGTGATTTAAAGATGATGTTATAATGTTCACATCTTAATCAGCCACCACATATGAAATCCCCAAGTGGGTTAATTCGTATTTCTCAACAACAAAGATAAATGTAACATTATTGATCATAGTTACTTGTTAGAGAGGTAATAAACAATTGAGAAGAAGGTAAAGAATACTAGGAATTAATCACTGAAGACTGTAGGCATATGGAGTGTAAGTGTAAGGTGAGGGGGGGTGGGGGTGTAGAAGGATGGATGGGGGGCTATAAAATGACTAATAAAAAGAATTATAGTGGGGGGGGGGGCAGAAAGGTAACTAATAAAGGATTAAGAATAGATATGTGAAGTCTATGAATACTTTCTTTTTTTGTTTATGTTAAAGCTAGTACCAAATATTATAACATACGTTAGGGCATTGTGTGGGAGTGATGTGTCCAAAGTGAAGGTATGGCGTAAGAGTGTATCAGTATATTCTGTGTGTGGATTCATATATCCTAATTTTATGTATTAAATAGTTGTGATACTAAAATTTAACCCATACATTTAATAAAATAAAAGGTTATATTCAGTCTTACTCTGTTTGTCCTTGTGGTTAATGACAGAAGTTCAGGGTGAGGTATGAAGAGGGTTATTGAATCCTCATGACAGCAGTATGTCTCAGAGAGAGAAAAGGGTTACTGAATCAGTGGTTGGGAATGTTCCCTGAGGAGGGGGGTGGGGAAGGGATGGTCATGTTAACAATACATCCAGGGAAGAGGGGAGGGGGATGTGGGAGAATAGAGGAATTATGCATAAGCTTGTGGATAAAACCCCAATAAAGTAGAGACTAGGCAGGAGAGAATGTTATTAAATGCAAAACGAGGAGTAAAGACAAACATTCCACATTGTTAACTATCAAAGGAATGGTCCACAGATAGAATATATTAATCTTAACTTACAAATTGGGTGTGCAGGGTATATAAAAGATGTGAAGTGCACATGGGTTTTTTTTAGGTTAGAGAATTCCCTCCCTAGGCCCGACAAGACGCCTCCTGAGACGAGGCAAGGCAGGAGTAGGCAAAATGCAACAGGGAATAACAATATTAATGTGCTAATAGTAAACTGCAGGAGCGTCTATAGAAAGGTCTCTGAACTGCTCTCATTAATAAACGGTCACAACGCCCATATAGTACTAGGAACAGAAAGTTGGCTGAAACCAGACGTAAACAGTAATGAAATCCTAAACTCAGATTGGAATGTATACCGCAGAGACAGGCTGGACAGTGAAGAGGGAGGCGTGTTTATGGCGATAAGAAGTGCAATAGTATCGAAGGAAATTGACGGAGATTCGAATTGTGAAATGATTTGGGTGAAGGTCCCGGTTAAAGCAGGCTCAGACATGGTAATTGGATGTCTCTATAGGCCCCCGGGCTCAGCAGCTGCTGTGGCTCAGCACCTGAAGAATAATTTGGAAAATATTTCGAGAAGATTTCCCCACCATGTTATAGTTCTGGGTGGAGATTTTAATTTGCCGGATATAGACTGGGAGACTCAAACGTTCATAACGGGTGGCAGGGACAAAGAATCCAGTGAAATATTTTTAAGTGATTTATCTGAAAACTACCTTGAGCAGTTAAACAGAGAACCGACTCGTGGCGATAACATATTAGACCTTCTGGTGACAAACAGACCCGAACTATTTGAATCAGTTAATGCAGAACAGGGAATCAGCGATCATAAAGCGGTTACTGCATCGATGATTTCAGCCGTAAATAAAAATATTAAAAAAGGTAGGAAGATTTTTCTGTTTAGCAAAAGTGACAAAAAGCAGATTTCAGAGTACTTGATGGCTCAACACAAAAGTTTTGTCTCAAATATAGATAGTGTTGAGGATCAGTGGACAAAGTTCAAAACCATCGTACAATATGCGTTAGTTGAGTATGTGTCAAGCAAGATCGTAAGAGATGGAAAAGAGCCACCGTGGTACAACAACCGAGTTAGAAAACTGCTGCGGAAGCAAAGGGAACTTCACAGCAAACATAAACATAGCCAAAGCCTTGCAGACAAACAAAAATTACGCGAAGCGAAATGTAGTGTGAGGAGGGCTATGCGAGAGGTTTTCAATGAATTCGAAAGTAAAGTTCTATGTACTGACTTGGCAGAAAATCCTAAGAAATTTTGGTCCTATGTCAAAGCGGTGGGTGGATAAAAACAAAATGTCCAGACACTCTGTGACCAAAATGGTACTGAAACAGAGGATGACAGACTAAAGGCCGAAATACTAAATGTCTTCTTCCAAAGCTGTTTCACAGAGGAAGACTGCACTGTGCTTCCTACTCTAGATTATCGCACAGTTGACAAAATGGTAGATATCGAAATAGACGACAGAGGGATAGAGAAACAATTAAAATCGCTCAAAAGAGGAAAGGCCGCTGGTCCTGATGGGATACCAGTTCGATTTTACACAGAGTACGCGAAGGAACTTGCCCCCCTTCTTGCAGCGGTGTACCGTAGGTCTCTAGAAGAGCGAAGCGTTCCAAAGGATTGGAAAAGGGTACAGGTCATCCCCGTTTTCAAGAAGGGAAGTCGAACAGATGTGCAGAACTATTGACCTGTATCTCTAACGTCGATAAGTTGTAGAATTTTGGAAGACGTATTATGTTCGAGTATAATGTCTTTTCTGGAGACTAGAAAGCTACTCTGTAGGAATCAGCATGGGTTTCGAAAAAGACGGTCGTGTGAACCCCAGCTCGCGCTATTCGTCCACGAGACTCAGAGGGCCTTAGACACGGGTTCACAGGTAGATGCCGTGTTTCTTGACTTCCGCAAGGCGTTTGACACAGTTCCCCACAGTCGTTTAATGAACAAAGTAAGAGCACACGGACAATCAGATCAATTGTGTGATTGGATTGAGGAGTCCCTGGATAACAGAAGGCAGCATGTTATTCTCAATGGAGAGAAGTCTTCCGAAGTAAGAGTGATTTCAGGTGTGCCGCAGGGGAGTGTCATAGGACCGTTGCTATTCACAATATACATAAGTGACCTGGTGGATGACATCGGAAGTTCGCTGACGCTTTTTGCAGATGATGCTGTGGTGTATCGAGAGGTTGTAACAATGGAAAATTGTACTGAAATACAGGAGGATCTGCAGCGAATTGACGCATGGTGCACGGAATGGCAATTGAATCGCAATGTAGACAAGTGTAATGTGATGCGAATACATAGAAAGATAGGTCTCTTATCATTTAGCTACAAAATAGCAGGTCAGCAACTGGAAGCAGTTAATTCCATAAATTATCTGGGAGTACGCATTAGGAGTGATTTAAAATGGAATGATCATATAAAGTTGATCGTCGGTAAAGCAGATGCCAGACTGAGATTCATTGGAAGAATCCTAAGGAAATGCAATCCGACAACAAAGGAAGTAGGTTACAGTACGCTTGTTCGCCCACTGCTTGAATACTGCTCAGCAGTGTGGGATCCGCACCAGATAGGGTTGATAGAAGAGATAGAGAAGATCCAACGGAGAGCAGCGCGCGTCGTTACAGGATCATTTAGTAATCGCGAAAGCGTTACGGAGATGATAGATAAACTCCAGTGGAAGACTCTGCAGGAGAGACGCTCAGTAGCTCGGTACGGGCTTTTGTTAAAGTTTCGATAACATACCTTCACCGAAGAGTCAAGCAGTATATTGCTCCCTCCTACGTATATCTCGCGAAGAGACCATGAGGATAAAATCAGAGAGATCAGAGCCCACACAGAAGCATACCGACAATCCTTCTTTCCACGTACAATACGAGACTGGAATAGAAGGGAGAACCGATAGAGGTACTCAGGGTACCCTCCGCCACACACCGCCAAGTGGCTTGCGGAGTATGGATGTAGATGGATGTAGATGTAGAAGACTAAAACATAAATTCACAATGTAGACACAATATGACCACATAGATATATTAAAATAAAGGTGGGAGGGGAAGGAAAAGGTTGGGGGAGGGGGGATTTTTAATCGGTATATTCGAATCGTGCCTAGTCAAAATAAAATACTAACACATAATAATATGTAGTGATCTAGATAAATGAAGAAAAGGGGCTATTGTAAGATAAGTGTGGGAGTTGGGGAAGGGGGACGGTGATCCTTAACCAAGGAGTAATACAAGTTTTCTGTGAGTAACCCGTTAAGAAATAAAATATATTATATCATAATTGGATGCACCTATAATAAAAGTAGCGCTTATGATTACTTTAATACGTATCAAAGATTGTGTGGGTTCAAATGGTTCTGAGCACTTAACATCTATGGTCATCAGTCCCCTAGAACTTAAAAATACTAAAACCTAACTAAACTAAGGACATCACACAACACCCAGCCATCACGAGGCAGAGAAAATCCCTGAACCCGCCGGGAATCGAAGCCGGGAACCCGGGCGTGGGAAACGAGAACGCTACCGCACGACCACGAGATGCGGGCGATTGTGTGGGAGTGAGGTATATTTTATTTATTAACTTGCGGTACTGACTTTAAAGTAATATCGTTAGATGTCGCTACTGTAAGCTTACATGTGTTGGACATCTATACAAAGGCCAATGAAATGTAAAAGTGCGATACATAGAAACTGTAGTGAGGTTATGGGTGTATAAGTTATTACAGAAAGGAAGTGAAATAGATTAAAAACTCTAATAAAGGTACACTTCAAAATTATTGAAAAGAAAAGTGTGTGATTATAGGAGTGCATACCGTGTGTTCTTTCGCGAATGCACAGATACTCCCACCTGGCAGGCCGGTCGCCCGGTCCACCGGCCGCTGCTGGTTCCGCGGGATGTCCCAACGCAGCTGACAGCACTGGTCCACTCCCTTTCCTCTCCTATCCTTTCTTCCCCTCTCCACCTTCCATTTACATACAGTGTGTTATTAGAAGACACTCTTGCGGTGATTTTAGATAGTAAATCATAACATAGTGAACATGCTTATGGAGGGTCTCGGCACAACGAGAAATACCTTTGTTTTAATGATGTCCACCCCAAATCGTATTCATGGCCGAGAAACTTCATCCCGTATTTCTGGATAATACAAAACGTGTTGCCCTTCTTTTGACTTTCTCGACGTACTTCATTAACCACATCTGGTAAGGATCCGACACCGCTCAACAGTGCTCCAAAAAAGGACGGACAAGTGTAGTGTCTGTTTAGTAGATCTGTTGCATCTTCTAAGTGTTGTACCAATAAAAAGTACTCTTTGGTTCTCCTTACCCACAACGTTTTCTATGTGTTCTTTCCAATTTGTTTGTAATTGTAATTACTAAGTATGTACTTGAATTTACGGCATTTAAATTTGATTGATTTATCGTGTAACGGAAGTTTAACTAATTCCTTTTAGCATACATATGGGTGTCATTACACTGTTCACTATTTAGGATCAAATGCCGATTTTCGCACGATACAGATATCTGTTCTGAATGGTTTTGCAGTTTTTGATATTTTGATGACTTTACTAGACGATGAACAACAGTATCATTTGCAAAGAACCTAAGACGGCTGCTCAGATTGTCTCCTAAATCGTTCATATAGGTAAGGAACAACAAAGGGCGTACAACATTGCCTTGGGGAAATCAGTTGGGTTTTACTCGATGATTTTTCGTCAGTTAGTACAAACTGTGACTTCTCTCTCACAGGAAATCACGAATCCTGTCGCATAACTGAGACGATATGCGATAAGCACGCAATTTGATTACAACTCACTTGTGAGGTAGGACTGTAAATCTAGACACACAGAATCAATTTGAAATCCCTTGTCGATAGTAAGAGCTAATTGTGTTTCACAAGACCGATGTTATCTAAATCCGTGTTGACTGTGTGTGAATAGACTTCTCTTCGAGGTTTGAACGCAATGCGCATTCCAAAACCCTGCTGCATATCGAAGAGGTCTGTAATTTACTGGATTATTTGTGTTAACTCTGTTGAATACTGGTTGATCTGTGCAACACTCCAGTGTTTGGGTAAGGATCTTTCGTGGCGCTTTTGCATCAGCATACTCTGAAAGGAAACTAACGGGTGTACAGTGCTGGCCTGAAGACTTGCTTTTATTAAGTGAATTAGGATGCTTCACTAATCCGAGAATATGTACTTCTATGCTACTCATGTTGGCAGCTGTTATCGATTCGAATTCTGCAATATTTACTTCGTCTTTTTTTAGGTGGAGGAATTTTGGAAGGCTGCGTCTAGTAACTCTGCTTTAGCAGCACTGTCATCGCTAGTATTTGCATTGATATCGCGCAAAGAAGGCATCGATTGTGTCTTGCCGCTGGCATACCACAATCTCTTTGGACTTTCTGCCAGGTTTCGAGACGAGGTGTTTTCGTGGAAACTATGGTAAGCATCTCGCGTTGAAGTCGGCGCTAAATTTCGAGCTTCTGTACAAGAACGTCAATCTCGGGGGTTTCGCGTTCGCTTAAATGCGGCACGTTTTTACGTTGTTTCTGGTCTACATTTGTTTGCTGAGCCTCAGAGTACGTCGAGACGCCGTCGCTGCAGTCGAGTGTGGCGCAGACGCGTTGGCGGCCACTGCGTCTCGGCCCGCCGCCGCTACGCACGTACAAGCGCCTCACATAAAGTCATTATCGCACCCATCGAGTCGTGAAATCGCGTCAATAAACACTGTCGGCGGCAGTTACCAGGACAGCGACTCCTCGGCGCGGGAGTAAATTAGTGGAGAGACGCGCGACTCGGCGGGCGGACAGACACGCGAGCGGCTGTCGCTGCCAGCTGAGCGACGCGGCCTGCGGCTGCGCCGGTCTCTCGCCACGGGCTGACACACTCACGTGTTCTGCCTGCCACTCTGGACTAGTTTCGACGTCAAATCGGGACGAGGTCGACAGACACTCGTGATTCTGGCCGTCCTGTCAGCCACAGCGCTCTGCTGTATCGCGCACCATCATTTTGCAGTGTACAGAGGGGTCCAGAAAAATAGACACTCTCTGACAGTATTAATGGAACAAATTTACATACCGTCACAATTCTATCACGGGGGGAAGTCTATCTTGTGTTCAGAGTGACGCACATAAGCAGGAAAACAACGTCGATGCTGCTGAACTGTTGGCCGAACCACGGCCAGTGTGACAGCTACACAGGGCGCCTCGACGGTTTCTCGTAGCTCGTTCGGCGTAGATTAACTTCCTTCTTCGAGGTCACCCCACTGGTAGAAGTCAAAAAAATGGTTCAAATGGCTCTGAGCACCATGGGACTTAACTGCTGTGGTCATTACTCCCCTAGCACTACTTAAACCTAACTAACCTAAGGACATCCCACACGTCCATGCCCGAGGCGGGATTCGAACCTGCGACCGGAGCGGTCGCGCGGTTCCAAACTGTAGCGCCTAGCGCCACACGGCTGGCAGGTAGAAGTCACGAAGTGTAAAGTCTGAAGGCCGTGGTGGGCACTCAGCTGGACATCTTCGACCTATCCATCGTCCAGGCAAATTTACATCCACGTAGGCTCAGACATCTCTGTTGCAGTGAGGTGGAGCGCCATCTTGTTATAGGTAAACCTTTCATTTCCAGACATCTCTCGGATGGCTTGTAAAATCGATGTTTGCAGCATATCAAGATACCTCTCACCAGTTACGGTAATGGACCACATTAACACCCTTGAGACTAACAAGTTTGTCCATGTGAACGTGACGATTGTCGGGAGTCCAGTACTTGGACTTGTGGCGGTTTACAGTACCGTTCAGTCTGAACTGCGTAAGACCAAATATTCATCCCTGCAAACAGTTAACCCTCGCAGGGCATGCCTTCAAGCCACTCTCAGTATTCCATCTTTCGATCCGGTTCGTTCCCTTTTCACTGCGTGCAGCGATGTTGGAATTCACACTTTCCACCTTGCAGCCTTCAGAATTCGTCGTACACCCCGCTTTCACCTGCACCCTGCTCCACGTATTTCTGAGGTACGCAGTAAAATGTTGCAACGCAGCAGCGCTGGAAGCTGGTCTTCTTGATGTTTTTGGTCGGCCAGGTCTTTCCTTATGCACATCCTGAACACTACCGTCGGTTTAAAATTTATCCCGAACGTGATAAATTGCTGTAGTTGCTGGAGTCCGTGTTCCGTACACACTACGCCACTACCGCTCTACCTCCATCAAGTTTTTGCACTTCCCGTGCCACTTCAACATGGCCTTGAGTCCTCCACACAACTACCTTACTTCATCCATTGCTGCTCTGTCATCTGCTGGAAAACGCGCTCCAAGATCTGTTGAGAAAACAATGGACTACGCTACCGCGAAAAACTGCAACGATATGCCAGTTTGTTCTAAAGGTACTAAGTGTCAAAAAGTGTCT
Organism: Schistocerca gregaria; assembly: GCF_023897955.1. Taxonomy (NCBI): domain Eukaryota; kingdom Metazoa; phylum Arthropoda; class Insecta; order Orthoptera; family Acrididae; genus Schistocerca; species Schistocerca gregaria. The sequence goes on along the minus strand of NC_064923.1, from coordinate 30,507,552 downwards.
ACATTTTTTCTGGACGCGTCTGTAGTTAACTTTCTTGACATCAAACGCCTGTCTCAACGTTAACTGTATTGTAAAATAGCTATACGTGATAAAGCGGCCACTAGTGTCTGAGAGAACTTTCGGTGTAGACATACTGTCATCCCGTGTTAATGTAGGTTTGTGGACGTTGTCACGATTTGACATCCAAAGTAGTCGACACTGATAAAAATTACCACAGATTCTTGGGGCTTCGGCACTATTTTTCCCCAATCATCTAAGAACAGCTGAGCTGTGCCGATACTCGGCTTCGCGAACTTGTCAGCGTCTGCTCTCTTGCTATTTAAGTGTCGTAAAATGCCATTGGCGGTAAATTGTCCACGTTGTCTTTATTCATTTAATAATAAACTGGCAAAATTAAAAATCTAAATTCGGAGAACGTTCTGAGGTACTGCTGGGGTAAGTTCTACTTCAGCAACAGATCTCACCGCACTGCAGAAGTAGGTAAAAAGACGAGGGCTAGTAGAAATCCTTGGGTAACAGAAGAAATATTGAATTTAATTGATAAAAGGAGAAAATATAAAAATGCAGTAAATGAAGCAGACAAAAAGGAATACAAACGTCTCAAAAATGAGATCGACAGGAAGTGCAAAATGGCTAAGCAGGGATGGCTAGAGGACAAATGCAAGGATGTAGAGGCTTATCTCACTAGGGGTAAGATAAATACAGCCTACAGGAAAATTAAAGAGACCTTTGGAGATAAGAGAACCACTTGTATGAACATCAAGAGCTCAGATGGAAACCCAGTTCTAAGCAAAGAAGGGAAAGCAGAAAGGTGGAAGGAGTATGTAGAGGGTCTATACAAGGGCGATGCACTTGAGGACAATATTATGGAAATGGAAGAGGATGTAGGTGAAGATGAAATGGGAGATACGATACTGCGTGAAGAGTTTGACAGAGCACTGAAAGGCCTGAGGCGAAACAAGGCCCCGGGAGTAGACAACATTCCATTGGAACTACTGACGGCCTTGGGAGAGCCAATCCTGACAAAACTCTACCATCTGGTGAGCAAGATGTATGAAACAGGCGAAATACCCTCAGACTTCAAGAAGAATATAATAATTCCAATCCCAAAGTAAGCAGGTGTTGACAGATGTGAAAATTAATGAACAATCAGTTTAAGAAGCCACAGCTGCAAAATACTAACATGAATTCTTTACAGACGAATGGAAAAAGTAGTAGAAGCAACCTGACGCACTCCTACCAGCTACAAGCCACCAACTCAAGAGGAAGATGTGGGAAAACAGTACTGCTTTTATATTTCCTTATGAAAATGTAAAATTACTTTCAGAACTAAATGAAATTATGCCTCGTAATATGTGTATGATTTCTCTTCATCCTGTTCCCACTTTGCTAGTATACAATTTCATCCACATACATCTGTGGTTTTCCTAGACAGAGATTTCTAGACATATAAGTCCATTCTATATACACTCCTGGAAATTGAAATAAGAACACCGTGAATTCATTGTCCCAGGAAGGGGAAACTTCATTCACACATTCCTGGGGTCAGATACATCACATGATCACACTGACAGAACCACAGGCACATAGACACAGGCAACAGAGCATGCACAATGTCGGCACTAGTACAGTGTATATCCATCTTTCGCAGCAATGCAGGCTGCTATTCTCCCATTGAGACGATCGTAGAGATGCTGGATGTAGTCCTGTGGAACGGCTTGCCATGCCATTTCCACCTGGCGCCTCAGTTGGACCAGCGTTCGTGCTGGACGTGCAGACCGCCTGAGACGGCGCTTTATCCAGTCCCAAACATGCTCAATGGGGGACAGATCCGGAGATCTTGCTGGCCAGGGTAGTTGACTTACACCTTCTAGAGCACGTTGGGTGGCACGGGATACATGCGGACGTGCATTGTCCTGTTGGAACAGCAAGTTCCCTTGCCGGTCTAGGAATGGTAGAACGATGGATTCGATGACGGTTTGGATGTACCGTGCACTATTCAGTGTCCCCTCGACGATCACCAGAGGTGTACGGCCAGTGTAGAAGATCGCTCCCGACAGCATGATGCCGGGTGTTGGCCCTGTGTGCCTCGGTCGTATGGAGTCCTGTTTGTGGCGCTCATCTGCACGGCGCCAAACACGCATACGACCATCATTGGCACCAAGGCAGAAGCGACTCTCATCGCTGAAGACGACACGTCTCCATTCGTCCCTCCATTCACGCCTGTCGCGACACCACTGGAGGCGGGCTGCACGATGTTGGGGCGTGAGCGGAAGACGGCCTAACGGTGTGCGGGACCGTAGCCCAGCTTCATGGAGACGGTTGCGAATGGTCCTCGCCGATACCCCAGGAGCAACAGTGTCCCTAATTTGCTGGGATGTGGCGGTGCGGTCCCCTACGGCACTGCGTAGGATCCTACGGTCTTGGCGTGCATCCGTGCGTCGCTGCGGTCCGATCCCAGGTCGACGGGCACGTGCACCTTCCGCCGACCACTGGCGACAACATCGATGTACTGTGGAGACCTCACGCCCCACGTGTTGAGCAATTCGGCGGTACGTCCACTCGGCCTCCCGCATGCCCACTATACGCCCTCGCTCAAAGTCCGTCAACTGCACATACGGTTCACGTCCACGCTGTCGCGGCACGCTACCAGTGTTAGACTACGATGGAGCTCCGTATGCCACGGCAAACTGGCTGACACTGACGGCGGCGGTGCACAAATGCTGCGCAGCTAGCGCCATTCGACGGCCAACACCGCGGTTCCTGGTGTGTCCGCTGTGCCGTGCGTGTGATCATTGCTTGTACAGCCCTCTCGCAGTGTCCGGAGCAAGTATGGTGGGTCTGACACACCGGTGTCAATGTGTTCTTTTTTCCGTTTCCAGGAGTGTATTTTGTTATTCTTTGTCTTAAACTTCATCTCCTTAATAGCTCTCATCTTCAGAGGAACTAATGTTTTTTGTTTCTGGCACAGCCTTTATATACAGGGTGTGCGAAATTCGCGCACTCGGGCTCCGTAGCGCGACTCCTCACATGCTAGCGATAAAAAAATGTCTCTCACAAAATTTCGTCCGGCGAGTACATTGGACAGAAAAAGGACATCTGGCAACACTGTAACATTAGTTGTGATGTACATTTGGTGGAGTGGATACAGGTTTGGGTTAGCATGCAGGACATTGAAGGTTTGATCCTGGGTTGGGGAATATGTTTTTTATTTTGTAAATGTGGTCCAGGTGGTATCTGGCATCTTAACCATCAACAGCTGTTGAAGTGGGTCCTCTACAAAACATTTGCACTTACATACTACAATCGAAGAAATGGAAGATTGTTCAGCTTTGAAACAAGGCCTTTCCACGCAGTGGGCGTGAAATCATTCGCTCAACTTCATCTTCTACGTGCGCAACCTGTTTTCTTTGTACCGTCCTCCGGTTGTCCCATTGATTAGTACCAACTATTATTCTTGCCTCGTTTAGGCCCATTGAATTCCGTTGGGGCCTTACATTATCAGTAGGACTAGCAACGTGTTTTGCGAATAATGTCCAAACTGGGCTACTATTTGTGTGTGTTGTACCACTAATTGTGCCTTTCAATACTGAGTCTGGTTACCGCATGCTGTTCAGTACATATATCAATGCATTATTATTATTCTATCGATGGGATTGTGGAAACATCACGTCTATTGCCGTTAGGGAAACATTGTAATTTGGAACCGAACATTTCACAATTAGCGGTGTCGGGATGAATCATGCAGAACAATATCTGTCAGAGGGGTGATGTGCATTATGTGGAACAGCGACCAGGACTGACGGAATGTTTATACTGTATGCGCTGTCCACCAGACAGAGACGAGTTGCGACCGGAGTACCACTTCTGTAACACAGTCCAATGTACATGCGTATACATATCGAATTTTCTCATTGTAAACCTATAAAACACTGTGGCAGATGTGTGGCATATACAAACGATGAATATGTGGATACGCTTCTGGTACTAGGTGCATCTGATAACCGAGCTGGTGCTGCCGCTAAATATCCTCGGCGACGTCGCCCACATAAAAATGTTTTTCGTCGCTCGAAGCTGCGCCTTCGGGCGTCAGGTGCTCTTCTTTCACCACCGCGTGACAGAGGTCGTCCATGGACTCGCCGTACTCCAGCTACTGAGACAGCTATTCCGGACGTCACACACCAAGAACCTCAGCGAAGTATACGTAGCGTAGCAAGGCAGCTGCGTGTCTCGCAACACAGAGTAGTTAATGTGCTGCAAGAGCATGAGCCGCACCCACATCGTTACGCTTTCATGCAACACCTGCATCCTGCAGTTCGCCACCAGCGGATGCAGCTCTGTGAACGGTTCCAACAACAACAGGAAGCCAACGATGACTTCGTGAACAGTGTAATATTGTAGAATGAAGCACCATTCACGCGTGAGGGTGTCCTCCATATGCGGAATGCCCACCGTTGGTGTGAGGTTAACCCGAATGTCACCTGTGACTGTAGATATTATGTTCACTTCTGGGCAGGAATATTGGGCGACAGGGCCCTAGATGTTGCCTGGCCAGTTGACTGCATGAAAGTACCATGCATTCCTCTCAAACTATCTGCCTGATGCGCTGGAAGATGTTCCACTAGATGTTCGGCAGAGGATATGGTTCCAACATGACGGTGCACCTCCACACTCTGGAATCAATGTTCGATAGTACTTGGACAGAACATTTCCAGGGAAATCGCTCAGACGTGGAGGTCCAGTTGTATGGCGACTGCGTGTACCTGACCTGCTCTGGATTCCTTCCTGTGGGGACACTGAAGGAACAAGCATGCTCTACTCTGCTGATGAATGTGGACGAATTGGTAGTGCATGTTCATGCTGCTTTTTTTACTGTTGGTGCACCTTTGCTGCGCAGGGTCCACAGCTGTGTGATCCTGTGGGTTGCTCAGTGTTTGGACGGGCAGGATGGTCGCTATGAGCATTTTTTGTTCTGAGGACCGCATATTCTAGTGTGAAGGTTATGTGGTCATTAATGTTACTGCTTGCTAATGTGGGACATCTGAGAGATGTAGTATAAATGATAAGTAGATGCTGTGTTATTGAACTGTGCTATCATCTTTAGCATCTCGAAATTGACATTGCTTTTGTAGATATTCTGTCCTGTGACAAGTCGTTTGTTTAAACTGTTTGTCTCTTATTTGTCTAAGCACATATTTGTTACGTTCAGTGTTAAAAACGTTGTAAATATATGATACATGTGACCTAGGAAACTGTATACGGTATGAAATGTCGGAATGAAATTGGCAAATAAAAGAAATGTGTCCTAACTCAGGACCTCCTGCAGACTACCTAAAACTCGATCCATTGCCCCCACTGTACAGCACAAGTGTTAGGTGCTGACAGAGGTACTTACCATACATGTGGTTACATTGTTGCCAGATTGCCACTCTTTAATGTCCTTTTTCTGGAAGAATTACCTATTGGACGATACTATGTGTGAGACATTTTTTTATCACTGGCAGCTACATTTACTTCTACATATATGCTCGACTAGCCACCGAGCGGTGTGTGGCGGAGGGCACTAATCGTGCTAAAGTCTTCATCCGCCCCCCCCCCCCCCCCCAACCTGTTCCACTTGCGGATGACGAGAAGGAAAAACGACTGAACACCTCAGTACGAGATCTAATTACCCTTATCTTTGAACGGTGGTCATTGCGCGATATGAAAGTGGTGGTAATAATATATGCTCTACATCCTAGACATCAGATTTTGGAATTTAGTGAGCAGCGCCTTCCGTTTAGCGCATAGTTTATCTGCAGGTATGTCCCACTTCAAACTTTCTATAAGATTTGAAACGCTCTCGTGCCGCCTAAATGTACTCATCACGAATCTTGCCGCTCTTGTTTGAACCTTTTCAAACTCGTGAATCAGACCCAAGTGGTAAGGGTCCCATACAGACGAAGACACTCTAAGACTGTATGAACTAACGTATTGTAAGCTATTGCTTTTGTTGAAGGACTGCAGCACTTCAGGATTTTACCAATAAATCGCAGTCTAGAGTTGGCCTTACCTGCTACTTGTGTAATCTGATCGTTCCATTTGATATCATTTCGAATAGTCACACCCATATACTTGACTGACGTTACTGCTTCCAAAGACTGGGCATTTATTTTGTACTCTTACATTAATGGGGATTTTCGCTTTGTTAAATGCAGTAGGTTACAATTACTAATATTGAGAGATAACTGCCATTCATTACAAGACGCATTTATTTTATGGAAATCCTCATTGATTTGTTCAAAACTTTTTTGTGATACTACTTTCCTGTAGGCTACAGCACCATTGGCAAACAGCCTAATGCCGCTGTCAATATCAACAACCAGATTGTTTATGCAAAACGTAAAAAGCAACGGACCTATTACACTGCCATGGGGCACATCTGATGTTACGCTTGTTTCTGTTGAAGTCTCCCCATTCAGAACGACATACTGCTCTCTGTCTGTTAAAAAAACTTTCTACCCAACCGCATATGTCATCGGATAGACCCTAGGCGTACACTTTTTGGAGCAAGTGACAGTGCGGAACTGAGTCGAACACCTTTCAAAAGACGAGGAATATGGCGTCGACGTGAGAGCCGGTATCTAGAGCCTGTTTTGTGTCACGCATAATGAGGGCCAGCCGTGTCTGGCACGACCGTAGTTTCTTAAAACCGTGCTTGTTTCTGCAGATGAGCTTCTCAGAGTCTAGAAAGGTCAGTATATCCGAACACACATGTTCCACGATTCTGCAACAAACCGATGTCAGTGAAATTGACCGGTAATTGTGTGCATCCGATTTTCTAACCTTTTTATAGTTTGCTATGACCTGGGTCTTCTTTCAGTCCCGTGGAACTTTCTGCTGTTCCAATGATCTGGTGCTATATTTGTAGCATAGTAAAAATAAAATCTTACAGGGATACTGTCTGGGCTAGATGCCTTCCTGGCGTCTAAGAATCTTAACTGTTCTATAATCCCACATACACTAAACACTATGTGGGCCATACTTGCTTTTACTGATAATTGATCGGGGGAATGGTGCTGCAGTCCTCTACCGTAAACGAGTTTTTGAGAGCTAGGTTTAGGACTTCCTCACCCTCAACCTCATGACCCCCATGTGAAGCCTGAGTGTGCGCATTTCGCGCCACCACGTATACACTCAGATATCCAATAGATGATAGGCTTTTTGTAAATAACAACAACAAAGTCGTATGATAACGAATATTTTTGTTTATTCAATTCGTACAGATACAACATAGTTCTTGAGATTACAGTTCAGTTCTTGAGTTACAATATATTTGTTGAGGTACAGTTTGACTCTGTTATTTCAGCGCAGAAGTACTTTTAAATCACGTGCTACAATAGTAACATTATTTTTCCAGTATGGCTGGAGGATAATGTTTAAAATTTTTCCAGATATATAAATCTGCGCTACAATCTGGTGTGGAAATACTTTTACTAGATACATTTTACAGGCCCAGTACCATACCTTTTACAAAAATTCCGATCGACTGTGCACACTTAGAAATAAATTTCCACAGCAACAGTAGCAAATGTTTTAACAGTAATAAAAGTTCTCATGGACTGTGAGTGATATAGAGATACAGACTTAAAAAATAATCCGTCTTGGATGGCTTGCGGTAGGTGAAACACTTAAAAACTGTTCTAATTATAACACATGTTGCATAGATGTTTTTACTGAGTGCACACACATTGCTTATGAATAAATAAATGTACAATTTGTTTCCTATTCATGCTTTTTTTAATGTAAATGTCTTTCTTGGTTAGGGTTTTTTAACTTTTAACTTTTTTCACACGTATGGTGAGTGTCACGTAGAAGAAGGTGTAATAAGATGAATGACGAACACTAATACCACTTAACGAAGGTTTATTCAGCGCTTGCACATACAAGAGCGCGAACGGAACTGCCTCCGGCCAGAACACATACGGTATTTATACAGTTACAGAACATTCCAGTACAATGATTCTTGACATTTGTCGATACTTCTAGAATGTGAATGTAGTAATTAAATTTGTACAGTCCAGGTGAATTTTGAAACCACGAACTGCCATGCAACAGTTTAGTATCATAATCTTTACACCACGGCGCTGTTCAACTTTTTCTGCGACGTCGCTCCCTCCTTAAGAGGACAGCGCCTCGGTGTTCCCTCGTCCTAGTCCGGGAACGAGCCGTCGGCCCTGCCTACTCCGACTCATGACGACTTGTTCTAGTCCTGGCTGCGATCCGCTCTCAGGCGCTGCAGTCGTGGACTCTGCGGCTGGTCCCGGCGGAGGTTCGAGTCCTCCCTCGGGCATGGGTGTGTGTGTTTGTCCTTAGGATAATTTAGGTTAAGTAGTGTGTAACCTTAGGGACTGATGACCTTGGCAGTTAAGTCCCATAAGATTTCACACACATTTGAACATGTTTTGGCTGTGATCTTCTTAGAACTTATTTTGCCGCTACGCTCTTCGTCACCTTTCCGCTTGTTGACTGTCGCTGGAGCTTTGAATTTACCCTGGGTTGCAGGAACCTTATAGGGCTTCATTAGAAGGATGTGGACCGTATCTTTGATCTTTAGTCGTCTTGTGTCAGGGTCGTAATCTTCAACTTCAAAGAAACATCAGACAACTGTCTTACATCCTTATAAAGTCCAAAGTAGCGCCTAAGGGGCTTCTCACAGAGACCAACCTTCCGAACAGGAGCGAACATCCGGACAAGGTCACCAGGCTGGTAAACAGCAGGGCGGTGGCTCGCGTCGTACCTTCGGCGATCGTTTTCTTGAGCCTGCAGCGTGCCGAGTCGAGCTAACTGCCGAGCTTCCTCAGCTCTGGTTAACACCTGGCCGATGTAGTCGTCGTCCACGTCGTCAGGATGTAACGGAAATACAGTGTCCATCGTCGTAGCCCCCTCACGCCCATGCACCAAGAAAAATGGCGTAAATCCTGTAGTGTCTTGTTTGGCGGTGTTGTAGGCAACGTCACGAAAGGTAGCACCTCATCCCAGTTGCTCTGCTCAACACTGACGACACGTCGGTCAAGGTCTTATCAAGGCCATCAGTAAGCCCGTTAGTTTGCGGATGGTAGGCAGTCGTCATTTGATGAGTAATGTTGCACCGACGGTTTATCTCTGTCACAAGATTCGACTGAACAACTTTCCCTCGATCCGTAATTAACGACCCTGGGGCACCATGTTTTAATACAATGTCTTACACGATGAATTTGGCTACCTAGGATTCTTTGGCTGTATTCATGGCTTTTGTGATGGAATATCATGTCAGATAATCCATGCAAACAATGATCCATCTGTCGCCACTAGGAGACATAGGAAATCATCCGAGGAGGTCAATTCCAACATGCCGAAAAGGCGTTTCGGCTGGAAGAATTGGTATGACTCGGCCAGTTGGTTTCTCAGGAACTACCTTTGTCCTCTGACACTCTCGACAGTATGACACATAGTGACGGACCCTCCTAAATAAACCGGGACAGAAAAATGTCTTGCAAATTCTATGGTGTCTTAATAAATCCTAAATGTACGGCCTCAGGTGTGGCATGGAATTTCTGTAGAACATCTAAGCGCATGTGTTTAGGAATCACTGGTAGCCACCACTTTCCAAACGGATCAAAGTTTTTCTTGCAAAGTAATCCATTAACTACATTAAATTGTCCTTTCGTATCCTCTGACCGATTTAAGACAAGCATAATTTGAGATATCTTTGCGTCCTTCTTCTGCTCAGCAGACAGATCCTGGAGGGCGGTGAGACAGCCACTGACTTCATCAAAGTATTGATGGTCTTACACAGGGTTTCTTGAGAGACAGTCGGCATCTTGGTGATTTCTTCCACTTTTGTACACTATGCTAATATCATAGTGTTGAAGACGTAGTGCCCACCTGGCGAGTCGTCCTGTTGGATCCTTAAGACCCGTCAACCAACAAAGGGAATGATGGTATGTAAATACTGTGAATGGCTTTCCATCAGATATTGTCGAAATTTGCCTATCGTCCAGATCACAGCAAGACATTCTCTTTCTGTAGTTTCTCTCGGCTTTTGTAAGTGTCCTAGAAGCATAGGCTATAACCTTTTCTTTTCCATCCAAAATTTGCACCAGAACAGCTCCAAACCCATACCTGCTGGCATCTGTGTGTACTTCTGTTGATGCTCTCTCATCATACAGACCAAGTACAGAGTCAGTCGTCAGAGCTTTTCCCAACACATCGAAAGAATCTTGTTGAGCACCACCCCAAGTAAATTTAGCATCAGCTTTTAACAACTCTTGGAGTGGTCTGATATTAATACAAAAAACTTTGATAAAACGATGGTAAGAATAGTATAATCTGAGGAAGCTTCTCACGTCTCTAATAATTTTAGGAATAGGAAATTCCGTTATAGGTCTCACTTTTTCTGGGTGTGGCCTCACACCTACGTTCGACACAAGGTGATTTCTTTTGCTCCAAAGAGACACTCTATTGAATTAAGTTTCAGTCCGCCTTGTTGGAGACACTTAAGAACGGCCCTCAGTCTATTTGTATGTTGATGATGACATGGGCTCTGTGAAGGTTGAATGATGTCATTCTTCATCATTTTATCTACCTCGTCGCGAATTATGCGCCATTCCATTGCTGACACACGGTATGCTCTCTGTCTTATTGGTTGATGGTCTCCAGTGCTAATCCGGTGCTTCACAGACGATTTGTCTAATTTGCTCTTCACCTCTGGATTGAAGCATTCAGAGAACTCTTGAACAATGGCAAGCAGATTTTGTTGTTCCTTAAGTGAGTTCTACTGATAGTCGAGCTAGATCTTATATCAGTGTGGTAGCTCTAATTTTGCCCACAGACTCGGCATGTGAGGTTTCTATGACGCATTACTATTCTTCAATTAACGGCTCACCGTTTGCTGCGCACATGCGTCTTGGAACGATCTGCTGTTCTCGGCGACGGTTAACTATTCACAATTCACCGAATCCCTTCTTAAACGAGACGACAGAGCCTGGGACGACCAAGTTACTCTTCAGTGGTATGCTTCTCTTACATTCCACTACAAGATCCATGGGTTGATGCATGGCATGACACGTGACAGTTACCTTTCTAACGCTCAATGCACGAATGATCACTTCATCCAGCACATATAGTCTCCACACACTCGGATGTGCATCTTCCTGTCCACAGTATCTCATCTCGTCTAGCATAATCTTTGAGCTACCACAATCTTTAGTGCCTGAGAAGCATTGTCCACATGAATGGTACATCTTCCTGTAGGTTTTATATGTTTCCCATTAGCCACCTTCAGCAGAGATGTTTTCCTGTCGACGAATACGGTTTTCTGCAATTAGCGACGGTACTTCTCCGAAATGTCAGAATATGATGCTCCAGAGTCCACAAGAGCTTGGGCTGGTATGCCATCCATGAGGATATCGAAGTAGTTTCCTATCATTTTTGTAGTGATCGACGGCGGAGGATTTTTCTCTTCGGCGGCCTCGCCTCCAGGGAAGGTCGCAGCCTTTAGCTTTCCAGGTTGCGGCGGCGAGGTGATCGACTGGAGTTTCTAAACGGCGATGGAGACCTTGATCGGCGTGTTGGGGAGCGTCCTCTCCAGCAGCTAGCTTGCGGCGATGGTGACCTACGTCGTCCAGCACCCACATCTTGTGTTCATCTTTATCGTCCCATAGTTGGCGTTGACCAAGATCGGTCTGCTGTTTTCTAGCGCGGTCGTCATCAAATATCCAGCGCCTTTATCGGCAATAGCGTACAACATGTCCCAGCTGTCCACAGTAGAAACATACTGGTTGTTATCGTGGGTTCTCCAGGCATCAGCCTTCCTCGATGCCCAAACAGGTTCCTCATGCAGCATTGTAGGAACGTAACTTCTCCTGGGTCTCGACTTTTTCACTGTTTTAAAGGGATATGAAGGACGAGAGATAGGTTTCAAGGTGTGTTCCACTTCCTCCCAAATGACCTCTTGAAGCGTCTCGGTTTACTGCTCGCTATGCAATCCAAGTGCCTTCTGAACTTCCTCTCTTACTATCTGACGAACAACACTTGTGAAATCAGTTCCTTCCTCCACCACAGTGTGAGGTAACGGTCGAATTGTGGCACCCTGAAAATATTCTAAGTTCGGAGTTGGCATGGTCGCACGGGCCACTCGGGGGGCGCGGGCTGCTCGGCAGGCTGACCACGTGGTGCCGACATTGGCCGAGGCCAGAGGGGTCCGGCCCGATCGCGTGGCTGGGAATTCCGTGTTGACGCTGTGATGAGGACGGTGCTTTCTGTCGATGAAGGAGATGTCTATGCTGGCAGTGCCAAAGATGGCGGACTTTATGAAACCATAGCAGCAGACATTTCACATTTGATATATAAATTAATAGTAGCCAGATGAATCATGATACCTCAAAAAGAAACATGTACATTACCATTATTTGCACGAGATTCTGATGGTGTAATCAGATTTTCAATATCTTTATTAGTCTAAAGTTTAGTATCTGACAGTAAATTATACAAGTAACACACAGCAACGAATTTCCAAAATCTACACTGTTCATCTGATTTTGTCAATAGTACATGAGTTATTGGAGGTCAACGTGGTCATTTACTATCGATCGCACCAGGCCATAAGTACTCCACAGCTACATGAAAAAACCGTTGCAGCATGCTTATAAATATAGTTATTCATCTATTTCTTTGTTTATATCGGATATATACTATTGATGAATCAATTGGTTAAATATTTACTGTGTTTTAGAAAGCACAGAGACATTAGGCTACTGGCCTACCTTTTGCTGCTATTCCTTTGATACATGTTTATTTAATTTGTATATGTATTTAATAATGTGTGTAAGAGCGTGTTTGTGGTCCAGCCGTAGGAATATTTATTTAATTTCAAGTTGTTTAAATGTAAGCCCAGTATTTCGGATGTGTTTCAATATGTTTGTGAGTGTACATTGGCTTTCAGACATGAAGGGAGCGCTCTAGCCAATCACAGCGCTCGTTACTAAGGGAGGCGCCTACCGAAGTGAATGGAGGGGTAGTTCGGAACGACGCGGTACGAGGACAGTCGCGAAAAGGACTTGGACAGTGGAGTGGTTTGCGCGTGGTCGTGGCAGATAAAAATACTTCGGAGTGGACTTGTGAGATTTCCGTGGCTTCTACAGTGAAGACGTACTGTGCATTTACAAGTGAATATCTCGCGAGCTATGTTGTCGTTCATAACTAATTACGTGTAGTAGGTATCTATTGTTTCCCTGTTTATCAACGTATAATTTATTTAATTGCTGGACCATTGACACCAATACGTGTGTGGCAGAAACATACAGCGTACTCAAACGTACTTCTGCAATTGTACTCATCATTTAAAGTCGTTAAGATAGAACCTGCAGATTTTATGTAATTGGAATCTTTCATTTATAAATGTCTATGTCACGTTCAAAATTCGCATTTGCCGAGTGATAGGAACCTTTGACCATTCCATCCATGTGTATATTAATATTGTATACTGTAAACTCAGCAGTATTTAGCTTGTAATGCAGCAACTACGTATCCCAGCAAAAACTTTTAATATTTAAACTCTGTGTCTGAGGGTACGTAGTTGAGGGCCACATCATCACATATTTCTGTTTTGAAAGCCCGCAACAGACATCGATACTACGTTCGGAAGCCGTTCAAACTTCTCGCGTGTAATTTTTTTTTTTTTTTTAGACACTGGCACCATTTTATGAAGTCGTCTACTGTCGAAACCTCCTTCAGCAGTAGGGCTTGATACATGTCGTCAGCAATACCCTTCATGAGATGTGCAACCTTATCTTCATCCTTCATTCTAGGAGCCACTATTTTACGCAGCTCCCAGGCGTCTTGAATATAGGATGCTGTAGCTTCTTCTGGAGGCTGTGCCCTGCACTTTATCTTCAACCTTGCGCTTCTGTCGTCGTGTGTCGCCGAAATACTTGCACACTTCCGCCTGGAACACTTCCAAGCCTGTTAACTTCTACTCGTTGTTCTCATACAATTGCTGGGTGGTACTCTCCAAGTAGAAAATTACATTAGCCAAACACACGATGTCATCGTATTAGTTAAATTTGGCTATACGTTCATAAACCTTCAGCCACTTGTTTTTGATCTAGGCCAACGTCACCAGAGAACCCGGAAGCATTGGGAAAAGGGAGATTCTACCCCAAAGTTCCATTATCCAAGATGGTGGCAGTGACGTCATCCAAGATTGCGGCTTTTGGAGGGAAATTTGAATTTTCGTGGGAAGATGGGTCAATTGGGCTCCCTCCACTAACCTAACATCCCTCCCCATTCCTCCCGCAGAAAATGGTATGAAGTTAAAATTCCAACATAATAATGCATCACACATCTACTAACGTAAGAAAATATCGGAAAGATAGGTCACTTGGGTTACCTCCACTAACCTAAGAAACCTGATCACCACCTCTTCCTAGGAACTGGCGCCAAGTTTGAATTTTGGCAGTAAAGAAAGGTCAATTCGCGTATCTCTACTAAGCTAATAAATCGCAGGAAGATAGGTTAGTGGAGGCAGTCCAAGTGATCTAAGTCACACGACCACCACCTCCTCCTAGGGATTTGTGGGAAAGGAACTCAGCCTGCACTGGGCTACTGGAGCGAGGAAGGATTTTACTTTATTTATTTTGGAACAATTTATTTAGGGATAGAGTATATTTATCACAGTGGTATAGAACACATGTCACACAGCGTGCAGACCTGCAAATTACTCCAAGTAACTCATGTATAATTCTCTACTCACAAACACACAAGCTAACTGTAGACTGTCAAAATAACACATTGCACAGCCTACAGACATGCAAACCACTCGCAAATAATGCAATACATTTGCGTCCAAAGAGCCAGACAACTCGTAAATAGTGAAAATAATAATCGATCTAAAAGACTCTGCAAACATGCTTGCTGATCGAAGGCTGTCGAAATCAAGCACCAGTCTTTATTTAAACTACTAGAGGAAGCGCCACTATCCAGTGTGTTCGCCACGATGTCCGCACTGCAACTGACCTAGTACACAGTACCACCACCAGAGGATGCTGTCATCTGTCCTGTGACGTAATCCAAGATGACAACCATGACATCAGCTGATTATGCAAGTACTGTTATCCAAGATGGGGCAAACAGTGTGTTCACCATGATGTCTGGACCTAGACAACAACAACAACAACACCACCACCAGATGGTGGGGAGAAATGGTGAGAAAATGACTCTGCCTGAGCTGGACATAAGTTTTTATTTTGCAGGCGGTGTCTCCACTATGGAATCTAGACTCCAACTGACCTTGGACACAATAGTGCCACCAGAGGGTGCTTTCATCCCTCCTGGGTTGTAATCCAAGATGGTGGTCTAGAGGGGGAAAATGGTGCGAAAATGACTGAGCCTGCGCTGGGCTGAAGGAGTGTACTTTATTTATTTTGAAACAATTTATTTAGGGATGGAGTATATTTATTACACTGATGTGCAGACATGAAATCAACTTGTAAACTGTCCAAATAACACATAGTGGAGCCTACAGACCTGCTTGCAAAATAATGTAACTGACACACAATCAACGTACGCAGACACTGTATGCCACTGCCTGTCCAGTAGACTGCACAAGAGGCTACCTGCAGACCCGCGAAGTGACGCGGCCATCAGCTGTCAAACGACGCACAGACGCCCATTAGGGTCCCACACACATGGAGCAGTGGCATCCCAATCACAATTAACACCTGAGAAATTCCTCTAGAAATACGTGTTCACCTAGACACTACTGCTGATGAGGCTGGGCAGGAGCGCAGACGCTCCAGGTGCATGCGCGCCACCACTGGAGGCAGGTGAAAGTTGCCTCTATTGTGAGGTACACAGTCAGTGTTATAATGATGTCACGGAACTCTGAGGCGCTCACACAACTCCCATATGTGAGACACCTCTGGGTAGCCCGTACCTTTACTGGTGATGACAGTGTAGCACAGGTCGCATTGTTCCTAGCGCAACATGAGAGACTAATCTAACCATGCTTAAGTGGAAATAGCGCAGAATTACATCGAATGCACTCTTCCCAGCAGTCCTAACGTGATACCCCAGTCCATCACATGTCACCCTTCCTGCTTTCAACATACACAGACGTTACCAAGGCTATGTAGAGGCTCCTGTATCCCAGGACAAAGGATGTGAATGAATCGAGCATTATGATTGACTCTTATCGAATGTACCAGTTGAATTACTGATGCCGCCAGTATCGAAGAACCATCCACCTCTTTCTTTCTGCAGATAGGACTTTCAGTGGCAAAATTATTTTCCACACATCACTAAAATGCACAGACAGTTAAACCCACAAAGTTGTCTACAGATTTTCAAATACATACGAGACTCACTAGAATATTGGAAGCCAGTAACACATTTACCAGTGTAACTACAATTGAATATTACGATTGCTGCTACAGTCTGACACCGATCGATGTGCAGGTAGTATCTCCTCTTGACAGCTGTGCTTCTGGAATGAATCTATAGTGAACATAATTTTCCACGTAAAAACTCACCCATACCCTCACAGTTATTGATGTGTTGAATCTGTACATCCCACACAGTGATTCTCTCTAGTCATGCCACAACATAATCCATAGTAACTTTACACTGCAATATAAAGACATTTTATACAACATAAGCCCCAGTAACTTTACAATGCAATATATACACATTTACACAAACAGTGCAGTTATCTTTTGCATCTGTACAGCACCCAAAAAAATTATGGTGTACACTCACACCGGCTATATGTCACTATGTTCCTCAGTCCTAGGGAAGCACTGTCTGCCTTTTCTTTCTTTCTACAGATATGACATTCAGCGGCAGTAAACTATTTTACACTGATCACCATATTACATCGACAACTAAACCACGGAAAGCGCCATACATATCGTCAAATACGGAAAGATTCTTACTCAGTTACACTGCTCTCCAACTGAGGAAAGAAACTTGAATATTAGAGCGTAAAATCGATTTCCAATCACCACGTACCGTGTCGATGTAGTAAACATACAACTCATATCCTCTTCCGTAGAAAATCACCCCTTTTACATCAGAAAGCTGTCAGTGGATTGAAGTCACTCTCAGAACAGTTGTGCAAAGACTGGCTTGTCCCCCCCCCCCCCCCCCCCCCCCTTGGTACAAACGTGTTACAGTTTCTGGTCCGGACCCCCAGCCGCGTGGGATTAGCCAAGCGGTCTAAGGCACCCCCGGCGGAGGTTCGAGCCCTCCCTTGGGCATGGACGTGTGTGTTTGTCCTTAGGATAATTTAGGTTATGTAGTGTGTGAGCTTAGGGACTGATGACCTCAGCAGTCGAGTCCCACAGGATTTCACACACACATTAGTCCCGACCTGCCTGCTTGCTCGCCTTTCTACACCCAGATACAGGCTCTGGGATTACAAGAACATGTCTAATTTATCAGCAGTGTTTCATTAGTGGTATCGTTTCCGACGTAGTAGAATTCGTTCAGTTCGCCTGACTACTGGTCACCATTGTAATGTTAATTTTATCAGTACTTTCGTTTGTGCTACTCATCGTTACTTTCATCTTTCTTCGGGTTCCTATCGGTCGCCGGCCGCGGTGGCGTGCAGTTCTAGGCACCAGTCCACAACCGCGTGACTGCTACGGTCGCAGGTTCGAAAACTGCCTCGGGCACAGATGTGTGTCATGTCATTAGGTTAGTTAGTTTTAAGTAGTTCTAAGTTCTAGGGGACTGATGACCTCATAAGTTAAGTCCCATAGTGCTCGGAGCCATTTTCTTATCATTAATATCCGTTCAGCATGAATTTTAATTTTAATTCCACAATGGTCGTTAATCCCAATCTTCTTTTCTTCCTCTTTTTTTTAATTCCACACCTGAAGCTGTCTTTTATTTCCTGCATCGCTTCTTCCTTGCCTCTGAAGTTCCTGTTAACGTAGATACGCCAGACTGATTTTTGTGAAGCGGCTTCTGCTCGCACCTAGAATGTGACGCGGTCCTCTTTGGTGTTGCAGGGGACAAGGGCGACTTCATGAACGTGGCGCTGAAGGACGGCGGCGTGGTGCTGGCCATGAGCCTGGGCAACGGCCGCACCGAGCTGGCCATCAAGCCGCGCCGCGTGCGCTTCGACGACAACCAGTGGCACAAGCTGACCGTGCACCGCAAGATGCAGGAGGTGGGTGGCAGCGGGCAGCGGCGCCACTCTGTCGCCTTGCACACCGCACTGCGGCCGCCCGCACAGCGTGGCCGAAATAGTTCTGGACACCTTAAGGCAGGAAAGTCGATTAGATCGTTTAAGTCGGAAGGCGCAAGTTGGGTTCCCCACCTTAAGGTGCGTCAAACAGTTTTGGAGGCCAGTATTGATTCTCCCATTTTGTACGAGGCAGATGTAGAGTTCTCATTTTTTCTGATGTTTAGTTTACACTGGTGAGCCAGAGGTCGATTGCCTCGTAGTGGTGTTGCGGATACGTGACTCAGTAAACAAAAAATTTAAGCAGAAGAGAGATGAATAGGCAGTTATTAAAGCGAAGATACAGGCCGCAAATTCGGAAATCCTCTGACATAAGCGGTTTTGTAAAAGCGACCATTGTTGCGGCGTTGCGGCTGGAAACGAGAATCTCTAAAACTGTCAAGTTTGTCGTCTGTTGGCGCCAGGACCTCTGGAAAGTGGTCACAGGAAAGTGAAATAGCGAGAAGGCCTTACGGTATTGTTCGACCACATCTCAACGTAGTAATCCGGGGTAGGCAGCGGTATGTGGCAGACCTGACGACACAGTACAATGTTGAAGCAGGCACAGGTGATCCAGAGCACAACGTTCAAGCACTATTGTCTATCATTGAGCTCCACATCACACGACTTCTACGTGTTCCTGTGTTGACCCACACACATCGTCAGTTACGACTGCAGTGGCCACAGCATCACTGAGTTTTCAGCGTGGATCAATAAAAACGCGTCGTCCTTCTAATGAATCGCATTTCCTGTTACACCAGTCTTTGGTTGGGCCCTTACAAGCCGTCATCCAGGTCAATGCTTGCTTGAAACGTGCACTGCGCCACAGGTGTAGGCCAATGAGTGCAGAACTATGCTATCACTACATTGCGCTGGGCTTGTATGGGACCTACGGTAGTACTCGAACACACTACGACAGCACTTAACATTATTGCGGACAATCTACATCCTCCCGTGGT
The DNA here is from genome assembly GCF_023897955.1 of Schistocerca gregaria. Classification (NCBI taxonomy): domain Eukaryota; kingdom Metazoa; phylum Arthropoda; class Insecta; order Orthoptera; family Acrididae; genus Schistocerca; species Schistocerca gregaria. Next base: position 30,488,346 of record NC_064923.1, on the reverse strand, counting down.
TGAAGTCTTCTCTGATGGCGACGACATCTTCCAGCAGGGTAATTCTCAGCGACACAAGGCCAGAACCGAGCTGGAGTGGTTCGAGAAGCACGAGACTGATCTCACACTGATGTCTTGCCAGCAAGTGCCCCTGACGTCTACGCATCGGACGGCAGCTGCGTGCCCACAAACCAGTGTCCCGTAATTTTCGCGGGTTTACTGACCTGTGAGTAGACATGTGGTACGACATACCTCAGTACTTGAGGAACCCAAGGCAAGCAGAAGCGCTCCTTTACTATGTCCGAAAAGTGGACCAACTGTTACATCGTTTTGACCCATCGGTGTGCGTCGCAACAAGATACACCAAAATCTTTGTTGTTGTTGTTGTTGCGATCTTCAGTCCTGAGACTGCTTTGATGTAGCTCTCCATGCTACTCTATCCTGTGCAAGCTACTTCATCTGACAGTACTTACTGCAACCTACATCCTTCTGAATCTGCTTGGTGTATTCATCTCTTGCTCGCCCTCTACGATTTTTACCCTCCACGCTGCCCCCCAATACCAAATTGGTGATCCCTTGATGCCTCAGAACATGTCCTACCAACCGATCCCTTCTTCTGGTCAAGTTGTGCCACAAACGTCTCTTCTCCCCAATCCGATTCAATACTTACTCATTAGTTATGCGATCTACCCATCTAATCTTCAGCATTCTTCTGTAGCACCACATTTCGAAAGCTTCTATTCTCTTCTTGTCCGAACTATTTATCGTCCATGTTTCACTTCCATAAATGGCTACACTCCATACAAATACTTTCAGAAATGACTTCCTGACACTTAAATCTATGCTCGATGTTAACAAATTTCTCTTATACAGAAACGCTGTCCTTGCCGTTGCCAGTCTACATTTTATATCCTCTCTACTTCGACCATCATCAGTTATTTTGCTCCCCAAATAGCAAAACTCCTTTACTACTATAAGTGTCTCATTTCCTAGTCTAATTCCCTCAGCATCACCCGACTTAATTCGCCTACATTCCATTATCCTCGTTTTGCATTTGTTGATGTTCATCTTATATCTTCCTTTCAAGGCACCGTCCATTCCATTCAACTGCTCTTCCAAGTCCTTTGCTGTCTCTGACAAAATTACAATGTCATCGGCAAACTTCAGAATTTTTATTTTTTCTCCGTGGATTTTAATACCTACTCCTACTGCTTGCTCAATATACAGATTGAATAACATCGGGTAGAGGCTACAATCCTGTCTTACTCCCTTCCCGACCACTGCTTCCCTTTCATGTCCCTCGACTCTTATAAGTGCCATCTGGTTTCTGTACAAATTGTAAATAGCCTTTCGATCCCTGTATTTTACCCCTGCCACCTTTAGAATTTGAAAGTGAGTAATCCAGTCAACATTGTCAAAAGTTTCTCTAAGTCTACAAATGCTAGAAACGTAGGTTTACCTTTCCTTAATCTAGCTTCTAAGATAAGCCGTAGGGTCAGTATTGCCTCACGTGTTCCAACATTTCTACGGAATCCAAACTGATCTTCCCCGAGGTCGTCTTATACTAGTTTTTCCATTCGTCTGTAAGGAATTCATGTTAGTATTTTGCAGCTGTGGCTTCTTAAACTGATTGTTCGGTAATTTTCACATCTGTCAACTCCTGCTTACTTTGCGATTGGAATTATTATATTCTTCTTGAAGTCTGAGGGTATTTCGCCTGTTTCATACATCTTGCTCACCAGATGGTAGAGTTTTGTCAGGAGTGGCTCTCCCAAGGCCGTCAGTAGTTCCACTGGAGTGTTGTCTACTTCCGGGGCCTTGTTTCGACTCAGGCCTTTCAGTGCTCTGTCAAACTCTTCACGCAGTATCGTATCTCCCATTTCATCTTCACCTACATCCTCTTCCATTTCCATAACATTGTCCTCAAGTGCATCGCCCTTGTATAGACCCACTATATACTCCTTCCACCTTTCTGCTTTCCCTTCTTTGCTTAGAACTGGGTTTCCATCTGAGCTCTTGATGTTCATACAAGTGGTTCTCTTATCTCCAAAGGTCTCTTTAATTTTCCTGTAGGCTGTATCTATCGTACCCCTAGTGAGATAAGCCTCTACATCCTTACATTTGTACTGTAGCCATCCCTGCTTAGCCATTTTGCACTTCCTGTCGATCTCATTTTTGAGTCGTCTGTATTCCTTTTTGCCTGCTTCATTTACTGCATTTTCATATTTTCTTCTTCCATCAATTAAATTAAATATTTCTTCTGTTACCCAAGGATTTCTACTAGCCCCCGTCTTTTTACCTACTTGATCATCTGCTGCCTTCACTACTTCATCCCTCAAAGCTACCCATTCTTCTTCTACTGCATTTCTCTCCCCCATTCCTGTCAATTGTTCCCTTATGCTCTCCCTGAAACTCTGTACAACCTCTGGTTCTTTCAGTTTATCCAGGTAACATCTCCTTAATTTCCCCCCTTTTTGCAGTTTCTTCAGTTTTAATCTACAGGATAATAACGAATAGATTGTGGTCAGAGTCCACATCTGCCACTGGAAATGTCTTACAATTTAAAACCTGGTTCCTAAATCTCTGTCTTACCATTATATAATCTGATACCTTTTAGTATCTCCAGGCTTCTTCCATGTATACAGCCTTCTTTTATGATTCCTGATCCAAGTGTTAGTTATGATTAAGTTGTGCTCTGTGCAAAATTCTACCAGGCAGCATCCTCTTTCATTTGTTAGCCCTAATCCATATTCACCTACTATGTTTTCTTCTCTCCCTTTTCCTACACTCGAGTTCCCGTCTCGCTTCACTATCTGAATAATTTCTTTTATTTCATCATACATTTCTTCTATTTCTTCGTCATCTGCAGAGCTAGTTGGCATATAAACTTGTACTACTCTAGTAGGTGTGGCTTCGTATCTATCTTGGCCTCAATAATGCGTTCACTATGCTGTTTGTAGTAGCTTACCCGCACTCCTATTCATTATTAATCCGACTCCTGCATTACCCCTATTTGAATTTGTGTTTTTAACCCTGTAGTCACCTGACCAGAAGTCTTGTTCCTCCTGCCACCGAACTTCACTAATTCCCACTATATCTAACTTTAACCTATCCATTTCCTTTTTTAAATTTTCTAACCTACCTGCCCGATTAAGGGATCTGACATTCCACGTTCCGTTCCGTAGAACGCCAGTTTTATTTCTCCTGATAACGACATCCTCTTGAGTAGTCCCCGCCCGGAGATCCGAATGGGGGACTATTTTACCTCCGGAATATTTTACCCAAGAGGACGCCATCATCATTTAATCATACAGTAAAGCTGCATGCCCTCGGGAAAAATTACGGCCGTAGTTTCCCCTTGCTTTCAGCCGTTCGCAGTACCAGCACAGCAAAGCCGTTTTGGTTATTGTTACAAGGCCAGATCAGTCAATCATCCAGACTGTTGCCGTTGCAACTACTAAAAAGGCTACTGCCCCTGTTCAGGAACCACACGTTTGTCTGGCCTCTCAACATATACCCCTCCGTTGTGGTTGCACCTATGGTACGGCTATCTGTATCGCTGAGGCACGCAAGCCTCCCCACCAACGATAAAGTCCGTGGTTTATGTGGGGGAAAATCTTAGTATTATGAGTAGTTTGACACAAAACACAGTAGGGCTCCTTCCAGTTACTCTGATACTTATATTCCATTGTCTCAAACTTTTTATACTATTACGATTTTCTGCTAGTATAACTACTATTCAGCTGAAGTGGGAGTTGTTCAGCTATTTCATTTTCATGTTAGGCAAATAAAATATCTTGTCCTTTAGAGTAATCTTGCCTGAAACGATGTTTACCTATCATGATTTCGATAAAAGGTGCAACGATGTTTACCCTTTTTTTAGCTTCTCATAAATAATTTCATTCCCGAAACGCTTGAACATGAGCTTTACGTATCGCGAGGTTCTTCGGGCGTTAAGAACACTCTGCAATGCCAATTTTGTGTGACAGATTTGGTGTGACATAGAAGCTGCACTATCAGTACCGCTGCCGTAAGTTTAAAGTTTTCTTACATCGTCTATGGAATAACGCTGCGATGAGGCCCAAAGGATCGCCCGATGTCCTCCTCTGCCGCACAGCGTCGCTGGGCGCGGTGTGGAGCGGATACGAGGCGGAGCGGCCGCTGTCGCCTCGCCAGACGACAGAGCCCTGCGTCCCGTCCGAGCAGCTCGTCAGCTGGCGTTGGTACGCGTTGCAGTTGCAGCCCTCCCACCAGACAGAAACTGCACTGCGATCTTCTCGTGGCAGTCAGTTGAACACTCGAGTAGGGACGCCGTAATGTGTTCCACTACGCAAAAAAAGTATCATTCTTCCGAAACCCCTTATTTCTGACCCATTACGATGCACAAATTTCTCTCAATGGTGTCTACAACCTTCCTCTGTAATCGTGCAAAAGCGTGGATCCGTGTGACGTGTCTGTCAGGCTCGGTGACACTTCAAACAGCAACGTGTCGACACGTGCGGAAAAAAGAAGTTCATGTGAGGGTTAATGAGGATAAATCAGATCACATTGGCACCAAACAGTGCCACAATTATTCCCACCGCCAATTGAGGCGAGTCACACATTAGGAAGGTCGTCACATCTCCTCTCACCTACTTTTCACCCCTTCTTCGACGGCTCTGCGGTGTCGGTCGGAATCGCGACACCTAGTGATGAAATCACGTTTTTGGAAGGGAGGTCGAGAAAATGTTTAAGACACACCGCCACCTGGAATTGACATAAACACTCCTCAGGAAGTGGTTTAAATGGCGTCATTGCAACCAGCCCTCGCACTGAAGAGTTGATTCCCACACATTTTGCGGTCCTAAACGACATTTGGCAGTGCGAGGAGCAACAGTAACACGTTATGGACGACCTTTGACACTGTCGATACGCCCTGATGGATCAACCCTTCCCAAGAAACATAGTGGCCCTGCGATCGCACTGAACGTGACCGTATCCCTTTGGAGCGTAGTACGACCGCAGCGTTTGTTGTGGTGCAGATTGTGGGAGCGCAAGGGCTCGTTCAGATACATTCGACGAAATTTGAAGGTGATCCGAAGCAGCAGTGGGTGCAGACAGTCTTAGCACTTCGGTTTCGCGGCCTCCTGTGGTGATATCACGGAGGGGTGCAACGCTGACACGAGCGTGAATAACACGGCGAAGCATCTTTCTGACGCCCCTAGCTCGGAAGCACCCTCGGAGACAAGCACGCAACCTTTATTGAGCACCTTAGAAACGTACCAGTCAGAGCCTCGGACACCTGTGCAGCTGAGTGACTGCACGATGCCTCTCTCGCGCCTGAGGGCAGGCAACCCCTTCACGTGGGGACGCTCATCGAAGGGCATTGTGACGAGAACTCACCGCAGAACTGCATGTCGCGCTCTCAAAACCTGTCAGCACTGAAACGACACGACGGCAGCTCCAGAAACAGGGAATCTCGCAGCGAGAGCTCGAATTTAAAAACCACTCATAAGTAATGCAAATGAACGTAACAGGAAAGCCGTAAAGTCTGCAGACGGGAGGAATGACAGAAAGTGATTCGGTTAGATGAGTGTTTTTCACACTAACTTCTGGCCGAGGTTACATCCGTACGAGTGAAAGAGTTGGGCAGCCGTGTCGTGGTTTCCATGGGCCTTCGCACTTGACGACGGATCGGTCATTGGCAACTACGACTGAAATGGGCACGTGACCATCTGAGCTGAACACTGGCGCAGTGGTACAGTTGTCGAATCTCGATACCTTCTTCATCGTGTCGATGCGAGCGCGCGAGTCCATCGTCTTACAGGACAATAGCTCCTCGGCACCTTGACCGCGAAATGCAGACAAGGTGTGGGAGTTTCCATTATGGTCTGGGCATCCGTCGGTCAAGTGAAACTCGTGCAAGACACCACGATGGCCAAGCTGTACCGCACACACCATCATGACGACCGTATTTCCCATTTTTCAGCAAGATAATGCGCCTTATCACAAGGTCAGGAGAATGGTGGAGTGGTTCGAGTGGCGAGTTCCAATTGATTTGCTGCCCCCCACCCCCCCTTTCTAACTCGCCAGATCTGAACCCGATGGAACACATGTGGGATGTGGCGTCAGAGCTTATCGGCCAGCTCAATGGAATTTACGGGAATTACGTGTCTTGTGTGCAGATGCGGTGCTAACTCCTTCCAGCGACTTACCGGCGCCTCACTGCGACCACGCTACGACGCGTCGCCACTGTCGTCCGTGCCAGAGGTGGCGTACCGGCGCTTACGTGGGTGGTCACGATGTTTTGGCTGATCAGTGTATGTTTGTTATAGGATGTCCTTCGGAAATCTAGAAATGCACGATCTACCTCTTCTTACGAATTTATTATTTTCAAGATGTCTGTGCACGCGTAAGGCGAACTGTGTCCTGCCATTCAACAGCCACACCATTAAAGGAGTCGTGGAGGCGTAGCAGGTCTGTAACGGGACGAGCTGCCTGGACGGCGTGTCGGAGTAGTGGAGGCGCCGTGCCTAGGCCTGGCGGCGTGCGGGTCAGCTGAGGCCCCCGCGCTGCGGGCCGCGGCGTCGCCCCCGCGAGTGCCGCCACTGGCCACGCCCTCCTGCCTTGCTGCCTCACCGACACTACCCAGCACAGGTCGGAGCAGTCCCCTGTGTCGACGAGGCCGCATACGTGCCTCAGAAAAAGCGAAACTCTGCTGGCCAGCAAGCTGAAAACACTGTTCTGTTAGATGCTGTCATCTGATGCTGATCATTCTATTTGATCCAATAACATTATTATATCTTAATTAACAAATACACGTTACTGGAAGGCTTCTCGTTAACCCAAAATCCTTTTACTGTTTCTGTGACAGCGTGTCCCCTTTTTCTGTTCACCCCCGGTTCAGTTTCTGTTCTTCATCAAATCTTTCAACGCCATCGGATATCGTAACCATTCTTCCTCCGGTCTGGAGAGTCTCTTCCACTGAATCCAGATCCTTTTATAACCTCGCTGAAGTATCTTAAAAATCTGTTAACCGTTCAACATCGATCGTAAATAAAGTGACTACAATTTTATAGGCATATTTTCCTGATTGTCGCTTAATGATTCAGTTTCTTGGTGCATTCCTTCTCTCCCTCGAAAGTTACACTGCCCGTCTACGAAGCTCCACTTAGACCCTCTAGATATTGTGGCACGGGATGACTGCCTGTACATGCTGCTGGGAACGCACTCAACAGTAGTTTATAGGCGCGTCGGTAAACCATCGGCTGTGACTGCAGGGGGACCAGAATGAACAAATGAACAAGTTGCAGAACAACTATTTGCTAGACATAATCGATGGTGGCCTTGGGGACAGTAGCTCATATCATTCTTCGAGAAAGGCTCCTGCATTCCTTGCCGCATGTGTGCAGGATTAGTCCTGCTGAAATATGGCATGTGGAGCTGCCTGCAGGAGGGGCAATGCCTCAGGCTCTAAAACGTCCCTCATATAATAGTTGATGTTCAGATTGGCTTCAATACGTAAGAGGCAAGATTGAATTTTACACTCATTGGTGCTCCAAATTCATCGCAGCTGCCTTTTACCCGCTACGCAATGTGCCCAGTAGACTGTTAAACAAAATACGCGGCCAACACTGTAGGGTAAGTTGTAACGGGACTCACTGCATTCTGCCGCTCGGCTGTTCACGTGCCCGTCTGAGGCGGTCAGTGGTAGCAGCCGCCAGTGGCAGCAGTGCAGCCCTCGGTAGGCGATGCAGACAGGTGTACACTCGCTGCAGTGCTCCAGCATTATCGATTCTGTCGGTTAGCGTTAGGTGGATCTGACGGCGCCGATTCTGCGGCTGCGATGTAATTGTGTGGCCCAGTGGCCGGTCCTCAGCGGAGTACGACGCAGCTCCGTCCGCCAGTTCCACCCACGCGTCACTGCGGCAGCAGCGTGCCTGGAACGAGACACAGTGTCGCGGTCCGATAAGCCCGTTTCCCAAAGCCCGAGCATTCCGCCCCGTTCCAACTCACTCACACGCAGATGTTGCTGCCTTTGAGATCGAAGACGCGTACCAGCACTTACTTGCACGTTTCTGCTTTGTTTGACAGCTTTGAACCAACTGGGCGTGGCCTAACGTTGGCCTGTCGGGATATATAAAAGACGATGCCGGACCCACACGCACGCCACCTCTCTGCAGTCTAATTTAGATATTACGGTTCCATTTGTGAAAATAACAGAGCAGTGGTGTCACAAAATTTAACATCATCATCGGAACACTGAATACTGATTGAGCTACAACCGACCGTGTTTCGTACTGATGAAATTCTTATTCGTCTCGTCTAACTTGTTCGTACGGACGGTTATCGTAACTGGCGTATCTGCATGCACCGACGGAAGTAAGACGCGCTTCGCCTGACCTGTCCCGGCGTCATAATGTTTGTTAGCCGTCACTAGTCACAGTTTCTAACTGAGGGTTTACCGTTCGATCGCTGCTCGGTACATATTACAGTATAACCGTCCGCAATAAGCAAGTTTATTAAATTACTGGTAACTTCAATTAGCAGATGACTTAAGCAGAAACGTGGTTCTACAGAAAATAATTCTTTCGACGTATCACAAAAATAAAGCAGAAAAAAAGAAAATAGAAGGTGCGAAAGTGAGAAGAAAATATATGTCTTCCTACAGTGTTATCTTGACTCACCGTTCTACACATCGTACGATTTTATGGTGACTAACGCTGTTACTTCTGAGTATAGCCTTTTCCACAAACAGTACTGCAGGTGGATATTAGACCAGTTGCAAGTAATTCTTGTGCTATGCTGCCAGGAGTCGCATTTAAATTTATTTTCTCGATAATTTAATGTATCGCTACGCGTTTCTGCGATTTCTGCTCTTCTTCGGGCATGTACACATACGAGGTGTCTTAATTTATATAAATTAGCACACAATTCTTATAGCTACAATTTTGTAAATTCTTCTGCTGATAATGTGACTGGTGGAGTGAAGCGAGGCGGTAGTTACTTTTGGTAATTTTACCAATATTCTGTCATTTTCTCCACATTTTTTCAAGATGAATATGCTCATATTAATAACATAATCAGATGTGGCTTGATTTTGTATGGGAAATATTCATCAACTTACTAGAACATCCTAAGAATTTCCTTCTTTCTGAAAGTGTACGTGCATGCTTTTCGTATGGGTCAAGCATGAATGTAATCTAGACAAATACCTGAAAGTATAGTAATCCTTGTGCCATAGCTATATGAAGACTCGACAAGTGTTATATGCAAAGGATATAGTGGAAACTCAAAGTTTGGAGACAATGCAATGTCCTACTCCATCAGAGAATGTGTCTGCAGACTCATGTAATGGTGTATTTGATGGAAACTCGAAGTCCTGATATAGTTCTGCATGTTGACTTGATTCCCAATCCAACATGTAGGGGCTGCAACAGGTAGCTGACCTGTATATGGAGCTGAATTTCGTGCTGCTGCTTCTTCGATTTTCCATAAGTATATGAGCTTATTGCTTACCAGGTGTGGTCTGGTACAAGCCCCCAACACAGCCAGGATATCTAAAATCCACCGAAAAAATACATGTACATGGACCACTTTTTGGGATTACAGGGCTGACATTATCCTGTTGTAAAAACAACGCAATTACATTGTTACATGTTCTGGGTTCCCAGGTGAGGGCTGTACACCTTCTTGCACTCACTCCACCGACGCTGAATGTGTCACCTGTGGCGTTGCATTGAACCTAATGTAGGAGGATCTAACTTTCAGACTACACAGTGGGGTGCATCCATGCTGCCACTTCTCACCACGAGACATTGCCGAGAGCCATAGAATGGTGTCGGCTGTTCACCTCTAAGCGAGTTGTCTTTGCCCCATCTGTGGTGAACAGTTAAGTATTTTGCCATTGTTCCAGTTCCCAGAAATAAGTTTGCTTTCTGTAGATCTGAAACAGTATATCATTGTATCATTGTCAGCCCACCAGCAAACAAAGATGAGAATCGCCAGCAGATGAATCTCTTTGTGTTCCACCAGTAAGAAGTTAGAACAGGTCAGGGAGAGTAGAACCACTACCTATGGGAGGGTCTAGCTGCAGACGAGAATTAGCACATCATTGTCAACCCAACACCAACCAAACGGGCCTGGCAAGCTAGTATCCCCTACTCGTAAGTAGGGGAGGTAGTGAGGAGAGGGGTAAGAGAGGAGGTAAGACTGGTTCTAAGCTGTTTAGTTTGTATCCCCACATCGAGGTAAAGGCACATGCACTCCTCCACTGGATGGTTTCTTTCTTTTTTTTTTCTTTCGTACATCGTCGTTTGATGTTATTACAGTACTTCATCTGTCTGTAGAACCAAGGCCGAGATACACTTATACCATAACATAGTCATTGCTATTGTGGTTTTGTTCTTAAATTATCGCACACTTATAAGAGGATTACAGTTCCATCCCAAAATGTTCCATCAGTATTGGTTACTGTTTTGTTGTTTGGTTCTACCAGCGTTATGTTACTCGTGAATTCTTATACTCACTATAGTGTGTGGAACTTGCTAGCTAAATATATGTTTAAGGATGCTAAATGGCGTTAAGTACTTATTTTGTTGTGTATTCAACGCAAGATTCAATTTATTTAGTTGGAGATTTCACTGATTTTAGAACTACATCCACTATCTACATCTACATCCATACTGCGCAAGCCACCTGACGGTGTCTGGCGGAGGGTACTTTGAGTACCTCTATCGATTTCCCTTCTATTCCAGTCTGGTATTGTTCGTGGAAAGAAAGATTGTCGTTATGCCTCTGTGCGGGCTCTAATCTTTCTGATTTTATCGTCATGGTCTCTTCGCGAGATATACGTAGGAGGTAGCAATATACCGCTTGACTCCTCGGTGAAGGTATGTTATCGAAACTTCAACAAAAGCCCGTACCGAGCTACTGAGCGTCTCTCCTCCAGAATCTTCCACTGGAGTTCATCTATCATCTCCGTAACGCTTTCGCGATTACTAAATGATCCTGTAACGAAGCGCGCTGTTCTCCGTTGTATCTCCTCTATCTCTTCTAACAACCATATCTGGTACGGATCCCATACTGGTGAGCAATATTCAAGCAGTGGGCGAACAAGTGTACTGCACATTGACACCTGTCAGCAGCTAACTTGTATATAATTAGGACTATTATGCTGTTATTGAAGTCTGGCTATATTTCGCGTGTCTCGTATAAACCATCTGACCCGCCAGTTCTTCCTCGACAGACGAAAACAAAGAATGAAGGGAAGTTCGAAGCTGAAGTTTGGAGCGAATTCGACGTTCTGAGTCACCGCAAAGGCGGGTCTCTGCGAGGGCGGACCATCTCACAAATGATGTCGTCCACAAAAATATCCTGCTCTATGACAGGGTGCATTGTCACGCTAACACACACAACAGTCACCTCCTAACTGCTCCTCTATTTTTCGCAGGGCTGTAAAATGTACTCAGTTTAGCATTTTCTTAGGCGCAGTAAAGCGAACACACCGTAACTGCGAAAAATACCCCCACACCTTACAGCCGCCTCCCCCATACTTCGCTGATGGCACTATACGTGACGGCAGGTGACCCTGTCCCAGCATTAGCTAAACCCCAGCACTGCCAACAGACCGCCACGCGGTACAGCGCGATCCGCCACTCCACGATACTCACTCAGTGTCCAGCGGTGTGGCGTCTAGCACCGAGTACACCTCACGGAGAGCTGCTCGACCGCTGCAGCCCGTTCTTTCTCACTCCCTGTGCACGAGCGTTGTGCACGGTGAGCTGCTGCCGTCCCTTCTGTCGATTTCAGGCGATTTTTTACAGTCACCCTCCCCTCCGCAACGCTTGACGCTCCCTGTCCGTCTGTACGTCAGATCTCAGTTTTGCTGCGGTTGTTCCTTAGCGTTTTCACCTGACAGCTACGTGACCATCAGACGACTTGGTCAGCTTTAGAAGGGATGAAATGTCCCTTAAGGATTTGTTACTCGAGTGATATCTAGTAACGAGTCCTGCAAGAGCCATTCTGTTGTTGCTGCTTGCCTACTGACAACACGAGACTCTCCGACTCCTTTCACACTGACCGTGAAATCTGATTGTTAGTTTCGCATCACCTGGTACTTATGATGAAATGGAACACTTTTGCCACGGTTTATGCTTCAGAGGATGTCGTCAGTTGTGTGGGAACGCCGCATATTCCAGGTACCTGTCGAGCTGTTCATTCCCCGCTTGGTGTTCGCGTACTTGCTCTTGCTTGTCGCCCGTAGCGCTGTCGCGTGTTCAGCACTGCACACTCCCCAACGGCAGCACCGCCAGAGCCACTGGCCGCCGCTTCCTTCCTCGCGGCCGCCGGCCGGAACCCGGCCTTCTGCCTCCCGCCCCCACATAAAGAACTTCCCTCCACTCTCCCCCGCCCCCCGCCGCCACCTGCCTCGCTGACTTACTCCGGCAGTTTATGCGGTGCACAGGTCTCCCGGCTAGCTAGCTCTCCATTAGCACTCCGGCACGAACGTACAGACCGGCGCCTTCTCCGCAGATAACGTTTCTAGCAAGCGTGAATTCTTATCAGGTGAAACATCTCAACGTTCACACCTTAAACCGGAGCGGGACTGCGATACTGGCTTTCGTGTTTGTTCACTCAGGTTATTAACATGTTATGTCTCTTCGCAAACATCATCAACAGGAACTGGCCGAAAACGGAGCAGTGAATTAGTGCAAGCCATTTCCAGAGAAGCGCCCACGTCACTCCTAGAACGTTCTAGCGAAATGACAGAAAACTTCAAGTCTCCGCAGTCGGATGGCGATTAGAGTCCCACTTGTTTCAAAGGACTTCACTGCCAGAAACATTCATCAGTCACACTTCGTGATCTTGTTCTGAGAAAAATAATAGGTATCTCCTCTGCCAGCATCCAATCGTCGATCGACAATGAATATTTTTCAGCGAAATTCGTGAAACAAACCTCCATGCCACTGCAGTCCAAATGGCACACACGCAAAAATAAAGCGTATGCATCTCTTCGTTTCCTCGATAGTTACGCTTTGGTAACTCAGACCGACAAAATTATTCAAGTGTAGCCTCAGACCTCTAGAAGAATGTAGTAATTCCAGTTCCAAAGAAAGTAGCTACAGACAAGTTCACAAAAGAACGGAAGAACTGGTAGCAGCCGATCTCGGGGAAGATCAGTTTGGATTCCGGAGAAATGTAGGAACGCGCAAGGCAATACTGACCCTACGACTTATCTTAGAAGGTAGGTTAAGGAAAGGCAAACATACATTTATGGAATTTTTAGACTTTTGACTCTCTTTGAAATTCGGAAGGCAGCGGGGATAAAATACAAAAAGCGAAAGCTATTTACAGCTTCTACAGAAACCAGACGGCAGTTATAAGAATCGAGCGACATGAAAGAGAAGCTGAAAGACGGGTTGCGAGGTGCCGGGGTGGAGAAGAGTTTGTACCTCTTTAATTCAGACAAATTTTGCATGAGAACTGGACATGCACTCGACCCCCTCCTTACAGACCACGTAACTGATCATGTGCGCAACGGTAACGGGAGGAAATGATGGTGGACCCTGCTAGTTGGTAAAATGAGGAGTGCACACTCACAATAATTTAATAAAAATCGTAATCTACTCAGAAAAGAAGAGAATTTTATCATAATAAACAACATTAAATGAGATTCTGCATATATCTGCGAAATGATATGCGGATTAAATATTACAATGAGATTTATTATACATCACATCATAAATGTACATAATTATTGGCACAAAGAATAGGTTAAAGAATAGGGCACACTGAACCATTATGAGAACAAGAGTTGGCTCGAGAACAATGGGCTGATACTCTCTGTGATGCAATAGGTTGACGATAACGGCTGGAGATTCTAATGAATCAAATGCTAATCTCCCGTCTATATATCAGTATCTCAATTAGTAGTGAGAGCTCAAATGGGATCACATAGAGCAACAAGCAAGGTGGACTTGTAGCAAAGAGAGCGCGCTTGCTGCCAAGGGATTCAGTATAAAATTTACAAGGTCCTACAATGCCGGAGCCGCAAAATTCTGTACCAATACTGAAATCTGCAGCACGTCGTCGGTAGGCAGTGTCCTGATGATGTAGGCGCTGACTTCTGTCGTGCAGCAAATCTGTGTCAAACCCTGGCCGCGAAAACGAACGACCAAGTCGCAAGACCGTCCGACTCCGAGGAAGATCAGATCCCGAATCTCTTCTGTGATGCGATGCAAGAATGAAGCCAGCATTGCTCAACTCCCTACTCTCCTCGAAAACCGCGAATCAGCATTCAGTGCTGATTCCAAAATTTCCCCACACTGTCTCAGAACATCATTCGTATCAATAGCGACCGTTCCCTCCAATTTGGAGCAGGGCTTTATGACGTCAACTAGCCTCAGTTTAAGCTGACCAGTCAAGCCTCTGCTATTCAGCTGAGGGCACTGAACTTGCCGTTTGACCGGCTACGAAAACAACCTGCTTAGAACATCGGCCATCCGGTGCCAGACAGTCGCACCCAGCAGGGCACAGTCCACAAGTATTATCAGAATCATGAGGACAATGCAGTCAGTCGGTGCCAGGAATTGTCGTTCTGGACGCGCCACAATGGTAAACATATAAACTGCGGCGACATTCAGACGACTAGCAGGTCGTTTCGCCCTGCATACAATAGGCGAAACTCGACCGACGTCAGTTGTTCCGCCAGGTGCTTAAGCCCATTGTACGAACCGCTCAGAATTCAGGGAAGTGCAGCCCCCAACAGGAAACGCAGTGTGCCGCGTCCTACGATGCTCGCCTCGCCCAGGCCACCCACGGAAGTAAAACAACATGTGTAGAATCGAGTGAAAAGAATTTTTTGAGCTCTCAGTACAAATCCTCTCATTACAATAACCTTATTTGGTCTGTTACTACCGTGCAATGACATAAAACATTAATAAAGTTGATGAAAATGAGACATTCAAAAGAGGGCGTGGAATCTCTCAGGGTTTGTAGACTATCACGCAAGTGCATTGAACAAAGAGTAAATGGAAACAAAGAAAAATTTGAAGTAGGAATTACAGTTCAAGGAGAAGAAATAAAAATGTGTGATATGCCGATGACATTGTAATTCTGTCAGAGATAGCAAAGGACTTGGAAGAGCAGTTGAACGGAATGGACAATGTCTTCAAAAGGAGGATCTAACATGACCATCAACAAAAGCAAAACAAGGGTAAGACAATGTAGTCGAATTAAATCAGGTGATACTAAGGGAATCAGATTAGGAAACGAAATACGGAAAGTAGTAGACGAGTTCTGCTACTTAGGCATCACAATAACTAATAATAGCCGAAGCAGAGGGTATGTAAAGTGTGCACTGGCAATGGAAAGAAAAGCAGTTCTGAAGAATGTAACATCGAATATAGATTTAAGTGCCAGGAAGTCTTTTCTGAAGACATTTGTCTGAGTATAGCCAGTGTGGAAGTGAAACATAGATGACAGACAGTTTCGACAAAAAGAGAATAGAGGCTTAGTGTCGTGCCACAGAAATACGCTGAAGATTAGATGGGTCCATCACATAACTAATGAGAAAGTAATGAATAGTATTGGGAAGACAAGGAATTTGCGGCACAACTTGACCAAAAGAAGGGATCGGTAGATAGGACACAAACTGAGACATCAAGGCAGTACTGGAGGGAAGTGTGGGGGGTAAAAATCTTAAAGGAAGACCAAGACATGAATACAGTAAAGATGTAGATTGCAGCAATTATTTGGAGATGAAGATGTTCTCAAAGGATAGAGTAGCATGGAGACCTGCATCAAACCAGTCTTCGGACTGAAGAGCACAACAACATCTAAGTTCGAGTACCTAATAGAAGTAATAAACAGTAAGTCTAATGAAGGGAAAATATCTCAATTACAAGAAACTTGCAGCATCACCTGAAAGCACAAATAAATGTCAGCATCAAAGAAATGGCTTCAAATGGCTCTGAGCACAATGGGACTGAACTTCTGAGGTCATCAGTCCCCTAGAACTACTTAAACCTAACTAACCTAAAGACATCCACGCCCGAGGCAGGATTCGAACCTGCGACCGCAGCAAACACGCGGCTCCAGACTGTAGCGCCTAGAACCGCTCCGCCAGCCGGGCCGGCTGTCAGCATCGTTCGACATGAAGAGACTAAAGAATTGTACAAATGAAACCTTCATCATTGGGGATAGACAACTACACAGTGCTATACATAAGGCGTGTTACTCTGTATCTTACAAAATAATAAGCGGAAGCAACACAGGTAAGTGTAAGAAACATTATTCTTTCTGTAGGTTTAACATTTCCGTCATTAGTACATTGTCTATGGTAACAAGGCTGTCACAGCCCATGTTAAAATGATGGTGAAATTTGAAAATGCAAGATGTACACATATGCTTTAGTCCTTATTGAGAATGATGGGAAATCCAAAACTGTCCTAAGTTTAAAATCACCAGTAACAAACATGTGCAGTGTTTCAGCAGCCGAAATAAAAGAGAATAATGATACGCCCTTTATACAATTTGTCACAAAAAAATTAATGTGTGGGATGGTTACAGCTTTTAAATCAGCAGTAATATGGCTTGTTCACAGCTATTCCCCAGTTCTCTCAAAAACTATCAATTTTATATACGCATCCACCATGCAACCACAACCATCACACTGACTGAAAAACACATTTATTTGTAGAGACCAAGTGAATCTTAACCATCAACAACGCGATTAATACGTATGACGGAAAGAACAACATTTTACGAGGCAGTTAGCAGCCTACGTGTGCATGACATTTCGTGTTGAAGAAAAAGAAAAAAAAAAAGCTGTCGTGATTAGCGAAAATAGTGCGCAACCCCGCCTGGTAGGCGGGAGATGACTGGTGCAGTTGGGAGATGGCCAGAAGCCTAGTGACTGACAGGCGAGCGCCCCCTGCAGACCTTCCGACACCCCACCCCCTCTACGGACAGGTCTCACGGAGTCTGCTGGCCATTGCACGCAAGCACAACACACTCACTCACGTTCACAGCCCCAGACACGCTCCGACCGGTCTTGAGTTGTTATCGAGCACACGCGGTAGCATTTACCGAACGAATTTAGAGACAGGTTACTGGGATCGTAGTAGGTCAATACATATCCGTGCAAGTCTCTCTGAGCACTATGGGACTCAACTGCTGTGGTCATTAATCCCCTAGAACTTAGAACTACTTAAACCTAACTAACCTAAGGACATCACACACATCCATGCGCGAGGCTGGATTCGAACCTGCGACTGTAGCAGTCGCACGGTTCCGGACTGCGCGCCTAGAACCGCGAGACCACCGCGGCCGGCTATATCCGTGCAAGTGTAACACACCTTGAAATCAGGTGAACAAGTCTGGAATGAAGCGAAACGTCTGTACCGCCACGACGTAGCTGTATACGGGGCGGTGCTGTCGTCAGAAACTTGTAGACACACCAAGACCAGAGCATTTCAAGAAGACGACTAAACCAGTTCTCCAGATATTGGGAACAAAGTGGAATTGTTTGTCAACAATTTCTAGAAACACAGAAATTGTGTTATCTTTGCGAAGACAGAGTGAATTAGAAGAAAGGTTTGTGTAGCCACCTATGGGGAAGAGAGGAAGAACTGGATATTTAGAGAACTAGCTGAGATAATGTGATAATTTGGCATATTTTGCTCTACTTGATCTCAACTATCTTGCGTTGATTTGTTTCGAGAGTGACTTTTACTAAAGGAAACTACGTGGTTGTACTAGCGCTCCAAAATCTGATCGCAGTGTTTACAGTCTTTCTAAAGAAGATAGAACACTCGACATCAAATTCAGAGACGTGCCACAGGTATCTTAATACATCGATACAGCCCCATACGAACGTGTGACTAAGGTGCTCGGGGAAGTTAAACGGGTTTCCCAGGAAGAAATAAACCATAGTTATCGTGAAAACTGTTCAGTGAAAGGCTGTGAAAATCAGAATGGAGGGAAACAAAACAAGCTATTGTCAGTATGCATCCCAATGGTCAGCGCGATTGAAACGAACTCATTGGCAGAAATAGATGTATGCAACACGCCATCACGTGAGATGCGAACTTAACAACAGGCTGCAGATACTGCACTAACGTCGTGAATGGGACGAGGACAGAACACTAGCTCATCCAGATCTCTCTCACGCAGTAACTGTCAGGCTATGTCAGGATAGTGGTTAGAACACTCTTTGGTTGGCGCTGATAGAAATGAACGGGAATAAAAGTTTCAAACCTATTTTGAAGATCCACTTCACTTCTTTTTTTTTATTGAATTTTAATTCCCTATTCGGGACGGGCTGGCAGCAGCATATGCGTTGCTCTTCAGCCAAAAGACAATAATGATACAACAGAAGACATTTAAAATTACGAAAGAGAAAATATGGCGGACCAAAATATATAAAAGGGGGAACACAATGGACGAGAACAAACAAAAAGGAGGCGACTGTAAGACGAGGACAAAAACCTTGAAAGGTATTGAGCACAAAAAAACACACACTGGGACAAACTAACACAAGGCGAAGTATGGCTGCAGCATAAATGTATCGATGGACGGCGCAGTACAGAACGATCACTGACAGTAACGCTATGTTCAAGTCCAGCACACACAGCTGGTGACGCACAGGAGAACAGCACCGAACACAACACTGACATAGCACACTGATGGCGAGAGCAAAACACAGGATCTGCCAGGGGCATGGAGATGATGGAGAAGGGAGGGGGGGGGGGGGAGACGAGCGGGGGCTCATCGAAGAGGAATAGGGAGGGAAGGACGTGGGAGGGACACAGTTGAGGAGGGGGGAAGGAGGAAGGAGGAAAATCCGCTCTGTGAGGAGGAGGGGAGACGAAAAGGGGGGCCCTGAGAAAGGGAGGGAGCAAGGCCAGGCTACAGTTGGGAGGAAGGGTATATGTCACGGCCAAGTTCAACATCTGGGATCCACTTCATTGTAGATACTGACCTTAATATTTTCACAAAACGGATCTCTAATGTAAGGACATTTATATTCCTCTTGCTAACTTGACATTTTGATGAGAATTATGCGGTCAGTGTTAGTGACAATTGCCTGAGTTCTCTTGTACTAATAACTACATATCAAAGCATTCGTCAGTTGTCTGTCCCTGAAGAAGCTGACATCAGCCATGTTGATACGAGGGTGTTTTGAAAAGTTCTCAGAATCATCACGAGAGGTCAGCACTAGCGCAACGAGTTGTTCACGTGATATTCATCGGACTGTTGCCTGTAAACACGTGCCACCTCAGTGCTCTTGGAAGAGAGCTGTGGCGGTTAAATGGCTCTGTTGGTATTCCCGCCTAGTGATTTGCAAAAATGGAAAAAATCGAGATTCGAGTAGTGATTAAGTACTTCATAAAGAAAGGTATGAAAGCAAAGGACATTCATGCCTGTTTCCAGAATACGCTCGGGGACACTGCTCCTTCACATTCAACTGTTGCCAAGTGGACAAATGAATTTAAATTTGGTCTGGAGAGCTTAGACGATGATCCACGCAGTGGTCGGCCAAGATGTGTCACCGCTCCAGAAATCATTGCAAAAGTGCACAAGATGGTCATGGAGGATCGCCAATGGAAAGTGCGTGAAATTGCTCACGCTTGTTAACTGAAGAATCAGAAATGAAAAAATTATATGCAAAATGGGTGCCGCGACTTTTGATGCGTGCCCGCACACATGTGCCGTCGCCATGGCAAAATTACACGAACTAAGGCATGAATTGTTGCCACATTAGCCTTATTCACCTGATAAGGCTCTGTCAGACTTCCATCTCTTCCCAAAACGGAAAATGTTTCTTGATGGACGAACATTCACTTCAAACGAAGATTTGATAGCCGGAGCTGACAACTATTTTGCAGGCCTGGAATAAACTCATTTTCGAGATGGGATCAAGGTACTGAAACAACGTTGGACCAAGTGCATTAATCTACAAGGAGACTACACTGAAAAATAAAAAATAAAGGTTTCAGTGATGTAAGTACTTTTTTCTATTCCGTTCCATGAACTTTTCAAACCACCCTCGTACTTTGAAACCACAGTGTTAAAGTTATCCCATGAAAGAGGTAACCAGGAGCAGCCAGCAGTTATGTCAAGACTGCAATTGCTCAAACATGAAACTATGTACAGGCGAATCGTACAATGTGTCTGCAGGAGTGCTTGGGAGACAATGGGAGCCCAGCAGTGATGTATGATGACATCGCTGGAAATCTGGCAACAATGCAGATCGCGACAGAATCTGTCCAGTCACAGTATTGGCATTTGCGAGAAACTTCAGGGTCGTGATGGTGAGATTTCGGAAGAATAAGAAAGGAACCACGTTAGTTAAGTTCATTTAAGTTCTCGTTGGACGTGTTCGATAAGTTCTTACAAAAACATTTCGTGGATTCGAACCTACAAATTTTTCGTTAGTGGGATTATACTTTTTAATTTCGAAAGTAACATGTTTGAGTCGATTTATGTTAACTAGTTTTACTTGCAGTAGTTTTTAAATACGGAACAGAGTCAAACCGTTAACTTCTGGAAGCCACAGTCCAGCTTGACAACTTGATTTTATCCTCAACACAGAAGCCTGTAGTTTGGAGACAGAAAGAGAAGTAGTATTACCGTTTGACTATCCTTCTGTAAAGAATGTTATTCTACGAAAATGTCAGCCACCAACACGGAACTAGAAATTTAATGTTAATGTTTCAGAAATAATTTTACTTTCACGGAAATGAATTTAATTATCTTTTGTCAAACTGACTTTTACTTAGACACAAGGTGATGCAAACAGTGAAAATGCCACTTAGTACGATGGCTACTATATTTAGTTTTTGAATTGTGTAGTTGCTGAAATTAATTATTCAATTAATTGTAATGTTACTTCAAGCCGACAGGAAGTTGGCAAAGTGATCTCGGCATTTGATTGGACCAATAAACCGATCTTTAAGCTGTAAGATAATTGTCGAGAAATTGAGACAAACATACTTTTCTCTTTGATTCAGCTATGATGTTTTCGATCGAGTACATTTATTTAGAAACTTTTATAAAATAAATTAACAGGGAATATGATTCAGGAAATTACAAATTGGAGAATGAATTTAAAAAGATTTTTGAATATCTATCATTATTGATGGTTTATTATGGATAGTTTATAAGATGCACTCAATGACGTAGTAGCTAGAGTAAAGGACAATGACAGTGTTCTGCTCATGGGTGATTTTAATGCCAGGATTGGAAATCGAACAGAAAGGTATGAAAAGGTTAGGGGTAAATTTGGAGAGGATATGGAGGCCAACAGGAACGGGAAACAACTCTTGGATTTCTGTGCCAGTATGGGCTCACAAACTCCTTTTTTAAACATAAGAACATTCACCGGTATACTTGGGAAAGCAGGGGAACCAGATCTGTCATTGACTATATAATAACAGATCAGGAATTCATTAAGGCTGTGAGGGACACAAGTGTATTCAGGGGATTCTTTGATGACACTGATCATTATTTAATCTGCAGTGAAATTGGGAATGTGAGACCGAAAGTGCAGGAGGTCAGGTCCGTATGTAGGAGGATAAGAGTGGAGAAACTTCAGGATAAGGAAATCAGGCACAAGTACGTGACAGCTATCTCAGAAATGTACCAGTTAGTTGAATGTAGTCAATTACAGTCATTGGAAAAGGAATGGACAACATACAGGGACACAGTATTAGAAGTTGCTAAAGAATGTCTGGAACAGTAGTGTGTAAAAGTAGGATGAAGCAAACAGCTTGGTGGAATGACACAGTCAAGGAAGCCTGTAAAAGGAAAAATACGGCGTATCAAAAATGGCTACATACTAGAATTCAGGTAGACAGAGAAAGTTATGTTGAAGAAAGAAACAAAGCCAAACAGATAATTGCAGCATCCAAGAAGAAATCTTGAGAAGACTTTGGAAACAGGTTGGAGACTATGGGTCAAGCTGCTGGAAAAACGTTCTGGAGTGTAATTAGCAGCCTTCGAAAGGGAGGTAAGAAGGAAATGACAAGTATTTTGGACAGGTCAGGAAAACTGCTGGTGAATCCTGTGGATGCCTTGGGCAGATGGAGGGAATATTTTGAAGAGTTGCTCAATGTAGGTGAAAATACGAACAGTAATGTTTCAGATTTCGAGGTAGAATAGGATAGGAATGATGATGGAAATAGGATCACATTTGAGGAAGTGGAGAAAATGGTCAGTAGATTGCAGTGCAATAAAGCAGCTGGAGTGGATGAAATTAAGAAGGAACCCATCAAATACAGCGGAATATCAGGTCTTAAATGGCTACACAGGATAATTGAAATGGCCTGGGAGTCGAGACAGGTTCCATCAGACTGGACAAAAGCACCAATTTTTAAGCATGGAAACAGAAAAGATTGTAACAACTACAGAGGTATCTCTTTAATCAGCGTGGTGGGTAAAATCTTCTAAGGTGTTGTTGAAAGGAAAGTGCGAGTATTAGTTGAGGACCAATTGGATGAAAATCAGTGTGGGTTTAGGCCTCTTAGAGGTTGTCAGGACCAGATCTTCAGCTTACGGCAAATAATGGAGAAGTGTTATGAGTGAAGCTGGGAATTGTATCTATGCTTTATAGAACTAGAAAAGGCATATGACCGGGTTCCTAGGAGGAAGTTATTGTCTGTTCTACGAGATTATGGAATAGGAGGCAAACTTTTGCAAGCAATTAAAGGTCTTTACATGGACAGCCAGGCAGCAGTTAGAGTTGACGGTAAATTGAGTTCATGGTTCAGAGTAATTTCAGGGGTAAGCAAGGCTGCAACCTGTCTCCACTGTTGTTCATATTATTTATGGATGATATGTTGAAAACAATAGACTGGCTGGGTGAGACTAAGATATGTGAACACAAAATAAGCAGTCTTGCATATGCGGATCACTTAGTTGTGATGGCAGATTCGATTGAAAGTTTGCAAAGTAATATTTCAGAGCTAGATCAGAAATGTAACGACTATGGTATGAAGATTAGCATATCCAAAACGAAAGTAATGTCAATGGGAAAGAAATATAAACGGATTGAGTGCCAAATAGGAGGAACAAAATTAGAACAGGTGGACGGTTTCAAGTACTTAGGATGCATGTTCTTACAGGATGGCAACATAGTGAAAGAATTGGAAGCGAGGTGTAGCAAAGCTAATGCAGTGAGCACTCAGCTACGATCCACTCCCTTCTGCAAGAAGGAAGACTAAGTTATCTGTGCACCGTTCAATCTTTCGATCAACTTTGTTGTATGGGAGCGAAAGCTGGGTGGGTTCAGGTTACCTTATTAACAAGGTTGAGTTTACGGATATGAAAGTAGCTAGGATGATTGCAGGTACTAGTAGATGGGAACAATGGCAGGAGGGTGTCCACAATGAGGAAATCAAAGAAAAACTGGGAATGAACTCTATAGATGTAGCAGTCAGGGTGAACAGGCTTAGATGGTGGGGTCATGTTACACGCATTGGAGAATCAAGGTTACCCAAGAGACTCATGGGTTCACCAGTAGAGGGTAGGAGGAGTCGGGACAGACCAAGGAGAAGGTACCTGGATTCGGTTAAGAATGATTTTGAAGTAATAGGTTTAACATCAGAAGAGGCACCTATGTTAGCACTGAATAGGGGAACATGGAGGAATTTTATAAGGGGGCTATGCTCCAGACTGAACGCTGAAAGGCATAATCAGTCTTAAATGATGATACCATTATTGAAAAGATGGCAGGGTAACGTGTGATCCTAATATTTCCTCCCACTCTAAGCACATCCAACTCTACGAAAGTGTCATTGCGTTAATTACTGATGGTGTTGCAGTGCCGTCGGAGAGTTTAAGTGGCTGGTAATTTGTGAAACTCTGCGTGTATGAAAGATGATGGACTAATCCGAAGCGAATCGTGGAGCCGTTGCTCTTGAAGTAGCTGTGGCAAGAATTCCATTTTGGATTATATCCGGAAAAATTGAATTCCGCGACCTATGCATTTGAGAGACGACTTTGCACCACAAATACAACAATAACACCAAATCCTGCTTCTTTGAACACAGCATTTGCAATTTCACCTTTCCAGAAATGACATGGTTCCACGTGCGGTGACATTTAGCCTGACTTCGACTCCCTCCTCTTGTACGTCTGCTCGCCATACGGTGCGAGATGAAAGGTCATGCAAACAATGTTGTTCTTCGCCGTGCGTGTATTACATTCCAAAATGACTCTGAGAATATTGCAGTCATATTTATTATATTCGGTGTTCGATATTAACAAATAGTTATCCGTGCGCCATCATTTACGTAGTGTTAGGAAGTAGTGTTGTCTGTAAAGTCGGTGTCTGTAAATCGACTTTTGTGTTCACAGTTAAATTTAAATTTTTCTTTTTATTAAATTTTACGATGGTGCGTGAAGAGTTCGACAGAGCACTGAAAGAGTTGAGTCGAAACAAGGCCCCTGGAGTAGACAACATTCCATTGGAACTACTTACGGCTTTGGGAGAGCGAGTTCTGACAAAACTCTACCATCTGGTGAGCAAGATGTATGCGACAGGCGAAATACCCTCAGACTTCAAGAAGAATATAATAATTCCAAAGAAAGCAGGTGTCGACAGATGTGAAAATTACCTTACTATCAGTTTAATAAGTCACAGCTGCAAAATACAAACGCGAATTCTTTACAGGCGAATGGAAAAACTAGTAGAAGCCGACCTCGGGGAAGATCAGTTTGGATTCCGTAGAAATGTTGGAACACGTGAGGCAATTCTGACCCTACTACTTATCTTAGAAGCTAGATTAAGGAAGGGCAAACCTGCGTTTCTAGCATTTGTAGACTTAGAGAAAGCTTTTGCAAATGTTGACTGGAATACTCTTTTTCAAATTCTAAAGGTGGCTGGGGTAAAAATACAGGGAGCGAAAGGCTATTTACAATTTGTACAGAAACCAGATGGCAGTTATAAGAGTCGAGGGGCATGAAAGGGAAGCAGTGGTTGGGAAGGGAGTGAGACAGGGTTGTAGTCTCTCCCCGATGTTATTCAATCTGTATATTGAGCAACCAGTGAAGGAAACAAAAGAAAAATACGGAGTAGATATTAAAATCCATGGAGAAGAAATAAAAACTTTGAGGTTTGCCGATGACATCGTAAGTCTGTCAGAGGCAGCAAAGGACTTGGAAGAGCAGTTGAATGGAATGGACAGTGTCTTGAAAGGAGGGTATAAGATGCGAGGATAATGGAATGTAGTCGAATAAAGTCGGATGATGCGGAGGGAATTAGATTAGGAAATGAGACACGTAAAATAGTAAAGGAGTTTTGCTATTTGGGGAGCAAAATAACTGATGAGGGTCGAAGTAGAGAGGATATAAAAGGTAGACTGGCAAAGGCAAGGAAAGCGTTTCTGAAGAAGAGAAATTTGTTAACATCGAGTATAGATTAAAGTGTCAGGAAGTCATATCTGAAAGTATTTGTATGGAGTGCAGCCATGTATGGAAGTGAATCATGGACGATAAATAGTTTGGACAAGAAGTGAATAGAAACTTTCGAAATGTGGTGCTACAGAAGAATGCTGCAGATTAGATAGGTAGATCACATAACTAATGAGGAAGTATTGAATCGGATTGGGTAGAAGAGAAGTTTGTGGCACAACTTGACCAGAAGAAGGGATCGGTTGGTAGGACATTTTCTGAGGCATCAAGGGATCACCAATTTCGTATTGGAGGGCAGCGTGGAGGGTAAAAATCGTAGAGGGAGACCAAGAGATGAATTCACTAAGCATGTTGCAGTATGTACTGGGCGATGAAGAAGCTTGCACAGGATAGAGTAGCATGGAGAGCTGCATCAAACCAGTATCAGGACTAAAGACCACAACAACAACAATAAATTTTAAGCTCAGTTTAAACTGTTTCGTTACTCACAGCTGGTCATTTCCTTTCCTCTTACATTGGGAAATGGAGGAAGAGAAAAAAGACTGACTGCATACTTTCAGTCGGCCGGTCTGACCGAGCGGTTCTTGGCGCTTCAGTCTGGAACTACGCGACCGCTACGGTCGCACGTTCGAATCCTGCCTCAGGCATGTGTGTGTGTGTGCTGTCCTTGGGTTAGTTAGGTTTAAGTAGTTCTAAGTTCTAGAGGACTGATGACCTCAGACGGTAAGTCCCAATAGTGCTCAGAGCCTTTTTTTAATTTTTTATTTTTAGTTATATTTTTCTTTCTTTTTAATTTTTTTTTTTTTTTTTTGCATACTTCCGTTCGAGTGCCGAATTGTCTTATCTTGACGCTCCTTAGACGAGACGCATGTTTGTGGGAATAGAACCGTGCTGCAGTCGCGAATGCCAGTCCTCAGTGGTGCTTCGGGAAAAGAACATCGTCTTCTCTGGAGGGGTTCCCAGTTATTTAGCATTTCCGTAATATTCGCGTGTTGAGCAGACTGAGCAGCTCGCCTCTGATTTGCGTCGATTTCTTCCTTTAAACCGAGATGGCGAGCATCCTGAACACAAGAGCAGTACTCAACAGTGGATGACAAAAGTGTTCCGCACGTGTTGTCCTCTACACATGAGCTGTCCCTTCCTAGAATTCTCCCAGTCGACCATTCGCCTTCGCTATGACCGTTCTTAAGTGCTTGTTCCACGCCCTGCCGCTTCGCAACATTACGCTTAGATATATTTTTGCTTTAACTCTGTGAAGCAAGCGGCACACCTCTCGCACTGTATTCGAAGAGTACAAGAGTGCACACAAGCGCACGAGTCTGAAAGGGCCGTTACACGTTCAGTAATATTGTGGAACTGTCAATATATTGATCGTCTCAATACAAGAAATGTTGACGATCCTTATTTATGGGCCTCAAAATGTTCTCAGTATTGTCAATACATACTGAAATATTGCCGGTTTAACAATATCCTCCATTAAAATGTTGTCAGACGTGAGGAGCAAGGGCACGGACGTTAGTGTGCAGAGTCTTTTGCTATAATTTCCCATCGCCATTGTGTGGGTCACACCTCAGTTTCAATTTTTAAGGAGTCTTTTAACACAAAATAGTTTTAATACACCAGTGCAGCGGTAATAATTGTATATGCCACTTTAGAATGGTTAACGGAGAATTCAGTAAGACACTGCTTACTGCTTGAACTTGAAAGTGTAGTAGATATTGTTCTGTTACCTACCTGTCTGGAGAAGACGCTCTCATTTCGAAAAATACGTCACATATCTGAAATGAGTAGTAAGAGGTCCGCGAAATGTTGTCAGTTTCACCAAATAGTCACAAAGTGCAATAAATAAGTAAATAAAAAGATGGCTTCGCAGGTTTCCATACAATTTTACTAATTGTGCTTCCTGATATTACAAAACTAAACTTCGAGGATAAAAATGACCTACCTGTCACCTCAGATCTCGAAGTTACTTCTAATCTCTTGTGGACTGTGACTGCCTCCATCATTAATATGTTCTGGGTCTCTCTTTTATCTTTATCATCACTGATAACTTGTCATCTATGCAGGACTCGTCGGAAAATAATGTAAAAAATCATTCGAGTTCAGGGTTCTGATTTGAGTCGCTCCGTTTTTCAACCCTTCTAAGACCCATTTCGTCTTTTTCATTGTTTTCTGTTGCGTGCAAGCTGTAGCCAACACGGCGTCAGCACACGTGCGCATTGGGAGTGCGAGGTCTTAACCTTGAAAAATCGCGCTGTCAGCTGACAGTTTTTGTTAATATTATTGACAGGGTGAGTTCGCTTAAATATAAGGAAGGTTTGACAAGCTAGTACTGTCGATAAATATTGAACGCGTGGAGGCCCGTTAAGGATATGCACCACGCTGTCCGTGTCACTAGGGACGCTTTGTATCCCGGGACAGATGAGCAGTGTTTTCCCAAGTTCTCGGCACGGAGCAGCTTCTGGGAACAGCGCTGAAACTGCCCGATGCCCAGTAAAGCACCGGCGCCCGCACAGGCCGATGCAACCGCTTATGGGCAGGCGAAGCCTGCCGCGATGCGCTTCGCAAAACCCATCACCGGCCCAACGCAATAATGCCTGACACACGCGCTTTCTCCCCCACTCTCTCTCTCTCTCTCTAAAAAATGGCTCTGAACACTATGGGACTTAACAGCTGAGGTCATCAGTCCCCTAGAACATAGAACTACTTAAACCTAACTAACCTAAGGACAACACAAACATCCATCCCCGAGGCAGGATTCGAACCTGCGACCGTAGCAGTCGCGCGGTTCCGGACTGCGCGCCTAGAACCGCGAGACCACCGCGGCCGGCCTCTCTCTCTCTCTCTCTCTCTCTCTCTCTCTCTCTCTCTCTCTCTCTCTCTATATATATATATATATATATATATATATATATATATATATCTGACACACACATACTGCCTGACACCCACGCTTTCTCCCCCACTCTCTCTGACACGCACATACTGCCTCACACCCACGCTTTCTCCCCCACTCTCTCTGACACACACATACTGCCTGACACCTACACTTTATCCCCTACTCTCTCTCTGACACACACATACTGCCTGACACCCGCACTTTCTCCTCCACTCTCTCTCTCTCTCTCTCTCTCTGTCTCTTTCTCTCTCCATCTCTCTCTCTCTCTCTCTCTCTCTCTCTCTCTTTCTCTCTCTGACACACACATATGCTGCCTGACACCCACGATTTCTCTCCCACTCTCTCTGATATGCACATACTGCCTGACACGCACACTTTCTCCCCAACTCTCTCTCCCTCTCTGACACACACATACTGCCTGACACCCTCGCTTTCCCCTCCACTCACTCTCTCTCTCTGACACACATACACACACACACACACACACACACACACACACACGGTCGAGTCGCGCGCACACGCACGCACATACACACGTCCCCGCTCTTGCCACCTGCTTCGCTAGCTGCCCCCTCGCGGATTTGCCTAATTGACGTGGCCCGTGCCTCTGCGAGCTTAACCGAGTAATGGGAATGGAAAGACCACCGCCTCGGCCGCACTCCCGCTCCCGGGTTTCGGATTTAGCGTAGGCCGGCCGCAGTCTGCAGCGTTGCGCCGGCGGTTAAGGGTGGTAGATTGCAGGGCGGTGCGACCACAGGCAGGCGCGGCCGTCGTCTGCCCTGGCTGGCGCTCACTGGAGACTCGAAACAATATTTTAATTAAAATACTTAAGCAGTTTAAACAAAGAAATATTCATCCTTTAAACAAAGAGTATTTAAAGGCAATCAGTGCAAACAAAGCATTCACATTGCTTCAGAGCTGCCTTATGCGTTTCCTTTTCACTTACTGAAAGTAGAATAGACCGACTGCTATTTGCGAAGTGGGAGGTAGTATGAGTACATCATTAAGCCTAAATTGTCTCAACGAGACGATGAAGTTACGACATTATTTTTTGTTCGATTCCAGGTATTTGTCTGTTGTCCATAACAAATGGAAATCCACGGTAGCCGGCCGCTGTGACCGAGTGGTTCTAGGCGCTTCAGTCCAAAACTGCGTTGCTGCTACGGCCGCATGTTCGAATCCTGCCTCGGGCATGGATGTGTGTGGTGTTAGATAGGTTTAAGTAGTTCTAAGTTCTAGGGGACTGATGACCTCAGATGTTAAGTCTCATACTGCTTACAAACATTGGAACCAGTTTTTGAACGCCGCTAGAGGAACCACAATAGGACGGCGCCGTCTACTTCCATTTTACCAGTGGCCTGCGCAATTTTGTTCTCTTGATGCGAGGTGTAGAGGCTGATAAGCGAGGACATTATGACCACTGCCTGCCGCGACGTTGAATGCCACCTGGTGGCGTTGTGGGCACGTCACGCACTACGGAAAATATGTAAGCAGGGCAGACACGAACGGGGGATCATCCTGGCGAAGATTTGAGCTGCAAAAGGGGAAACCTATTGAGATAAAGTGCAGATTATTATTACGCAGAGCCCGTGAACGATTATCTCGAAAACAGGAAAGGTTGTCGAAAGTTCACGTGCTACTGTCGTGAGCATCTGCAGAAAGCGGTAGGACAGTGACACTACCAGTAGGCGCTAAATCGTTGGTCGTCCACTGCTTTGGAGAAAACATGGAATTCGGAGGTTTGTCTGCTGTGTAAAAAAGGATACATAATGATCCGTGGCATCCCTTCCGAAACAGCACAATGCTGGTGCACACACAAATCCTTCGGAGAACCCCGTTCATCATATATTTTTGAACATGGAGCTCCAAAGCAGACCAACCCTAGGTGTTCACAAGTTGACGCAACGACACCGCCAATTACGGCTGCAATGGGCACAGACCCATAGGGGTTCGACCGTCGATAAATGAAAATGTGTCAGCTTTTTGGGTGAATCACATTTTTGCTACACTAGATCGATGGTCGTGGTAGTAATCTAAGACAAGCTGGCAGCTGCGAACCATCTGCATCTCTTTATGCTTGAAGTCTTTCCTGTCAACAGTATAACTGTCCACGTCTCGGAGCCATATCCCTGCTACGGTCGTACGATGAGCATTATAGGGAACGTACGGTGATAGCTCGGCGACGAAATTCGCTTGATGTAAAGGAACCCATCTAGGTCGCTATCAGGCATCATTGCAGCGTATGCGAGTCAGCGGTCTGTTCTTTATGCGAATTACATGACCTGTGCGGAGACCTCCACAAACCCGCCAAAGAAGTGTCGCATCCGCGATAACGCAGAATCAGTGATGTATTTAGTTTCATAGACGAAAAAACAAGGTACGAAGCAGGTGGTCATAATGTTTTGGTTCATGTCTGAATAAAGCTATAGCCGTTTGCACTCCCAATGTTTACGTTTAAACTCTAACAGGATGGGAAATGGAACAGAATACATCGCAGGACGCACACACCCGTATCCTAGAAAGACAAGGGAATCGACAATGAAGTACGCCAGAGAAACGCGTTAACGGATGCTACCCCCCTTCCTGTCTACGTCAGGAGGTGCGATCAGCGCACAGCAAGCTCTAGTTTCTCCCATGGCATAACGTGGAGATACGTGCGTAGCAGCGGGTGACAGGCTCCTGTTGCCGGATCCTTTTCAAACGTGCGCCCCCGGAGTTTCAGCAGCAAAACTCCCACCTCTTGTTTAACAGTCAAGCAGCATTTCCTTAGAACCAGTGCAATCAGTCCCAAGAGGCAATCTGCTTGCTTATCAACTAGTCTTACGTTGCCTATCCTCTTTAGGTCGCTCTCGACGGATAGTCCAAAATATTTTACTGTTCTTGCTGTCTCCAGTGATTGATTTTAATGCTGTACTAGACAGCTAACGGATCTTTACACGCAAATCAATTACATAGTATCTATAGAGGTGCCAGGAAAGGGAGGTTGTCGCGACCATGATAAGGTACATGTGGTGGTGAATTGGCTCCCACCTTCAGCAGGGGCACTTCAGTAGCCTTAACTGGACGGGACTGCTTCGGTTCTTAAAGACAAGCAGCTCGTGTCATGTAGGCACACCTGAAGCTACTCTGGGAGAAAACTTGTACAGACTTGAGTCGACCTGGGAAGTACAATTTTTAAACCAATTGCCTAAAATATTTCTTGTCTGGCTGCCACGTTGTGCACTTTTACTTATCCTGAGAGTCAACTGTCAATCGCTGCACCAAGTGTCGGTCCACTGCAGAGTTTCTTAATTTCGCTCCGGAGCTCTGGTCTTACGATTTCCCTACATACAGTAGCACTATCCGAGACAGCACGAGGTGATCAATTACTTGTGTCGCAGGCAGCAATGGCTCTGCAACATGTCCTAGGGCTGCATGAGACGTTGCCTTCCATTTGACTCACTGGTTCGTTAAGCACGTGTTAAGTTCTTTCTGTTCAGAAATCCTAAATGCGGTCACAAAGCTGGTTCGATGTTCCGCATTCTCACTAGGCGACAGTACAGTACGGATGACGCGGCTGGCCTCGGAAAGTGTCTCAGCAGCCTGGCATCTGTTCCACAATGCAGCAGCAGACTAAGGTCAGCAAAGGAGGCCCACAGTTATGCGCTCTTATGGAGGGACAAATTGTCTTGGAAACGGGAATGTCTTGTGTTTTTCCCAAGTGTTTCTAATGGGTGAACCTTTTATTATAACTGAATAAATGTAGTGTAATATAAAAGAAAACATGAGAATTCTATCAAAGAAAGTCTCTTTCTAAACTAAGTCCGCATATTACTGTAGAGCTCGTAAGCGTTCTTTAATGGAAATAAATATATTTGTCTGTGTCGAATCGGAATCAAAAATTTTAATAACTGTGTTGCTGGTTCCAAGCAACAAAATATGTGTTCCAGTAGCCGTTCGAGAGCTACCTGCCAAATAAAGTGAAAATAAAAGGAGGAGGAAATGAAATGAAACGGTGGGTTGAGACGGTATGTGATGCTATTTCGGTGATAACAAAGTGGAGCCAAATTGATACAAAGAACTTGGCGGTTTGAGCCCAGTAATCACCATGAGGTTGCACCCCGTCTGGCCTGGATGGCCACACTGGTTCGGTTAGAGAGGGCGCTCTGCAGCAGATGGACGGCCGCGTGAGCCGTGCTGGCCCACAATCGTTGCAGCTGGTGCTGGACAGTGGCGCGGAGACGGACTCGCCCTCCGGCCACGTGCCACGCGTTATGTCGCGAACACGTGTGGGGATCTCGCTGGCCGCGACACCTGAGCAACACCACACAGAGAGTTCGTAGAGACACGCGAGGTGCGTCGACGAGCACTGTCGTATTGAAGTCGCTTAGGAGATAACACACGAAGGTGCCGTCAGATTTCCGTCAGACACTGCCATCAGTGACCTGAAATCGTACCCGGTGGTTCAGCATACTATAGAACTAAGAACAGCGTGGCTGCGCCTCTCCTAAACACTGGAAGAACAACACTTGCCCCCGTGTCGCCACCATACCAGCCGGCGACGGACGGAACCGAGACAGCGGCGCGCCACTCATGAGCGGTCACGAACTACGTGACCACTGTTGTAAATCTTCAGGTAGGGCGGCGCAAAGACTGTTCCATTAAGTTTCTGGTGTGCAGCCGCAAGAAATCTCCTTCTTCTTCTAATATTTCGGCTGTATAACGTTCAGCCATCTTCAGAGTGAGCCGCTTCGTCCCTTTATAATGTCGTACCGCGCGACTCGCATGCGGCCACAGGTGCAAATGCGCCAGAGACGTTGGTCGGCGGCAGAGACGTGCATAATGCATAATGCAACGTAACTATTGCCTACCACCCACATCCCTTAATGTTTGAAGCCTCCCTCTATGGCGATGACATCTTCCAGTCGAGTAACTGGCCGTGTCTCAAGGTCAGAATAGTGCTACAGTTGTTTGAGGGGCATTGAAGTGAACTCACACATATTGCCTGACACGCACGCTTTCTCCCTCACTCTCTTTCTCTCTGACACACACATACTGCCTGACACCCGCGCTTTCTCCCCCACTCTCTCTCTTTCTGACACACACACACACACACACACACACACACACACACACACACACACACACACACACACACACTGCCTGACACCAGCAAATGTGTCCAATCTGTACCCACTGGAACGAAGATCGGGGTCCATCCGTGTGCTGTAAACCAACGTCACGTAATTTGTGGCAACACTTGTACGTAGACATCTGGTGGCACATCGTGTCAGGAACTTTTACATTCGACGTCAAGCAGAATCTTGTTGCATCTATATTTGAAAAGTGGAACAACACGCTATTAAATAGGTGCTCATAATGTTTAGGCTCATCGGTGTATTTTCGGTGAACAGTGGACGTTGAAGAAAGGCAGTTCGGCAACAACGTGGCCGCGTGCACGGCGATCACCTGGAGGGGAACTGAGCCACCCGGCCGGTGCAGTCTGCCTGGTTCCGCATTAGAATACTAGGGCTCACGAATCCGATTTCGAATGTCGTTGTACTTTTTTAAAATTTTATGATTTAAGACTGTGTGTTATGGTACCTGGCTTCTTAATTGTTATACAGCAATTATAGTAGGTCTTACGTAAGACACATACAACTATTAGCGCTAACACAGACATGTGAGTACAACGGTTTCGTTGTTTCACTTTTAATGAAAGTGTTCAGAGGAGCGTGATCCCGCTAATCGTTAAATATTTGGAGATGTAAAGAGATCCATTTGAGCGTCTGCTCGAAGACTACGTATGTTTTGTGAGAGACACGCTGTCACTCACAGCTTATTTGATATTTTACAATTGCCCTCTCTTACAGAATTTGTTAGTATGTTTGGCATCTCCACATTGATAAGTTTTCTAATTACATCCGTGCTGTAACAACTAATTTATTTTTAATTGGATATTAGTCTTCCTGAATATTTGTTATATGTCTGAACAATAATTGTTATGTTCGAGATTAAAGAACATGAACTTCTAAGATCATTCTTGGATTGATCTAAGTTAGAAAATAACAGAAATACATCTATACACGAAATCGAACTCGCAGACTTGAGCACTCAAACACAAAACTATCAAATGCCGTAGCTGGGCAGCATCAGTGTGTTTATTGTCTGAAGATTCTTGTCCCACATGTGATTACACTATTACCAAACAGTCTCTGACGTCCAGTTTCCACAGAAAATATGCACGGAACGTAATTTTGCAAGAGATGTCTCCATACAGTTTATGTGCAAGGAATTACGCTGACTTCTGGTTCACCCTGCGTACGAATGACGCAGTCGACGATGGCAGCAGAAGGTCTGCGGTGCTGTTGTCTGTCGGCCAGTCGCAACGATGGAAGCCCGCGGCGAGAAGCAGTCGGAGAGCTGCAGGAGTTACACGAGGCTGGCGGCTGGCCCCGAAAATCAGCGAGTGTAACTAGACGGCCGCAGAGCTGGACTATGCTACGCGCGATGAATCACTGGAAACAGGGGCAACCGTAAAATACCCAGAAGTAACCGTCCAGAGTGACCACAAGTGGAATGCTAACATCACTGTAACTGTTAAAATGAAGATTTCAGTCCGTGATTTACTGTTATAATCTTCTTAAGGAAATGTAATTCGTACAGGAGAAAAGAAGCGTGCGAAACACTTGTGACAGACATTCAGAGTATTGCTCATGTTCGACAAGAAGATATCAGCAACTCGACCTCATATTTTAAGGAGTAGAAAGCCCACTCAAAAGCTATCAGCCCAGCAGTCGATTCCGCACGAAAATTTGGTCGGTAGTTCTGACAGCACGCCGTTGTGACCGTCTGGAAGTGTACAGCTTCCAGGCATGCACACGCACCGGTTGGTACTCGCTCCGCCCCACTGCAGCCGCCCTAAGTCCTGGCGGGAAGCAGTGTGCGGTGGTGAGGAGTTTGTGAAGCAGTCGTGTAGCTATTCCTAACATGCTCTGTTCACTGTGTCGAAGAGCACGGTTTTTTACCTCTAACTAATGCGACAGATCTCTTTGCTTCGAACATTATGATGTTGGCATTGACACTGTGTCAATGAATGAAATGGATGGGTGTTTCACTAGGAAGGCAGCGTACTAACATCGCTGTCGTGCATTAGTTTCTTTGGATTTTGGTGCCAACACTTTTTAAGTGAAGAACAGTTCAAGAAGGTACGCTATTCTTCAATTGGGTTGGCATTATTAAATTTTAATTCCACTGAGTTCATTGTTCTGATGGAATAACGTTTCTCTGCAGACGTGTCGGTCTCAACTTTACCTTCGATAACCATATAGGCTGAGGCAATCAATGAACCTTTTGCCACGGCCTGGACGGGCCTCCTGCTGGCCAGTGCGCCACCGTAGCGCTACGGAAACAGAAGCTGCTTGATCTATCCAAGTCCAGTGGCCTCCCTAAGGCATTTCATAATAATTCTTCAGTTCCATAGATTTATTCGTTTCGCTTTTGAGAAGTATATATAACTGCAGAGTATCAATAAGATAATATTATGAAAACGATATTGAGTGCATATGTTCGTGTGATTGACTACTACATACTGTCCGCCCCCGGCAGCTGAATGGTCAGCTTTACGGATTGTCAATCCTCTGGGCCTGGGTTCGATTCCCGGCTGGGTTGGGGAATTTTCTCCGCCTAGGGACTCGGTGTTGTGCTGCAGTAGTTGGCCTTTGGCTGTGCTGCGGTGAGGACGCGCTGTTTGTGTTCCTGCCGCGGAGCGAGCGCTTGTGTTGTTTACATAGTACTCGGCCGTTTCGCGCCTGCCGTACTCAGCATATAGGTCATTATGGTGCACCAATACAGAAAATCGACTCTCAAATTTACGTTCCGCAACGAATTTGCACGGCCCAAAGCACTCGAAGTCGAACGATTTCTACGAGAAGAAGTAAAAATCCAGGCGACCGACATTGTCGGCATTCACCTGTCCATTGTGAGTAGTATCGTATATGTCAAGATCATCAGCGACGCAACATGTGAACGGATCCTTCGGGACACGAAACAGAATCTCCGTTTCTGCCATGCTGTTGGCAATGTGGGGACTGTGCACGTCGATTATTCTGGCATGGGACTTCGCACGATCAGAGTTTTCGAACTTCCTTTCGAACTATCGGCGGAGGAAGTCGTGACAGCGCTGCGCCCCTACAGCACGGTGCATGATCATATTGCGGAAAAATGGACGCAATTCCAGACATATCCTGTGCTCAACGGCGTCCGTCAGGTCCGAATATAACTTGAAAGACATGTATCTTCATATCTGAATATCGGTGGCTGCCGTGCCATCGTCATCTACGATGGGCAACCGAAGACCTGCTCTGGTTATGGGGAAAGAGGGACACCTCAGATCAGAATGTATCCAACGTCGAATCACTCAACTGCCGCCGGCTGACACGGACCCGCCATCGCAGCCGAAGCTGCTTCTCGTGACTTACGCAGCAGCCCTCACGACAGCTACCACTTCACGACAGCCGACATCCACTGTAGGGTCGCGGCTCCTTGCTCCAATACAGGGCGATGATGACACACCCGCAAGCTACAGATTCAACTCCGATGCCGCCGCCCCCGTCGACGGATAACAATATACATGACGATAGCATTGCCGTCGACTCGCTTGTTGTGCCTACGGCTGCCTTTGTGCCGGAACGTCGTGAATCTTTGACATCGTCTGACACAGAAGGACACACCAGGAAGCAACGCTCTCCGAAGCGACGGAATTTGAGGCGTAGAGCAACTTCCGAAGGGGTTGCGACACAGCCTCCAGAGGATGACGATTCCACCTTCAATGACGGCGCTACCACAGAGGCAGCCGCCATTTGCTGCAGTGTGGCACCATCGAACGAAACTGAGGACAAACCACATATATCTACAGTGGCAAAATCGGATGCCGAGATGCAGGACAGATGCTGCCGACCACCTTCTGGAGTGCAAGCACCCATGCCGTGTCCTGAGGAAGCTAGGGAGGCCGATCTTGCTTTCAGTTCCCCGACGTGGGCGGATGACCACGACGACGACGGAACCATGCAAGTTACGCCAACAGAGCCCACGCCATTGGCGCCGGCTCTCTAGAAAGGACGTCAGGTGAGGTTTGGGGGTATGCAGAGATGTCGATACAGTCAGAAGCGTCATAAGTAATTCCAGTCTTAGTAGGTAACTTAACACCTGCGGTTCGGCAACAAGCTTATCGTATCGCCACGCTTAACCTCAACACAATACAAACGGCAGTGAAGATCCAGTTGGCCGGCCGCGGTGGTCTCGCGGTTCTAGGCGCGCAGTCCGGAACCGTGCGACTGCTACGGTTGCAGGTTCGAATCCTGCCTCGGGCATGGGTGTGTGTGATGTCCTTAGGTTAGTTAGGTTTAAGTAGTTCTAAGTTCTAGGGGACTAATGACCACAGCAGTTGAGTCCCATAGTGCTCAGAGCCATTTTTTTGAAGATCCAGTTGCTGCGTGAGATGCTTCGTTCTTCGGATGTTGACCTAGCCCTGTTGCAAGAAGTGTATATAGCGGCCCTCCCCGTTTTCTACGGTTATGTGACATATGTGTCACCGGCGGACCAGAATGGCAGCGGTATGGCAATACTAGTGCGCGACGGAATTGCCATCGAAGAAGTAACTTACCTTCCGTCACGAAGGGGGATGGCGATCACAGCGCTGGGCTCGGGCATCATTAACATTTACGCTCCATCAGGAACTGACCAACGCCGCGAACGATCGCTGTTCTGCTCAGAGGATATCGCCCCCTCTTTATCAGCCGCTTCGAGCAATATATCTTCGGCGGCGATTTTAACTGTGTGCTCCACCCCAAAGACCAAGTCCCACATTTCTCGACTTGTCAAGAACTTCGGCTCCTGGTTCGAGATCTGCTTCTCACTGACACGTGGGAGACAGTGCACGGTGACCGTCCCGGGCCGACATACCTTACTAGTCACTCAGCCAGTCGCCTAGACCGCATTTATGTCTCACGAGCTCTAGTATTGGACGCCGAACGTTGGCCGCTTGCCTTCTCCGATCATAGCGCTCTCATATGCACACTCACTCTACAACAGCAGCGGATATGGCGCAGCCGAGGACCCTGGAAGCTGAATGTGGCTCATCTTCAAGCCCCGGAATGCCGTCAGATTATCGCCAACACTTGGCTGGATTGCGAACGTCGTCTTCCCCGATACCCTTCGACTCTAGCATGGTGGGTGGACTGTGCAAAACCAGCGTTTCGGCGTGTGCTAACAGAATTCGGAAACGATATCGCAGCCTGGCATCGTCACACATTGGACCTTTATTACACAATGCTTCGCGAACTCGACAGCCAACCATCATCTCCAAACCGACAAATGGAAAGCCGCCGAATTAAAGGTAAAATATTGCCTCTTACGAGGAAACGTTTGGAGGGGGTCCTAGTGCGATCGCGACGTCAAGACCGAGTGGAAGGAGAAACCCCGTCTCTGCATCACATCGTGCTCGACAGCCACCGACGCCGACAGCAGCTGATCACGGACCTCGTATTGCCAGGTGGTAGGGTTGTAATGACTCAGTCTTCGGTTACAGAAACCTTCGCAGATCACTATCGCCGGTTTTACGACGAGGTGAATACAGAGGATGAGGAAGCGGACGATCACGGCATACTGCAGCACGTGTCGCACACCCTCGACAATGCAGCAGCGGTGACGCTGTTAGGTGGAATTACACGGGACGACATCGAGGACGCGGTTAACAAGGGAGCACTCAACAAATCTCCCGGGCCAGACGGACTGCGCTCGAGTTTTATCGGACTTTCCGCGATCTCATGATTCCCCGATGGATCATCATGTATCAAAAACTGATGACCCCCCTTTCCCGCGTGCCACCTACATTCGTGGAAGGTCTCCTTATACCGATACACAAGCCTTCCAGAGGTCGGACGGTCGAGGACTACAGGCCCATTACAATGCTCAACGCGGACTATAAAATCTTCGCCCGACTACTCGCCAGTCGCATAAAGAAGGTTCTGCCCCTACTCCTCTCAATGGAGCAAACGACACAGGGCGGAGGTGACCAACATGCAAACGGCAACCAGCGAATGCAGGGATTTAATAGCCATCGCCACATCCTGTCGCCTTCGAAAAAAATGGCTCTGAGCACTATGGGACTTAACATCA
This sequence comes from Schistocerca gregaria, assembly GCF_023897955.1. NCBI lineage: Eukaryota > Metazoa > Arthropoda > Insecta > Orthoptera > Acrididae > Schistocerca > Schistocerca gregaria. Next base: position 30,448,913 of record NC_064923.1, on the reverse strand, counting down.
TTGGTCATCAGTCCCCTAGAACTTAGAACTACTTAAACCTAACTAACCTAAGGACATCACACACATCCATGCCCGAGGCAGGATTCGAACCTGCGACCGTAGCAGTCGCGCGGTTCCAGACTGAGCGCCTTAACCGCGAGACCACCGCGGCCGGCCCTGTCGCCTTCGAGTTGCTCTGATCTCCATTGATTTCGACCACGCTTTCGACAGAGTTCACCACATATTCCTTCTGTCCGTTATGGCCCGCATGGCCTTCCCGCCTGACTTTCTCGACATCTTTCAGCGCCTTTTCCGTGGAGCTGCATCCCATGTACTGATGAATGGACGCATTGCGGGTCCCTTTCCGATTCCACTGTCCATGATCCTTTACACGATCGCACTCGAACCACATGTCGGAGGGTTGAAAAACAGGCTCTCGGTTATGTCATTGAGGGATCACACCTTTCATTGCAGGATGTATGCTGATGGCCTATTACTTGTCCGATCTGGTGACGTACGCTCGGTGATACAATGGATCAATCGCTATGGTTTGGCAGCGGGCAGCCTCATGAATATGGCCAAGTCGGCAGCAATGCCCATTGGGAAAGGTCTAGACGAGGACGCTTTAGCCCCACTCCCACTAGTTAACAAGATCCGGTTCTTGGGCGTAACATTTACACAGGATGTGCGCCGCACGGCTGCCATGAACTATGCACGATTACTACAGGCAATACGCACAGAAGTTCACCGGAACTTACTTCGACGGATGGACCTCCTACACCGTGTGGAATACCTCAACCTTTACGTGGCATCTAAGATGATCCACATGGCCCAGGTCCTACCGATATCGACAGCGATGGCACACAGACTGCAAGCAGCGTTTGGATATTACCTTACCGTCGGACACCTATTCGGACTGGGACTTATAAATGTACGAGCGAGAGCTACAGCGATATAGTTGTGCACAATGATGAAATTGTGGACCCACGAAGATGCTTCCCTTACGGGATATCTGTTAGAGGAATTGCTGCCGGCGTCTCTTCTGCCACCTGTCACGATTGCGCACATGACACCCACACTCTCGCACCTCTCGGCATTTATTCTTGAGTATAGTTACGTGCACCCAGACCTCCCCGACAATCGCACTCCCAAGGCGAGAGACGTTTACCGGCTGTTGCTAAGGTCCATCCCTCGCAATACGATTGAGAGGTAAAGCCCTACCACCCTATGGCCTGCAGTGTGGAGAGCGGTCCCGAAGCCGTTTCTCCCCACGAAGGTACGAGCAGCGTGGTACCAGGTGGTGAACGGGAAGTTTGTAACACGACAAAGGCTGCACGCTGTTGGGATGACGGATTCCCCCCTTTGCCCACGCTGCCACCTCGTGGATACTGGCGAACATCGTTTAACATGTGGATCGGCGTTAGAGGTATGGCTGCTAGTGCAGAAGATCCTCGTCTGCTACCTACGTATCGCGCCTCGCACAGTTGAGCCACGGCTCCTCCTTTGTCCAGAGGATACTTATTTCCCACCTGCGAAGACTCACGCTCTCACATGGTTTAAAGGCATGTCCATATACTACCTCTTTCGAGATGATGAGAAGATGGTGCTTGATTACTGGCAATTTCTCCAGGACAGTCATAACACACTTCAATGTACACCCTGATACCGACAACTATTTGCGAACTATTTTCACAGTTTCTTCGATAACCCCGCTCACAGTTGGGGAGTACCGGGCAGAGGATGGCCGCCTTCATGGGGCCCCACACGCTGCGAAATGTTGTACCAATTTGGAACATGGAACCTGTACGCAGATGGGCCATGCACATGGAATGGCGTGCGGGATTTGGTTATATTTTTCTTTATTATCTATCATCACACTATTGGTTAAAACTCTATTTCATAGTTTAGAAGGAACTCTTGGTCTGTTGTTGCATACGGATGTACATTCTAATTTTGTTTGTCGTAACTGCAAGACGCCTTTTTCCATCTATATACAAAAAAAGGATGCCAGAGGAAATAACTTACAATTAAAAAAATTTAAAAACCATCATCATCATCATCATCATTTAAGACTGATTATGCCTTTCAGCATTCAGTCTGGAGCATAGCCCCCTTATAAAATTCCTCCATGATCCTATATTCAATGCTAACATTGGTGCCTCTTCTGATGTTAAACCTATTACTTCAAAATCATTCTTAGCCGAATCCAGGTACCTTCTCCTTGGTCTGCCCCGACTCCTCCTACCCTCTACTGGTGAACCCATGAGTCTCTTGGGTAACCTTGATTCTCCCATGCGTGTAACATGACCCCACCATCTAAGCCTGTTCGCTCTGACTGCTACATCTATAGAGTTCATTCCCAGTTTTTCTTTGATTTCCTCATTGTGGACTCCCTCCTGCCATTGTTCCCATCTACTAGTACCTGCAATCATCCTAGCTACTTTCATATCCGTAACCTCAACCTTGTTGATAAGGTAACCTGAATCCACCCAGCTTTCGCTCCCATACAACAAAGTTGATCGAAAGATTGAACGGTGCACAGATAACTTAGTCTTCCTTCTTGCAGAAGGGAGTGGATCGTAGCTGAGTGCTCACTGCATTAGCTTTGCTACACCTCGCTTCCAATTCTTTCACTATGTTGCCATCCTGTGAGAATATGCATCCTTAGTATTTGAAACCGTCCACCTGCTCTAATTTTGTTCCACCTATTTGGCACTCAATCCGTTTATATTTCTTTCCCACTGACCTTACTTTCGTTTTGGATATGGTAATCTTCATACCATAGTCGTTACGTTTCTGATCTAGCTCTGAAATATTACTTTGCAAACTTTCAATCGAATCTGCCATCACAACTAAGTCATCCGCATATGCAATAGTGCTTATTTTGTGTTCACATATCTTAGTCTCTTGTTTTCAACATATGATCCATAAATAATATGAACAACAGTGGAGACAGGTTGCAGCCTTGTCTTACCCCTGAAATTACTCTGAACCATGAACTCAATTTACCGTCAACTCTAACTGCTGCCTGGCTGTCCATGCAAAGACCTTTAATTGCTTGCAAAAGTTTGCCTCCTATTCCATAATCTCGTAGAATAGACAATAACTTCCTCCTAGGAACCCGGTCATATGCCTTTCTAAGTTCTATAAAGCATAGATACAGTTCCCTGTTCCATTCATAACACTTCTCCATTATTTGCCGTAAGCTAAAGATCTGGTCCTGAAAACCTCTAAGTGGCCTAAACCCACACTGATTTTCATCCAATTGGTCCTCAACTAATACTCGCACTTTCCTTTCAACAACACCTGAGAAGATTTTACCCACCACGCTGATTAAAGAGATACCTCTGTAGTTGTTACGATCTTTTCTGTTTCCATGTTTAAAAATTGGTGCTTTTGTCCAGTCTGATGGAACCTGTCCTGACTCCCAGGCCATTTCAATTATCCTGTGTAGCCATTTAATACCTACCATTCCACTGTATTTGATGAGTTCTGACTTAATTTCATCCACCCCAGCTGCTTTATTGCACTGCAATCTATTGACCATTTTCTTCACTTCCTCAAATGTGATTCTATTTCCATCATCATTCCTATCCCATTCTACCTCGAAATCTGAAACATTACTGATCGTATTTTCACCTACATTGAGCAACTCTTCAAAATATTCCCTCCATCTGCCCAGGGCATCCACAGGATTCACCAGCAGTTTTCCTGACCTGACCAAAATACTTGTCATTTCCTTCTCACCTTCCTTTAGAAGACTGCTAGTTACACTCCAGAATGGTTTTCCAGTGGCTTGACCCATAATCTCCAACCTGTTTCCAAAGTCTTCTCAAGATTTCTTCTTGGATGCTGCAATTATCTGTTTGGCTTTGTTTCTTTCTTCAACATAACTTTCTCTGTCTACCTGAGCTCTAGTATGTAGCCATTTTTGATACGCCTTATTTTTCCTTTTACAGGCTTCCTTGACTGTGTCATTCCACCAAGCTGTTTGCTTCATCCTACTTTTACACACTACTGTTCCAGACATCCTTTAGCCACTTCTAATACTGTGTCCCTGTACCTTGTCCATTCCTTTTACAATCATTGTAATTGACTACATTCAACTAACTGGTACCTTTCTGAGATAGCTGTCACGTACTTGTGCCTAATTTCCTTATCCTGAAGTTTCTCCACTCTTATCCTCCTACATACGGACCTGACCTCCTGCACTTTCGGTCTCACAATCCCAATTTCACTGCAGATTAAATAATGATCAGTGTCATCAAAGAATCCCCTGAATACACTTGTGTCCCTCACAGCCTTCCTGAATTCCTGATCTGTTATTATATAGTCAATGACAGATCTGGTTCCCCTGCCTTCCCAAGTGTACCGATGAATGTTCTTATGTTTAAAAAAGGAGTTTGTGATTACTAAGCCCATACTGGCACAGAAATCCAGGAGTTGTTTCCCGTTCCTGTTGGCCTTCATATCCTCTCCACATTTACCCATAACCTTTTCATACCCTCCTGTTCGATTTCCAATCCTGGCGTTAAAATCACCCATGACCAGACCACTGTCTTTGTCCTTTACTCTAACAACTACATCACTGAGTGCCTCATAAAAACTATCCATCTTGTCTTGATCTGTCCCTTCACAGTGCGAATATACTGACACAATCCCAAATTCTTGCTAGACACTGTCAAATCCATCCATATCAGACATTCGTTTACATACATTATTGCAACTACGCTGGGTTCCAATTCTTTCCTGATGTAAAGCCCTGCACCCCATTGTGCTATTCCTGTTTTGACTCCTGACAGGTAGACCTTGTATTCTCCAACTTCCTCTTCTTTCTCACCCCTTAACCGAATGTCACTAACAGCTAAAACGTCCAGCCCCAGCCTCTACCAGCTCTACCTTCTTCCCTGAGTAGCCCTCATTGATATTAATAGCTCCCCATGTCATTACCATTTGTTTTCCATGTCGTATCTTAGGAGTCCATGGTTTGTCAGTTAGAGGTGGGACTCCGTCACCTCCAAAAGTCCGAGGCATTTTGCTCTGATTGTTGCGAGCATCGTGTTTTAAGTACCAGGGAAGCAGGTTGCTAGCCTTACTTGCCCCGAGTCCCATTGGGTTTTACCTCTAACGGTTGAGGGACTAACCGGTGGATTTGTTAGTCTTTGCCGTATGAGCACAAAGGTGACCACGTCTCAGAATATGTCCGAGATGCCCAGCCTTATTCCAAAGTAACTGGTATCCCGACTGTTAGGACCACTTACTTGTCCACTCATACGTTGCCCATGGTTCATGAACTAGGACATGACTACAGGAACCCACATCATGAACCACAAAAATAAAATAAAATAAAAACAAAAAAAGATAAAAAAAGAGATAGCCGGACGGCAAAGGTTATTGGCTCGGAAATGAAGAACCCGGGTTCGAAGAAAATAAAAGTAACTGGCTGGGAATCGGAGAACCCAGGTTCGAATATCGTAGAAACCGAGCGGATGTTCTTCTTTTCATTTGTATTTTTTTTTAAAAAGTTGGTAGAGCTCTTGCCTGCGAAAGGCAAAGGTCTCGAGTTCGAGTCTCGGAGTCTCGGTCAAATAAATAAAAAAAATAGAGCAGCGTTACGGATTGTCATTCCTCTGGACCAGGGTTCGATTCCCGGCTGGGTTGGGGAATTTTCTCTGCCTAGGTGTTGTGCTGTCATCATCATCCTACGATCCTCATCCACTGCAAGTAGCCGAAGTGGCGTTAAATTGAAAGACCGGCACCCGAAGAACGGCCTGCTCGGCGGGGGGCCCTAGCCATACGATTAAATAAATAACTCGAACTAGGTTTGATAGCACGTTGGGCATTGTGTCCTCCTCTCTCCCGCTCTTCGCTCGCCGTCAACATGCTGCAGGAAGCATCTGGTTGTCATTCCACTGTACCAAATTTGGCGCTCGGGAATTAGGTGGCTGCAGTGGGGCGAATGGCAAAGTACACTTTCAGAAGTTCAAAACTCTGCCCTGCCAGTATAACGGCCTAAATTTAGTGTACGGTCGATTGTTGGGGCTGATATCCTTCACGTGTACTTTTTTATTCTTAAAATATGAGATCAAGTTTGTGATATTTCCTTTTGAGGCATATGTCTGGTTCGATTATCAGAAGAGAGAGATGGCAGCCAACACCCGTCAGGATAGCCGATAGCGCTAACGTGCTGCTTCCTGGACTCGGGTAGGCGCGTGGGCCCCGGATCCAATCCGTCCGGCGGTTTAAGGACGAGGGCCGATGTGGCGGCCAGTCTGGAAGTGGTTATTAGGCGGTTTTTCACATCCCGCTTGGTGAATACCGGGCTGGTCCCCATGTTCCGCCTCAGTTACACGGCTCGCAGACATCTGAACACATTTGCACTATTCCATGCATTACACTCTACGCAGGCAGTTCGGATACACTAATTCCGTCCGGGGGGTACGGGGTGGCGGCAGAAAGGGCATCCGGCCACCACTTAAACATTAACATGCCAAATCCGATTAACGATTGCTGACCTTGCGTAACTGCAGGACAAGGCTCAAGCGGTAGATAGATAGATTGAGATGACAGCCAACGAAGGGTGGAACTTTTCGTCACGGGAGACTCAGTAAGAGCGAGCCCACTGCCGAGACGCTCAGACGCTACATGAGAGGCGTTGTTTGGCACCGCGATGTTTACTCTCCAAATTCTGACAGCATACGCTGCGAGCAGAGTTGCCGAATGTGGGAGGCAGCAAAATGAGAAAGAGCTGCTGCGGCGGTCTCCCGACAGTGTTTCCTCCAGCCCGGCACAGGCGGAGGAACAGATAAGGAAAAGAACAGCGGTGGTAGCACAGGAATGCTCTGCTGTACCTGATGTATAGCTGTGAGCTGTGCCGCTCCAAGAAATCGGCATGGCCGCTGTGTCCAACTTCAGCGTTACCCTGCTGATTCATTCGCACGTATGCGAAACGTCGACACGGTGAGAGAAGATGCAGAGCTTGTGGATGAAGCGACATGTGTTTGTGAGAGATGAGTTGAAGGAGCCATAACATCTTTGAGAAGACGACACGACATTGTGCGAGTTTGTGAGGAAATAAAAGGCATACCCTTATAATTTTATTTATTTTCTTGAAACCCGTTTCGGCGCTTTAGCGGCTGTAGTCGATACGGAAGGGATTGACACGATATATATGTGCTGATGGTTCAAATGGCTCTGAGCACTAGGGGACTTAACACCTGAGGTCATCAGTCCCCTATAACTTAGAACTACTTAAACCTTACTAAGCCCGAGGCAGGATTCGAACCTGCGACCGTAGCGGTCGAACGTCTCCAGACTGTAGGGCCTATAACCGCTCGGCCACTCCTGCCGGCTGGAGTGCCAAGTTTTAAGATTATCTGCGTATCCAGTTATTCTGCCCACTGATGCGATATATATAGAGATATATGTAGAGATCGTATCAACCCCTTCCGCATCAACTGCAGCCTGAAGACGGCACATTAAAGGAGCGAAACTGGTTGCAACACAATAAATAAAATCATAAGGACGGCTGTAGGTGTTTTATTTCCTCACAATATAAACGGCTGTCACCCCAAAGACTCCCTCCCAAAAGGATGGACCTACAAAAACTCGTGCAAGATTGTCGTCACGGTGAGCTGGCATCACGTGCGTGGGTACTCCTTGGCCCTCTGCTTTAGCCCAGTGAACAGTGGACCCACTGGCCTGTGCGCTCCTGCCGCCTCCGAGCGCAGAGCTGCCTCAACAGTCGTGTCTGCGTGCGGTCTTGTCTGCATCGTCCGCCGTGCCGTCACGATACAACAAGCATCGATCGCTGTGTACGTGATTTCTGGTTATGAGCCTTGTGACATCGTAATAATACCCTCAACAGAAAACCGTTAGGTGGGCAAAATATTGAAATAGTTCATAAGAAGATGCCCATGTAACTATAAAAATCCATTTCTTCACGAACGCTAAAATTTTGCAGTTCCTCCTGTGGTTATTTACCTGCAAGTATTCTGCAAATATTTCGTGTAGTTTATATCTTTACCATTTACACCTGCAGGGAATTGACACGGTTTTGGGACACTGTCCCAATCACACCTATCCCTGTTGTCAAAATAAGGAAATAAAGAGCACGTACAACTTAGATAAGATAATCTTTCCCAGAACGCGATATTTAATGCCTTTTGCAGTACATATCTGTAATGTCGCTGAGTGGTTCCGTTATTGCCGTTAAGCAACGGATCGTACCGTACGTAAGAATGTATTCCGCTTCAGACGGTATCAGTGTGTACTTACATAGCGGCACAGCTACACTGCAGGTATCTACTGCCACAGGCCGTGCCTGGCGTAGCGCAGATCTTCCTAATGCGGCACCACATAGAGCTGGGGTTCAAAATCATAGAACTAAGGTACGTAACTGAATGTCACCACTTCCCTACAAATTAAGGGATATAACCGTCACACGGCTGCAGCACACAGAGGCATGAGCCGAGTGCCCGCCCACAACCTGCTAAAGTGCTGGGCAATAATCCATAATAGTTCAGGGAATTGGCACTAAATATTTATAAATTTTAAGCACATGACCCATGTACCTCGTGAATCAGTCTATCTGTTATTGGAGACGTTATGAAAAGTTCCTCAGATTAGTCTTCATACAAAAGGCGGCTGCGGACTTGTATTTACAAGATGTCCAGAAGGAGAACGCACAGTGACGTAACAAAAGTCACGCGGCGACGGGTGTACACCTTCAGATGGCGGCAGTGCGCTGGCGGAGCAGTCGTTTGTACTCAGGTGATTCTTGTCAACAGGTTTCCTACGTGATTACAGCCGCACGATCGGAGTCAACAGACTTTGAAGTAGGTATGATAGTTGTAACTAATTCAATATTCCGAGATCCACAGTGTCAAGGGTGCGCTGAGAATACAGGATTCCAAGCATTACCTCCCACGACGGACAACGCAGTGGCTGACGGCCTTCACATAAGGATCGAGAGCAGTGGCGTTTGCGTATAGCTCTCAATGCTAACAGACAAGCAACACTTCGCGAAATAGCCGCAGAAAACAATGTTGGACGTACGACGAACGCACCCGCTAGAACAGTGCCGCGAAATGTGGCGTCAGTGGGCTGTGCCAGCAGACGACTGACGCGAGTCCCTCTGCTAACTGCACGACGTCTGCGGCAGCATCTCTCCTGGACTCTTGGCCTTATCGACTGGACACTGGACGACTGGACAACCGTGGCTTGTCCGTATGAGACCCGATCTCAGTTGGTAAGAGCAGATGTTCGACTGTGGCGCAGAGCCCACAAAGTTTGTCAGCAACGGACTGTACTAGCTGGTGGCTCCAAAATGGTGTGGGCTCTGTTTACATGGAATGGACAGGGTGCTGTGGGCCAACTGAACCAATCACTGACTGGAAATAGTTATGTTCGGCAACCTGGAGACCATTTGCAGCCATTCATGAACTTGATGTTCCCACACAAAGATGTCATCTGACCGTGCTCTTGTTTTTTTTTCGCGAGTGTTTTGGATTCTGGACAGTTCGACCGGATGATTTGGCCACCCAGATCGCCAGACATGAATCCTGCCGGACGTTTATGGTACACAATGGAGAGGAGAGGACAGTTGGTGCTTCACACCCCACACTACCATCAGTCTCGCAGTTGTGGACGGCTGTTGACGCAGCGCGACGCTGCCATATTTCTGCAAGGGACTTACGAGGACTTGTTGAGTTCATGCCACGTTTAGTTGGGGCAATACACAGGGCTAAATAAGGTCTCATGCGATATTGTGAGGTATCCGATGACTTTTGTCACCTCAGTCTATGTATATATGTACAGATTTTGGTAATAATAATTTCATCTGGCTTAGTCTCTCGGTCCAAGTCTTTCAGTTAGACGTCACTTAGGTGACTTGCTTCTTCGTAGCGAGTTATACAACTGGCAAAAGACGTCCTATAGTTTAACGAGGCATCCGAACCACGCTTAGTTTCTGGGGAATCTCACATCATTGAGAGGTAACTAGCAGGTGAAAAACCACAGATAATAATCCGTGGTCCACCGACGATCCGATCCCACGACCCTTCGGTTTTCATGCGTGCCATAGACCACGAGGGTCGACTTGGATTCTGCTCGAGCTTCACTGCTGTCTAGAGTTGGGATAACTATGCCGCTACATGCAATGCCATCCTTTTCACAGCGGAAACAGAGTTTAATAAGTCGTAGTTCAGCCAATTTCTATGAAATGTTCATAAATTACGTACATGAACCTTCGTAGTAAATCATTCTATCTGTGAGTCAAAATTAGATCAAAATGCCTCCAGTAGTTGCTGAGATTAGCCAATACGTACAGACAGAAGCGAGCGAGGACTTTAGTTTATAAATCTGTAAAACAATAGAGAAAAAGAAGAAGCAGAAGCACAAAGATTATCATCAGTGGTGTTTTCGAGCCAACCATGTCTACTATGTTCAAGAGGTTTCTGAATTGATTACGAATTTAAAGCTTATTTATTGTTTCCCTAATAGAGGGCCTAATTTATCGATTTCTACTGCATTTCATAGCGCTTTTCCGGGCAACATCAAAATCTGTGAATGCAGCGTAAGTAAAATAACGCAGGATTAATTTTCTCATTAGCCTGCGAATGCCCGAATCGTAGTGGAGTTTTGTAATGATGCAACATAAATGACGTCTCTTATGCAGCACTTTTGAATCAGTTAGTTTATTTTTTCTACAGAAATGTTACAGATTCACACAGTCAGAGGATCGGGACGTGTTTTCTTTTGAGTTCTTGGGCGCCACGTTTCACTTAGACAAGAAACCGACGTGTGCACCGTTCCTTGGGCGGGGGAAAAACTAGCTCATTAAAACAGACATCAGTATTTTAGTTCTAAATTACCAGTATTTTTAGGTAATTGTTTCGTCGCAGTTATAACAGGTGTTCTTTTTTTTAACTTTTACTAATAGCAGGTAACAAACCGAAATATCACTTAGCTATGGCGACAGTGCAGAAATTGTTTTTAAATAAACTTTAAAAGAACGGGTAGTTTTTATTCGTAAAATTTCGTTACTTTTAAGTACTGCATCATGCTGTCAGCGCTATTTTAATAACAATGCCGACAGAAACGAGTAACAACACTTTGTCCAACATTGCTGAGACAATAATGTAAGTGTTAGCATGTGGCTTGGCCTGTTGGACCTCGCTCGTTTAAATGGTAGTTTCTCGCTGGTGTCGTCGGACATTGTATTACAGAATGGCACCGTCGCTAGTCTACTAGTATTTTACAAAGTGCAGTATCACTAAAGTATTACATTGCTTTAAAAGATTAAGAACGACAGGAGCCACAAGAAACTTGCGTCATCATATATGGAGAAAACTTAAAACATAAACATTCATTCATAGTTTACAACAAAAGTAGAAGAAAGTAGCTGATCTAGCAATATTGACGCCTCGAACGTCAGTTTTCATCCTGTAGCTCTGACTGTTCATAATGCCCAAGTAGTTGTGTGATGGTAGACTGCAAAATTATCTCTGAGCCGAGTTTCGAAGGATCAGAATAATGATAGAATACTGGCTACCTATTTCTTTCGTTTATTACTGTAAATGATAGGTATTAAAAATTTAAAATCGATTATTTCTAAAAGCGCTTATTTTGAGCGGTTTTAGCACAGGTTGAACTGGCGTTAAAGAAATCGATATAACAGAAAACCGGTTGTTTCAGCGATAACCGTCCTGCCTGTGGTCAGAGAGTCTCGATGAAGGTGGGCGCAGATGTACGCAGCACTCGCGTCGCTGTGTGGGCGGCCGAGAGTGGCCTAGCTACGCCGGCGCGTGCGCCTATTAATTAAATCACAGCGCCGAATTTGTTTCCTCGTCAGTTCTTAATGCGGAGAAAAAAAGAGCTGAGGGAGTGAGTTGTCGGCCTCTTTTCCTCTTAGGTTTTTATTCGTCTTCTGCTGAGGAACCAAGTGACATTAATTAACAAGATTTTTACAGACACGCTGTTTTCTCTACTGTCAACATTTCTCTCACAAAAATTAATTTCGTACACGACCTCTGACACACCTTAACCATCCTCCATCATGTAGAGCTTTTACGCTACCTCGCAGTTCATTCGTGAATTTTTTTCGCGTCTTCGACCCAAATTACTAAATGACTAACCAGATTCGTATCTCACTATCCCAGTTCCAAGTTGTGGCTATCTAATGGCTTCCAGTCACAAAAATTTGATTTTCAACATTTAGTATACTCATTGACCGAATTTAAAAATTTTAAATACTGTCATAATCTACTTATTAATCTTATGTTAAAGGTTTACCACAATAAGAAATTTATTACGGTTTGGAACAGTGTATAAGAGAAAAAAAACTGGCTGAGCGGGCGCTGACATTCGTAGACGTACTACGGAGTTCTCCCGCCAGACGCGTTTAGTAGAGATGTTCACGAAACAACTGAACAGATGGCGCCAGAGCGTAGCTCAACGTCTGAGCCTAGTGCTCTGTTTCTCGGACTGTGTTCCACTTGCGAATTCGCTATTTTAAAAGAACAAAGATTGTACGCGAAATTTTGTTTCCTGCCTCAAAAGTCGGCAACGGAGATTCACAGATTCTTCAAAAGACTTTCCAGATGGTTGCTACGAGTCACACACAAGCTCTCGACTTGTCTGGGCGCTTCCAGCGTCTAAGATGAGTGTTGAAGACTAACCTCGTTCTGGACGCCGTGCAACATCGCGAAGGAAGGAAATCAGTGAAAAACTTCACCAAAAACTCAACGAAGGTCGTCGCTTCACGACAGACCAATAACTTTCAACATAGACAGGCTGTCCTATTAAGTGCCTTTCCATGTCACCCCTATTTCGTTTTGTTTGACACGCACTTAAACTATTGTCCCCCTCTCGCACACTCCCCACCAACCCCCCCCCCCCCCCCCCCCACTCGCTGCTACAGGTACACTTGCAGGTCTGGGTTATGGAATAGGCTAACCCTCTCCGTCTTATCAATTTGATTCACTACTTAATTAAATTGACCAATCAGTTAACAACCTCTCTGGTGGGAAAGTGCCACGCCCCCTTGGTGGGAAGTTCAAATACCATCAGGACAATGCAACCTCTACTAACCTAACAAAATGGTGGGAAAAAAGGTCACCTGCACTAACCTAAGTCATGCAACCGCCACCTCTTCCTGGGAATTGGTGGGAAAAAAGCTCAGTTGATTGTAGTGTGTGGAATATTGTTTAAACAATTTAGACATTGTGTGGAATATTGTTTATTTAATCAATTTAGGGGAATCATGGCATTGTATGGAATATATGGAAATTGGTGGAGAGGAAGGATCTCGTAACAGGATATTCAAGGGTATATTGTTAATTTATAAAAAAAATCAGTTGGTGGGGGGATTTTTCTTGCTCATCATTCTCTGCTATCCTGAAACATGTAGGTCTTGTAAGAAGTAATTACATGTAGCAAACATGATGCATGACATAATGTTCTGGACTGTACTCTGGGTGTCTTAACCTAATGTCTGGGCCTTCGTTGGCACTTAACCTAAGTGGTATTCCATGTCACCCCCATATCCTTTAAATATTCTACCGCCATGAATACCAAATTAAGTAATTAGTTATGTCCTCCCACCATTTTCTGGTATAATTTTCGAATTTCACATGCTTTTGAACGCCATTCTTAGTGCATTCTTCTTTGGCGCACACATCCTTCACTTTTGTGCTGTGTTTTCCATAAAAATTAAGCAAATTGACCTAGTGTTCTAAAATTAACCTGCTGTTCTGCTACATGTCACCGACTCACGCACTCTCTCCCATTAACTACTGTACCGCTAACACCACATTGATATAAGAAATTTATGCAAATTAATTAAATCGGTATCCTTCAAATGTATGGGGTATTTTTTCTTAATTCACAGCATTCTATTGGTCAGTGAATTTGGTGGAATATAGCTTAAACAAAAGATTGCTAGTAAAAAACACATTCCACCACTCAATGTCAGACTCTGCCACCACCCCTGCCTCAATTGCCTCTGCCACCACGAGCCACCGCTGGACGTAAGCCAGTGTGAGCCATCGCTTTCACACTGCTGCAGGTGAAAGTTGGGTCTGTTTTCGTGTATGCAGCTAGAAATCTTCGAGTGTTATACTGATGTCACAGAACTCCAAGGCGCGTTCACACTGGTCCCATACACGATGACACATAGCTGTGGTATGGACCAGCACCGAGAGAGATGTTCTAAGGCTTCCCAGAATAGCACAGGGTGCATTGTAGAGATGGGGGATCCGCTCCTGAACTGATTCATAGAGTTGAATCTTTCAAAGGAGTGAACAATCAGTGATTCAGAAAAAAAGAACGGTAGCTCCAAACGTTTCCCACAGCAGAGAGAGAGAGAGAGAGAGAGAGAGAGAGAGAGAGAGAGAGAGCATATCAGCGGGGCCTCTGCTGGTCAGAGCACACTATACGCCACACAACACAACCAGAGCCGGCCTCTGCCCTGATTCTACCTTCGCTGCCTGCAGTGTGCAGTGCCCCACTGGATTTTATGTTTCACATATGCCCTGCCGTCTCTGTGCTTCCTCTGCCGCGTGCAGTGTCTGGCACAGCTTAACTTAGCATCGCACTCCGTCGGCTATCATTTCAGTCGCACGTCCTGACCTCTGGGCAGTTGATGCGAGCAACAGGACAGAGAGCCTCCTAGCGAAGAACATAAGAACTACTTTCAACAACCTGCACGCAAGAGAACGGACGATTTGTCTCGGAGCGGGTGACTGGTGGCCGTTCACCGCTCCCCCCACCCTCGAAACTCGCCCGCTCGACGCTCATCCCACCGTCGTCGACTCTAGCCAGAGCGTCGAGTAAAGCAACTCAGGTGTCACTCTGGTCTCTGTGGTCTTAGCTCACGCAGTAATACAGCGTGGGGCTCGACCTGAATGACTCAGCGCCTCTGCATCAGAGTTCGTCTCTACTGGATATTGTTCTTCGTAGTAATACCGCTATGTATATTACATTATTATGTTATGAATACATCATTTGTTTTTATTTTATTTTTATTTGTTTAAACTGATCAGATTCGGTTCCTGACGACTCCTCGTATTACAGGATTTTTATTATGGACACTCGAATTTATGCTATAATAATAAGCGAATCGATAAATGTGTCGCAAAATGTGATACACCAATATTTTCCTTGTTTTATTCTGCATAACGCTATATGCAGCACTTTCGTCTTACAGTCAAATTTATATTTTTTTTTCTTTTTCTGGTACGGATTTTGCGATTTTAGGCGTCTTCGGAAGGAAACGTTCACTTTAAAAATATATGGCTTGCAATGTAGTTGTACGAGGTTAATGAAATTTTTTAAATTATAGCCAGATATATTGTTAATGTAAATATCAAGTTACAACATTTTCCAATCACCCAAAAACCACGATAATGCAAAATAAATCAATAATCAAAAACTTTGTCACATCATGGAAATTTCAATAAACGATACAAAATTCTTACTCATGATCTGTGTTACTTCAAAATAGGATCAAATAAGATCAAAATACAGGTATAGTACTGGAATAAACCAAGTTTAAAGGGCAATGTGGCTTCCATTTATTTCCTATTGTGAATGAGTGGTGAGTCATGAAAAAGAGCGAGTTCATTTCAGGGAGTGAACAGTTCTGATCCGATCTCTGAAAAGAACAGTTTTGCCCATCTCTAGTGCATTGTTCCTCGCGCAATATGAGAGATGCGTCTCACCATGCCTAACTGCCAAGTGTGACTGACACAACGCCGAAAAGTGTTCGCGGATAGCTACAAACCCTCGCAAGCGCATCCAACAAGGTTCTCAATCTTATACTGATGTCACACGACTATGTAAAAAATAAGAGCCAAGTCGACCTCGCTTAAATTGTATAGTGTCCCAGAAATAGTTAACGCCCGCTTTCTTGATGTCTCAACTTGCATGCATGGAAATTCTTGCCCTAACAGAATCTGTTTACGAAAATAGCGTGGAATAACGCCGAATGCAGTCTTCCTCGCAGACCTAACGTGGTACCCAGTCCATCACATGTTACCCTTGCTGCTTTCAACACACACACACACACACACACACACACACACAAACATTCTGTCCACTATGTAGGGGCTCCTATATCCGAGCACAAAATATGTGAATGAACTGAGCATTATGATTGGCTCTTATGGAATTTGGAATTTACCCATCGACTTACTGACGCCGCCAGTATCGAGCGCTGTCCGCCTTTTTTCCTTCTACAGACAAGACTTTCAGTAGTTATTTTACACAGATCGCTATATTGAACTGGCAATTAAATCTTACCAACTACCATACATATAGTATTATACAGAAAGAGTCCTACTCAATTACACTGCTCATCCACCAAGGACAGGAGCTTGAGTATTAGAACGTGAAACCAACCTCCAACCCATCAATATATCGCAGCGTACCCTACATAACGTCAAATACAGAAATACTCCAACTCAATTACACTGCTCTCCCACCGAGGACAGGAGCTCGAATATTAGTGCGCGAAACTGATCTCCAGCCAAGCAATATACCACAGCTTACCATGTCGATGTAGTAAACATACACTCCTGGAAATGGAAAAAAGAACACATTGACACCGGTGTGTCAGACCCACCATACTTGCTACGGACACTGCGAGAGGGCTGTACAAGCAATGATCACACGCACGGCACAGCGGACACACCAGGAACCGCGGTGTTGGCCGTCGAATGGCGCTAGCTGCGCAGCATTTGTGCACCGCCGCCCTCAGTGTCAGCCAGTTTGCCGTGGCATACGGAGCTCCATCGCAGTCTTTAACACTGGTAGCATGCCGCGACAGCGTGGACGTGAACCGTATGTGCAGTTGACGGACTTTGAGCGAGGGCGTATAGTGGGCATGCGGGAGGCCGGGTGGACGTACCGCCGAATTGCTCAACACGTGGGGCGTGAGGTCTCCACAGTACATCGATGTTGTCGCCAGTGGTCGGCGGAAGGTGCACGTGCCCGTCGACCTGGGACCGGACCGCAGCGACGCACGGATGCACGCCAAGACCGTAGGATCCTACGCAGTGCCGTAGGGGACCGCACCGCCACTTCCCAGCAAATTAGGGACACTGTTGCTCCTGGGGTATCGGCGAGGACCATTCGCAACCGTCTCCATGAAGCTGGGCTACGGTCCCGCACACCCTTAGGCCGTCTTCCGCTCACGCCCCAACATCGTGCAGCCCGCCTCCAGTGGTGTCGCGACAGGCGTGAATGGAGGGACGAATGGAGACGTGTCGTCTTCAGCGATGAGAGTCGCTTCTGCCTTGGTGCCAATGATGGTCGTATGCGTGTTTGGCGCCGTGCAGGTGAGCGCCACAATCAGGACTGCATACGACCGAGGCACACATAGCCAACACCTGGCATCATGGTGTGGGGAGCGATCTCCTACACTGGCCGTACACCTCTGGTCATCGTCGAGGGGACACTGAATAGTGCACGGAACATCCAAACCGTCATCGAACCCATCGTTCTACCATTCCTAGACCGGCAAGGGAACTTGCTGTTCCAACAGGACAATGCACGTCCTTATGTATCCCGTGCCAACCAACGTGCTCTAGAAGGTGTAAGTCAACTACCTTGGCCAGCAAGATCTCCGGATCTGTCCCCCATTGAGCATGTTTGGGACTGGATGAAGCGTCGTCTCACGCGGTCTGCACGTCCAGCACGAACGCTGGTCCAACTGAGGCGCCAGGTGGAAATGGCATGGCAATCCGTTCCACAGGACTACATCCAGCATCTCTACGATCGTTTCCATGGGAGAATAGCAGCCTGCATTGCTGCGAAAGGTGGATATACACTGTACTAGTGCCGACATTGTACATGCTCTGTTGCCTGTGTATATGTGCCTGTGGTTCTGTCAGTGTGATCATGTGATGTATCTGACCCCAGGAATGTGTCAATAAAGTTTCCCCTTCCTGGGACAATGAATTCACTGTGTTCTTATTTCAGTTTCCAGGAGTGTATAATTCATATCGTGCAAGAAACAAAATCATCACTTTTACATCATTCACACATATACTGTGAAGATGGACGGTACCGTATATACTCACAGCACCAGATATTCTCCCATAGCTGATGATCAGAAGTCATCCAGCCCCAACACGCAGTCAGAGCACCCTTAGAGCACCAAAGTCGTTCTCAGAACTGTTCTGCAAATTCGGGATCGTTTCCCCTCGACACAAACACGTTAATGTTTCTGCTCTGAACCTGCTTCTTTTGCTTGCTCGCTTTTCTACACACATCTACAGACTTGGGAATTACAAGAACATAAGTATTTTCGCATTGTTTGCCATACTATTATACCATTTTCGTGGTAGTTGTCGATATCAAGCACTAGGCAGCATCCTACCGATGGCTCACACAAAATGATTCTGTAGATAGAGACTGGGAATTATTTTCTATACAAACCTGAAACTTTAGCTAGGTAGAGCGTGCTCTAGACCACCGAGTAACTTGAAACAAACGGACGAAAAATGATATTTCCACCCACAAATAACGATCTCGGCGATGTAACAGATTCGAAATCATCCCTATAATTTAAAAGATATTTCTCATGCGCAAAAGTGTCTTCCACATGCTAGTTGCACACCCCACAATCGATCTTCTCTCAACTAAACAAAGGCACAAAATGTGCAGACACAGGCAACCGAACAATTTATATGGGAGAGAATAACAGTCTAGTGCAAACACACCTCCGTACCCAATCTTCTCAAATTTCAGTTTGATCACGAAAGCCGTCTAACACATACCAAGTATTAGTTCGCTATTCAGTTGTCTAGAGGATGGCAAAGTTAACTCAGATACGTTCCTACATTCTAACAGACCTCTGCATTCGGACGGCTGCTGCCGTCAACGAGGAACATAAATCACCACCACACAGGTCACCAGTGCTGCAGGCCGAGCATGCACAGGTCGAATCAATCATCCTAAGAAATCGGTCACATACATATTTTATTTATTTATTTATTTATGCATTTATTTTACCTGGCAAGATTAGGGCCTTCAGGCCCTGTCTTACACCTAACCAGGCATACTCAGATTGAACGAGTTACAGTTTCTACATAACATTAAGGACATATAGCCTATTATGCAGTATTGATGTTAAAGAAAAAATAGATATTATAACAGTAGTACAATGATAACTACAACAATAAAAAATAATTATAACAATCAATAATAATAATAATAATAATAATAATAATAATAATAATGATGACTATGTATATGAAAGTAAACATACTTTTCTTTTCTGAATGTCAGTCCCATTGTTAGTTGGGAATTTTCTCGTTATGTTCTTGCAGCTTGTGAGTTATTCTCATCGAGCAGAGACATAAGACGATAGAATGGGGTGAAAGAGATATATAAGAGGTAGATAGGTTAGAGGAAGTGAAATAGAACGGTAAAATTCGAAGCTATGATGGAGAGGAGAAAGAAAGAGATGGGAGGGGCACAACAATGGTGGCTATACCGTCCCTAATATGTAAGTTTTGAGTTCCCCCTTGAATTTTGATTAGTTCTGGATAAGACGCAGATCACAGGGGAGCGCATTCCATAGTCGTATGGCTGAGATGGAGAATGACACGGAGAAAGATTTTGTGTTATGTAAAGGTACAGCCAAGATGATAGACGTATCCGATGTGGTGTTACGATTGTGGATTGATGATAGGTGTTTAATGTGAGAAGATAAGTATTGGGGGCACCAGTGGCTAAGAAATCGATGAAGTAAGCACATCGTGTGGAGATCGCGTGCCGTATGTGGGCGTATCCAACCTAGCTGGGAGTATGAAGGACTGATATGATCATACAACCGAATATTGCACACGTATCTAACGCAAGCATTCATCACTAGCTCGAGGCATCTAGAATTTTCACTATCTGTGCCGTGTTGAACTACATCGCAGTAGTAAAATTAGGCAAGACTAGTGTTTGGACTAATTTTTGTTTAACATGGGTTAGAAATATTTTTCTAAATTTTTGAATTGCATGTAGGGAGGAGAGCGATTTCCGGCAAGCTGTGACTGTTTGTTCTTCCCAGTTTAGGTGTTCATCCAAGATTATTCCAAGGTCTTTTACTGTTTTTTGGTATGGTAGTTGGGTACCATTGAGGAGTATTTTAGGGACCGTTTCGCGAAAGTACCGGCTGATTAACTTTGGATGAGATATAAGTATGACCTGGGATTTCTTGGGGTTTAGTTTCAGACCTAGGTTCTGTGCCCATCGAGAAACAGAGCAAAGATCTGCGTTCATACTCGCTACTGCGCCAGCAATGTTTTTGGGGCTTGCACTTATGTACAGTTGGATGTCTTCGGCATAAAGATGGTAGTTACAGGAGTGAATCACTGAAGAAATATCATTAATGTACAGTGAGAAGAGTAGTGGACCAAGGACAGAGCCTTGGGGAACTCCAGAGCGCACGCTTTTCCATGATGACTTTTCCGTCCCACAAACGACTTGTTGACTTCTGTTTTTGAGGTAGCTGTCGAACCAGTGTATTGTGCTGTTTGAGAAATTCAGCTGTTTCATTTTAATTAGTAATATATCGAAGTCAACTGTGTCAAAAGCCTTGCTAAAGTCAAGCAGTGTTAGGATAGTAGCTTCACGTCTGTCCATAGCATGTTTAATGTCATCAGTTACTTTGATTAATGAGGTTGCTGTACTATGGTGCTTTCGAAAGCCTGACTGATATTCGTCATGGATGTTATGAGTTTTGAGGTAATCCGTCAGTTGTTCATGGACGATGTACTCTAGGGCTTTAGAAATTGCAGGTAGTATGCTGATCGGCCTGTAGTCACCTGGCGACTTAGGGTTGTCAGTCTTGGGTATAGGCTTAATTAAACTTTGCTTCCACTCAGTAGGATATGTACTACTGACAAGAGACAGGTTGAAGATGTCTGTGATAACTGGAATAATAGTGTCTACGACGTTCTTAATCATGCCAATGCGCACTCCATCATTTCCTACTGCCTCGGAAGAGATTCTCATAATTGCCTTGTGTACTGTGCCGGTAGTGACATGTTTTAGGAAAAACTTGTTTCTCGAGAGATTGATATCTTGGGGCTGGTAATTTGTCGCTGCGTGGCAGTTTGCAGCTGTTGAGAAGAAATCGTTTAATTCTTCTGCAGACGCTTGATAAACAGCGTCAGATCTTCGCTTCCCTATACCGAAACTGCGCAGTTTTTTCCACAGTGCAGCAGGTTTTGATATGCCGCATACGACAGAGCGGGCATGTCTGATTTTGGCATTCCTCACACTTTGCTTGATTCTGTTTCGGAGTTTCCTATAAGCTTCGTACGCCTCGGGAGTTAGGTTACGCTTGAAGGCCCTATCTGCAGCATCACGTTCATTCATTAACTGGCGTAATGCAGTGGTGAGCCACGGAGCAGGGGCTCTCTTTACCTTAACAGTGCGTTGAGGAGCATGTTTATCATACAGTTCAATAATTTTGCGACATAATTGCCGAATTTTTTCGTCTAAAGTCGGTTCATTGCTTATATCATGCCAATGGATGCCTGAGCAATCCTTTTGAAGAGCGTCATGGTTAACATTTTTTAAGTTTATGTAGGTTACCAGGTGAGATTTTTCTTTGGTAGTATGCATTGAGTAATTTAAGAATATCACGTCATGAGCTGAGAGTCCCGGAGCGGATGTCTGATTGGCGCGGATTATTTTATCTGGTCGCTTTGTTGCTATTATATCTATGATTGTGTGGCTGTGTGGCGTGTGATGAGTTGGGTCCAGCGGTGTTAAACTCATACACTCCTGGAAATTGAAATAAGAACACCGTGAATTCATTGTCCCAGGAAGGGGAAACTTTATTGACACATTCCTGGGGTCAGATACATCACATGATCACACTGACAGAACCACAGGCACATAGACACAGGCAAACAGAGCATGCACATTGTCGGCACTAGTACAGTGTATATCCACCTTTCGCAGCAATGCAGGCTGCTATTCTCCCATGGAGACGATCGTAGAGATGCTGGATGTAGTCCTGTGGAACGGATTGCCATGCCATTTCCACCTGGCGCCTCAGTTGGACCAGCGTTCGTGCTGGACGTGCAGACCGCGTGAGACGACGCTTCATCCAGTCCCAAACATGCTCAATGGGGGACAGATCCGGAGATCTTGCTGGCCAGGGTAGTTGACTTACACCTTCTAGAGCACGTTGGTTGGCACGGGATACATGCGGACGTGCATTGTCCTGTTGGAACAGCAAGTTCCCTTGCCGGTCTAGGAATGGTAGAACGATGGGTTCGATGACGGTTTGGATGTACCGTGCACTATTCAATGTCCCCTCGACGATGACCAGAGGTGTACGGCCAGTGTAGGAGATCGCTCCCCACACCATGATGCCGGGTGTTGCCCCTGTGTGCCTCGGTCGTATGCAGTCCTGATTGTGGCGCTCACCTGCACGGCGCCAAACACGCATACGACCATCATTGGCACCAAGGCAGAAGCGACTCTCATCGCTGAAGACGACACGTCTCCATTCGTCCCTCCATTCACGCCTGTCGCGACACCACTGGAGGCGGGCTGCACGATGTTGGGGCGTGAGCGGAAGACGGCCTAACGGTGTGCGGGACCGTAGCCCAGCTTCATGGAGACGGTTGCGAATGGTCCTCGCCGATACCCCAGGAGCAACAGTGTCCCTAATTTGCTGGGAAGTGGCGGTGCGGTCCCCTACGGCACTGCGTAGGATCCTACGGTCTTGGCGTGCATCCGTGCGTCGCTGCGGTCCGGTCCCAGGTCGACGGGCACGTGCACCTTCCGCCGACCACTGGCGACAACATCGATGTACTGTGGAGACCTCACGCCCCACGTGTTGAGCAATTCGGCGGTACGTCCACCCGGCCTCCCGCATGCCCACTATACGCCCTCGCGCAAAGTCCGTCAACTGCACATACGGTTCACGTCCACGCTGTCGCGGTATGCTACCAGTGTTAAAGACTGCGATGGAGCTCCGTATGCCACGGCAAACTGGCTGACACTGAGGGCGGCGGTGCACAAATGCTGCGCAGCTAGTGCCATTCGACGGCCAACACCGCGGTTCCTGGTGTGTCCGCTGTGCCGTGCGTGTGATCATTGCTTGTACAGCCCTCTCGCAGTGTCCGTAGCAAGTATGGTGGGTCTGACACACCGGTGTCAATGTGTTCTTTTTTCTATTTCCAGGAGTGTATCATTGGAGTGGAACAGTCGCCTTAGTTTTTCGGCAGAGGGAGATTTTAACTGTAATTCGATGTTTGTGTCGCCCATAATGATTATGTGTTCATACTGTGTCACGAGTGTCCATTGTGGTCTCAATTGAACGGCATTCGACAATGAATGTAGTATCGGAAATACACCCTGCTCTGAAAATGGAAATATCAGTACCATTCTTATGACTTGACATACTCTTCCATATGCTATCACAGTACTCCACGTCAAATCCATACCTTCCTTATGAATAGACATAGTTGTCTCCTTTGCATATGTTGGAACACCAACACACACTTTATAAGCCTGATGCTCAAGGCGAACCTATCACACCCCCCACACCCCCTACTATGAAGTATATTACTTTGTCAATAACTGATCGCTGGTGATACGAAGTAATCTCTTTCTGTTAACGGGCAACGTGAATCATTCTCACCACAGGCCATGCATATACAGAATCATTCTAGAAAACGAGTCACAGATATGTTTTATTAATAGACTCACACTTAAATCAGTCTCAGTTGAATGGTATTTGACAATGAGCGAAGTATCGGAAATACACCCTGATGAAGGCTGTGGCTCTGGGAATATCTGTACCTTACTTACCACTGTACATAGTCCTTTCCTTTACACATGTTGGAACACAAACACATACCTTAAAGCCTGATTCTCAAATGCGAACATATAACACCCTCCGCCCCCATTACTACTAAGTATAATACTTGACCAATAAATGATTCTACATGATGAAAATGAATACTAACCAAAAATCAATGATGGGTGGGCATGTCTGTCAGGTTTTTCTTGTGGGTCTTCCAAAGAGAGATGAAATCGGCCAAATGTTAAGAAAAAAGGTAGCAACAACTAGTGTATGTTACTGTCACAAGCGGTCGTGGTTCTACAGGTGCACACAATTACCCATGTTGAACGCTATACCCACTTTATAAATCAAGGTCTGACATAACACTATCCAATAGAAATGATTTCTAGGATTTGGGAACATGTCATTCAATTCAAGCACATACCTGTGTTGGATCCTATTGACAATTTCTTTAATGATTACAACCACTACTCAATCATATTTCTTGCACACCCATATCTCGAAACGAAGCACCTTTCCTGACCCTAGCTGCTTCAGTAAAATTCCAATGTGGTTTTAGTCACCCCCGTATATCTTGGAACTGATCCCATTTCTACAGCTTTCTGCATCTGATCATACCTATTTAAGTCGCAACGGAGCAGAACTCAGAGAAAGACACATCCACCACCTTCTGCAACCCGTGTAGAAACAGAACGACCTTAGTTAGTGCAACAGGACTCTGTTTTAACCATTCGGCGGAAATGCGCGCAGTGTGGTACGTATCCTAATTAGATACAGATACTATTATCCGAAGCATATGGACGTTCATTCAGATCAATCACCTCGTTACGAACTATAAGAGGTCCACTAACTTGGATTTTGTAGCTATGCATGCACACTTCGCGGCGTTGTGTCAGTTACGCTGGGCCGTTAGGCAAGTTTAGACACATCTCTCATGTTGTGCTACGAACAATGCACCCTGTGCTATTCTGGGGAGCATTGGAACATCTCTCTCAATGCTGGACCATACCACAGCTATGTGTCATTGCGCATGTGACCAGCATGAATGCGCCTTTGAGTTCTCTCTCAAACCCTTGTAGTTTCCTTATGTTTTAACTGTCTTTTATTTAAAGTCATCCACCATGTTTTACGTGTAGCTATAGTAACAAAATGATTTACACCGTGCAATGTCTAGTTTTCTGCGAGAGGACGTGGATCAGAGCATCTTAATGTCAGTTTAGGACCTGACACAGACCTCGAAGTCATGGCAGTAAAAGAAAATGTGTACAAAGCGTATTAGGAAACAATGTTTCAAACAATGTCACAAGATCACACGGAGCGTCTCTTGCGACTCAGAGTATAGTCTGAAGGATACGGTCATGATTCTACAGTACAGAAGATGAAACCTTAAACTGCCCTCAGCAATGGATCAAAAGCTGTATGTTTAATAGGATCATCGCACATTGGCAGCAGCAGCAGTTTGACAGGTAATTTCGATGACGGACGTTGTGTCTCATTGGGAATGCTATTCTGGGGAGCGCCACACAACTCTCTCTGTGTCAGATCCACATCGATTGCAATGACGCCTAGGTGAATTCTACCTTGGATGAAGTTATTGGAGCTTATATAGTTCGTAATTTTACTCTGTTGGATTGTACAGAATAGTGATGATAGCATGTTTGACTGATAGACGTGAATGGACGCAGATCTGCTTCAGACTGTAGTATCTGTATCTACTTTGTGGACCTACCACATTGCACGCATTTCCGCTGGATGGTCAAAACGCGGTCCTGTTGCACTAACTCAGATCATTCTGTTTTTACATGGGTTGCAGAAGGTGGTGGATATTGTTTTCTCCGACTTCTACTCAATTCCAACTTAAATTGGACTGATCACATATGAAAACTGTAGAAATGGGAGCAGTTGTAAGATGCATATGGACTGACTAAACCTAGGTTGGAATCTTACTGCAGCAGACAGGTTCGAGAAAGGTGGCTCATTTCGACATATGGGAGTGCCAGAAAGTTGATTGATAGTGGTCGTAATCATTAAAGGAATCGTCAATAGGATCCAACGCTTGAGTGGTAAGATCAGATTCCAAATCATAGACATCATTTCTGCCGGATAGCATAACACTAGAGATCAGAAAAGCTAGTGTGCGTTTTCTTTCGACCTCAATCAGCACACCATCTACTGCTGTTTGTGATCCTTCTCAATCAACTATCACCTGTAGCTCAGTGGATATATCACTGAACGTGTGACATGGATTTGAGACAGAATGCACTACAAATACTGTAGAAATACGTAGCTGAGTGGGATTCGCAGATACCAGTTTTATATCACGTTCGTTAGCAGAATTCCTTTCTAAATTGGGTAATTTATTACGAGGTTTCACCATCGGCGATGCATAAGCGCACTGATGGTCTGATACTATATACTCCTGCGATCGCCATCACGGTATTTGTCTGGACAAAAGACCACCTCATTCAGAGGTAATGTCGTTCTGTACCTCGATTTGTACAGTATGTGTAGCTTTTAACTTTGATAATTGTATGCAGCTGTAGGACCAAGAATGCTTGTGGCACTAACATACAGTAGTCGTTGGGGACGGTTTTTCTTAATATCTGATGGTTAAACCCCTCTTTCTAGGACAAAGTGGCAGCACTCGCAAGAAAAATGTATGAGACATATCCACCTGTGGTTGATTTTCTCTCAGTATTATTTCGTATACCCAGCGATCAGTTATTGACAAAGTATTATCCTTAGTAGGAGGGGGTGCAAGATATGTTCAAATTTGAGTATCAAGCTTATAAAGTATGTGTTTGTGTTCCAACATGTGCAAAGGAAATGACTACGTCCGGTCATAAGGAAGGTATGGATCTGATGTGGAGTACTGTGATAGCAAGGCAAGAGTATGTCAAGTCCTAAGAATGGGTACCGATATTTCTATTTCCAGAGCCACAGCCATCAGCAGGGTGTATTTCTGATACTTTTCTCACTGACGAGTGTCAATCAACTGAGACCACAATGGCAACACTTACTTGTAAGTATAGGTGTAGTGTACCCGTGGTCTCGGGGTAGCGTCCTTGATTCATAATCAAAACGTCTTCGGTCCAGGGTTCGATCCCCGCCACTGCCTAAATTTTGACAAATAATCAGCGGCCGAAGACTTCCGGCATAAGCAGTCAGCCTCCTTCTGCCAACGGCCTTGTCAGAGAGGGCGGAGGAGCGGATAGAGGTTCAGGGCACTCTCTTGTCCTAGGGGTGGGAAATTTGCCCCTAAAGGCGGAAGAATCAGCAATGATCAACGACATGAGAATGCAGAAGGCAATGGAAACCACTGCATTAAAGATACGTAACGTGTATCCATAAGACATGTGGCCTGTAGTTGAAGAAGTGTCATGATGATCTCTCCATTGGTAAAAGATTCCGGAATAGTCCCCCATTCGGATCTCCGGGAGGGGACTGCCAAGGGGGAGGTTACCATGAGAAAAGGATTGAATAATCAACGAAAGAATAACGTTCTACGAGTCGGGGCGTGGAATGTCAGAAGCTTGAACGTGGTAGGGAAACTAGAAAATCTGAAAAAGGAAATGCAAAGGCTCAATCTAGATATAGTAGGGGTCAGTGAAATGAAGTGGAAGGAAGACAATGATTTGAGTATCGGGTAATATCAACAGCAGCAGAAAATGGTATAACAGGTGTAGGATTCGTTATGAATAGGAAGCTAGGGCAGAAGGTGCGTTACTGTGAACAGTTCAGTGACCGGGTTGTTCTAATCAGAATCGACAGCAGACCAACACCGACAACGATAGTTCAGGTATACATGCCGACGTCGCAAGCTGAAGATGAACAGATAAAAGGAGTAGAAGAAAAGGTTACAGGAGAATATGGGCTTGGGACAAGGAATGAAAGAGGAGAAAGACTAATTGAGTTCTGTAACAAGTTTCAGCTAGTAATAGCGAATACCCTGTTCAAGAATCACAAGAGGGGGAGGTATACTTGGAAAAGGCCGGGAGATACGGGAAGATTTCAATTAGATTACATCATGGTCAGACAGAGATTCCGAAATCAGATACTGGATTGTAAGGCGTACCCAGGAGCAGATATAGACTCAGATCACAATATAGTAGTGATGAAGAGTAGGCTGAAGTTCAAGACATTAGTCAGGAAGAATCAATACGCTAAGAAGTGGGATACGGAAGTTCTAAGGAATGACGAGATACGTTTCAAGTTCTCTAACGCTATAGATACAGCAATAAGGAATAGTGCAGTAGGCAACACAGTTGAAGAGGAATGGACGTCTCTAAAAAGGGCCATCACAGAAGTTGGGAAGGAAAACATAGGTACAAAGAAGGTAGCTGCGAAGAAACCAGGGATAACAGAGGAAATACTTCAGTTGATTGATGAAAGGAGGAAGTACAAACATGTTCCGGGAAAATCAGGAATACAGAAATACAAGTCGATGAGGAATGAAATAAATAGGAAGTGCAGGAAAACTAAGACGAAATGGCTGCAGGGAAAATGTGAAGACATCGAAAAAGATATGACTGTCGGAAGGACAGACTCAGCATACAGGAAAGTCAAAACAACCTTTGTGACATTAAAAGCAACGGTGGTAACATTAAGAGTGCAACGGGAATGAATTCCACTGTTAAATGCAGAGGAGAGAGCAGATAGGTGGAAAGAATACATTGAAAGCCTCTACTAGGGTGAAGATTTGTCTGATGTGATAGAAGAAGAAAGAGGAGTCGATTTAGAAGAGATAGGGGATCCAGTATTAGAATCAGAATTTAAAATAGCTTTGGAGGACTTACGGTCAAATAAGGCAGAAGGGATAGATAACATTCCATAAGAATTTCTAAAATCATTAGGGGAAATGGCAACAAAATGACTAGACGACAAGAGCTGACAAGTGTGAGAATTATCGCACAATCAGCTTAACAGCTCATGCATCGAAGCTGCTTACAAGAATAATGTACAGAAGTATGGAAAAGAAAATTGAGAATACGCTAGGTGACGATCAGTTTGGCTTTAGGAAAAGTGAAGGGACGAGAGAGGCAATTCTGACGCTACGGCTAATAATGGAAGCAAGGCTAAAAAAAAAAAAAATCAAGACACGTTCATAGGGTTTGTCGACCTGGAAAAAGCGTTCGACAGAATAAATTGGTGCAAGCTGTTCGAGATTCTGAAAAAAGTAGGGGTAAGCTACAGGGAGAGACGGGTCATATACAATATGTACAACAACCAAGAGGGAATAATAAGAGTGGACGATCAAGAACGAAGTGCCCGTATTAAGAAGGGAGTAAGGCAAGGCTGTAGCCTTTCGCCCCTACTCTTCAATCTGTACATCGAGGAAGCAATTATGGAAATAAAAGAAAGGTTCAGGAGTGGAATTAAAATACAAGGTGAAAGGATATCAATGATATGATTCGCTGATGACATTGCTATCCTGAGTGAAAGTGAAAAAGAATTAAATTATCTGCTGAACGGAATGAACAGTCTGAGTACACAGTATGGTTTGAGAGTAAATCGGAGAAAGACGAAGGTTATGAGAAGTAGTAGAAATGAGAACAGCGAGAAACTTAACATCAGGATTGATGGTCACAAAGTCAATGAAGTTAAGGAATTCTGCTACCTAGGCAGTAAAATAACCAATGACGGACGGAGCAAGGAGAACATCAAAAGCAGACTCGCTATGGCAAAAAAGGCATTTCTGGCCAAGAGAACTCTACTAATATCAAATACCGGCCTTAATTTGAGGAAGAAATTTCTGAGGATGTACGTCTGGAGTACAGCATTGTATGGTAGTGAAACATGGACTGTGGGAAAACCGGAACAGAAGAGAATCGAAGCATTTGAGATGTGGTGCTATAAACGAATGTTGAAAATTAGGTGGACTGATAAGGTAAGGAATGAGGAGGTTCTACGCGGAATCGGAGAGGAGAAGAATATGTGGCAAACACTGATAAGGGGAAGGGACAGGATGATAGGACATCTGCTAAGACATGAGGGAATGACTTCCATGGTACCAGAGGGAGCTGTAGAGGGCAAAAACTGTGGAGGAAGACAGAGATTGGAATACGTCAAGCAAATAATTGAGGACGTAGGTTGCAAGTGCTACTCTGAGATGAAGAGGTTAGCACAGGAAAGAAATTCGTGGCGGGCCGCATCATACCAGTCAGTAGACTGATGACAAAAAAAATGATTTCATAGGATCATTCTGTCTATGCACGCTTGGCCTGAAGCGCCGGTGACCTGTGTGGGAATGATTCACATTTCACATTAATGGAAGCAGCCGTCCGAATGCAAAGGCCTGTTGGAATGCAGGAATGCATCTGAGTTAATTTTGCCGTCCTCTACAAGGCAGAATAGTGAACTAATACGTAGTATGTGTTGGGCAGCTTTATGATCGTGTGGAAACTTGAAAAGATTGTATATGGAGGAGTGATTGCACTGGACTGTTATTCCCTCCCATGTAAATTGTTCGGTTGGGTGCTTCTGCACATTTCGCGTCTTTATTTAGTTGAGGGAACATTGATTGTGGCGTATGCATCTAGCAGGTGAAAGAGACATTTGCTTGTTTTCTAGACTTGAGAAACATCTTAGTTGACTTTGGCCATTATATGGATGATTTGGAATCTGTGAAATAACCGACATTGGTATTCGCATGTGGAAATATCATTTTTCAGTATGTGTTTCGAGTTGTCACGTAAAGGCCTGTGCAGGTGGGATAAGCGCTAAAGTTTCGGGCTTGTAGAGAATTTATTTCCAGTCTATAACTTCGGAATTATGTTGCGTGGCCAATTGGTAGGCTATGTGCCTGATATCGGGAAGTACCGCGAAAATGGTATAATATTATGCCAAATCATGTGAAAATACTAGTGTTCTTGTAATCCCAGAGTCTGAAGATGGGTGTAGAAAAGCAAGCAATCAAACAGGCCTGGACCAGAAACAGTAAAACGTTTGTGCCTAGGGGAAGCGAACCCGAATTTGTATAACACTTCTGAGAGTGACTTCAGTCCACTGAGGGTGCTGTGGCCATCCATCGGGCGTGGATGGCCCAGTACCCTGAATATACACACTGTGCTGTCTGTCCTCGCAGTATAAGTGTGAATGATGTAAAAGGGGCGATTTTGTACGTTTACTACTTCTACATGGTATGTGGTGATATACTGCTAGGCTCGAGAACAGTTTCACGCTCTAATATTCAAGCTCCTGTCCTCACTTGTAGATCAGTGCAATTGAGTTGGAGTCTTTCCATATTTGACATGTAAGGGGCACTTTGCAGGGTTTAATTGCCGATGCTACATGCCTATCTGTGTAAAATGTGTTTTGTACCACTGAAAGTCTCGCCTGCAAAAAGACAGGAAAGCCTGATGGTGCTTCCACTCCAGTCGCATCAGTAATTCAGAGGGTAAATTCGATAAGAGCCGATCACAATTCTGGATTCATTCACAAGACATTCCTTTGTGCTGGGATACAGGAGTCTCTACACAGCATAGGGAACGTTTGTGTATGTTGAAAGCAGGAAGGGTAACATATAATTAACGGGGTATATCATTAAGCCTGCGGGGAAGACTGCATTCGATGTTATTCTGCTCTATTTTCGTAAATAGGTCCTGTTAGGGCACGAATCCCCCCATGAACCATGGACTTTGCCGCTGGTGGGGAGGCTTGCGTGCCTCAGAGATACAGATAGCCGTACCGTAGGTGCAACCGCAACGGAGGGGTATCTGTTGAGAGGCCAGACAAACGTGTGGTTCCTGAAGAGGGGCAGCAGCCTTTTCAGTAGTTGCAGGGGAAACAGTCTGGATGATTTACTGATCTGGCCTTGTAACAATAACCAAAGCAGCCTTGCTGTGCTGGTACTGCGAACGGCTGAAAGAAAGGGGAAACTACAGCCGTAATTTTTCCCGAGGGCATGCAGCTTTACTGTATGATTAAATGATAATGGCATCCTCTTGGGTAAAATAATCCGGAGGTAAAATAGTCCCCCATTCGGATCTCCGGGCGGGGACTACTCAAGAGGATGTCGTTATCAGGAGAAAGAAAACTGGCGTTCTACTGGTCGGAGCGTGGAATGTCAGATCCCTTAATCGGGCAGGTAGGTTAGAAAATTTTAAAAGGGTAATGGATAGGTAAAAGTTAGATATAGTGGGAGTTAGTGAAGTTCGGTGGCAAGAGGAACAAGACTTCTGGTCAGATGACTACAGGGTTATAAACACAAAATCAAATAGGGGTAATGCAGGAGTAGGTTTAATAATGAATAGGAAAATACGAATGCGGGTAAGCTACTACAAACAGAATAGTGAACGCATTATTGTGGCCAAGATAGATACGAAGCCCACACCTACTAGAGTAGTACAAGTTTATATGCCAACTAGCTCTGCAGATGACGAATAAATTGAAGAAATGTATGATCAAATAAAAGAAATTATTCAGATAGTGAAGGGTAACGAAAATTTAATAGTCATGGGTGACTGGAATTCGGTAGTAGGAAAAGGGAGAGAAGGAAACGTAGTAGGTGAATATGGACTGGGGCAAAGAAATGAAAGAGGATGCTGCCTGGTAGAATTTTGCACAGAGAACAACTTAATCATAGGGAACACTTGGTTCAAGAATCATAAAAGAAGGCTGTATACATGGAAGAAGCCTGGAGATACTGACAGGTTTCAGGTAGATTATATAATGGTACGACAGAGATATAGGAACCAGGTTTTAAATTGTAAGACATTTCCAGGGGCAGATGTGGACTCTGATCACAATCTGTTGGTTATGACCTGTAGATAAAAACTAAAGAAACTGCAAAGAGGTGGGAATTTAAGGAGATGGGATCTGGATAAACCAAAAGAACCAGAGGTTGTACGGAGTTTCAAGGAGAGCATAAGGGAACAATTGACAGGAATGGGGGAAAGAAATACAATAGAAGAAGAATGGGTAGCTTTGAGGGATGAAGTAGTGAAGGCAGCAGAGGATCAAGTAGGTAAAAAGACGAGGGCTAGTAGAAATCCTTGGGTAACAGAAGAAATATTGAATTTAATTGATGAAAGGAGAAAATATAAAAATGCAATAAATGAAGCAGGCAAAAAGGAATAGAAACGTCTCAAAAATGGCATCGACAGAAAGTGCAAAATGGCTAAGCAGGGATGGCTAGAGGACAAATGTAACGATGTAGAGGCTTATCTCACTAGGGGTAAGATAGATACTGCCTAGAGGAAAATTAGAGAGACCTTTGGAGAAAAGAGGACCACTTGTATGAATATTAAGAGCTCAGATGGAAACCCAGTTCTAACCAAAGAAGGGAAAGCAGAAAGGTGGAAGGAGTATATAGAGGGTCTATACAAAGGCGATGTACTTGAGGACAATATTATGGAAATGGAAGAGGATGTAGATGAAGATGAAATGGGAGATACGATACTGCGTGAAGAGTTTGACAGAGCACTGAAAGACCTGAGTCGAAACAAGGCCCCCGGAGTAGACAACATTCCATTAGAACTACTGACAGCCTTGGGAGAGCCAGTCATGACAAAACTCTACCATCTGGTGAGCAAGATGTATGAGACAGGCGAAATACCCTCAGACTTCAAGAAGAATATAATAATTCCAATCCCAAAGTAAGCAGGTGTTGACAGATGTGAAAATTACCGAACTATCAGTATAATAAGTCACAGCTGCAAAATACTAACGCGAATTCTTTACAGACGAATGGAAAAACTAGTAGAAGCCGACCTCGGGGAAGATCAGTTTGGATTCCGTAGAAATGTTGGAACACTGACCCTACGACTTGTCTTAGAAGCTAGATTAAGGAAAGGCAAACCTACGTTTCTAGCATTTTTAGACTTAGAGAAAGCTTTTGACAATGTCGACTGGAATACTCTCTTTCAAATTCTGAAGGTGGCTGGGGTAAAATACAAGGAGTGAAAGGCTATTTACAATTTGTACAGAAACCAGGTGGCAATTATAAGAGTCGAGGGACATGAAAGGGAAGCAGTGGTGGGGAAGGGAGTGAGACAGGGCTGTAGTCTATCCCCGATGTTATTCAATCTGTATATTGAGCAAGCAGTGAAGGAAACAAAAGAAAAATTCGGAGTAGGTATTAAACTCCATGGAGAAGAAATAAATACTTTGAGGTTCGCCGATGACATCGCAATTCTGTCAGACAGCAAAGGACTTGGAAGAGCAGTTGAACGGAATGGACAGTGTCTTGAAAGGAGGATATAAGATGACCATCAACAAAAGCAAAACGAGGATAATGGAATGTAGTCGAATTAAGTCGGGTGATGCTGAGGGAATTAGATTAGGAAGTGAGACACTTAAAGTAGTAAAAGAGTTTTGCTATTTGGGGAGGAAAATAACTGATGATGGTCGAAGTAGAGAGGATATGAAATGTAGACTGGCAATGGCAAGGCAAGCGTTTCTGATGAAGAGAAGTTTGTTAACATCGAGTATACATTTAAGTGTCAGGAAGTCATTTCTGAAAGTATTTGTATGGAGTGTATGTATGTATGGAAGTGAATCATGGACGATAAATAGTTTGGACAAGAAGAGAATAGAAGCTTTCGAAATGTGGTGCTACAGAAGAATGTTGAAGATTAGATGGGTAGATCTCATAACTAATGAGGAAGTATTGAATCGGATTGGGGAGAAGAGAAGTTTGTGGCACAACTTGACCAGAAGAAGGGATCGGTTGGTAGGACATGTTCTGAGGCATCAAGGGATCACCAATTTAGTATTGGAGGGTAGCGAGGAGGGTAAAAATCGTAGAGGGAGACCAAGAGATGACTAGACTAAGCAGATTCAGAAGGATATAGGTTGCAGTAGGTTCTGGGAAATGAAGAAGCTTGCACAGGATAGAGTAGCATGGAGAGCTGCATCAAACCAGTTTCAGGACTGAAGACCACAACAACAACAGGGCAAGAATTTCTGTGCACACAAGCTGTGGCATCAAGAATGCAAGTGTTAACTATTTCTGGGACACTATATAATTTCCTAAATGCTGACTCGGTTCTGATTTTACATAGCCATGTGGCTCCAGTACAACATCAAGAATGTTGCTAGACGTGTTTGCGATGGTATATAGCTACGCATAGTGATGTGTCAGTCTTACGTCACGCTTGGTCTGTTAGAATTACTAGGGACGAAGCAGCTTGTGCTATTCTGGAACAGATTTCTGCAGCGTCCATCAGCAGTCAGCTCTTCGCCAGACTGCAGGTAGAGTGAGGGTTCACAAAAGCAGTGGCGAACACACGCACTCGGGGCTCACCTTGGATCGTCTGCGCTCTGTAAATAGGTCTTCGCTCCTGCCCGGTCGCATCATCAGTGGCGCCTAGGCGATCACGTATTTCGAGAGGAATTGTTCAGGTGTTAAGTATCAAGGGGATGCCGTCACCTCATGCTTGAGGGTCCTAAACACGCTCCTGTGTGTGCCTTGGTAGCTGACAGCTGCGTCACTTCATACAGGCTGCCACTAGCCTCCTGTGAGGTCCGATGCCTGCGGGTGGCGGACGGTGCTTGCGTGCTTTGATTGCGTGTCTGTTGCATTATTTTGCGAACAGGTATGTAGGTTGTGCTGTGCCCTATTTGAACAGTCTACGAGTTGATTTCGTGCCTGCACATATGTCTACTGCATTATTTAGCAAGAGTTTCCATGTCTGTATTGAAAATAATTCAGTAATTTAGTAGGAGTTTGCGTGTCTGCAGATCGTTAATTGGGAGTAGTTTACAGGTCTGTGGGCTGTGTTGCATGACTCCAAGCTTGTCAGAGCATGTGTTTTGTAGCAGTGTAATAAATATACTATGTCTCAAAATCCATCACTAAATAAATTGTTCCAAAATAAATAAAGTACACTCCTTCCTCTCTCCAGCAGACCACCACTGGTCGAGTCCTTTTCCCACGAATCCCTAGGAGGAGGTGGCAGTCGGGTGACTTAGGTTAGTGGTGGTGACCTTTCTTTCCCGCCATTTTCTTAGGTTATTAGAATTACCCCCCCCCCCCCCCCCCACCCAATTGATCTTTCTTTACTGCCAAAATTCAAACTTAGCGCTAGTTCATAGGACGAGGTGGCGGTAGGATGGCTTAGTTAGTGGAGGTGGCCCTAGTGACCTATCTTCCCGCGATTTTCTTAGGTTAGTAGAGATCAATGCGGTGTTATGCATCATCCTGTTGGAATTTGAACTTCCCACCATTTTTCTTGGGTGTGGGTAGGGGACGGGGGCTTAGGTTAGTGGAGGTTGCCCAAGTGACCTATCTTCCCAGCCTTTTCTTAGGTTAGTAGAGGTTGCATTGTCCTGATGGAATTTGAACTTTCAGATGGGATTGGCAGAGGGGCGTGGCATGGGGGCATGGCACTTTCCAGCCATATTGGATAACGGTACTTGTGTCATCAGCTGTCGTCATGGCTGCCATCTTGGATGATGTCATCAACTTATCTCAGATGATGACGTCCTCGACGCCATCTTGGATTACTGTATTTTGGCTTCCAACTGCCCTTGCCCAATTACTCTCAACAAGTCATTGGAAGTCACATGCAGAGATATTGAGTCGTGCTGCCTCTAGCTGTATTTATCCAAAACTGATGCTTGTATAGGATTTTGTGCACGAACTTATCTCTCGAGTATGTTCCAAAAATATTCGATGGGATTCATGTGGATGATCTGGGTGGCCAAAGCATCCACCTAAATTGTCCAAAGCGTCCGTTAAACCAGTCTCGAAAGTTTGTGGCCTGGGTGATATGGCCCATTATCATCCATAAAAATTCCATCGGTGTTTGGGGACATGAAGGCCATGAATGGTCTCCAGATACCTGACCAAAACCATTTCCTGTCAAACATTGGTTCAGTTTAATCAGATGACCCATTCCATTCCATGGAAGCACAGCCCACATAATTACAGAGCCAACTCATGTTTGTAGAGTGCCTTGTTGACAACTTGGGTCCATGGCTACGTGGGTCTGCGCCACCTTCGAACCCTACGATCAGCTCTTACCAACAGAAATCGGGACTCATCTGACGAGGCCACAGTTTTCCAGTTGTCTAGGGTTCAATCGATATGGTTACGAGCCCAGGACATGTTCTGCAGGCGATGTCGTGGTTTTAGCAAAGGTCGAGACACCGTCTGGCGCCATAGCCGAGTTTTACAGCACTGTCGTAACGGATACGTTCGTCGCACGTCCCACATGGACTTCTGCAGCTATTTCATGAAGTGTTGCGTGTCTGTTCGCAATGACAAATGTACGCAAATGCCACTGCTCTTGGTCGTTTAGTGCGTTGTCCATAGTGACATGTATGATTTGATTTATTGCTCATTTAGAGATCTGTTGCCATACGTTTTATAACAGGTGTTTCATTTTACAGCGTTTCGTGTAGATTACAAAACATATTCCATATTAAAAATAGTTATTATTGTTTTGAGCGACGACAATGGAAGTAATAATACATTAGAAATGGAAAGAAAAAAGACACACACAGGCACAAAATATTCAAATTTTAAGAAGATATGATGGTAGATGATAGGAAAGACTTGGATAGTAAGAGAGAGAGAGAGAGAGAGAGAGAGTAAGAAATGTTGCTATATCGGAGCCAGCGTGGTCTGGAAGCCTCGGAATTACTTCGAGCTACAGTCTCGGTTCGTTACAGTTTAATTTACGTATTAACATTTCTAAACACTACTTACAAAAACACTTTAACTATTATGCCCATTGCGGAAATCTCAGTGTTGTGTCAGTGTAACGTGTGTTACTTGTTGGGGTTGCTAATTAACCTTCATTTCCTACATTATGTGTCTTGAATTTTACCTGTTATGTTGCTTATGAACCAAGTGTTCAGGTACGGTGTAATGACCGCGGGATGGATATGCCTGCTGTTTATACCTAATCTAGAACAAGTTCACATGGTTGATTTCAGTACGTCGTTCATTCTGACACAAGTTAATTGGTTTGGATGTCGTGTAACGTTGTCTGTGGTACGTGGTGGTCAAAGTGTTTGCTGTCTGACTGACTGTGTGCTTCGGTACTGCTGTCTGTGTTGCTGTCTTACGTGCTTCATATGTGTTGCAGTGATCTGTTATACGGTTGTGTCTGTCTGTATTCGTCATGGAATGTTACTATTTTCCACTCGTGATTGTCTCTTATTGCCCGTATCATGTCATTTTTCTACTGCTTTGGCGTCTGGTGTGCTCCTCTGTATCGGTGACAAAAAGTATGTGTTCTGGGGCACGCGTGGTCCACATACACAGGCTGCACTATAGTTGCGGCCTGCGTGGTGTAAGAGTGCAAGGTATGGGCCGTGACCTGTCAGAAAGTGAACCGTGCCCCGGCTGGAATTCATGTGGCCCAGTCTCAGACGTTCCCTGATGACCGGAAAGAACTGGTATACTGTACGGCCCTGGTCGCTGAATTCCCATTCTCTTTGCCAGGGATCCACCCTCCGTTTAACGAGCTGATGCTTCTCGGTTATGTTATGTACGGTAGTCTCGATTACCATCTCCTGTCTCTCAGTCATGAGCCAGTACATTGCAGGCCAAAACCGAATGGTTATGTCGATAAGGGAAGGTTCCAAGCAGCACGCAGAGTGATTCCACTGACATGGTGTTGAAAGCTCTTGACAGCCTTACTCGGCGCACGATACTGCGTTACAAGATGTACACTGTGGGCCCATGCACTGTCTGCAAAATAGACCACAGACTTAAGGAGCGCACAATGGTAAGTTCTCAGTGTGTGGTGTGGTGCCCTGGAGTGTGTTCTGTTGAGTCTGGCCAACTTGTGCTTGGTCTTGGGACTCCTGTCAGTCGTTATTCTGATGTGTTAGTCAAATGACACTCGTTCGTTGAGATGCATACCAAGATATCGTGTTTGCCCTTGCCTGCGTTTGCTAATGTCCTGTTATGGTAGAATTACTCTGTAGTGTTGCTTTGAGTAGTATGTAAACTGTTTTGTGTGCAGCCATTGCACCACTGGCTGATGGGTGCGAGCAGCTGTGTTGACTGACGTTCGAGTTTCGCTCTTGAGTCCGCGGAGATCAC
Organism: Schistocerca gregaria; assembly: GCF_023897955.1. NCBI lineage: Eukaryota > Metazoa > Arthropoda > Insecta > Orthoptera > Acrididae > Schistocerca > Schistocerca gregaria. The sequence goes on along the minus strand of NC_064923.1, from coordinate 30,410,103 downwards.
CATCAGAAGATCCGCTCCTGCTATCGTCCTGTTAGCACGGTTATCGCCATCCAGTCGATGTAGGAACGGTTCAAAGGCGATATTCCACAAGATAGGGCCACAGATTGATGCTTGCAGCCAACCTTTGGTGACTCTTTTTGATTTCCTGTGCGTTATTCAACTAGCCTGTTTCTACAGTAGTCAGAGATCCTATCGTAGAGCACCTTAGGTACTTGCATTTCTCAGAGTCTTGCAAACAGTGGAGGTCACCAGAGATAATCAAAGGCGCGCGAATTGTCTGTAAGAATAGCAACTGTGTATTTGTTTTCTATTTTATTAACAATGGTTAGTATCTTATTTAGTGCGTCATCTATAGATTTTCCCGCCCTGAAACCGAACTGGTGCGAACTAAGGCCAAGGAACTCCCTCTGCGTTTGCAGGTGATGCACAGAAGTCGATCCTGGACATTGGCAAAGTTGTTAATTAGGCATATTGGTCTATACGTTTTTTTATTATTTAATTATGACGGCATTTGCTGTTTTCCAGACCTCAGGTACCCTCCCAGCCGTAACGCTTCGTTGTGTAGATCCGTCATGTATAGAACAATCTGTGGGGCGACAATTTTCATTGTCTCGGAATGAAAACCATCTGTCAGGCTGTTGTGTTATTTGGTTTGACAATAGCAAGCGCGACCTCCTCATGTGCAAAGGGAATAATGACGGTACCATTTACATAACAACAGTTCATTAAGGTTTGTTGACTAGTTTGAATCTGTTCATCCGATTGTTGGCCGTATCGGATAGGAGTTTGTTTAGCAGAAATTCGGCAGAACTTCGCCATCCCTCTGTTACAGCGCATAATCTCAGCGTTGCAGAGACTAGTGGCGTCTTCAGATGCTTCGTTTGTATTTTGAAGGTTTCCCCCCAAATGTTTGTTTTCAGCTGCTTCTGCACATGTATGTTCCAGTGTTCTTCTCGAGTTTTCTGTAACTCGTGTCCGTTGTCGCTCTTTGATACAATTTACGTGTGTTTCTTACTTATTTGCGCTACCTTGTTAGTCTTCTAGTCCATGGTATGTTTATCTCTCGTCCTGTGTCAGCGGTCGGAATTGGAGCCCTTTGTTCTGCTTGTAGTAAGTCAGTCAAAATATGTGCTTAATAATCCACTGACCCCTCAAATGCATGTAGGGGAAGGCCTCAATCAGCTGTCTTAGTTTTGCCAATCGCTGATTTGTGCCCACCGTAGATGTGTATATTTCTGTGTCTATGTTCGTGATGATAGCGTTGTGGACGCTGTGAGCAGCGCCGTCCGTGACCTTCCACTCAGTTATAAGTGGAAGTGCATTTGCATTTGGATTTCCATTTGTTATGTCAGTCCTGGCTCCCGATGACGCTATGTAGGTGGATGGCTGATACATACAGTTGATGATGTGTAGGTGACCCGGGGTCGTCCGTTGTGTCAAGAGTGCCGTACAGAGGACCTAGCATTTATGTCTGCAGATATTAGTAAGTTTCTGTTATTGGCATATTCGACGACGTCTCTGATGTAACTGAGATATGATTCAATATCGTCCGAGTACAGCGCGCATAACGACGCAATAATCCACTTCTTGCACTATTTCCACTGTTGCGAGATGCTCGGTACATAGATGAGCTATTGTATAAATGTAAAAGTTTCGATTTGTGACAACGATCGCAGCCTTCTCACTCCATGCACTTGTTACGATGATTTGTTTGTGTTCAAAACCTATTGGTTTTCCGTTCAAGCAGGCCACGTCCGCGTGCACTTCATCCACTAGTTTAGGTAGCTCCATACTAATCCAGTATCTGGATGTTTGCATTCAGCTGCAAGAGTTTTATGGATGTCGGGTGTACACAAAACATTTAGACCCCTTTTCGTTGTAATCGAAGCATACTTGTCCGTGGACCCTCGCAAGGTCCTTGTATACATTTTCTGGGATGAGCTCTTCAGCCCATCCCGTGGATGCTTTGTGTAGTAGTGCAGGAGGTCTTCAGTGTCTGTCGGTATATTAACTCAAAGTCTGTCTGTCTGCTCGGTCGTCGTGTAGCAGATTGTGGCAGCTTTTGAGTTGCCAGTTGTAGTCACAAGCCGCAGAGCAGTTCGGAAGCTGTCTTTGTTTTCTAGCCTCTAAAGGCGCCTACTTTCTTCCAGCTTTAAAATGTCGTCCGTTCCCCCCAGTTCTGTGTTCTTTGTCTGGGTCTGACGGTTCTCTCGCTGTGTGCTCGGGCTGCGAGTGTATTGGGGGTGTCTGTATTTCCTGTTTCGTTTATTAATTATCAATAACAGTCTTGATCACAATTTATTTATTACGGTGACCGGTTTCGACCACTACTGTGGTCATCTTCAGACCAATGAGTAAGAATGGTCTGAAATGATCACAGTAGTCGTCGAAACCGGTCACCGTAATAAATAAATTGTGATCACGACTGTTATTGATAATTAATATTTGTAACACATTGATCACTGTCACTCCGATAATGTATTCAAAAGTAATTCCTGTTTTGACATTATATGGTTGAAGTTGTGTCGGGTTGTCTGTTTGTGTTCTTTTTGGAATCCTCAAGTTTTCCTTCCATGTAGTTTATCATCATGCGCTGTGATACGGTGTGCTGTGTTATCGGTGTTTGTGAACCCCCATGAGATGAACGTCGCTGGTCTGATGTTGGTTTTGCACTTTTCGGTATTGTGTACCCTGTTGTGTTTCCATGTGTCATGTTCGGGAGGAGCTGTTTCCTCTGTTTGTGTTTTGGTTTTATCCTTGGCTGTCTGTGCAGTATCGTGAGCTGTGTAGTTGTTGGTGCACATTTCCTCGTTGCTTTCGTGATGTCTACGCGTTCCGCAATCATTGCTAACTAATTATATTTCTAATTCTTCTATTAGGTGGCTGGCTACATCATAGCATGCACAGTAGATCGATGTGTTCCGTTGTCTGTAAGTAATATGCTGAACCGCGTCGCTGGCAACCACTGACAGGCGTATATCAGTAAGATCCGATGTCTCCGGCAGGAAGCCCATTTGTTGCCGCCATGCAGTTGCGAGACCTGCTAGCTGGAGACTTTTGTTGCCGGCGGTGAATGTCTTCGTATGCGCTGTCGAGATATGTAGAATTAGGGTCCTCTTGACATTTTGTGGTCTTAGTAGACATAGTTTTGATAATTTAGGCTATGCCAGCGATCAGTTTTTCAAGTAACTGTTTATACGTGGAGCATTCCGGACCGTCTGCTTTCTTGCAAGTACAATTTCTGTACATAGACGGTATGCAAGCAACCGCCTTTTCAGTACACTCGGTCTGGCGCATCTGTACCAGACTGCTACGTGTCACCTGCGGCGCTTAACTGGATGCCCTAAGTTGTGGCAAGTGCAGAATTTCTGCACCCTTTTGTTCTGAGTGCTTAGAAATCGATGTATATCCGTTCTCTTTGTATAAGGTCAATGATATTGTTCACTGTACGCTTGTTTGTCGGTCCTGTTTTTAAGCTTAAGCTTCACTTCTTCGTCTAACATATTTCTGGTGACGTCCTCACTGAGGTTAATCTCGTACAGTTTCTCCACGAAATCCTTGTCCGAAATGGATGTGGGACGTTGTATATGGCTGTTAGTGGTCTCTTTTTTCGGGCCTTTTCGCGTTTGTTGTCCTCTAGCTGTGATGTTTTCTATGCGGATTTCATGGCATCCGTCTTTGTCTCGATTTCGATTATCACTGTGTTTGTTGTTCATCTGATTCCCTTTTTTTTAATTTTACCATGACGTGGATTAATCGCTTTAGCTAATTTATTTCGTACCGCCCTTGTGTCCTGATTGTTTACTGGCTTAAAAAACAGGGGACTTGTTTTGGTTTCCCTTACTTTCTCGATTTTACTAAAGATTTAGTTTTTCGGTTTCGTGATTATAGGAGCAGAAGCTACAGCAGCGTACGTGGGACATTTCGCATTTCCGTTCGGGGTTTCTAATTCTCTTCCTCGAGTGCCACGATTTTTGCTTCTAGGTCGGCATTTCCGAATGATGCATCAGGAGTATTCCTTTCTCAGTCTTTCGTTTTCCACTCTTATCGTTGCTAGCTGCGAATTTGGCATGACCAAGAACAAGTGGTCAAATGTTTTGTCCAATAGATGCTGTGATTGTTGAGGATACCCATTTTTGTTTTAATTTAACTTGGAAGTCTGAGAGAATACGATCAACACTTTGTGTTAGTTTTCTCTCCGTGCTTGGTCGTCGCTTGAGCTAGTTGCTCCGGTCGGTGTGTTGTTGCCGCCGTCTGACGTGATTGTGATGTTCATACCCGGAGATCGGCTTGCGCCATCAATATTTGCAGCGATTGCCGCCAGCTTGTAGGAAGTTACTTGCTCCAGCGTCTGCGTATTAAGCTCGATGTGAAGTTAAACTTGGTGGAGAGTCTAATACTTGTGTCTCTGGTAACGTAAAGATACACGAGACGTAAATCGCTGAGCAACAGCCACGTTATGAGAATCGCTGACGTAGTGCACAAACGCAGTCTTTAAACGGTACTCGCGGGTGAGAATACCTGCACGCAGCTTTTCGTAGGCTACGCCGCAAAGTAGCCTCGCAGACGGCGTCTGGCCGGGCGGCTGGCAGCGGGGAACGCCTGACGCAGCGCCCAAGGCGGCGTGCGGCGTCGCTTCCTCTGGTTCGGCTGCGATACGCGCCAACCATCACGGAAGGCCGACGGTCCCTCCGTGCTGGCGCCACCGATCGCAACTGAAACCGTTGAACGCTGCGACTGTCTAATTCGCACCCGGTTTCTCTTTCAAATATCGCGCACCACGACGAATGTCACTTTCGGCACGGGTCAGAACAAACACCCGTTGTCGAAATCCACTTCCACCACGTGAGAACTACGTTCCGACTCGGAGCCCGCTTCGGGCCACAACCGCGCCAGCAGCCCTCTTGGCTGAAATTGGGTATTCTCGGCACACTCTTGACACTGTCGATCTCGGAATCTCGAAATGTCTAACGATTTCAGAAATCGAATGTCCCTTGCGTCTAGCTCCAACTACCATTCTGCGTTCAAAGTCTGTTAATTCCCGTTGTGCGACTTCAGTCGTGTCGGAAACTTTTCACGTGAATCACCTGAGTATAAATGACATTTCCGCCAATCCACTGCCTTTTCATACCTCGTGTATATGTGCGTGTCGCTATCCCGTTACTTCTGTCTCGCACAAATTAGGTAACAGTAACTCCTTAAAGCGTACATTCTGAACATACGAAGAGATTATACGGCGAATATAGCATACAGGAACCGCATTTGACTGCCGGTTGCTTGTGAGCTCTTGTTACAGGTCGTGTTAGTAACATGCATCGGAATTCCACAGCAGTGGTGTCGTTGCCTCTCGAGACAGTGGTCCTTCAGTCTGTTACATTTCTGCCAGCGACGGTTCGGATTATTACAAATTTGCAGCGGACGTTTTCAGAAGGATAGTAAACAACGCCGTGCAGGGTGTCCACCTACCCACGCGACTAGAGCCAGCGAGGACGAGCTGGTTCGCCGAACCATGTCACGGGCCTCGGGTCGGAAAGTGGATGCACTTACAGCTATACGAGGGCCCACACGGGCGGTGCGACGATGTACGAAGCAGCGCGGACTGCCGGCCGTCGCGGCGACCACTGCTTCGGTGCGGCACCAGTGCCGGCAGCGGGGCGCGCGGCGGCGGCCCTGCACGGCGTCGCCTGTCCCAGGCGACTCTCCGCAGCACAGCACCGCGCCAGGGCACACCTGTCTTCCCGCGGAGGCACCGACCGCAGCGCATTCGTCACTGTCAACAGGCCCAGCACTTGGCGTGCTGGTACGGGAACAGTACACGATCACCTCTACTTCGCACACCTGTTGATTTGGACAGCAATTTGTTGTGGTTGGCAGGAGAGCCAACCCGTATAACTAAAGGAGGCCGAAATGCACGCGTTTTAGCTCACGCAGGCTGCCGCGAGGTCTGGAACATGGCAAGGGAATTAGAATTGAGAAAAACGGACGTAGCTGGTGGAATACTTAACTTTAATCCGTTAATGGGGAACGTCGCTCTTTATGGTACATGATTCACAATATCAATAGTACAGATACTGGCGCCTTGCTAGGTCGTAGCAAATAACGTAGCTGAAAGCTATGCTAACCGTCGTCTCGGCATATGAGAGCGTAGAAGTCAGTGAAGCATCGCTAGCAAAGTCGGCTGTACAACTGGGGCGAGTGCTAGAAAGTCTCTCTAGACCTGCCGTGTGGCGGCGCTCGGTCTGCAATCACTGATAGTGGCGACACGCGGGTCCGACGTATACTACCGGACCGCAGCCGATTTAAAGGCTATTACGTAGCAAGTGTGATGTCTGGCGGTGACACCACACAATTTGTATAATTTTGAAGTGCTAAATCCGGTGGTTGCGGCCGAATTCCCGAGTCCCCGCGGTATTACCTTTCGACAACACGATGCGGGACCGTGCGCCGCCTGTGCTGAACTGGCGTGTCTGTGTCCAGACCGCGGCCAGGAGCTCTCACCCGCCGAATACTGCAGGTCACGCTGCTACTCGACAACCAGTACACTTAATGGATTTCGACACAGGTCTGACGCGGCATGGGGCGACGTAGCCATGTCCGTCGACAGAGTCAGTTAGTCTAGATGTCGAGCCGGGGCGGATCTGTCCTTGCTGCTACACGTGGCAATTGCTCTTAATTAATGTCACCTATAACGCATATCAGTAGGACCTAGATAACCAGGTGTGCTAGGGGATCTGTGAATAACAGATTATCAGACTTGCTGTGCCGTCTAGCTTATGTTTAAAAGGCAGTGAGGTCCGCTGCTACACCCTCAGGACAGGACATAGTTTAATTTGTGGAAAGGGGTCAAAATGAGTGGCTGTCAATTGCACTCGTACATACTACTTTATTCATTTGACAAACATTACAAGAGTAAAGCAAACTTTAAAAACAGAGCAAGTGAAACATTAACTTTAGAACTCAATTCCCGGCTAAATGCGCCATTCATTCTCACTCCTGAAGGGCAAAACAACTTCAATTTAAAATCAGCTAGAATCCGTACATAAATAAACACCAAGGACAAATAAGAAAAGGCAGCACATCAAACGGCGCTCAGAAGTTTCCAAGTGTCGACCTGGAAGTCAAACAGTAACGCTCGCTCAGACGAGACAGGCAGTCGCCCCAATAATTCTCAGTCCGATGGCAACCCAACTGACAGACAGTCAGTGGACCAAGCGACAGGGTAACTTCCGCTCCACCTGACCAGTACACAACGTAGAAGGTATCGGCTCGCACACCGAATTACACATTCAGCCGTCAAACTACATGCCGTGCTGAACAGCCACAACATGACGAGGAAAATACACTGCCTGAATTTACGTCAACGGCCAGGGCAGGTAACCGCAACGTTAACGGCCACAAAGCAGAATATTCCGCTTGTGCACTTCAATTCGAAGATAATCAAGTTAAGTTAAACGCCACAGGAGGGCGGCTAGAATTTCGTCAACTTGAAAACGCACGTTGTTGCTCGGGGATATGTCCCAACAGCCCGCAATGAAAATCAAATGCCGGCCGGGGTCGCCGAGCGGTTCTAGGCGCTACAGTCTGGATCCGCGCGACCGCTACGGTCGCAGGTTCGAATCGTGCGTCGGGCATGGATGTGTGTGATGTCCTTAGCTTAGTGGGCCACACACCGTCAGGTGGCTTGCGGAGTATGTAAATGTAGCTAGGTTTAAGTAGTTCTAGGGGACTGATGACCTCAGAAGTTAAGTCCCTTAGTCCTCAGCGCCATTTTTTTGAAAATGAAATGACACAATGTGTACAGTTGGGGCTGGCTGGTAGAGTAAGTAAAGACTCAACTTTGGTGTCCGGGATGGGTGAGCCACGACCTGGTAGCAACGGGAACAGCCCCTCACAGTGCGACCGCGATCGGACGCCACCAGCGGCCCCGGTCAGACACGCGCCACAGAAACTTCCTCGCTGCTCCACGCCAACCGACCAACTGCCCGCGCACGGCACAGCCAAAAACTGTAAGCGTGAGGCTAAACATAGTACAAGGGTGCGAATATCGATACGCACTGCTGCTGCTACTCACAGAGAGAGACGGTAACAGCATAATCGCGATAACCGCGGGAGACTAATCACAGAATAGCAACCAAGGTTTAATGCAAACCATATCACGAGCCAGCCACCGCGCAGGGTTTTAGGCAAAATCTACATGTTTAACGTCTAAATATAAGCAACTTTTATTTATTAAATGCAACAGGAGAGATTACAGTGTATTACTTTTCTGTAAAAACAAATTATTTATAGCATGAATACTGCATCGCTCTATGAAACGAGTTGAAAACTACATGGTTTAGAAAAGTTCAAAAGACGTAAATAATTTTTGTGTGCCAGTTATGAAATAAAACAATCACCACTGATTTGAAACGATCAGGAACAATTATTAAAAGCTGATACTATTAATCGTCTGTCATTTGTATGGGTAATGAGTATAGTGGGCAGGGCACTACAAATGTACTTTGTGGGCAGTAAGCTGGAAGTGTGGGTCTGACAGGGAGCGTGCCAGACATAAGTCCCTGCAGTCGCACTATCGTCTGTGTCCTTGAGGGCTCAGCCGTATAGAGCGTCTGCTATGTAAGGAGGAGATCCTGGGTTCAAGTACCAGTACAGCACACATTTTCAACTCTCCCCGTTGATATTTATCAACACCTGTAAGCAGCTAGTGATCTCAATTCATTGTAATTTCATTTGTCTGTCAATTTTTACTTTGGTAGCTATACTTTTGTCAATGTAGGATGTATCCGTTCGTCAACTTTTTCTACTGGTAACGCACTCACTTCACGCTCCCTCTCCCTCTCCTCAGCGATCAGAGACCCTGTATACCACGCACTGCATCCACGATCTGCTTCCACCGCCTTCTATCTCCGGCAGCCCCTCTCCACCCTGCGGAAATTCCTAATGCTGCTATGCCCTTCTCTATGTCATCTTTCCACCTTGTACGAAGTCGGTCCAATGGTCTTGTTGCTTGGTGATTCTGTTGTTTTCCATTCTGGCCACGTGTCCAGCCCATTGCAGTCTCCTACTTTTTAATTTCTGGATGATGATGGGTTACTTCATTCACTGATAAATTTCATTGTTCTTTCGAATTCCCCATACGCCATTCTCCAACACAGGTTCCCAGATTTTTATCATTACTTTTCTTTCAAAAACATTCAGTTTTTCTCTTTAATTCTTTGTAAACGTCCAGCTTTCTGAACCGTACAGTACTAGGGAGCAAACAATAGTGTTGTATATCCTAACCTTTGTGGTGATTGACAAAGATTTACTTTTGAGTGGGTTGCTTAGTGAGTGCAGTCATCTTGACCCTGAGGCTATTCTTTCATTTATATCCATTGTTATGATATTTTTACTGTTGAAACGAGATCCAAGGTATTTAAACTGGAGAACTTTGCTGAACAGTTTTTCTGCACAGTTGTACCATCCTAATGATTTTACTGGGTATACCTTTTTTTTGTCATCAGTCTACTGACTGGTTTGATGCAGCCCGCCACGAATTCCTCTCCTGTGCTAACCTCTTCATCGCAGAGTAGCACTTGCAACCTACGTCCTCAGTTATTTGCTTGACACATTCCAATCTCCGTCTTCCTGTACAGTTTTTGCCCTCTACAGCTCCCTCTAGTACCATGGAAGTCATTACCTCATGTCTTAGCAGATGTCCTATCATCCTGTCCCTTCTCCTTGTCAGTGTTTTCCAGATATTCCTTTCCTCTCCGATTCTGCGTAGAACCTCCTCATTCATTACCTCATGTCTTAGCAGATGTCCTATTATCCTGTCCCTTCTTCTTGTCAGTGTTTTCCAGATATTCCTTTCCTCTCCTATTCTCCGTAGAACCTCCTCATTCATTACCTTATCAGTCCACCTAATTTTCAACATTCGTCTATAGCACCACATCTCAAATGCTTAGATTCTCTTCTGTTCCGGTATTCCCACAGTTCATGTTTCACTACCATACAATGCTGTACTCCAGACGTACATCCTCAGAAATTTCTTCCTCAAATTAAGGCCGGTATTTGATATTAGTAGACTTCTCTTGGCCAGAAATGCCTTTTTTGCCATAGCGAGTCTGCTTTTGATGTCCTCCTTGCTCCGTCCGTCATTGGTTATTTTACTTCCTAGGTAGCAGAATTCCTTAACTTCATTGACTTTGTGACTATCAATCCTGATGTTAAGTTTCTCGCTGTTCTCATTTCTACTACTTCTCATTACCTTCGTCTTCCTCCGATTTACTCTCAAACCATACTGTGTACTCATTAGACTGTTCATTCCGTTCAGCAGATCATTTAATTCTTCTTCACTTTGACTCAGGATAGCAATGTCATCAGCGAATCGTATCATTGATATCCTTTCACTTTGTATTTTAATTCCACTCCTGAACCTTTCTTTTATTTCCATCATTGCTTCCTCGATGTACAGATTGAAGAGTAGGGGCGAAAGGCTACAGCATTGTCTTACACCCTTCTTAATACCAGCACTTTGTTCTTGATCGTCCACTCTTATTATTCCCTCTTGGTTGTTGTACATATTGTATATGACCCGTCTCTCCCTATAGCTTACCCCTACTATTTTCAGAATCTTGAACGTTTTTTCCAGGTTGACAAATCCTATGAACGTGTCTTGATTTTTCTTTAGCCTTGCTTCCATTATTAGCCGTAACGTCAGAATTGCCTCTCTCGTGCCTTTACTTTTCCTAAAGCCAAACTGATTGTCACCTAGCGCATTCTCAATTTTCTTTTCCATACTTCTGTATATTATTCTTGTAAGCAGCTTCGATGCATGAGCTGTTAAGCTGATAATTATCGCACTTGTCAGCTCTTGCCGTCTTCGGAATTGTGTGGATGATGCTTTTCCGAAAGTCAGATGGTATGTCGCCAGACTCATATATTCTACACACCAACGTGAATAGTCGTTTTGTTGCCACTTCCTCCAATGATTTTAGAAATTCTGATGGAATGTTATCTATCCCTTCTGCTTTATTTGGCCGTAAGTCGTCGAAAGCTCTTTTAAATTCCGATTCTAATACTGGATCCCCTATCTCTTCTAAATCGACTCCTGTTTCTTCTTCTATCACATCAGACAAATCTTCACCCTCATAGAGGCTTTCAATGTATTCTTTCCACCTATCTGCTCTCTTCTCTACATTTCACAGTGTAATCCCCGTTGCACTCTTAATGTTACCACCGTTGCTTTTAATGTCACCAGAGGTTGTTTTGACTTTCCTGTGTTTTCACATTTTACCTGCAGCTATTTCGTCTTAGCTTCCCTGCACTTCCAATTTATTTCATTCCTCAGCGACTTGTATTTCTGTATTCCTGATTTTCCCGGAACATGTTTGTACTTCCTCCTTTCATCAATTAACTGAAGTATTTCTTCTGTTACCCATGGTTCCTTCGCAGCTACCTTCTTTGTACCTATGTTTTCTTTCCCAACTTCTGGGTATACTAAATTCTCGTAATGTCTTGCTGAGGCTACTTCTGTGGATGCTGTCGTAGGCTCGCTGGAAGTCAATGAAGAGACAGTGGATGTTTTTGTTAAATTCCCAGTATTTCTCAATGATCTGTCGTGTAGTAAACAAATTATCAGTTGTGGAACGGTTTGTTCGAAATCCATCCTGGAAATCTTGAATAATATTTTCTGCGTAAGGTTTAAGTTTTTCCAGACTGGTAATTGAAAGTATTATGTATGTTATGTTACGCAGACTGATTCCTCTGTAATTTCCATATTCCATTCTGTTTCCTTTCTTGTGTATGGGACAAATTATTGCAGTTTTCCAATCTTCAGGCAGTGTTTTAGTTTTCCAGAGCATTGTGATAAGGTTATAAATTTCCTTGTGTAGTTTGCTTCCGCCCTCTTTTAACATCTCCGCTGATATCTGGTCCTCGCCTGCTGCCTTGTTGTTTTTGAGCTTTTGAATGGAGTGGATCACTTCCTATTCTGTGATTTTACATTCGTCATTATTAACGCTGTCAGTCTCAGACACTGCGTAACTGAAGATCATGTGCTGATCAGTGCAATTTAACACTTCTGAGAAATACTCTTTCCAACTTTCTAGGATACCTTACAGCTGCGTTAGCATATTTTGATTTCTATCTTTTATGAATAGGTTTTCACTTCGATAACCTCTCTTACTTTTCTTTGTATACTGAAACAACTTCTTTGAGTTTCCATTCCTGCTTTCCAATTCTATAGATTCTAGAACTCCAGTTAGATATTTCTTTTTCTCTGTGTGTAGAACTCTTGCTGTTTACTTCTAACCGCATTGAAAGCCTCCCCTCCTGTGCTCACGCTCCTTATTATGCAGCCACAGCATCTTGGCTTCTTTCCGCCTTTTTACTGCTCTGTGACACTTTTCTTTGAACCATTTCTGTTTCTTCGTTTTCTTTTTCTTGCCCAGTGTTTTTTTCTGCTGCATCTGTTACTGCAGTCTTTATTCTTTCCCAAGCCTTCTCGACACTATTTTCCTCCTCAGCTTTTGTAGTGCTGTAAATCGGTTATTTATTTCAATCACATAGGCTTCTTTAACAGACAGTTCCTTCAGTCGTTCGATATCTAAATCAGGTTTTGGTGCGGCTTTTGGTTGTTGATTCGGAATCATCTTGATTTTCATCTTTCCTACCACTAGGAAATGATCTGAGCCAATTTCAGCTCCTCTGTACGTTCTGATATCTCTTATAAATGTAGTAAATCGTTGATCTGCCATTACATGGTCAAATTGATTTACTGTTTAGCCGTCTGGAGGGCACCATGTACCTTTGTGTATATCTTTGTGACGGAACATACTCGAGCAAATTCTCATATTCTTTGACAGTGCATCATTTTCAATCCATTTTCGTTTGTACTAGCGGAAGCAGAATTTATCACTCCTACAACTTCAAAGCGATTAGCTGCCTGATCATCATCATTTACATCGCTTTCCATCTCGGCTTGTACGACCAGTTTAGGCAACAAGAAATGTCAAAATAATGAGGTGGATTTGTGTGATAAAGTAAATTAAGTGCAATCCAAAATGACAGTCTAGCCTTCCCTCTTGCAACAGGTAGGTCATGCTAGTTATGCTTTGTATCTTAAGCCGTGATTACAAAAAGGTACGGCCAAACTTTCAGGAGACATTCCTCACACACAAAGAAAGAAAATATGTTATGTGTCCTGAAAAGCTTACTTTCCATGCTAGAGCTCATTTTATTACTTCTCTTCAAATCACATTAATCATGGAATGGAAACTCACAGCAACAGAACGTACCAGCGTGACTTCAAACACTTCGTTACAGGAAATGTTCAAAATGTCCTCCTTTCGTCGCATTGGAATTCCTGATGCGCTGATGCAGCCCTGGAGAATGGCGTATTGTATCACAGCCGTCCACAATAAGAGCACGAAGAGTCTCTACATTTGGTACCGGGGTTGAATAGACAAGAGCTTTCAAATGCCTCCATAAATGAAAGTCCAGAGGGTTGATGTCAGGAGAGCGTGGAGGCCATGAAATTGGTCCGCCTCTACCAGTCCATCGGTCTCCGAATCTGTTGTTGAGAAGCGTACGAACACTTCGACTGAAATGTGCAGGAGCTCCATCGTGCATGAACCACATGTTGTGTCGTACTTGTAAAGGCACATGTTCTAGCAGCACAGGTAGTGTATCCCGTATGAAATCATGATAACGTGCTCCATTGAGCGTAGGTGGAAGAACATGGAGCCCAATGAAGACATCACCAACAACGCCTGCTCAAACGTTCACAGAAAATCTGTGTAGATGACGTGACTGCACAATTGCGTGCGGATTCTCGTCAGCCCACACATGTTGATTGTGAAAATTTACAATTTGATCACGTTGGAATGAACCCTCATCCGTAAAGAGAACATTTGCACTGAAATGAGGATTGTCACATTGTTGGATGAACCATTCGCAGAAGTGTACCCGCGGAGGCCAATCGGCTGCTGATAGTGCCTGAACATGCTGTGCATGGTACGGAAACAACTGGTTCTCCCGTAGCATTCTCCATACACTGACGTGGTCAACGTTACCTTGTACAGCAGCAACTTCTCTGGCGCTGAATTTAGTTTTATCGTCATCTGCACGAAGAATTGCCTCGTCCATTGCAGGTGTCCTCGTCGTTGTAGGTCTTCCCCAGTCGCGAGTCATAGGCTGGATTGTTCCGTGCTCCCTAAGACGCCGATCAATTGCTTCGAACGTCTTCCTGTCTGGACACCTTCTTTCTGGAAATCTGTCTCGATACAAACGTACCGCGCCACTGCTATCGCCCTGTGCAAATCCATACATCAAATGGGCATCTGCCAACTCCGCATTTGTAAATTATTGTACTGACTGCAAAACGATGGTCTTGATGAGCACTAACCTGTTGATGCTGCGTACTGATGTGCTTGATGCTAGTACTGTAGAGTAATGAGTCGCAAGTCAACACAAGCAAGTGTTCATAGATAATAAGATATGCATTTTAGAGCCCAAGTTTACTAGATACTTTTTCTTGTTTTGGTCCACACTACCTGCTCCCAAAATGTGAGAAGCAAAGAACTTTCAGTAGAAGGGATGTGTTTCATAGTGCCGAAGTTGAACAGGTGCCGATATTTCTTAAGGTTCGCACGTTAGAGCCCTTGTTCACTAGACTTTTTTCAGTGTCCTGAACTGTGTCGCTATTTCCTGGGATGCCACTTACAGGGCATGCGAGTGGCCGTAGTACCAGTGCGAAGATGCAAATCAGGTTTGCTTTAAATACGCGCTGGAACGGCCGCGAGCGTTAGTTGCCTTTGAGATTGTGAGACAGCATGTGATGAGTTGATGTTAGTCACTGAGTTTGGGATAGGTCGTGTAATAGGGGTGCGCTGCGAGAAGTTGGAAGTTCCTTCTGCGATGTTGCAGGAAGACTCGGAAGGAATATGACCATGCATGGTAGCTGGTAGAGAACATTTGCACTGAAATGAGGATTGTCACATTGTTGGATGAACCATTCGCAGAAGTGTACCCGCGGAGGCCAATCGGCTGCTGATAGTGAATGAGAATGTGAATGAGAATGTGCGCCCATAACAAGTCCAGGCCCCACACGGCGCTACCGAGTGGGGAGACCGTCACGTTCGGAGTTCGGCTGTGGCAGCAGCAATCTGAGCAGCAGGTGGCACCACAGTGTTTCAGGTGGGTTCCTTGACGCACAGGTCCGTCTCTGGCGCTCTGTACCGTGCAGCGTGCACTCCACTGCCTCTGAGCCACCGCCATTTCTGACTTCACTGGTGTCAAGCGAGAGCTCATTGGATGGCAAGGTGGAGGTATGTTGTGCTTTCTGATCAAAGCTTGTTCTGCATCGTTGCAGTGATGGCCACGTGTTGCTTACTAAGTGGCCAGCTGAGGCTCTGTAACCAACCTGCCTGCGTGCCAGACACACCGCACCTACACCTCGGGCCGTGGTGTGGAGTGCGATTTCATATGGCAACAGGACTGCTGTCGCGGCTATCCCACGCACCCTGACTGCAGATTTGCACGTCACTCCTGTGATTCGACTGTTGTGCGGCCATTCATGAAGAGCATTCCGTGGCGTCTTTTCTGACAACATAGCGCCCGCCCACATACCGCCGCACTCTTAACGTCGACGTGTCTCCGTAGGTATCTTTGCAATCGATCTCATATGGCACATTATAGGACGACAAGTCGAGCGTCATCCACAGCTAGAATTAACCGTTCCGGTACTGACCGACCAAAGGCATCAGGCGAGGAACTCTCGTCCAACAAACTGACATCCGGCAACCGTACAACAAAATGCATGGAAGTTCAAATGGCTGCATTCAAAATTATGCCGGTTACATCGGTTATTAATGAGCCAGCATTTTACAGCTGCAAAGGCTTATCTCGAGCTTAGATTAACCTGTGGTCTTGCATTGTTAATCACTTAAGTGTGTCACGTAGAGAAATGTATTTCCAGGATTTCATTATTCTGTAATAATTGGTTTCTGATGTTGCGATTTTTTTACGTCAGTGTATATAAACGTATCAGTAACCGAATGATCAGTGTATAGGCGTATCTTTCTGAAGGACCCGGGTTCGATCCCCATTACTTTCTCGGATTTTTCTGAGTTAGGGAGGTCTGCAACGATGGCCGCTCACCCACTTCAGGTCAAATGAGCAGTTACTCGCATGAAGAAGCAGGGGCACAGCCAGGCTTCACCTACTGGCAGGAACAGCCGGAGGCGCTGGTGACGGCACGACGTGTCGCACCCTCGTGAGTGGCTCCTCCTACTGTATGTAGGCAGCGGTCGGCGATCTCAGGTTCCGTGAGATATTTCTACATTTCGTATTTTGTCGAAAACTGACATTCTGAGACCGTGGCTGTGTACAAAATATAGGCTGACTCTTACAGAGAAGATAACAGCAACAAGCCATTTTTTTTACAGTCCTGTTTATTTATTTAAGCTGCGCCGTTACCGGTTTCGAACCGATAGGTTCGTCTCCAGACAACTAGTTCACGTTAAGATATATTTTACATTAGTTTTATTTTTTTGTTTCTGCAAATGATGAAGTTCCCTTGGCATGGTGTTGTCCTACATCCAAGACAAGAACTGAGACACTGACGTTTGCTGTAACTGTGCCTCACGACGATTTTAAATTATGTAAACAAATTATTAGAGTGAAGATGTTTCGGTTACTTTGAAAAATCTGCGCCATTACGTTTCAGTGGTGAATGCTTGTGATCATACAGCAGCGAAGACTGTTTACTGAAGCGCCAAAGAAACTGGTATAGACATACGAATTCGAAGTAACCAGACACAATACGGCGCTGAGGGCTGCAACGCCTACGTAAGGCACCAAGAGTTTGGCGGAGTTGTTAGATTGTTATATCTGTGACATCTCTGCCACAATGGCAGGTTATCAAGATTTAACTGACTTGATCGTGGTGCTATAGTCGGTGCACGAGCGATGAAACACAGCATCTCCGAGATAGCGATGAAGCGGGGATTTTCCGGTACGATCATTTCACGAGTGTACCGCGAATATCAGGAATCCGGTAAAACATGAAATCGGCGAAATCGCTGCGACCGGAAAAATATCCTGTAAGAACGGGGCCAACGACGACTGCAGAGAATCGTTCAACGCCACAGAAGTGCAACCCTTCCGCAAATTGCTGCAGGTTTCAATCCTGTGCCATCAACAAATGTCAGCGTCCGAGCCATTCGGCTTTCGGAGCCGAAGACCCAGTCGTGTACACTTGATGACTTTGCCACACAAAGCTTTGCGTCTCGCCAGGGTCCGGCAACACCGTCATTGGACTGTTGATGACTGGAAACTTGTTGCCTGGTCGGATGAGTCTCGTTTCAAATTTCATCGAGAGGATGGACGTGTATAGGTATGGAGACAACCTCATGAATCCATGAAGTATTGTCACAAGATGACTGATCCAGCTGATGGAGGCTCTTTAATGGTGTGGGGCTTAAGCATTTGGAGTGAGACGGAACCCCTGACACGTGTAGGTAAGACTCTGACACGTGACACATACTTAAGCATCCTGTCTGATCACCTACATCCATTCATGTCCATTGTGCCTTTTTACGGACATGGGCAATTCCAGCAGGACAGTGTGATACCCCACATGTCCAGAATGGCTGCAGGGACATTCTTCTGAGTTTAAACAATACCGCTGGCCGCCAGACTACATGAACATTATTGAGCATATCTATGATGCCTTGCAACGTGATGTTCATAAGTATTCTTACGGGTTCATGGACAGCCCTGCAGGATTCATGCTGTCAGCTCCCTCCAGCACTAGTTCAGACATTAGTCGAGTCCATGCCACGTAGTGTTGCGGCACTTCTGCTTGCTCATGGGGGCCCTACATAGTGTATCACTCACACACCACGAGGTTTCATCACATGGAAGTATGTATACAAGGATGGCGATATGGTAATCATAACAATGCTAAACACTTTCTCTCTCAGAGATATTTCGACAGTAGGAATTTACAAATTACTAATATTCCATTACTTCCTATTTATGTTAAAAGAGAACTGACTAAATGTAAGGTAAAGAAATAATACACCCAGTTTATTTTAATGTGATTCTGCAAGTGATATTATGTATGTATTATTGTACATATTGGAACCAAAGTATATAATAAGGGATAGATAGATGTATACAATTAAATATTACAACTGTGAACATATTATGTAAATGTTATTAAATACATCAGAAGCAAAGTAAATAATTTGGGATGGATGTACATAAGTAAATACTACAACATCGTACATTACATTGGTTTCTGATTCTTTTTTAGATATAGCTAGTTGTAAATATTCTATGACAAAGCAAGCGATTATGTATTTTTCATTATTTCATGTTGAGTTAGTGTCTGTATGTTGTTATTGTTAAAGTGAGTAGTGTTTAATTTAAACTGAAAAGCAGGTGAATGAAATTTTGAAGAAGGCTACATTGACTAATGCAGAGAAGCTACAGAAATAAACGAACATGACAATGGCTTCAGTAAGAAAGGAGAAAAACTTCCAACAGGTTAATGCATCACACCAAGTTATCTCTATTAACCTAAGAAAATCGCAAGAAGATAGGTCATTTGGGCTACCTCCACTAACTTAAGTCATCTGACTGCCACCTCTTCCTAGGAACTGGGGCCAAGTTTCTATTTTGGCGGTGAAAAAAGGACAATTCACGTATCTAGCTAAACGGCACGAAAGAAAGCACATTTGCACTATCTCCACTAACCTAAGTCATTCGACATCCACCTCCTCCTAGGAACCGGTGCAAAGTTTTAATTTTGATGCTAAAGAAAGGTCACTTGGGGTTTCTCTACCAACCTAAGAAAATTGCGGGAAACGAAGCTCACCTCCAATAACCTAAGTCACCTGGCCGACACCTCTTCCTAGGGATTTGTGGGAAAAGGACTCAATTTGTACTGGGCTGGTGTAGAGAGGAAAGAGTGTACTTTATCTGTTTTGAAACAATTTGTTTAGGGATGACGTATATTTATCACAGTCATACAGAACACACACTCTGACATGCTACACAGCATACAGACCTGCAAACTACTCCTACATAACTGATGTATAATGCTCTACACACATGCTTGATAATTGTAAACTGTCAAAATAGCGCATTTCACAGCCTATAGACATGCAAACCACTCGTAAATATTTCAATACATTTACGTCCAGAGAGCCAAACAACTCGTAACTTGTCAAAATAATAATCAATCTAAAAGACTCTGCAAACATGCATGCTGATCGTCAACAGTCGAAATCATGCACCAGTCTTTATTTAAATGATTAGAGGCAGCACCACCATCCAATGTGTTCACCATGAGGTCTGCACTCAAACTGACCTAGTACACAGTACAGTCACCAGATGGTTCTCACATCCATCCTGAGATGTAATCCGAGATGGTGGTCTGGAGGGATAAAATGGTGTGAAAATAACTCAGCTTGTACTGAGCTGCTGGGGAGAGTTAGGAAGAGGTGTACTTTATTTGTTTTGGAACATTTTATTTAGGGGTGGAGTACATTTTTCACACTGATGCAAACACTCGCCCTGATGTGCTTGGTGTCACAATACCCACTCTACAGACCTGTTAACTACATCTAAATAACACTCTTCAAACATGGAAACAAATCGAAATTTACCTAAATAATTTCAGTGCAGACCTGCAAGCTGCTCCTAAATAATGCAGTACAAAGATGTGCAGACACGAAATCAGCTCATAAACTATCCAAATAGTGCTTAGCGCAACCTACATGCCTGCTCGCAATATAGTGTAACAGACACGCAATCAACGAGTGCAAGCACGACATCCTGCCACCCCCTCCCCAGTAGAGGGCACAGGAGACTAGCGGCAGCCTCATTAAGTGGTGCAACTGTCAGGTGTCAAACAACACACAGACGCCCGTTAGGGTTCCGCATGCATGAGCTGGCAGCATCAATTTCATACTTGACATCTGAGAAATTCCCATCGAAATACGTGTTCACCTAGACACCGGGGCTGACGTGACCGGGTGGGATCGCAGGGGCGCCCCGCCACAGCCACAAGCTGCCACCGGACGCAGGTGGAAGTTGCCTCTATTTTCGAGTATAGAGTCACTATTATATCCGTTCACAGAACTCCAAGGAAAGCTAACGCAGACTTCATACGCGAGACGCCTCCGTGCAGCACGTGTCTTTACCATTAATAACAGAGTAGCACAGGGCGCATTGCCCCTAGCTTGACATGAGACACGCTTGTAACTCTGCTTAGCCACCCAGCGTGACATGCACAATGCCGTAAAGTGCACGTGTGTACCTATAAATCTTCGCAAGTGCATCCAACAATGTTCTCATTCTTATACTGATGTCACGTGGCTACGTAATGAATAAGAACCAAGTCGGTCTCACTGAAATTGTATAGTGTCCCAGAAATACTTAACACCCGCTTTCTTGTTCTCACAGACCTAACGTGGTACCAGTCCATCACGTGTTATCGTTCCTGCTTTCTACACTCACAAACGTTCCCAAGGCTATGTAGAGGCTCCTTATCCCAGCACGAAGGATGTAAATGAATCGAGCATTATGATTGGCTCTTATCGAATTTACCCGCCGAATTACTGAAGCTACCAGTATCGAAGCACCATCCACCTGTTCTTTTTTTCTGCAGACAGAACTATCAGCAGCGAAATTATTTTGCACAGATCGCTAAATTGCATTGCGAAGTCGTCTACAGATCATCAAATACATACGAGACTCACAAGAATATTGGGAGCCAGGAACATATTCACTAATGTAACTACAATTAAACATTACAATTGCTGCTACAGTCTGACACCGATGAATGTACAGGCACTGTCTCCTCATAATGACTGTGCTTCTGGAATGAATCTCAGTATCTACAGTGCACATAAGTTTCCACATAAAAAAATCTCTCTCATACTCTCACGGTTATCGATGTGGTGAATCTATACGTCCATCACGATAGGACACACTGTCATCTTCTCTAGTCATGCCACTACATAGATCATAGTATCTTTACAATGTAGACTATACATGTTTTACACAATGTAAGCCGCATGAACTTTACAATTCAATACATACACATTTTACACAGTCAGTGCAGTTATCATTTATATCCTCACAGCACCCAAAAAAAGTATGGCATTCCTACACTAACACCGGCTATATGTCATGATGCTCGTCAGTCCTAGAGAAGCACCGTCAGCCTTTTCTTTCTTTCTACAGACATGACATTCAGCGGCAGTAAACTATTTTATACTGATCCCTATATTGCACCGACAACTAAACTTCGCAAAGTATCATACATATTGTGAAATACGGAAAGACCCCTACTCAATTACACTGCTCCCCCACTGAGGACAGGAGCTTGAATATTAGAGCATGAAACCGATCACCAACCCAGCAATATCTCACCAAATACCATGTCATGTAGTAAACATACAATCCATATCCTCCACCTTACCTAATCATCCCTTTTATATCAGAGCACCCTCAGCGGACTCAAGTTGCTCTCAGAACTGTTCTACAAATTCAGGATCATATCTCCTCCACACAAACGCATTACTGTTTCTGCTCCAAACCTGCTTTTTTGCTTACTCGCTTTTCTATGCACATCTCCAGGCTCGGGGATTACAAAAACACACGGATTTTTGCATGGGCTGCATAATATTATACCTTTTCAGTGGTACTTCTCGACATCAAGAACTGAGCACCATCCTATCGATCGCTGGCGCAACATAATTCCCACGATACAGACTGGCAATTATTTCTCTACAAACCCCAAACCTTAACGAGGTGCAGCATGCTGTAAACGACCGAGTAACTAGAAACAAATAGAGGAAACCGATATTACCACTCTCGAATACCGATGTCGGGGATGTAACAGATTCCAAATCATCCCTATAATTTACAAGCCAACTTAGTACCTTCCCGTGTCTAGAGAATAGGCAAACGTGTCTCCCACTTGATAGATGCACACATCACAATCGATCTTCTCTCATCTAAATAAAGGTGCGGAATGTGCAGAATCAGTGAACCGAACAGTTTACATGGTAGGGAATAAATTATTTCAGTAAATTAGGAGTTGTTTGCATGACAGGAGAGTGTTATTTAGAAGTATTTTACAGGTCTGCAGATTGTGAATTGCGACCCGAAGCACATCAGGGCGGGTGTTTTGCATCACTCTCCCCAGCAGCTCAGTGCAGGCGGAATCATTTTCGTGCCACTTTACCCCTCCAGACCCCCATCTCATATTGTGTCATGGGATGGATTTGAGCACCCTCTGGTGACAGTACTGTGTACTAGGTCAGTCTGAGTGCAGACCTCATGGTGAACACACTGGATGGTGGTGCTGCCTCTAATTGTTTAAATAAAGACTGGTGCATGATTTCGACTGTTGACGATCAGCATGCATGTTTGCAGAGTCTTTTAGATTGATTATTATTTTGACAATTTATGAGGTGTTTGGCTCTTGGACATAAATGTATTGTAATATTTACGAGTGGTTTGCATGTCTATATGTCTGTAGGCTGTGAAATGCGTTATTTTGGCAGTTTACAATTAGCAAGCATGTGTGTAGGGTATTATACATCAGTTATGTAGGAGTAGTTTGCAGGTCTGTATGCTGTGTAGCATGTCAGAGTGCGTGTTCTGTATGACTGTGATAAATATACTCCTTCCCTAAACAAATTGTTCCAAAATAAATAAAGTACACTCCTTCCTCTCTCCACCATCCCAGTACAGAAAGAGTCCTTTTCCCACCAACCCCTAGGAAGAGGCGGTGGCCGGGTGACTTAGGTTAGTGTAGGTGAGCTCAGTTTCCCACAATTTTCTTAGGTTGGTAGAGAAACTCCAACTGACCTTTCTTTACCACCAAAATTCAAACTTGGCGCCGGTTCCTAAGAGGAGGTGGCACTCGGGTGACTTAGGTTAGTGGAAGTAGTCCAAGTGTCCTTTCTTTCACACCATTTCCTAAGCTTATTAGAGATACGCGAATTGACCTTTCCTTACTTCCAAAATTCAAACTTGGCCCCAGTTCCTAGGAAGAGTGACTTATCTTCCCGCGATTTTCTTACATTAGTAGAGATAACCTTGGTGTGATGCATTATCCTGTTGGAATTTGTACTTCTCGCTGATTTTCTGGGGGAGGGGAGATGGCGTTGCACTCCCGTCGAAAGCCGCCACCTTGGGTGACATGAAGTCTGCCATCTTGGATGACGTCTTCCCCGCCATCTTGGATAATGGTTCTTTGGGGTAGTATCCGTCTTGCCCCAATGCTAATGACTACGGAAAAGCCTTTGGACATGGCCGCGAGCTCGATTCCAGTCCACTGTCGGCAATGGGGAGTTAAGCATGGACCGTGCCTGCCGCTCCTGCTGGCGAAACGTCAGATAAATCATCAAATGAACCTCGGCTGAAGAACCCACGACAGTAGCGAAATGGCACTTTGTCATTGTCCTAGCTGTTAAAAATACACAAGCACAAATTTTCAGTACTGTGTGTGTGGTGTTTTGGATCTCTTGGGGATTGGAGAAACTATTTTTCACTGTTTAGTTCGTTATAAATGTGTATTACATTAAAAAGTTACATAATTATTTCACTCTGCACTTGAGTTTCTCATAGCGGGGAACCAGTTTACAAATGTTGTGCTCCACCATTTGCCGTAACTAAAATGATGCACAGTGGAACTTGGAAATGTAATCTGCAGGTGTGCTAGTTGGCTAAATTTACGAAATTTCGTTCCTCAACAATGCTTGCTCTTATCCTGTATTTAATTATTTATGTATTTATTTCACCTGGAAAGTTTGTATGTATTATTATCGTTATTGTTATTATGTGCTACTCACGTACTGTGCTTACTGAAATGTAAATACATAAAGGATGCCGATTTAGATCTAAGAAATAGCCGGTTTGCCCTATTCTTGCCGGATGAAATAAATTCATAAGTAATGAAATATATAGCATTCCATTACTATTGTTATTATTTTCGATTATTACCATTTAAAGAGAGCGTTTGAACTTGAATTCCTTTATGATGATTGTTTATGTTTTTTTATGAGCCCAAATTTTCTTCATGTGTTCACTGTGTTGTTTCTTTCGCTCCGCTGTCCATTTGCATCCTGCTCTCTTATGTGCTGTGGTGTAAAATTTATGTTTTTTGATGACGTTCCTGAATTCAATTCTATTTTCTGCATTGTTTACTGTTATGTGTGCTTGTCTGATGTCCTCTTCAACTTCTTTTATCCATTTTTTTCCCTGCCTGAGTTGATGACTTTAAGAATCCGCTTTGAGATTCTGTTTTCATTCATCCTGTGGATATGTCCGTATAACTGCATCCTTCTTTTCCTTTTTGTATCCGTAATCTTGTCTGTGTATTTATATAATTCTGATGTTGGTCTCTTCTTCCAGATTTCTTGCTGTTGTATCGGGTCAAAAACTTTCCTGAGAATTTTCCTTTCTTGTTTCTCTATTTGTTTGATTTTAGTTTGCCCACCTGTTGGTGTTGTTTAACATGCGTACAGTGCCTCCGGAAGTAAGACAGTGTTATAGTGCCTCAATTTTGCATTAATGGATATGGGCTTTTTGTTATAATAGTTCCCTGTGAGTTTATATGCTTTCTGTAGTTTATTTATTTATTTATTTATTTTTTTTACTCTTTCCTCATTGGCCTGTAGGTTGATCCCTGATGGATGGATGAATTCTCCCAGGTACTAAAAACGTGATACTTTACGATTTTCCCATGGGTTGTCACAATAGGCAATTTGTCTTGTGGCACTCTTGCTATATACTGGGTTTTCTCATACGACATTTGCAGGCCAGTTTTTTGTGCACTTTCATGTAACTTCTCTATGGCGTTAGTGGCTTCTTATCTATTGTTATTATTATTATAGCACTGAGCAAACGGTAAATTATAAAAATGTCTTATTAACGTTGTGTTAAGCTATTTTCTCATTAGTTTCTTGTTGAGTGTGACTAATGCCATATAACAGTGACATATAGCGGCAGTACAGTTGGACAGAAATCTGGAGAAGAGCTTGGAATAACAGAGTGAGGTGAGATAAAGTAAAGGAAATCAAATAGAAGTACAAAGGGACGAGGAGAGAAGTGTGACAGGAAGGCAGGTTGGGTGTCAGAGACGAAAAGAGCTGGGATGTACTTATAGGGAAGTCACGTCGACACTCGCTCCGAGAGCACCGGTTCCACTACGTATAAATAAACGTGTTTCACAATGCCGACGGTCACTCGCTCACACTCTTTTCCAGGCTAGCCCTTTGCATAAATCCTTCACCCTCTTCCCTCCCAGAGGGTTCGAAAAGATCTTCTGTAGATCACTCCGCCACATAAGGAGCTGGCATCTCACAGTAGTCTTTGTATGCGGGTAGCGCAAAAATGAAAGCACTTAAGTTATTTTCTGAGATAAAATTCTTTGTAAAATTAATTGGTACTGTGTTCACAAAACAGAGTAATTTGTATACAACGACAGCGGATTTGATCATTGTCACTTGCACTTCATCACTTTCCTCATTGTGTGTGTACTGTGTCTCGAGTACGCTGCTGTAGTAATAATATGCAGTGTTACCGATTTTTCAATTGTGGCCGCGCGGGACTAGCCAAGCGGTCTAGGGCGCTGCAGTCATGCACTGTGCGGCTGGTCCCGGCGGAGGTTCGAGTCGTCCCTCGGGCATGTGTGTGTGTGTGTGTGTGTGTGTGTGTGTGTGTGTGTGTGTGTGTGTGTGTGTGTGTGTTTGTCCTTAGGATAATTTAGGTTAAGTAGTGTGTAAGCTTAGGGACTGATGACCTTAGCATTTAAGTCCCATAAGATTTCACACACATTTGAACATTTTTTTCTTCAATTGTGCGAAAGAAAACGTGATGAAAAATGTAATTTTGTTTTTGTTCACAGATTTCTTCAGGCACTAGCTTCTGCAGGGTGAGTACGCACATTCATTTACCTTACCGTAACCGCGAATGCTTAGATTCGTAGTGAAGTTGTCATACATTGACTTATGTATTTGTGTGTAAAAGATACAACTGACTACAGTACTTTGCAGTGGGTACGATAGCGTTTCACCTGTCAGAGATTGTGGATATGTTGCAAATACACTTCTCCAGTTTGCCTCCGGATAACATTGTGGAGGCCCCAGAATGCTTCTCCAGGGCGGTTGCCGGCTGTGGCAGCCACGTGTGACATCCGCGTGGCGTGGAGGCATGCAAACGTGTCGTCGCCGCGACCTATGGCGCCGGCAAATGCGACTAGTCTACACCTGTGTCACACCCACCTGCAAATCCTGGAAAGTCACCTTGTCGATATACCAGTACCTAATTATCCCCAGACTCAATCCAAGTCGGCGGTCACACTGAGTACAACAGTAAATATTATTGCACAGCTGCGAAATGTTGTGTGATATACGGTGCGTGATTATTTCTCACGGTGATAGTGTAGTCACGTCACCAATACTGGCTTATTTTTCCTGGTGTCGTTTTGATTATAAGTTGTCAATCGAGGAGTACGTGCCTGTGAGACACTTGGACTCTATTTGCACGATTACCTTGTCATAACGGTGCAAAGGAGAGTTTGCCTTTATGTTCTTATGTTCTTGATAAAGTGATACTGTCGGATTCTAGAGATAGTGACGATGATTGGAAGCTGAAGAAAATGACTAGCAACCTGGAGATGTTTCGTGTGTGTAGAGGTACACCTTGTCGAGGCGTAAAAACTGTGTGAGAGGGAGTAATGAAACTCTCTAAACGAGTCCACTGTATACCTAATCTTCTGCCGTAAATAGTGACGTAGCTCAGGTTCGAGAGAAGTGCTAATATTTCTTATCTCGTCTGCAGATGGAAGCATATTTTGACGACACGAACTGCATGCTTACACAGTACACACTTGTGAGCTAACGCAAATCCTGTTAGTAACAATTCGAGCTAGCACCAGCGTCAATTATTCTAGATAAACGGGTGGCTTGGTATTGTAGGTGAGTGTCTGGTTCTCAGAGATTCATCACACGAGAAATACCTATGGGGAACTGACATTGAGCCCTCTTTCAGATGTAGTTCATTATGTACTTTCGGCAGTTTGAAATAATGTGTGGTTTGTGCATTTTACTCGAGATCAGTCGGCCGATCTGTACCATGGATGGGTAGTGAAGGACTGTTTATCATCGGCTGGGTGTTCTCCAGAATATTCTGCATCGTATTTTTATCTATAATACAGCTCAAAAGAATTTCGTTATGCAACGGACTCTGCAAAACCAAGTACAAGCAATCCATCGAGACAGTTCGACCTGAATCTGTTGCCTCCGATGTACAGGGTGGAGAAAAGGCAGCTCCCAATCACGGCACAGCAGGATAGGGGAAGCGAGCGAAATGGCGCTTTGGGTTCGAGTTACAAGGCAGCGGAAAGAGTACTGGACGGTAACCTGAGGGATGTGGGGTCGAGTCCCTGTGCGGAAGCTTTTCTGTTTGTTTTTATCTTTTTTTATTCACTTACATTGCAAATAACTGAAATAAAACTGAGTATTTTGCATTTATTTCTATTTTGATCAAAGTCATTTAATAGAAAAGCGAAGGAAAAATTGCGACTGCAAATAAATTTCCAAGAAAGGCAGTTCTGGATCGAGGATTCAAAAAGTGGTGGACGAGTGCACGGGAAAATACAGGAATGTCATCTTGGAAACTTATGACAATCTTATACCAGGTGAGGTGCTTAAGACACACCATCTCAATAACTCAGCCGGTTTTAGTGATAGAAGAAAATCTTAGAAACAAAAGCTGTTCAGGTTGAAGCGGGAGGTAGTGCATTTATAAACGCTTTTTCGTAGGTGTAAGAGTAGAGGAGACATGATGGTCAACTTCTATACTTTAAGTAATAGACTGGCGTGTTATACTATTTACCTTTTAATAATATGCTTGAAAACACCTAGAGTGCATTTGGTTCTGTAAGGGATTTTTATGTATGGGAGTTCCCTAATTACTATCAGCGCAAAGAACAGTTTACTTGTTTCCTGTTGTGTACAGGTTACATCGAATGTAAACAACACTACAAACACTGCACGTTTCGTGTGTTTGTCTGTCGCACAAAGAATATCAAATGTAAACAAAAAGCATAAATCCTGTATTTATGTGTTGCATGAAGACCATTAGTCTGTGGTTCGTTGTCGTCGAGTAGACGACATTTTCATAAACTTGTATAATTTTCACAATGCTGTACACAAAAGCTGAGAAAGTTGCTCCGGTTTTTATTTACGACGAAAGTCGCTGAAATATGAGAGCAACTGTGCGATTGAAAGCTGAGAAATATCCTGATGGTGCAGCACCCTCGGGATCTAGGTTTGCAAACATAATACAGACATTTTAGCAAAGAGGAAACGTCGATGAATAAAACACGTGAACGGCTCACATCATCAACCGACGAGCGACATGCAGTTTACATCTCACTATTACCACGAATCACTTCATCAGGAGCTCCACGGCATATTCTCCTCCACCTTCTCGACCAAGTTACTCACAGTTGAAGCATCATTTAGAAACCATTGGCACGTTAATTTTCGCAACACGCAGTACTGGTCCTCTGAAAACGCACACTGGCTGAGGGGAAGTCGGCAAGCAAACAGCTGACTTAGCAAAGAGCTGACTCACTCAGCCTTCCAAATAACCCAATTATTGGTCCCTATTTTATTAATGGTAACTTAAGTAGATTTAAGTAAGATTTTGATATCAGAATTATTCAAGTCCTGAACAACAGCTCTGAAGATCGTTGCATCTGTCGGTCCGGCAATACAAAATGGCCCGCACATTCGCCAGACCTAACGCCTCTGGACTTGTATTTGTGTGATACATTGAAACAACAAGTTTACAATGAAATTCCAAACACTCGCAAAGATGTCAAAGGTCGTACTGCAGGAGTTTATTCTATCACCTCGGATAACATTCAGCGCGCTGTATATTCCACGTCCAATGGTTTTAGAGTATGTACGGCTCGTAATGTACGTTTGCAAATGAACTTGTCAAAGTTCAACATCATCATCTGATGTAACAGATTTCTGTACAGTGTGATCAACTGTACATGTCTTGAAACGTATTATTAAAAGGTAAATAATATAACATCCCAACCATTTAAAACAACTGCTGAGTTTTATATCTCCCCTGCCTTTTCATCTACGAAACAATATTGAACAGGACATTACGTCCGCCTTGAGGTAAGCAGCTTTTGTTTGAAAGATTTGCTTCTGTCACTAAAAGTGGGTGAGTTATTCAGGTGGCCTGTCTTATGTGCAATGTGTAGAAATTTTTAGACTGGTGTGACGAAGCCCTGCGCTCAACAGAACAGATGTGTGCTGTTAGGTGACTCGTTCGGAGCCTAAAAAAATCCAGAATTATACAACGAGATGTTGAAAGTTGAAGAAGGATTGTCGTCGTGCAGCGTTGAAATGATTTCCCTCAAACGCACTCCGATAGTGTAGGACTGCAAAATGTACTTTTGTCATGACGCAAATCAAGAAGATTCGTGATTGCTCTTATCGAAAGGGGAAAAGAAATCGTACCCTGAGAAGACTGCATCAAAATACATTCTGTTGTACTTCACAAGCTATCGTCGCTAGTACTTGGCGATATCGTGAATTGTGCACAGTTTGCTTCCAAACAGAGAGACTGTTACAAATGTAAAACAAGTCATCTTTTCTACATACAGTTTAAAACAGCTATGTAATTGTTAAAACGGGGCGTTCATACTGTACGAGGTACTGCTTCCCCTGTTTTTGCGATGACTTTTACTCCAGCAGTGTTAATAATGAACTGCAAAATAATAAAGGTATGTGTATTTAAAACACGAAGCTTTCATTTGCAATCCCCAATTTTCCTTTGCCATCTTTTCAAGCCTTTTCCGAATATATTAATAAATACAAAATTTTGGTTGTTCTTTTGGCACATTTGTGGTTTACGCAAAGTAACAACTGAAAATGAAGAGCAGGAAAGACAGAAAGTTTCCGCCTAGGGGCCTGCCTGGCTGCCTGCCTGCTGTGCGGGGACCGCTGTTTGTCTGTCACACGCAGGCGGCGCGGGGCGGCGCCCCGTGACTCGGCCGGCGGACGCCAAGCGTGCCGTGTTCTTCCAGACGCGTGCCAGTTCAGGCTCTAATTTTTACACTTTCTTTCTTGTCCGAGCCCTGCACCCGACGTTAATCTGGATTCGGTCTGTGGCCAAGAGCAGGCCGTGTGCCGTTCCGAGATGTTTGCTGCGGCAGCCGCTGCATTAGGCTCTGGTCATTGTTCTCCACTGCAAACAAACGAGTTTGCCGCAGCCCGCACTGCTTACCCGGGAATTTGATTAAGAGGTAGCAGCTTTCTGCAACCAATATCAGAGCAACGTGTACCAGAGATGCAAGATTTGAAAGTATAAGATTGTAATGGCTCTCCTCGACTGACGACAACGTGTGCCACTTAGGCATCGTGTCCGTGGAGTGCAGGAATACGTGAACGTGGAACGAGCTGCAGTGCGCACGTCTTTAGCCCTTACGAGATTACCCGAGGCGAGCAAATTTTTTTTTGGCCGAGTATTCAATATTTCGTACTTTATCCTCTTTACTCGGGAACAATATTTAACGTATACAGTCGTTACCAATTCGCGCACGAGAATCGCCATTGCACCCGAGAACGTGAAGGTAACGATAGGTGTGGGTAGCGATTGTTGTCGGTGGCAACCTGATTTTAAGGACATAATTATTTACAGACAGCTGAAAAAAACCATCTCCGTTTGGTCCATTTTGCCATTTGTTTTAAAAATGTGTAGTTAATCATTTCATTCAAGGTGTATTGTTGTAAACTACATTTGCTGTTTCGCTTTTACGTGCAAAGACAAATACGTTTTGTGGTTCTCCAACATGCTACGTATATTCATTCGTCCGAGAAACACTGTCCTCTTACATTTACTCTGCATTATTAGAACGCCCCTGTCTCTTTTTTCGTCAACAGCCTTCCGGCCGCCACGAATTCCTCTTCTGTGCCAAACTCTTCATCTCGCAGTAGCACCTGCAACCTGCGTCCTCAATTATTCGCTGAAAGTAATACAATTTCTGTCTTTCGCTACAGTTTTTGTCCTGTATAGCTACCTGAGCCGTGCACAGCTCGAGTTTATCCCATTTATTGTTTGTCATCTTCTATTACGGTACTGCCGCCTCGTTTCCTTATTCCTTTTACTGGCGTCACTAACTTCCTGCCTTACTTGTCCGTGAGCGGCAGCAGCAGCGCGTATCGATAAGTGCACTGTCGTACCATCTCTGGAGCGCCCGGTATTATTTCCGGGTCGTCGTGTGTCTGTCTGTCAGTCAGCTGGAGACGGACCAGCAGTGCAGTCGGGGACGGAGCGCTGGTGAGGCGCGGACAGCCAGTGTTCGCCGACCACACACACGAACTGTCCGACGGAAGGAGGCGAGGCCCGTGGCTCACCGATCCCGCACACCAAAGTTAAGTCCTTACTTAACCTGCCAGCCAGACCCAACTGTTCACATCGTGTCGTTTGAATTTCCTTGTGGGCTGTTGGGACATCCTGTGGCTTGGTCCGTTGGCTGTCTGTCGGTTGGGTTGCCGTCAGACCGGCAATGATTGGGCCGTCTGCCTGTCTCACCTAAGCGAGTTATTTTTTTTACAGGTGGAGCCCCTCCACGCCCACACCGGCATGGTGGCCAACACAAAAGGTCTACTGCCATCTCTGCACAAGGGGTAGTATTCACTAAAGTGAGGTGTCGCAGGATTTGGGTACTGCGATGTTTGCGTACGTCTGGTTAAGATTAACCATTAATACGCGCTCATCTGGAGATAGATTGGTCGAAATCTGACGAAGGGTAGCGGTTTTAAGGGCAGAGGAAAAAATGTGCCAGGGCAAGACCCAAGGGAAAAAAACCTCTGCGATAGTTAGGTCGGGTGGTAAGAGCAGTAGCGGTTGTCTTGCTGCCTGCGACAGGTTGTGCAAGGATAGGCTTTGTTTGTAGTGGGTATCATGCTTGTAGATACCTTGGCGTTGTGCGTTGTGCT
Source organism: Schistocerca gregaria (assembly GCF_023897955.1). Taxonomy (NCBI): domain Eukaryota; kingdom Metazoa; phylum Arthropoda; class Insecta; order Orthoptera; family Acrididae; genus Schistocerca; species Schistocerca gregaria. Next base: position 30,378,058 of record NC_064923.1, on the reverse strand, counting down.
GCTCGGCGGCGGGGCTGGGTGCTGGTACAGAGTCCTCGTTCAGCGTCAGCAACCTGCAACAGTTAGGTTTGTTATCGATCTTGTGTCCGATAGGTCATATACCGGAGACACAGTGTGAGGGAATGTTGGCAGCTTGTTTGTGCGCCTGTGGGCGAGCTCGTCGGTGTCCCTGCTGTGGCCTGTTGGTCGGCTCTAGTAGCAGCTGGTAGTTGCCAGTCAGTGTTGCAGATGTGCAGGGGCTTACCGACGTTTGTCGCTGTTTGCGTATGTTAGTTTACCACAGGTGGCTATGCCCTAGCTAGCAGTGTCTTTGGCCGCTTGTGACCTAAGCGAGCGTTACTGTTTGAATTACAGGCCGACCATCGGAACTTCTGAGCGCCCTTGGGTGTAACGACTTTTTTTTTTAATTTGTTCTTGTTGTCTGTACTTGTAGGGCTTCTAGCCGATGTTTGTAAATTAAGGTTGTTTTGCCCTTCAGGCGTAAGATTCTTTAGGCTTTCAGCCTAATTTAAAAGACTGTTTTACGTAAGGCCTTTGGTATTAAAAACATTAATGTTATGGAGATTTAAGTGTTAGGCCTTCAGCTCATTTGAATTTAACTTGTTTGCTATTGAAGTGTCTGATTCTTTGGGCCTTCAGCCTGACTAAGAACTATTGTAAGATAAGGCTTGCCTTTTAAATTTCTGATTATGTTTGCGTTTTAAGTTATTGGCCTTCAGCCGTTTTTAAATTGAAGTGGCTTTGAGCCGGTAAGTAATTCCCAAAGATTTAAGCTGTGTGTTTTAATTTTTTTTTTTTTTTTGGCTCTTGTAATGTTTTATCAAATAATAAAGCTGTATGTCCGAGTGTAACTGACAGCCCCTCATTTTGGTAGTTCTCCACAATTTAAGCTTCCTGTCCTGTCCTGCGGGTTTAGCTGGGCGTCTCAGTACCTCTTGTACCACTGAAGTCACTCCCTGATGTCTTAACAGGTGTCCTATTATCCTGTCCCTTCTACTTGTCAGTGCTTTCCACATATTCCTTTCCCCTCCGATTCTGTGCAGAACCTCCTCATTTCTTACCTTATCAGTCCACCTCATTTTCGACATTCGTCTACAGCACCACATCTCAATTCTTCGATTCTCTTCTGTTCCGGTTTTCTCAACAATCCATCTTTCACTACCATTCAATGCTGTGCTCCAAACGTCCATTCTCACAAATTTCTCCCTCAAATTAAGGCCTATTTTTGATACTAGCAGACTTCTCTTGGCCAGGAATGCCCTTTTTGCCAGTGCTAGTCTGATTTTGATGCCCTCCTTGGTCCGTCCGTCAGAGGTTATTTTGCTGCCTAGGTAGCAGAATTCCTGAACATCATCTACTTCCTGACCATCAATTCTGTTGTTAAGTTTCTCTCTGTTCTCATTCCTCCCACTTCTCATTACTTTCGTTTTTCTTCGATTTACTCTCAGTCCATATTTTGTACTTATCACACTGTTCATTCCATTCAGTAGGTCATGAAAGCTACGTAATCAGTGAATCGTATCGTTTCACCTTGAATTTTCATTACACTCCTGACCTTTTAATTTCCATCATTGCTTCTTCGATGTACAGATTGAACAGTAGGGGCGAAAGACTACATCCCTGTCTCACACCCTTTTTAATCCGAGTGCTTCTTTCTTGGTCATCCACTCTTATAATTCCCTGTTCGCTGTAACGTAAACCGGCATAATATGCACTATTGGGCAACGGAAAATCCACGATGGCTGCGACATGTGGAACATCAGCGACCTTGATGGGTTAATGTATGGTGCGCATTATGGGAGGAAGGATAATTGGCCCCCATTTTATCCATGGCAATCTAAATGATGCAATGTATGCTGATTTCCTATTAATCTTCTACCGATGTTACTACGAGATGTTTCACTGCATGACAGAATGGCGATGTATTCCAACATGATGGATGTCCAGCACATAGCTCGCGTGCCATTGAAGCGGTATTGAACAGCATATTTCATGGCAAGTAGATTGGTCGTCCAAGTACCATACCCTGGCCCGCAAGTTCACCCCATCTGAAGTCCCTGGATTTCTTTCTGTGGGGAAAGTTGAAGGATAATAGCTATCGTGATCCACCGACAACGCCTGACAACATGCGTCAGCGCATTGAAAATCCATGTGCGAATATTACAGAAGGCGAACTACTCGCCGTTGAGGGGAATGTCGTTACACCTTTTGCCACATGCATTGAGGTTGACGGACATCATTTTGAGCATTTATTGCATTAATGTGGTATTTACAGGTAATCTCGCTGTAACAGCATGCGTTATCAGAAATGATAAGTTCACAAAGGTACATGTATCACATTGGAACAACATGTTCAAACGTACCTACGTTCTGTATTTTTATTTAAAAAACCTACCTGTTACCAACTGTTCGTCTAAAATTGTGAGCCATATGTTTGTGACTATTACAGCGCCATCAATCACAAAGCGAAAACAGTCGTCCAACTAAAACATTCACATTTCTTTACGTGCTACACAAATAAAAATGGGGGTTCCTATTTTTAAAAAAAAAACGCAGTTGATATCCGTTTGACCTATGGCACCGCAGTCTAGCGGACCAACCACAGCGCCATCTGGTTTCCCCATTCAAGCTAGCCCGTGTAACGGATAACTGGATAATCGGGAGAATGTTTTCAACTTTGCCCGCTATGTGAACGGCGGCACGCACACACACACACACACACACACACACACACACACACACACACAGGAGCGCAGTGTGGCGGTCGGAGCGACGCTATACGCCACTTCCCGGTGTGCGGCGAGTTTCCTTTACCTGGGCCTTCCTCTGCTGCCAGCTGCCAATGTAGGAGAGTAGCAAGAACAGTCCTGTAATGTTCGAATACAGTCACGTCGGCATCACGTTCTCGACCGAAACGAAATGGAAGAAGCACGTTAGTACCAATTGCGGATGGTCGATGTCGATTGATTGGGAGAATTTTAGAAATGCATATCTGATCTGTAAAAGAGACCGCATATAGCATATTGTTGTGTCCCGTTCTCGAGTAGTGCTGGATTGTTTTGGGATCCCCACCAGGTTGAAATAACAGAAGACATCGAAGCGATTCAAAGACGTGATTTGTTACCGGTAGGTTCGACCACAAAACGAATATTACTGAAATACTCCATAAATTCGTACGGCAATCCCTGGTCGTAAGGCGACATTCTCTTTGCGAAACACTTTTGGGAAAATTTAGAGAGCCCTGATTCGCGGCTGAGTGCACAACGATCTGAAACGTGGAGTGTGCCCGTCTTGTTTCAGGCCGTACCACCGACTGTGGTTCAACTGCCTGTTGGTCGGTATTAAAAACACTGGCATCCCACAGGCACCTACAGACGCGCCTCACACCCTTTGCTCATTCCAGACGACGTACTGCCTGAAATATTCAATTCCGAGTTTTAGTCCCTATCTCAAAGTGGACGCAGACCTGGATAAACGTCTCTCTGCACTGTATAATAAATACAGAACCACCTGTAGCAATACTAAACCTACAAGACAGCCCGAAGAAAGGCAAATCCACTTTCATAGGCCATGCGCATTTAGAGAAAGCTTTTGGTAATGTCGAGCAGAGCACACTCTTTGAAATACTAAAATTATGAGGAATGAATACCGAGAGCGAAAGACTATATACAGCTTGTACAGAAAAGAGACTGCAGTTATAAGAGTGAGACATGAAAGAGAGAGAGAGAGAGGAGATCGGATCAGATGGGAGTGATGCAAGGTGTAGCCCATCCCCGATGTCATTCGGCTGCGCCGTCGCTTGTGCTGGATGGCGCTTGCACGGAGCTCTCGCTGGGACGGGCATGCCGGCACGCTGGCACAGTTGTAGCACGGTGTGCTGTACTCTGTGACGCGGTTCACTAGGAATCAGTTTTAATATGTGCTGGAAGCTTGAAGAACTCAGATCAGTCACTTTTTTACGATAATTTATTTCATCCGTACATGTTTCACACGGTTTGCCCATTTTCAGTCTGAGGGAATACGAATGGAGCTAGTTGCATGCCAGTTACCTGCGTGGCCTGTCCGATAATCTCGTCGGTCTTCAAGAGCGAATACTTCACAAATTTCGAGAGACATTTAGCGAAATTGGTGCCATTTCCAGGGAACACGTGATGAAATCGTTGACAGTAGTTAACGCTCTTGCTTGTATGCTCCAGTGAAGGCACAGTGATAGCCTTTATATGCGTTCAAACGAAGAGGATGCCGAGTCAGTTGACTGCAGTAAAAGCGCACGGTAGCTGACAGCCGAAAGGGACCTTACCTCTGTGGAACCTGGTGAAAACGCCTGCTCACAGACAAGTCCCTCGGTCTCATTGTGCAGACACGCACTAGGTGGCGCTGGTTGGTCAGCGGTCGCATCCAGGTAGGCTGACTGGGACCGATGGCCAGCAGTAAAGAAGAGTAGGGGCCCTGGTTGGGTAGAAGGAGGGCGAGAGTTCCTGTGGATTCCGTGGGACAGAGCAGTGGCGCCCGGGCGTCCAGACTCTGCTAAAAATATATATTTGTGTAGCCATGAGGCTTTGGAAAGTTCGAAATGGACACAACAGAAGGGCTGTGGTTCCATCCAAGTCATGCTTTTAGCAAAGACGCGGTGTAAACGCATGGGAAAGAGGGTACAATGCTGAATCTTTTTTTTCCTTTTGTCCCAATCAATCTTTAAAGTCACTGGCTGGTTAAATCTGTATATGCAGAGCACGGGGTCCCAGCTTCGAATGCTGAGCTCCAGCTCGTGACTGGCTTGTGCTAAAGTGGGTGTAGTCTAACCATGCAAATGTGCTATGCTACCGGATCTGCTGAGGAAAGCTGTAGAGAAAGAGAAGAACACTCACATGCTAGCACTTTGCTAGTACAGAACGGCAGGTCTTTACCTGTATGGTGTGACTTGTGTCCTTTGCTAGTGTGCTACTTAGAGCCTTTGCCAGTCACCTTCTGAACCGTCAGAGGTACTGCTTGTCGCATCATGTACACAACGAGGTATGCCTGGATGCACTTATTTGTTTTAAATCGGCCGTCTGAACGTTTCACATACTCAGTCACTCATAGTCGTGTCACGAAGTCAGATTGGTTTGGCAGACCAGTAAACGGGTCCACATGCACACTGGAATCCTCTGGGGTTTCAGAGGCGCAAAGGGAAGCTCCTGTGAATCCGAATCAGCTGAATGCGAGACCGAGTACTTGCATGCTTCCGGGCGCGCGCCGTTAGTAACAGATTGCCGCTGTCCTTGGCTGCAGTCGGCCAGCGGGTCTTGGTGTGCGGCCCTCATCTGCAGAAGAGCAAAGTATTCGCTGCTACGGCGCAGGGCTCCAGTATATGCTTCCCAGCACACTGTTCTTTGGAACTATAGTTTTCTTTATGGAATAGGAGAGTGGATATGCTTGTTAGTAGCGTAGTTTTTGGGCCATACCACAGATTCACATTTATCAAGTTAGATAAAGGGAGTAGTTCTGGTTAGTGTGGTATGTTGATCCCCAGCTGATCACTTTTTTAACCATAGACCGCATATTATTGAAAGAGTTTGTCTGATAAAATTTTTTTTGTGGCATTTGTTTATCCATCTTCCGTCATGTGATGTTAAGAATGAATAAATCAACTGTTATATAGACCACAATTCCTCCCTTCTGATGTACCTTAGTTTTGCCATTTTATTAAAGTCTTGATTGAAACTGATAGAGTCAGAAGCTTCCAAAACTATTTCTCGATATTTACATAATTTCCAATAGTCGTGACATTTCTGCTTCATTGTAATTTCTGTGCGTGGGCCACAGAAGTCAAAAATGATTTCTCGTTCAGCCAAACGTCACCCACCATATCCAGGGGAATATAGATGAAACAGTTAACTCTGTCAGTCCCTTACCATCATCTTCAGGTGGAGAATAGCGTCGTTACGTTGGTGCTGCAAGAGAAGGGCACAGACAATTTTTACAACAGTGCTCTTCTCTGACACCAGCAATGTAAATGTCCACCTGAGGACGATGGTGTCAGCCACTGAAACGTGCAGTCGATAATAAATAACTAAGTGACGCAGTAAACTGATTAACAGTCGCAGCCCTCGTGGATCATCCTCTGTGGCCGAAGTATTCATTTCCAGGGAAGAACGTCCTACAGATGAAAACATTCTTATCTCACAGCGTATTTATTCGTTCTCCTTGTAGGCAGAAACAAGCCCCTAAAACTGAACTCGCTTCCAGACATTAATTATAAAGCTAACTGCGACCCGTAATCCGTGTTTTAGGAAGCAAAATTTTAGCTGATTGGAGGATAGCAATTTTGATGTCCACCGTGAGAAAAGCTGGGTTTTATCCAGGCACTTTGGTTCTAATAGTTTTTGAAAAAACGATCACATGTTTCTCGCTTTTTGTTTGGTAGCAAAACTTAACCAGCTGGAACAATGTTTGTTTCTTCTCAAGAACTTGGAAGATCGGCGTGCTGTTTAAACAACTGCCCAAACGGCTAGCTCCAACTCTTGAAGGTTCCGTTCACAACGAATGACTCACAGCTTGATAAACAAAATTTTTCCGTTTTCGCTGGCAGATGCAAATTTTCTCTCATTCAGACATGTTGCCACCTGCAAGTATGAATTTTCTGCCATCTTGTATAAGTAAATTATTTTCTCGAAAGAATATTCTTCCAGAATAGGTCGTATCTCGTGCAGTTAGCCTAATCGGTGCAGCGACTGTCTCGCATTTCTGTGAAGGTGACACTGTTGCTACGCGGCAGTGTCAAGTAAAGAGCTGTCTAATTTCTCCACCGTAAACTGATGAAGTTTTAGTATCTGTTTCTTTTGTGCACTTTTTTGCTCTTAGAAAATGTTTTCGCCTATCTTTGTTGCTTCGTCTGGAACACAAAAATCGCTACCGTGGCCTAAATTTGTGTTATTTTTGTGTTAAATCTTTGTTTGTACTACTCTTTCCCAAGTTTACACACAGTCAATAACTTACACCGTATTCGTTGGTATAGTGCACTGCATAGTGATACCCATTGTAAATCAAGAGAGGTTTCCCTTTGGTGGTGTCGGTGAACAAGAATTAGAGCACGGAACACTGTAACCCAGACAGAGACCACCTGCAGTGCTGGACTCCGGGGGGGAAGCCACGCACCAGAGCCGCTGTCAGTGGAAGTGTGCGCGGACAGGGACGGTGGTCGCAGGTGGTGGCGGGCAGCCGCTGTCTCCTGCTTCTGGGACAGCTCTCTCGGGCGTCCGCTACGTGAGGCAGCAACGTAAACACATTCCATTTCCGTACATATGTCACAAACTCGGGCAAACTCTGAAGGAACAAAGAAGAACTTTGGAAACGGAGTTGAAGTTTAGGAACACGAAATTAAAACTTTGACGTTTGCTGACGGCGCTATTATATAGTCAGGTAACAGAAAGGAACTGAAAAAAGTTGAAGGGAGTGGATGGTATCCTGTACAGCGACTATAGAACAAAATGTCAACAAAACAAGAGTAACGGAATGCCGTTACATTACATAAGGTGAGCTTGAGGGAACTAGATTAGTTAATTGGATAACTAAAAGTGGAGGTAACGAAAGAAATTTATGACAGCTTGACTAAAAGAAAGGATCGGTAGATAGGACAGTTCCTGAAGCATCTAGCAATCGTTGATTTGGTAATGGAGAGAATAGTGTGTGTGGGTGTTTCTTTTTTTTGGGGGGGGGGACCGCAGTGCAGCGCATGACAAGGTGCTCGAGGTGGAGCCCTCAGCTGGCTGCGGCACCGGCGACACTGCGGCTACGGTACCTGCCACCAGGTACGGAGCATGAGGCACACGTGCTGTGCATAGTCTGGGACGGCTGCTCCCAGCAGAGTACGCCAGGAGAGGCGCCTAGGCCAGTTCGTTCCACGTGCGGCGGTCGGGGCAGGTAGAGAGGGCTTGGCAACACACACACACACACAGTCAGCCTCGTACTTAGCTCTGCCGTGCCCAGCCGTGCTCGGACATTCCTATCCAGCGCCCGCCGCCCATGAACATACGCCAGGGATGATGCGTTTCCGGTCTGTGACAGCAGCGCGCGGGCAACTCCAGCACCTCCCTCTCCATTTTCTTTCGACACCATAGGAGAGGCGTAACGCGAGTACCACTCGTCAGTAAGGGGAAGGTAGCACAGAGAGTGAGTTGCTACCAGCAGTATCGAATTGACAGCAGAGCAGCGCCAACAACAGTTCTTCCGATATGCGAGCCGACGTCTCACTCAGCGGATGAAGACGAAGTATACACTGACAAGTCAAAACATTATGGACACTGACACGCGGTACGTACTGGAATTAATAAAAACGTTGAAGGGAGGAACCACCAATTTAAATTTCCTTTCACACAAAAGTGCTGTATTGCAAAACAGCAGACGATATGACAATGATTACAAGACGGTCAGACCTGCAGCCCAGCCGTTTTAACAGCGGTGTTTACTACCGCGCTGGACACAGTCTGTCTTATTAAATGCCCTTCTGCAACACATGAAAACTGTATAAGTACCATCGATTACAAGAGTGATTCAATTACTCAAAGCAGAAGACATAACATTTAATTTGAAAGATGTATGTCGAAAGTTTCGTGGTTGAGATGCGCACCTGTGCTTAAATGTTAAAGAGATTAGCAAACAATATGAGAATGATAAGGCTTACTACAAAGCAACCAAACTCTTCATTTCAATAGGCAACTAACATGTGGCTGGATCCCAACCCGTCCGTTCTGACAATTTTATTTGGACTAAAGCCCTGTTCACAGTTGGCCGTTAATATTATCAAAGTTAAACTGGTTGTCAGTTACTAAGACACTCTGAAGGAACGTCTTAAAACATTACTTGTGAACACTTACAGGGTGTCCAGAAAAGGACTCCCTGATTTCAAAATTAAATATCTCGAAAACAAAGATCGATAGAGAAATGCAGTAAACGGTATGTTTATTGTGAAAGCTGTAAGAAGTTTATACAGCAGTTTGAAATAATAGTTACAAAAGCTGCTGACAGATGGCGCTGTAATCACCATACGTTATGCCTAGTATAAATAGTGATGCAAAGCCCAGAGCGATTAGTTCCACTATTGAAACGTGAAAGGAGGTTAGCGTACCGAAGGAAGAGATTAAAACCATGTACTCCATTGAACAACGCGTTTGTCTGGCGCTAGAGTACCACAGGTTAGAAGAGAGTCCTATGGCAACGAGGCGAAGTTTTCAAGCACGATTTAATGTTCCAAAAGGATCCGATGCGAATACCATTCGTACGCTCTTCGCAAAATTTCATTCCAACGAACTGGCAGTGTAACTGCTGATCTAGTGGGGCATGTTGGCCGTAAGCAAACCGAAGTTACGCCTGAAAATATCGCCACAGTTTCTGGAATTATTCAACGAAATCCAATGTCATCCGTCCGTAGAACTGAATCTGAGACTGGTTTGAAGTGTTCCAGCACGCAGAAAATACCGAGAAAGAGCCTACACATGTTTCCATTCAAAATTCAAACGTACCAGGCCATACCCGTACGAGCTGTGCAACAAAGGGTTGCCTTTGCTAATCAGATGCTCACAATGATTGATAGTGAAGGATTTGATGTTGGCTGCGTCTGGTTTACAGATGAAGCACAGTTCCACCTGAATGGATACGTGAACAAGCAGAACTGGCGATTTTGGGTTTCCGAAAAGCCATATTGGTGTATTCTCCTAAAATTACTGTGTGGGCTGCAGCATGCAGCAGAGGCATTATTGCCCCTTTTTTCATTCGAGAAACGGTCACTGGTGCACGTTACGTTGCAATTGTGGAACAATTTGTCACCATACAGCAAGCGTTAGAGGATCTACCAGGTACTGAATGGTTTATGCAAGATGGAGCTTTCTTGAGGAATACTTCGGGAATCAAGTCATTGTTTTGGAATATCCCACATTTACTGGTGCAGGCATGGATTGGCCTCCATATTCGCCGGATTTGACTTCCCGTGACTTTTTTATTGTTGGGCACAGCGAAAGACATGGTCTACCCGAAGCATCCCGCCACGCTGCACGAGCTTGAATCGGCGATCTCTGTGGCATGTGAATCCATTTCGGTTGAGACACTACGAAATGTGATGGCGAATTTCATTCTTCGTTTGCGCCACCTCTGTAGTGCCAATGGTGAACATTTTGAAAACATTCTGTTGTGATTGTTTGCAAAGATTGTTTTCATACGATTATTTGACTTATGTATGCTGATATGAGCTGTACAGCGTACAGCACCATCTGTTATCAGCTTTTGTAAGTATTATTTCAAACTGCTGTATAACTTCTTACAGCTTTCACAATAAACATACCATTTACTGCATTCCTCTATCGATCTTTGTTTTCGAGATATTTGATTTTGAAATCAGGGAGACCTTTTCTGGACACCCTGTATTACAAGATAACTCAGCCGGCAGAACCACAAGATCCAGCTAAAATACACAGCAACGAACAGCTTAGTACAACAGATCGTTCAGATTATAACTAATGACTGAGAAATGCAAGTACAATCAAGAAATTGAAGCGGTTACCATATAAATGTAACCATAAGGTCTTTTGTTTAGCGACAACCTGTGCCTTAATACAATATTGTTCCGGCTGTATTGACGTCCAGGAGCTGATTCATTAGAACATTACTGTTAGGCTGCAAACCAGAAAGGAAAGGCAATATAATAGCGGCACAAATTTCCAAACGACAACTGGTGTCTTGGTACAATACTACGGCATATATTGACGACCAAAGAGCCGACCAAGTAAAACTCTGAGGGGCGGGTACAAACCAGAAAGTAATAAGGAGGGCAGGTAGAGAATGACACAAATCACCACGAGGATGGCAGTACGTCGCTCCCTTTTACCAGCAAGCCGTCCCACGGACCCACGGTGCGTCACGGCGGCTACTGAGTGGTGACGATCACGGCCAGGTAGGAGAGGGCGGCCGTCCGACACGAGTGTCGCCAACAGCCGACGGGGTGTCGGCGGGCTGCTCGCAGTCGGCGCTGACCCCGGTGCAGTACTCGTGGCTTCGGCCGCTCGGACCTCGAGACCAACTCTTGCCGCGGTACTACCGCCAATCCCCAAACTTGATCCCTCTATCACGGGCCAGCGAACCCACTATATATTGGCAAGCAAAGATCTTTTTAGGACACAACCCACAGATACCAACTCTTCCTCATAGATATTGGCAGTGAGGCCGGAAGAGGGATAGTCTATACTACAACTGAGCCAGTGGCGCCAGACAGAACAGTCTACTATCTCAAAGGCGCCACAGCTCAGCCTCCCCCTCTCAAACCTGACAAGCCGCCCCTGGGGCTAAGGACACCTGACTCCGCTGGAATGTTTAATCTGACTGAGATTACCCCATATGAGCTTCCCCTTTCCCGGGTCCCTGACCAAAACATTGACCAGGCTTAAAATTTTTACAATGGAATATGGACCTAGGAAACGCTGGGCAAGCTTCCCTAAGCATTTGTCACGGAACGTCCGCCCAGTAACGTTCCTGATGTAGACAAGGTGCCCTTTCTTGTTTGTACTATAGCGACAGAGCTGGCAACCGTGAGCCTTCCTAGTATTTGCCTGAGTTCCCCCTAGTGTCCATGAGAACCTCCGGAATGTTGGATGGAGGTGAAAGATCATTTATCTTACATAAATGGGGAATTCATGGGATATGCGGGCATTAGGCTAGGTGGGGTGATCTGGGAAGCTAAAATGGCCTTTTTTCATCCGTAGAAGCGGGCCCACATAATCAAGAAACCCGGCGTCGTGTCCCTGGAACCGGGCATCCTCGTGCGCCGCATCCAAAACGAGCCCCTTATTTCATTGAACGGCGCGCTCTACCTATCATGCTACCTCCTGGACCGGAGTTAGCTAAGTCTTGATGTCCCCCCCGTTAACTCATTTCGCTGGTTGTCGTCAAAAGACCATTGCATAACAGAGTTAAGATTCTCTAACTCACGAAGAGTGACCGGACGAGGAAAGAGTACGATCCGAGATCTATCTTCAAGTCGAATTCCTTACGAGACATTGGCAACCAAATTCGCCTCGGGAACATCCATACGCAGTGCCGATACTGCCACAAGAACCCTCTCTCCATATTCGAACAACGATTCCTGGGAGTCCTGCATGCGCCAATAATATCTACACTCTGTCTCTTTGCACTTACGGTCTGATAACTTACCCTCCACGACCGATTTCCTCAGTTGTCCGATCGTCTTACCCCGTTGTAAGGTTTTGGTTAGCAAATTACTTAAGCTACCGCTTGCTAAGGGGTAGAGTGCGATAAGTACGGCGTGATGGGAGATCCTTAATGCGTCAGCAAGAGACTCAAACTTAACTAGCAGCCACAATAACTGTTGTATATTTTCTAAGGTTTAAATTGACAATTCCCAAACACAATTTAAGAGACACATAATCGGGATAGGGAGGTGGGCAAAGTATTCCCCAGACCGATCACTTAGACGTCGAGCGATGGATCCACATTCGGCTACTGGATTATCAGAAACACATTATATATTATTTGTATCAACCCCACTCTCTAATTCTAAAGCTGCAGTTTGGATTTGCAAATCAAACAAAACATTACTTACCTGAAGACACGAGCTAACTGCTCAGGGATCGGTTCTAGTAGGTTAAGATCCTTCACTCTATTGCCCAGGTGGACTAACTGTGCACGAATGCGCTCCACCTGCCCCACGGATGATTGATTATTTTGGAGAGAGGAGAGATTTTCTTGTAACTGATTCAGTGCCCCCTTAATAGTCTGTAAATTTTGGCTCACCTCGCCAACCGTGCTGACAGGAAAGGAGAGTGGTGTTGTCAACGCTGCCCGTAGCATGGCTGCCAGCTCCCCCACCGTACCGTACCGTACCGTACCGTGAACATTCTGCTGGCTGACGCTCAGTTCGTACTGTATATTATGCATATTTTGTATCAGTCATAAGGTATAGTATAATTTTTTGGGGGTCTGAGAAAAAAAATCTGCTCAAAGCCTTTAGGCTACAAAAAAAGATAATCCGAGCCATGGTAGGAGCAAAAAGGAGACAACACTGCAAACCTATATTTGAGAAACTAGATCTAATGTCCATACCTAGCTTATATATATATGAGCTTCTCATATTCACAAAAAGAAACCCACAACTTTTTGAAGGCAACTGCTTCTTGCATCAGTATGAGACCAGGCATAGAGCAAGTTACATGTTACCTACCCATAGACTAACACTATATGAAAAAACTCCACATTATATGGGCATGAAATTTACAAATACTATCTGGAAGGGGAAATGTGACCCACCTCTAAAATATACTGAAGGAGACTTGGAAACATATCTAAAAAATAAATGCTACTATACGGTAGAAGAATTCTTGAATGATAACCATGTAAAAATAATTGTATAGATCACCACAATATGTATTATGACAAATGTGTAAAATACTTTATTATGACAAATGTGTAAAATACCTGTATAGCAACACATGTATTATAACCTAAAATTAAGTTTATTAGTCTGTATGTAGTATAAAAACTGACAAGTCACCTATGTCGCAATCCTTGATTGTATAAGGCATGTTACGTGATAATAAAATTTGATTGATTGATTGATTGATACTCGAGCTGATCCCGTTTTAGGTACGTAATACCGGCACTTTGACGTGGGCCCAGAATAATTAGGCAATGTCCCAAAAGAATAAAGTACAAAATTTAAACTAAAACAGGTTGCGTGAAATGAAAATCTTGACAACCTCCAGGTAGCGGGTCGAGAACCACGCTCTGCTACCAAAGATACGTGGTACTCACTGGAATTACGTAAAACGTGCAAGGGAGGACCAACCAATATGACTACTCTTTCTCACGACCTGTTTATTCAACAATATATAACTAAAAAATTTCTTTAGCAAAATAAACACATTTACAAAATTATTTTCACCTTAAACCCCAAGTTTAATAAGCTTTTGCAAAACAATTCTGATTTCCTGCATTGCTAAACAGGAAACAATATGACAATGATTGCAAGACGGCCGGACCTGCAGCCCACCCGTTATCGGGTGAAACCGCATAGGATAGATAGTTGTCTGTGGCGCCTCTGCCGACAGAGCACAGTGCTGGAGCATGCACATATGTTTGGGAGAACACCGTTCGTCGTACATTGTTGAACATGGAACTCCGCAACATACCACCCATACGTTGTCACAAACTGACAAAAACACATCGTCAATAACAATTGCAGTGGGCATAGGAGCATCGGGATTCGACAGTCGATCAATGGAAATGTGCCTGCTCTTCTGGATAATCGCGTTTTTGCAACAGTAGATCGATGGTCGTCTCGACGAACGCCGTCATCGAGGTGAATTGCGGCTCGAAACGTGCTGCACGCCACCAACACATGCTAATGGGGGCAGTGTTGGAACGTGTGGCAGTAACTGAAGAGAAGCTGACACCTACGACCGATCTGCATCTCTCCATGCTTGACGTCTCCCTTGACGGCGACGTCATCTTTCAGCAGAATAATTGTCCGTATTTCGGAGCCAGAACCGTGCGTCGATGATTTGACGAGGATTATAATAAAATTACGTTGATGCCTCGGCGAGGACATTCGCCTGTTGTAAATCCTATGGAACCCATCTGGGTCGCTATTAGGCACCATCTCAGCGCACGCAAATCAGCGACCCGTTATTTACATGATTTACATGACCTGCGCGTTGATGTCTAATGCCGCATACCGTCACAAACCTAACAACAAACTGAAGGATCCCTGACACGCAGAACCAGTGATGTACGTGTCTTTAGTTCCAATGACGGACAAAGAAGCTAGTATGAAGGTGCTCATAATGTTTTGGCTCATCATTCTATGAGGACAATGAATGGGTATTAAAATGTTGGGGATTCGAACACATTTTCACGGAAGGGAGTCTAAGAAAGAATTACGAGAGAATATGGGTACAGAGTAGGAAAGAGAGAGGACAAAGGTTACCCACGTTGTGCAACAGGCCATATTTACAACGGTAATAGCGAGTACCGTGTTTAAAGAGGAGGGGATATACTCGGAAAAGACCCATTGACACAGAAAGGTTCCTGCTGGACTACTTCGAGGTCGGACAGAGATTCTGAAATGTGATACTTGATTGTAAGATGTACCCATGGGCAGATACAGATGCAGATCACAATTTAATAATGGTGAAGAGTAGGCTGAAATACGAGAAATCACACTGAACAGTCAGTGTGCAATGTAGTTGTACACCTCACTGCTGAGGAACGATGATGACGTTTTGAAGTGCTCCAAGCCTGTAGTCAGTTTAGTGGAAGAGGTAATGGATATCTCTAAAAATGGCAATCACGAAAGCTGGACAGACAGATGTAGGTGCAAGGAAGCTAAGAAATCTTGGGTAACAAAAGAAGTGCTTCAACTAATCGCCGTCACGAGAAACAACAAAAATGATGGAGAGGAAGACAGGAATACAACGATAGAAGTTACTTAGAAATAAAGTAAATAGGAACTACAGGGAAGCCGTGCCGAAGTGGCTGAAGGAAAAGCGTGTAGAGATCGAAAAACAAATTCTCGTCGGAAAGATTGGTTCAGCATACAGAACCGCCTTCGGCGAAACTAAAAGCAAGAACATCTACATTAAGGGTGCAGCGAGTTTTCGACTATAAAACGCAGAAGACAGAATCGATAGGTGGAAGTATTACAGTGAAGGCCTCCACGAGGGTTTGAACTTCCGTGATGTCGTGACTGAGGAAGAAATGGGAGTGCATATGGAAGATGTAGGGAAACTGGTATTATACCCAGAATTTAGTAGACATTCGAAACACTTGCGATCAAATATGCGAGTAAGGATACATAACATTCCTTTGGGATTTCTGAATCATTTGGACATGTGGCAGCCAAGCGACTATTGAAGTTGGTGTGTAGAATCTTTGAGTCTGCAGAGAAACAATCAGCCTTTCGGAAAAATATCGTCCACACAACCCGCAATTTAGCCAGGAGAGATAAACGCGAGAAGTATCGCGCAGCCACCCGAACAGATCATGCCGCCGATTTCCTGACATGAAGAATCGATAACAAATGCTTTAATTTCATGTGTTACACGACGATCACTTTGACTTTTGTAAAGGCAAGGACACCAAAGAGACAACTGTGACGTTGTGATTCATAACGGAAGCAAGTCTTCAGAAGAATCAAGGCACGTTCGTAGGATTTGTGGACCTCGAAAAAACACTTAACGGTGTAAAGCACTGGAGCATTTTCAAAATTCTAAGAGAAACAGAAATAAGCTATCGGGAAAGACGGATGATATACAGTTTGTACAAGAAACAAGAGGGAAAAATAACAACGCAAGAGTAACAACGAAGTGCACTGACTGAAAAAGGCGTCCCTACTATACAATGAATACATCGAAGAAGCATTAACAGAAATTCTGGGATTGCAATTCTGGGTGAAAGGATACCAGTGGCAAGATTCAATGATGATTCGTCTTGACGATGAAAGTCACTCTTGTGTCCGGTTTCTCACAAGGAAAATTTGTTCTCGGATGCGTTCAACCTAGAGCAAACACAATCTTTACATTTTTTTCTACCCACACATGTTTCGCTGAAGTTACAGCACCGTAAGCGTTTTCTTTTTAATTTTCTTTCGTTAAATAACGGGAGAATAACTACATGGCACATGTACACATGTAACTTAAATTTTGAAGAAAAGTATTAACACACCTTAAAAAAGACAAAAGTATATCTTGTTAACACATGCTGTGGTACTTGTGCCTGTCTGCACTTGGTGTAATATGTACTGTATGTTTCTTCCATAGGTATTGTGAGACCACAAAGAACATAACGCAGAAAAAATTATTTACCTCAAAAATTAAATCTATTGAGGTGTGCATGCCTCGTGTTCATCCCATTAATTGTTTGTGATCTTCTATTACGGTAGGGCCGCCTCGTTTTCTTATTCCATTTACTGTAATCACTAACTTCCTGCCTTCCTTTTCACAGCAGAGCCGCCAATTTGCTGGTGGAGGAGGAGAGGGGGCAGCGGTGGGGTGGCGAGAGTGGTGATCGATTTCCTCCGAAATTCTTTAAATGAATAGATAATTGATATTCCATACACTGCCTTGAATCTCCTAAATTGTTTAAATAAGCAATATACCACATATTGTCTAAATTGTTGAAACAATATTATATACACAGCAGTCGTTTTTCAGACAAATTATGCAACTAAATAAATAAACTCTCTTTCATAGACTGCCATAAATAACGAAACAATCTTCTAAAAATTGTATAAATTGTTTAAGCACTCTTCCATACACTACAATCGAATTCCCGCCAAATGACCGATGAACTGAGTCTTTTTCCAGCCAATTTCGGAGATGGATGGCGGGAGGGGAGGGGTTTAAGAGAGGGGTGCTTTCCTGAGGGGGAAAGGGGGAGCAGACTGGGAGGGGGTGGGAAAAGAATAGGTTAAGGAGCTGTCAATCAAAAGGAAGGGTCCTTTTAGCAGAACAATAGGTTAAATACCTGTCAAACGAAGAAGAATAGGTTTGCCCCTGAGTGCATACCTGCCCCTGATGTAGGCAACCCCCATTAAGAAAATGTGCTGACGCCCCATTGTTCCACTACTTCAGACATGTGGCCACATGGGAAGAGGATGGGGTAGACACAGCTCCTTAACCAACAACCATGGGGTTGGGGCAGCGAGCTTGTGCCTGCCGACGATCGTCGTTCAGATCTATTGCCTGTGGCCCGGGTGTTGGAGCCACAGGCGAGACGTCCGTCCCGTGGTCAAGAGGGTCCTGGCTCAGCAGGCGGGGCCGTCGGAGGCGACACAGCGGCCGCCGCAGCACGAGCGCCGCCTCCGATCGCCGTCTGAACCAATCTGCGTCGCAGATAGGCAGACCGACAGTAACCGAGCGGGGACGCACGTATTTCCGTAGTTAAGTTTCTATCTGACGAGGACACGGGATGTTTCTGGCGTTCTCCACGTATGCTGACACCACAGCATCCGACGATACTCCAAACGGGAGTTCGAGAAACCGCAACGTTCGGAGGCCAAAACCGGCGTCATCCCTATTCGTCCATCAGAGTATCTCAACGTAAGATCGTTAGCGTGGCACCGCACAACGTCAGCTCACAGCTCGACATTCGCCACTTTACGTACACAGTAGGATCGAAAAATGTATTCCGAGATCGTCTTGTGGCGGGAGACGCTTTTCGTCTTGTATAAAACATTCAACTTCCTACGCCTTCGGTCAGTTGTGATCTGATGGAAAATTTAATTTAATGCTGGCTTGGCAGTATGAAAATCAGGATGATAGATGAAGTCGGATTCTGAGACATGCCGCTACGCGGAAGTAAACAAACGCGCGATCGCTCGCAAGCAGCACGGTAGGCGAGACGCAAACAAGGCCTGCGCGGCGCGCCTCACCACAGCCAAAGGCCGGCTGTCCCTGGACCACCGTGAACTCTAGCGTCCGGAAGCTACGCACAGATACAGGTACACCTGTTATGTAACACACGCGTAAAACTTGTCTTGCAGTTTTTGTCGGAAGTGCCAGAGCAGTGCACCTAACTACTTGCACGTAACGTTGTTTTAATTGCCTACTAAAGGTGTACGAAGTTTGAAAAATCTCTAAATTTGTGGTTAGGTCTTATGGCACCAAACTGCTGAGGTCATCGGTCCCTAAGCTTACACACTACGTAATACAACTAACTTACGCTAAGGACCACACACCCACTCTTGGCCGAGGGAGGACTCGAATCACCGACGGCGGGAGCTGCGCAGACTGTGACGAGACGCCTCAGGCCGAACGGCCACAACGCGCTGTAAAAATTTCGAATGAATTCGTGTTACAGTTGTCGTGTCCCCCCATTGTCGGTGTAAACTGCGTCTAGGAGCGTGGGTGTGACCTGATGTACGCCACGAGCAGCTCGATACTTTCTGTTTCCTGCTGAACAGTCTGCAACAGTCGACTCGTGCCGGCGACCGGTAGGCGCAGGTTCGTGGTTCTCGAACCCACGGACATAGCGCAGCCGTTAAGGTGCCAGCAGCTGCCGTGTTTTAAAATCAGTCATAACTAAAACTTTGAAAGCTCAGAATTTAGCTAAGCAGTTTGTCTGCAAAGAGCGTTAACGAAAGATTGTTGGGGAAAAAGTAGAAATTTCACTGGCAACTTTTTTTTTTAAGACTTTTCTATAGCCATAACTGAACAACTGGGCTTCGATGTGCTTCGTTCAACTTTCGGAAGTGTGTCACCTTCAGAAAAGACTGCTCTCAATTTGTTAGTGGAATTTCTTCGTGGATATGTCTCTGACATCGGGGAAAATCACGAAGGTTGACCACAACCGGTCGTGGGACATAGTCGCTGTGTATAACATGATTCAAAAAGATCCAACGTCTGGCCGCCCGTCACGTCTTTGAACATAACGAAGACCTTGGCAGATCGGCCTTTACATGAATATTTAGTTGTTGCAAAGATCTGTTCCGGACGGCTTTGTAAAATTTGACCCAAGTTCAAAAACTGTATTGCGTCAAATGGTGTGAAAAACTGCTCAAAAATTTTGAGCGAGGAAATGACGCACCTGTGTACAACATCGTACCAAAAGACGAAATTTGCGTATACACTGAGGGGACAAAGGTCATGGGGTGCCTCCTAATACCGTGCTAGACCTCCTTTTGCCCGACACAGTGCAGAAACTCGACGTAGCACGGACTCATATCGTTGGAACCCCTCTACAAATATTGAGCCACGATGTCTCTATAGCCTCCATCCTCCCGATTATGTCCCGTAAATGAAAGATGGTATTGACGTCGGGCGATCTAGGTGGCCACATCATTTGCTCGAACTGTCCAGAATGTTCTTCAAACCAATCTCTAACATTTGTGGCCTGCTGGCAAGCTTCACTGTCATCCATAAAAACTCCATCGTTGTTTGAGAACATGCAGCCCGCCAATGCCCGCAAATGGTCGCCAAGTACCCAAACATAACCGTTTCCCGTCAGTGACTTGTTCAGTTGGCCAGAGCAGCCAGTCAGTTCCATGTAAACTCAGACCACACGATTATGGAGCCACCACCAGTTTGCAGAGTGCGCCGTTAACGATTTGGGTCGTTGGCTTCGTCGGGTCTGTGTCACACTCGAACCCTACCGACAGATCTTATCAACTGAAATCAGGGCTCATCTGAGCAGGTCACAGTTTCCCAGTCGTCTAGGATACAGCCGATAATGTCAGGATCCCAGGAAGACGATGTCGTGCTATGCACAGAGGCACTCGCGTCGGACGTCTGCTGCCGTAGTCCACTAACGCAACATTTCTTCTCCTTGTCCTAACAGATACGTTCATCGGTAATTACGACATTGATTTGTGCTATTATTGCACGCATTGTTGCTTATCTGTTATCACTGACAAGTGTACACAAACGCCGCTAGTTTCGGTCGTTATGTGAAGGCCGTCGGCCACTGCGATGTCCGTGGTGAGAGGTAATGCCTGAAATTTGGAATTCTCTGCACACTCTTCACCCTTTGGACCTCGGAATATTGAGTTCCCTAAAGATTTCCGAAATGGAATGTCGCATGCATCTAGCTATAGTTAGAATTACGCGTTCATAGTCTGTTAATTCCCCTCGTGAGCCGATAATGACGTCGGAAACCTTTTCATACGTATCGCCACAGAAAAAACGACAGCTGCTCCAACGCACTGCCTCGTGTACGGGACACCCCCTCCCCGCCCACCTATGTATGTGCGTGGACGTCGCTATCGTGAGACTCGTGTCACCTCAGTGTACTCGTGAGAACTGAGGACTGAGTGACAGTCAGCTGTTCAACTGTTTTAGTGTGAACTGAAGCCAAATGTACAAGTGGCACATCCACAAATCAGTTCCGAGAAACACCATGCCCAGAGCTTACAGGTTGTAAAACGCATACTGTTTCTGAAAAAGAGAAATTTGTTAATAGGATATGTGAATGTAAGTGATAGGAAGACTTTTCTGAAGGTACACCGACAGAAAAAGTGAACCACCCAAAAGACCTGGTCACTTGTTAATGTGACTTGGTAAGCATACGCACCACCTGCAAGGAAGTAAACGATTACAGTCGCGCCTCTCGGTGAGAGATAGAACGGCCACCAGAGTGCGCTAGTGTGGGTCCTGTTTAGTGTTTTCACGACCGTGCGAGATGGTGCAGTGATTAGCACAATGGACTCGCATATGGAAGGACGACGGTTCGAACACGCGTCTGGCCACGCTGATTTAGGTTTCCTGTAATATCCCTACATCGCTTCAGGCAAGTGCCGTCACGGTTCTCTCGAGTGAGCACAGCCGATTCCCTTCCCCATCCTTCCCTAACCTGAGCTCGTGCTCCGTCTCTGACATCCTCATTGCCGACTGGATGTTAAACGCTGATCTGCTACCCCTCCTGATGTCACGACTAGTGGTAGGGTATATAGCAACATAATGACAACAAAAGAAAATAAATAATAAAATACTGACGTAATCTGATGTCAAGCGATCGTTGTGGCGGCACGGGGATGTCCCATAAGCGTAGGAGACAGTGTTATCAGCACCTGACACAAGCCTCGTTGTGTGTCGACATTTGGGCGGCTGTTCGAATCGTGCAATATCCATGTTTTCTGGGATATTCGGGTGCGACAGTGGCCTGATGTCGGATTGCACGGGAACGTGTCGGCAGACAGACTCATTAGCCGCTGAGGCGCCGTCTCACGCCCCTCGTCACTTCCCCTGGCAGAGGTTCGAGTCCTCCCTCGGGCATGTGTGTGTCTGTGTGCGTGTTGCCCTTAACATTAGTTAGTGTAAGTTAGTTTAAGTATTGCGTAAGCTTAGGGACTGATAACCTAAGCAGTTTGGTCCCCATAAGACCTTACCACAAATTTCCAAACAGACTCATTACCAGGGTGCCTGTGGATCACGTCTGACGACTACAGCGTTAAAAAAATGGCTCTGAGCACTACGGGACTTAACTTGTGAGGTCATCAGTCCCCTAGAACTTAGAACTACTTAAACCTAAGTAACCTAAGGACATCACACACATCCGTGCCCGAGGCAGGATTCGAACCTGCGACCGTAGCGGGCGCGCGGTTCCAGACGGGGCAGCTGCCTCCCCGCTCGCAGCATGCTGCTCAAGCGTACCCGGCGGGTGCGCGCAGGGCGGTGCCGCGACCGGCAGGCACGGCCTGCCGCGTCGCCGCTGCGCTGAGCACGGCTACGACGTCAGGGGAGGATCCGCTGTTCCAGCGTCGTGGAGAGGCTCAGAAGTATCAAGGCGTGCGGAGCCATCGGGTATAACTTTAGGGCACGGCTCTCAGTGACTGACGGCATATTCACGGACGTTCTACCTTCTCTCGAGTCACCTCTTACGTGACGCTATTGTGGTGTATTTCAGCGGGACAACGTTCGTCCGCAGGTGTTACGATTCTTTGCCAACTGTCTGAGTGATGCTAAGGTACTCACGTGTCCAGTGAGGCCCCCAGTTCTGTCTCCGATAGAGCACGTCTGGGACCAATCCAGACGTCAGCTGTGTCCCACCACCAGTAGCCAGGATACTGAGGACCAGTTCTACATTTGTGCACCAGCCGGCCTCCGGTTAACATACAACGGCATAATGATATCCTTCCCAACTGAAGCAGTACAGGCGTCAGAAATAGAGGGGGTTCAATGTCGTACTGATACGTGAGCTCACCGTGGCAAGTTTTCGTACATTTAACACGATTTCGTAATCACTGCAGTAACACCACGTATCCTCTCAACCCGTGGAGATCCGTTGCCCCTCACTTACAACGTGCTTCACGTATTTGTCTCGAGCATACGCTAGATCAAAAGAGAGCAGTTGACAGATGAGAGACCAGTGGTGCTCCAGAATTGTGTCGAAGATTGCATTTGTACACTCGAGAATTAATGAGTTCGTAGTGAATATAATTTAGGGGGGGAGGGAGCGAAAACAACTTTACGCCACTTTACTGTTGTAGCCTTCAGTCCAAAGACTGATTTGTTGCAGCTCTCCATGCTACTGCACCCTGTGAGAGCCTCTTTATCTTCAAATACACTCCTGGAAATTGAAATAAGAACACCGTGAATTCATTGTCCCAGGAAGGGGAAACTTTATTGACACATTCCTGGGGTCAGATACATCACATGATCACACTGACAGAACCACAGGCACATAGACACAGGCAACAGAGCATGCACAATGTCGGCACTAGTACGGTGTATATCCACCTTTCGCAGCAATGCAGGCTGCTATTCTCCCATGGAGACGATCGTAGAGATGCTGGATGTAGTCCTGTGGAACGGCTTGCCATGCCATTTCCACCTGGCGCCTCATTTGGACCAGCGTTCGTGCTGGACGTGCAGACCGCGTGAGACGACGCTTCATCCAGTCCCAAACATGCTCAATGGGGGACAGATCCGGAGATCTTGCTGGCCAGGGTAGTTGACTTACACCTTCTAGAGCACGTTGGGTGGCACGGGATACATGCGGACGTGCATTGTCCTGTTGGAACAGCAAGTTCCCTTGCCGGTCTAGGAATGGTAGAACGATGGGTTCGATGACGGTTTGGATGTACCGTGCACTATTCAGTTTCCCCTCGACGATGACCAGAGGTGTACGGCCAGTGTAGGAGATCGCTCCCCACACCATGATGCCGGGTGTTGGCCCTGTGTGCCTCGGTCGTATGCAGTCCTGATTGTGGCGCTCACCTGCACGGCGCCAAACACGCATACGACCATCATTGGCACCAAGGCAGAAGCGACTCTCATCGCTGAAGACGACACGTCTCCATTCGTCCCTCCATTCACGCCTGTCGCGACACCACTGGAGGCGGGCTGCACGATGTTGGGGCGTGAGCGGAAGACGGCCTAACGGTGTGCGGGACCGTAGCCCAGCTTCATGGAGACGGTTGCGAATGGTCCTCGCCGATACCCCAGGAGCAACAGTGTCCCTAATTTGCTGGGAAGTGGCGGTGCGGTCCCCTACGGCACTGCGTAGGATCCTACGGTCTTGGCGTGCATCCGTGCGTCGCTGCGGTCCGGTCCCAGGTCGACGGGCACGTGCACCTTCCGCCGACCACTGGCGTCAACATCGATGTACTGTGGAGACCTCACGCCCCACGTGTTGAGCAATTCGGCGGTACGTCCATCCGGCCTCCCGCATGCCCACTATACGCCCTCGCTCATAGTCCGTCAACTGCACATACGGTTCACGTCCACGCTGTCGCGGCATGCTACCAGTGTTAAAGACTGCGATGGAGCTCCGTATGCCACGGCAAACTGGCTGACACTGACGGCGGCGGTGCACAAATGCTGCGCAGCTAGCGCCATTCGACGGCCAACACCGCGGTTCCTGGTGTGTCCGCTGTGCCGTGCGTGTGATCATTGCTTGTACAGCCCTCTCGCAGTGTCCGGAGCAAGTATGGTGGGACTGACACACCGGTGTCAATGTGTTCTTTTTTCCATTTCCAGGAGTGTAAATGCTACAACCCACATCCTTACTGTATTCATCTGTTGGTCTCCATCTACTGTTTTTACCCACTACACTTCTCTCCAATACAAAAACGGCGATCACTTGATGACAGAATCTCCCTACCGAGCGATCCCTTCTCCTAGTCAGGTTGTGGCGCAAAAATTCTTTGGTCCCCCGTTGTATTCAGTAATTCCTCATTGGTTACCTGATTCGCCTGAAACGCCCAGATGAACCCTCAGTGCACGACAGGTAGAACAAATTCTGGGAAGGGGCCAAAATGAGCTGCTGTCAGCTACACTCCGACAGACAACTTTATTTCATTGACCAAACATTACAGAAACAAAGAAATTCTTTTTTTAAAAACGCAACATTAATTGTTGGAACTTCATAACCGGCTGAATACACCATACAATCTCATGCCTTAAGGACAAGACGACTTTAATTTAAAATAGGCTGAAAGCCAATAACTTAAGACTCAAACCAAAATCAGAATTATTAATAGGCAAAAGGCCTTATCTTCAAACAGTTCTTTAATTAGGCTGAAGGCCCAACCAATCTGACACCTTAAGAACAAAACAATTTTAATTCAAAATCAGCTCAATGCCCATCACTTAAGACTCAACAAAATTATTATTTAAAAAAAAAGAGTTCTTTAAAATTAGGCAGAGCGCCCATACAATCTTACACCTGAAGGGCAAAGCAACCTTAATTTAAAAATCGGCTACAAACCATACAATACAAAAAACAAGAACAAATAAGGAAAGGCAGCACACCCAAGGGCGCTCAGAAGTTTCCGATGGTCGGCCTGGAATTCAAACAGTAACGCTCGCCTAGGTGAGACAGTCTACGGACCCACCGACAAGATATCTTCCGCTCCACCCGACCAAAACACAACAGGGAATTGAATGAAAGAACGTAGAAAGTATTGGCACTCACAACTAATTATTCATTAAGCTGTCACACTACAGATCATGCTGGACAGCGACAACATGATGAGAAAAATACACTGCCTGAATTTTCGTCAACGGCCTTGGCAGGTAACCGGAATGTTAACGGCCACAAGGCAGGATATTCCGCTGGTGATCTTCAATTCAGAATAGCCAAGTACAGTTAAACTCCAGTGCTAAATTTCCTTAAACTGGCCAACTCAAATTTGTCAACTTGAAAACACACATTGTTGCTCACAGTAATGTCCCAACAGTCGACAACGAAATCCAACGACAGCATGTGAAAAGTCGTGACTTGCTGGTAGATTAAGTCAAAACTCAACTTTCTTGTCCAGAATCGGTGAGCCACGGACCTCACAGACGCTGCCAGCGGCCCCTGCCAAACTGTGCGCCGCGGAGAGTTCCTCGCTGCTCCACGTCAGTAGGCCTACTGGTCGCACACCGCACAGCCGGAAACAGTAAGCGCCAGGCCAAAGATAATACAAGGCGCAAATATCAGTACACACGGATGCTGCCACTCGCAGGGACAGAGGATAACAGCATAATCGCGATAACATTGGGAGACAGAACGCGGAATAGCAACCGAGGTTTAATCCAAGGCATAACATGAGCCAGCCACGACTCACTACCCATCTACAGTTCAGGATTCTTCTGTAGCACCACATTTCAAAAGCTTCTATTCTCTCCTCGTCTAAGCTGTTTATCTCCCATACTTCACTACCTTGCATAGCTACACTCCGTACGAATACATCCAGAAAAGACTTCCTGACCCTTAAATCTGTACTCGCTGTTACCAAATTCCTTCTCTGCACAAAGTGCAATAGTGGAGGGATGTGTGCTCGTATACCGGTGTTTGTCCGCCCGCGTCTGTGGGAGAGGGAGCGGAACGGGCGCTAAGAACTGTGGAGGGAGACGTCGGTATGAGCACAGTGAGCAGGTTCAGAGGGACACAGGATGTCGTAGGTGACCGGGGAGGCGGCAGTCAAAAACAGGTCAGCGTGGTGCCCGGTGCAGCGGCAGTGATCACGTGCGCTTACTGCAAAGTAATATAATAAACAGTTATTTAAGCGCGTTCTCACTTGCAAACTAGCAAACTACTATCAGGTAACCGACACAACAGTGAGACATTAGCATCGTGCGTGTAAGGAAAAGTAACGGTGCGTAAGTATACAGTAATATTTTTTGGTTTCAAAAATTTGTTTCTTTCTTTCGCCTGCGACAACCTGTTTCATCAAAAAGATGACACACCAGTCTGCAGTCCTTAACTCTAGCATAACAGCTTAAAAAGTTATTGAATTCCAAAAATCATGAAAAATAGTGGGCACACGGGTCAGCATTAGGCTCAGGTACGAAAGTGTCAAATGTTACGCTGTCACTAACTTGTGAGTTCGTCGTCTATTGTGTTTGTATAAAATCTTATTTGCACCAAAAAACAATTATTTTCGCTTCATTTAAACTATTTTAATGGTCACTTTATCAACTATGATTTTGTTTACAAATCGGTCAAACAAGACGACAAACAACTTTTATGTTTAACATCACTTTTTCGTTACTCATCGTTTTTTGGCTGCTTCGTTCTTTCCTTGTGTTCTGTTGTACATAGGTGTCTGATTTTTTACATACTGCTCTGCATCAGCAGGCAACATTCTCTCAATCTCCCGTTTCCATATTTCCACATTCACCTCGTGGTTACGTGTACTTGGTTCACTTCCATCGCGCGGAATGTTCTTTTGTGTGTGTGTGTGTGTGTGTGTGTATCTGTGTCTGTGTGTGTAGTAGCACGTCTATTGTCGCATTTGCTATTCCACTGTGTGTCTGATTGTTTCTCCATATGTGTCCGTATGTGTATTATGTTTTGGAAAAGGGGAGGAGGTCGAAGGGTGTGTATCTGACTTCTTCTTGTGGAAAGTGTGTGGTAGGGGAACGAATGCACAAAGAAAGACGATGCCATTACGGGTGATTGAATCAAAGTCCACCTGATCATAAGGTGAATATGGATACATAAAAACATATAAGCGAGAAAATACTGAATGTTGGAAATCGGACGCATGTGTTTATGATAACACTAGGAGACGGTGTAGAAGCCAAAAAACGATCAATAGTACAAAAGTAATTTTAAACTTTAGAACTGTTATTGATCTCGTTAACCCGGTGTGTCAACAGTTCCTGAAGGTAACATTAGCAGATACGTTCCTGAACGCATTTGTGAGAGTAAACGTGCTGTTTGAGCCAGAAGGTTTCAGTCAACAGTTATGTCTTTGGCGGCTGTCCTCATAACACATTTTGGACTTGAGTACCGTACTATTTGCAGACGGTGAACTAAGGAATCAGGAATTTTCTTCTTATAGGCCGCATCTCTTCCCCGGTCTCCGCACTTTCCTTCTTCCAGTAGAACTGTATTCCATTGCTTGTCAAGGGATTCCCTGGGGTGACGTATGCAATACATACTATTCCCAGTCCTCACTTCATTGGATTACTTTTTAGTTAATGGCTGTACTACCAGTTCTTTACTTATCAGCAACCAAGAATTTCGTAGGAAAAAGAGCGGTGCACGAAGAACGCCACTTCAACTTCAAAGTCGTTTATGGAGTCATGCAGCACGGCATCGGAAATCCTATCAAACGTCTAGAAATATCTAGGAGTAAGGGCTGCGATTCAGCGGACAGGTGAAGCGAGCATTATCGAACAGGGTTGGAGATAAATACGCAGGCGAAACAAGTTTATACCCGTAGGCGTCGAACACAGTCGTTATTAGAGATAAAAAAGATCGAAAAACGCTCGCTGTCAATTACGGGACACTGTTCTCTAACAAGAGCAGGTAAAAGGTAAGCGGTGGGGGCATTATCATCACCAGCGCCGCATTTCAGTAGTTTCTCGAGAGTCTGACGCACCAGTACAATGGCCGGCGGCAGTGGTCGAGCGGTTCTAGGCGCTACAGTTTGGAACCACGCGGCCGCTGCGGTCGCAGGTTTGAATCCTGCCTCGGGAATGCATGTGTGTGATGTCCTTAGGTTAGTTAGGTTTAAGTAGTTCTAAGTTCTAGGGGACTGATGACCTCAGAATTAAGTCCCACAGTGCTCAGAGCCATTTGAACCTGTACAATGTAGGAAGATTCACTCTACGTCGTATGTATCCTGTTAGAACTGATGATGTTATATTTCCTCTAAACCCTATTTCCAATCGTGGCAACAGTTATACCTGTATTTCGTATTGTTTCAGGAAGTGAAACGAAATTGAAAAGTCTGGTGCCGATATGGTGGTCAAAAGGCAGCATTGTCTCAACTTCCCATGTTTCTAATCTGGGAACTAGATAGCCTGGCCGCTTTTTGTCCTGACAGTGACCGGAGCATGAGCAGTCATTCCTTAATGGCAACCGAACTTACACTGTTTGCATGAGTTGCAGATAATGCAACTTGGGATCTGTAATGTGCATGAAATATTTCTCGGGCCAGTTGTATTTTGTCCATTTGTATAAATACAGATATGTCAGTTTACAGCGCCGCTATGGAGATTTATACAAATTTTCAACTATATACACGAAGAAGCTCACTGCCAAACGTAATGGCATTTAAATAGGTTCAGAAGAGTGAAGTTGTCCTACACGGACATAGGATAAATGCGGCCGGTTAGCTGGAGAAGGACACAGAGAAGGAGTAGCGCCGCGCTTCCGGCTGTCTGCAAAGTTGTCGCTTCCCCTGTACGCACAGAGTTTCGACGGCCGACGCACCTTTCCGCTTGAGGTGTTCGCGTTGAGAGACTGCGGTCGCAGTAGCTGCGACGTCGGGCCATTCAGCCGACGACCGACACCGGCTCAGTTCAGTAAGCCAGCACGTGCGCCATCTCGGGGCAAGCGCTCTCGACGCCCAAACGTACAGACGGTCGGCGTAGTACAAATCAGTTTGTCTTCTCAGGTAGAGTGAGAATGGGCGACGTTCATCGATTGTGAGAAATTCTTAAGTCTAGTACAAGAAAGAAGGGATTCGTGGCATCCTGGGGACGAGAAATGTCGTAATAGAGATGTATCCTGAAATCTATGGTCTGAAATCGCTACTTCATTGGAAACAACAAGTTTACAACAATTTTATAATAATTGTTTTTGCAAATTACCTTGTTTTATATTACCCATGTTCTGCGTCTGTCTAGCCATTTCGGCCTCGTGGCTACGAGCAATGAAACATATCTGCAACGTAGCCAGAATCTATATCGGAAATTTTAGTCTTACATTACAACCTCAAAACGTTATGTTGTCCAACTGAGAAAGGTGGCACATGTCGATTTTGATGCTTGAAGTTGCTGGAGTGAACCTCTTTTTGGGTGATGGTAGGTGGGTATCAGCTGTTTACGACTAGTTATCACTAACAAGGGAACCTCCCAGGCGCACCTCCCTCAGATTTGGTGTTAAGATGGGCCAGTCAGAAACTGAACAACAGATCAAGCATGAAGACAGGAAGAAGGTGTACTGAACTGTGAGAAGAAAAAAGTAGAAGCAATGCACGGTCCAAGCTTAACGAGTACGACACTGAGTGACACTTCGTCGTTAAGTGGTCTCGGTGTTGGCACTGCTAAGCCAGCGAAGCAGGCTAAATCTCTCTCTCTCTCTGATACAATTCCGTCACAGGTAAATGTGATGAGTAGAGAGAGCAGGTGAGATACCACCTAGACGTCTCACAGGAATGAAAACAGTTAATAAGCGCATGTGAAGTATGCTATAACGAAGGTGTTCAAGAGTCAAGACTTCCAAAACAGAACGCAACTTCAAAAACGTTAAAACCACATGTTTTGACGGACCACAGAGAAAATGCGTGATTGTGAAACTGTTGCGTTCATTTGTTTCAACCTGTCTAACAAACCATAATGTTTTCATTGCTTCCTCGGGAGTGACCGCATTCATACAAATACCTAAATCGGGAGGCATATATCTGTCACTCACCACGCGCACAAATTAGGTGCGTCTATAAGAGATTCCTATCATATGATGCGCGTACTGTCGCAAATGCCGTGCATGACACACCAGACGTGTTTTCCGGTGGAGCATCCGCTAGGTCCCCTCCTTACACATCGCTGTTGCAAACAGGCGTCACACCATGACACAAACACAAATTTCACCAGACGAGATCACTAACAGTTCTCATGGTTATAATTAGTTTTGTAGTACTCAGCATTTTTTGGATTCCACGTCGTTTTCTTGTGCTATCTTACACACCGGCGAACGATTTCCAAAACCAATATTTCTTCTATATGTTTTTATGCATATTCATTCACCTTGTGGTCAGGTGGACTTTGATTCAAACGCCCTTAATGCGATCGCCTTTTTTATGATTTTGTGCCCCTGTTACATACACTACCACAAAAAGAAGTCCGATAAACTCCCTCGCACACAAAACTTAAAACATCCGACAACCCGTCCACCTCTTTCCCTTTTCGAAAAAATAATACACGTACGGACATAACGACAAACTCAATCGGACGCACAACGGAATAGCGAATCGACAACATATATGCTGACACACACACACACTCACACACACGCACGCACGTACTTTGCATATGCACAAACGAACATTCCATGCGACGTAAACGAACAAAATACACGTAACCACGAGGTGAATGTGGAAATATGAAAATAACAGTCTGGGAGAGCGTTGCCTGTTAGTGCAATGCAGTGTGTATAAAGTCAGACATCTCTGAACAAGAGAACACAAGGAAAGAATGAACGAGCCAAAAGACGATGAGTACCAAAATAATTATGTTAAACATGGGAATTGTTTGTGATCTTGTTTAACCGATTGGTAAACAAAATCGTAGTTATTAAAGGGACCATTAAACTGGTTTAAATAAAGCGAAATTTGTTTTTTGGTGCAAATAAGATTTTATACAAACACAATAGACGGCGATCTCACATGTCAGTGAAACTGTGACATTTAAGATTCACCGTTACCTGAACTGTCGACGGATGAACTCGTGTGACGATGACGGCCATACTGTAGAGCTATAAATGCTATCTACCCTAGTTATGACGAATAGCGAGCACTAAAGCGATTAAAATGATTGCTCGTTGGAAAGTGGTAGCCTTCCTTAAGCTGCCGCAGAGGTAACATCCCATCTGCAGGACGAGTATAGCAATCAAAGAAGTGCTCCCGGAAAGCAAGTGGAAAGCAGAGGGACGGTTTAGTCTTCCCCTATCTTAAAAAATTAAAAGAAAGCGGTCTAATTTGCAGAATGGCGCTGCTTTGTATGGCCGTCCTAGCCAAATGCTTGCAGCAAATTCTGAGAGAAGTGGCCTGGTATGGAGGGATGCCGGGCTGCGGCGCCTTTTTTTCGCCATCTTCACCTTCCATATGCATCCCCGCACCCGAGGAAGAGATTTGCTTTCAATGGAAATCGCCATCTTGGCGATAAATGCTAAACTTATTAATGCCGTTGCGTATCGACTAGCAAAAATCCGGAAGAAATCTCGTACTCCTGTGCAACGTAGATTCATTATTATTATGTGTCAGACGCCTTAGAAACACACATATAATTTTATAAAAATTGTCAGACTGATTAATTCAGAAAGACTTTTAATTTGTTTTTTAGCCTTCGTGCTTTCACTTATTTAGTTGTACCCAGCTCATACTGCAGCTATGGGATACTATTGTTTCAAGTTCATCCTTATGCGAGCTTATTTTCTGTACCTACAGTACAGGATAAAGACGTTGCTACAGATGCAGGCTGGTTTGAGTATCCGATGGCAATTTTGAGTTCCTAACACTAACGGAACATCTGAGGCGGAGATCGCAACACGAAATGGCTAGAGACACGTCCACGTGCAACGTCTCGCCATCTTTCAGGGTTTGAAGAAGCTCGAATCATTGGCACGAGGGACACACGTGCATCGCACCAGTAGACCGCGCACACACGTGGCTGTGCAGTGGCGGCAGGATGGACAGGTGGCGAGGAAGGGAGCGGACACACTGCGGAAGGGTTTGAGGACTGTTCCGCTGCCTCTGACGGACACACTGACAGAACTAAAACTAGAGCAGCGTGTCGTGACGCACAGCCAGGAACCGATGTGTCGAGTTCCCGTGAGTCGTTTACCGCCAGTACCACACCACAGACAGTGGAGACTTGTACGGTATAGGGCCAGAGCCAGCTGCGACCCTGAGTGACTTTCTGTGTCGCTCGGCAACGAGAGAAGCTTCTGTTTGTGTTCGTAGACGACCTGGTGAAAATTCACAGGAAGAAAGTAGCGAGTCTTGAGAGCCGCAGTATGTGGTGCCACTGGATTCGACACGTGCAGTCGGTACTTGTCTGGCGGAGGCTGCACGCTCCGGTATGTCTGGAATGGTAAAACCACGTCACTGCAGAGTGCCAGATGACACATCCAGCTGAATAAAGAAGAGTCGACGCTGTACCACTGGAGTTCACACGACACACGCCTCGAGGAATGAGCAGTCCTTCCCGATGCCCTACTTTGCCCCACAGGCAATAATCAGTGATACAGTATGTCTGTCGGGCATGGCGAAAAATTCCTCAACATGGCATTCGGAGGC
This sequence comes from Schistocerca gregaria, assembly GCF_023897955.1. Taxonomy (NCBI): domain Eukaryota; kingdom Metazoa; phylum Arthropoda; class Insecta; order Orthoptera; family Acrididae; genus Schistocerca; species Schistocerca gregaria. The sequence continues at coordinate 30,345,123 of NC_064923.1, read as the reverse complement.
TTCCATGTCATCCTGTTGTTGAGATCTTCAGTCAGAAAACACGTTTGATGTAGCTCTCCGGGCTACTTCCGTTGATCTACTCGTCGAAGCCTCTTGCAGTCTTTGACAGAATTACAGTGTCATAGACAACCTCAAAGTTTTTTTTTCTTCTCTACCAACATTTATTTCTTCTCTGCCAACATTTATATCTTCTTCATTTTTTTTCTTTGATCTCTTTTAATGTTTTTCAGTATACAGATTGAATAAATTCGGGAATGGGGTACAACCCTCACTCCTGTCTCAACCACTGCTTCCCTTTCGTGCTCCTGGATTCTTGTAACTGCCGTCTGGTTTCTGTACAAGCTGTAAATATCAGTTCTCTCCCTGTATTTTACCCCTGCTATCGTCAGAATTTCAAACAGTGTATTCTAGTTGACATTAACAAAAGAAAGACTAAGTCTGCAAGTGCTATAAACGCACGTATCTTCTGACATACGCCATACGGTCAGTGTTCCAACGTCCCTCAGGTACTGAAACTGATCTTTCCCGAGGTCGGCCTCTACCAGGTTTTCCATTCTTCTGTAAAGAATTCGAATCAGTATTTTGCAAGCATGACCTACTATCGTTCGGTAGTATTATTCACAGCATCAGCTTTTGAATTGGTATTATTTAATTAGTTCTGAAGTGTGAGGGGTTTTAGCGTGTTTCATACATCTTGCACACAAGGTGAAATACTTTCGTCAAGGTTAGTGCATCATTCTTCTGTAAAACCACACCTCAACCAAAACGACTCTTTTATTTACCTGGGATCGAATGGAAATAGTGAATGGTGGACGTTCGTCTGTAAAAGTATCATTCCAATAGTTAGAACACACAGGCATTTCTTTAGCAGGATAAAACTGAGGAGAAAAAGCAGTATGTCGGCTTTCGGCAGTTGTTTTGAGCTTTTTTCTAAAGCGGTGCTAAACTGTAAGTCGAGGTAGAGCATCAAAACTGAGGTGTAGATGGGAATGAGTCTTCAAAGATTTGTTATATTCTATATTCTTAACGACTTTCATTAAGGACGTGCTAGCTTTTAGTAAAATTCTCGACATTGAAAGACAGATGGCAATGAAGTGACTATTCATCAAATTTCAGTACACAGAACACGTGTAGTAACCATCATTTCGCTTGTGTATCAGACGATAGGAATTGTTAATGAAATTATCTGGAGTATTAACCGAGGCGATTTTAGGCGCAAGTGACACAAGCTGACGGGGCACCAGCGTCCATATCGAAACAGGTAACGGAAATTATGAGGCTGCACCACTTATTTGTACCACTAGAAGCGTAACATTGCAGTGGTTCAAATACCCGTCCCACCATCCTGATTTAAGTTTTCAGTTACTTCCTGTATTTTTTCCCTATTTGTTGTTCGTGTGTCTGTCTGTCCGCCTGTTAAGACCTCTTTTGATCAAGAACAGGTAGAGGTATAGAGTTGAAATTTGTGTGAAATACTGAGGTCTAAGGTTCGTTGACGGTATAAATATTTTAACCTTTTAATTCAATGCAATGCATGTTTTGATACTGAAACGTCCCCTTAGGAATATTATGAATTACTGTCCTGGTAAACCTCTTACGCTATTTGATCTACAAACAACTGAGCAAAACTCAGCGTACTCAAACAGTTTTCTCTTTACTTATTCTGATCATCACTAAACAGACACAATATTTTTAGCGCAACGCAGTCTGACTCTCAGTAATCCCTAAAGAAGAATGCTTCCGACTAACTGTAACCTATACCTTTCAAGAATTACTCACTTGGCAAAAATCTTCGTTACTCGAACTACTGCAATACAGCGAACGCCAATATTGCCGGCTAAATAAAATGAAAGATTTTATAGAGAATAAACAATGTATTTACCTTAATAATGTTCAAAAGTCATCATATATATCAATTCATGACATCCATCTTTACAAATTTCCTTTTTTCTGGCGGACACACGTCCAGATCGCGTCCGCTTATAGTGACCTCTCAAAACTCTCTCTCTCCACGTCCACCACTGCTGGCTGCTCACCTCCAATTGCGCAACGCTACACAAGCGAATATTCTAATAATGAGTCCAACCAGCCACAGACTGCACGCAGCACAGTCAGTGATTGTCATACAGAGCGCTACGTGGCGTTACCAACATGAAAACCTAAACAGCCTACTTACAATACTCACAACCTCGGTCATCCTATACATGAACTGTCTGTGCGTATACACACCGATCCTCTTGGTCCAGCGATATAGTGCGTCGCGGAACCCGATTCTCTGTAGCATCACCGATTTCTTTGTCTTCATTTTAACTCAGCCTTCTTCTCTCAACGATGTGAGGATCTGCCAGAAACAGCACACGTTAAACCGTAGGTCCCCTCTCCCCGGCTGGATAACATGGATAGGTTAGGGACGCGGAAGCCGCAAGCACCTGATGTGCCGTCCAATAGAAGGCCAGGCATTGGTACCACATTCAATTGTTGTTTATGGATAAAGTTTGTACGAAAACCTCAGAGCGCAAGTCATACTCGCAGTTGCGCAGTTATTTTCGATAAACTTTGCCCTGGTGGATTACAGACGTCAGCTCTCTTTACATAATGTGCTCTCTGAGTAAAGGTAACTATACCCTCATGTCAGTAATTATTTCGACGACACGCTGTTTAAAACAGTGTGTGTTCAGCACCTGGCTTGTCGTTTACACTGCGCCATATTTATGCACTCAGCACTCCGTGTTCAGGCCACAAGTGGCCCACCGGGACCATCCGACCGCCGAGACATCCTCAACTGACGATGCAGATAGGAGGGGCGTGTGGTCAGTACACCGCTCTCCCGGTCGTTATGATGGTTTTCTTTGACCGGAGCCGCTACCATTCGGTCGAACAGCTCCTCAATTGGCATTACGAGGCTGAGTACTCCCCGACAAATGGCAACAGCACATGACGGCCCGGATGGTCACCCATCCAAGTGGCGACCACGCCCGCAGCTCTTAACTTCGGTGATATCACGGTAACCGATGTATCCATTCCGGCAACGCCGTTGCCTCCGATATTTATGAGTAAACCATCAATTCATACATCAGCATAGAACTACTACTGGACAGCAACACTTCCAGCAGACATTTCAGCATCTTACCGTGACGCCTGTTCGTGCAGGGACTGTTAAGTCATTTCATTTCAGTTATTACAAAATCGAGTGAAGAGCTTGCATTGGACAGCAGACAGCTAGTCAATATCAGTGGGGGACGACAAGAAAATTAATTTTTCTAATAGGTTGTAAACAACTTCCAGGGAATCAGGTTCTGTTTCAGTGTAGAGCATCTTCTGTATGACACAATCAGAACCCAGTACTCTGTGTAGGTTGGTGGTCTGTTGGAATGATACGTTTATTAAGGTCTGGGATCGATTCACGCATTAGACAACCATTTCTAACAAACACAAAGATACACTCTTCACCGCTACTAACCCAAGTTGAACAATGTCTGGTTGAATCGTTTAAACAATAACTTCTGGATTGGAGTCCCGAGGCCCAGTCTGGTACGCAGTGTTCGTAATTAATTTCAAGTTCAAATCATCTTTTCGAAGTGTCATTAATTGTAATAAATTTGAAATTACATGTTTAATGGCTGTATCATCTCTCATAGTATGTCTTCTGATATTCGCATTATCGTGATATTAATTTGCATCGGGACCCATAGCTAAACAGGCAGTTAACTATGTGGGCTGTTGCAGTAACCATTTTGTACGACTATACCGAAATGAGAGCTTAACAGTTACGTGATGTGGGTTGCATACGTTCCACGCGAAACGCAAGTTAGGTTGTTGAGATACTTTTGAACGTGCTACTTGTTTAGAGGGGTATGAACGCCCCCCCCCCTCCTCCTCCTCCACCAGTTCTCACCTTGTTGGTACGTGATCAGAAAAGTTAGTAGGAGGCTTTAAGCATGATTCTTTTAATATAAAAAATGAGAAAATATCGACGCTTTCAGTTATAAATATCGGTTTTTGTTAGAAGGAGCCATTCATTTTGAAACGTCTTAGCCCATCTGCAGGTACGTAGCATCTTATTCCGCATTTATTTGTATTACATAGCGGTTCCTGGTTGTCTGGCGGGGGGGCTTCATCATGCAAGCAACTTGGACTGAAATAAACATTTTTACGAAAATTATTTATTACTTCTGTCGTTAGTAGTACAGACTTGAACTATAAATTACGGATAAGTTGAATTGTAAAACACTCGCTCTGGTTTAGTTTCGCGCGGTATGATATTTAAGGTCCTGTCGTCGGCGAGATTATGAGGGCTTAGATTTTGCAAAGACTGACAGAGCGATCGACCCAGCCCTGTGCAGAGGTACAGTGGCTGGACGAAAAAATAATATATCGCTAGAAATTTATTCTCGGACATAAATGTGGATTTTTTCAAGTGTGCCGGTTGAGCCGTTGTATTTGACCGCGATCTGCGCCTGGGCGATGTCCTCGGTACGCTACAAATGGCAGAACAGTGCGCTGTATGGCTGTGAGTTCGCCGTGACCCAGCCGGTGGGTGTTCCGTGATCGAGGTAGCTCGAGTGCTTGGCGTTTCAAGAGGCACCGTATCAGAGACGCAGGGAAAGCGTAGAAACATCACCCGTTAATAAGCAATGCGGACGTTAGTGTGTGCTGGGCGATCGTAACACGCCGTCTCCGAAGAGGACGGCAGCTGCAGAGCTGGAAGTCGCACCCGAGAATTCTGTCAGCACCAGGACGGCACGAAGGGAGCTCCGTAACGGGACTTGGAATTCCAAAGCCACACATCAGTGGTGCAAATGAAAGCAACGGGAAAACATGGTACAGAAGCCATGAAACCTGGGGCAATGTAAGAAAGTCATTTGGTCGAATAAGTCTTGCTGCACTCTGTTTCCAACGTTTGGTCGACTTTTCGTCCCGAGAGTGAAACATGACGTGGGGTTCGTTGATGATTTGGGCAATCATGTCGTGGTATTTCGTGGGTCCCACGGTTGCTCTGCAAAGTCGCATTACCGCTACGAGTATGTCACCAGTTTGGCTAGTTAGGTCCATCCCGTGGTACAACGTTTCTTCCCCAATGCTGCTGTCTTTCTACACGACACGGCCCCTGTTCACATCTGGGAGTGGATGAAGTATCGCGTCCCCCCTGGCCACCAGTCAGCAGAACTGAATACTGCTGTGCCTTCGTGGTCTATTTTGTGCGCGATCACTGTTCGCCTCCGCCAGCAGTACCCCAGTTCTCCCCTGGAAACCGTATCGGACCTGTCTTTATCCATTCTGAGACGACTGGAAGCTGTTTTGAATCCCAACGGTTTTCCTACGTCGTAGTAGGGATGGTAGGTGTTGTATTTTTAGTGTTTCCGTATTTTTGTCCATCCTCATTGTCATCGTGGCATTCATATTGAGTTTTGTTGCGGATTGGCTACAGCCCCGTCTCACTTCTCACTTCCTTCTCAACTACTACTTCCTTTTAGTGTCCTTCGACTGTTGTAACTGTAATGTCGTTGCTGTGTAACTGTAAATGGCCTTTTGTTCCCTGTGTTTTATCACCGGCTCCTCCCGAATTTCATACCTTTCTAGCGCGAACAAATCAATGGAAACTGAGCGTGACACATTGATTTATGGGCGAAAGTTCCAATGTTCAAATGTTTGTGAATTCTTAAGGAACCAAACTGCTGAGGTAATCGGTCCCTAGACTTCCACACTACTGTAACTTATGATAGGAACAATACACACACCCGTGCCCGAGGGAGGACTCGAACCTCCGGCGGGAGGGGCCTCGCAGTCCGTGACATGGCGCCTCAAATCGCGCGGTCACTCCGCGCGGCAGGGCCGGTGTTGTTGCTTTAGTTCGTCCCGCAGAAAGAGTTCATATCGCGAAAAATTGTTTATATTAATCTGTACGTGTATCAATCAGCTTTTCTGACGAGGAGATAAACGGAAACCGCTTAGATAAACGGAAACCGCTTCCTGCCACACTTCTCATAAATGATGTACAGGCATACTGACACAATACAATTTAGGTTTCCAATCAAAACGTCGTACCTAGCCACCTGAAGATGGCGGACAGTTGCTCCGAGGATATATTGTGGAATTTGTACAACGTGATCCGGCGGCAGACTCGTGAAGAGTATTTACAACACATCCGCCGGGAAATATTGAAGGATCACATCAGGCGTCATCTCGCTAATTTAAGGTAACGAATTTGCTACCAACGCCATCAAACCGAAAGTTTGGGTACAGTAACTCCTCTTAGAATGTTATTGATATTTCTCCTGGATTCATCGAACGAAAATACACATCTCAAATGCTGATATAAAATCTTGTTTAAAAAAACTATTTACCACACCAAAATTTAAATGTTATGACTATGTCGCACTCATTTTTAGTGGAACCCTTACAGGATCACTTTCTTGTCCGTCTCCCTGTCTGTACCATTGTTAAAAACCCATTTTTACAGGAACGGGTAAGTTGAAATCAATATCACATACTAAGATCTACAGTCCGTCGGCAGTGTAACAATTTGAACTTTGTAAGTCAATACAAACAAAAAAATACGGCCATTTACGTCACATATTTTTATACTTACAAAATTACCAGTCAAAACTTAGAGGGTACTCCCTGATCTAGAACGCTAAATTTTAGCAAGAAGTAAGCTTTCACGATATAAATAAAAGAAAAAAATCTGAGAAGTTTAAAACTGTAATTATATCAAACGAAATTTTTTTTGTCATTTGTGCTACGAATGTCTGTCTGTTCGTCCACATTTTCTTATGTTTTGATGGATGTGTCATGTTAAAATTTGTCGAATACAGAGCTGTGCAGCCCCTTGGCGGTGTAAAAAATTTAAGGTTCTAACTCAATGCAGTTATTTATTTGTGTATTTTGATACTTACAAACTGATTGATCAGAACCTTCCCGTTGACCTAGAATCGTGATATTTGGCAAGAAGCAAAGTTTCGCACGACAAGTAAATGACAAAATCAGAAACTACTTACTTTCTGATTATATAACACAAAAAAGATATTTCTTCTGTTATTTGTAATACAACTTGAAAATTAAAGTTCTCAAAAGTCTTGATATTCACAGGACGGATGCCAGTAACAGGCAAAAATCGTCAAGATTCTTCGTTCCCGGGGAGGGGGAGTGGGTTATCTACGTGCATATGTCATTAACTTTGTCAGGAGTCTTATTCACAGCTGACTAGTTTTTATTAATTTAATGACACTGTTGCTTAGTGGAAAGCTCTCGATGTCTGAGGTGCTACAGCAGCAGATGTTACTTTTGTCACTTTACGGGGTTTACGGGATCGTTGGCAGCCAGCTGGACGACGCTTTAGTCGTGTGACTAATGACAGCTTTTTTCCCCCACCACCGGCACTGTCTTGTCAGATTCCCGGAAACGGGCAGCAGCGATACTGGAGAAACCAATCCTCGGAAATCACGATCCCTCTCCTTGGGCCTCGGTTGCCACGGAAACTGTCTGAGGTGGCACAGCTGGCTCTGCGTCGCGGTTTGCCCACGACGAACCGCTGCCGCGGCCTAGGTCCGCGCCGCCAATCACAGAACGCGGTGGGCGTGACGTCAGGCACACAACCAAAGCGCTGGAGCGGTCGTGGCGGCAAAGTTATCATCCGATTTCAAGGAAACTGTTCTGTGAAAAGCTTGACTCTTCTGCATCTTACAGCCTGATCTCTTCTCTCGATAAAGGACTGAATTCCTTTCGATATTTGTCTTGGTTACTTGCTGTATCGCATTCACGTAAACCATTACACGAAATTTTAATGAGCATTGGGTGGACTTTGCGTATAGTTTTAGGTAATACATCATTGTGTATGAAATTTAGTCAATATACTAAAATTGTTTTTAAAGTTGAGAGCAGAACGATAGCTATCACCGTTCTGGAGATACTGAATGGTATGTCGGCGGACGGGCTGTGCCGTGAACCCCGCGCGGGTCGCTCGCAACGCTGCCGACACGTGGCCCTGTTCGTCGTAAACCACGTTGTTGTATCAGCCCCAAATTTCGTAAACGGTTCCGGAAATCGAAACGTAGATTTTTTTTCAAATGATAACTTGTAAAGAGTCATGTATTTAATCGAATGATACATATGTAAAATCTGTTTATCTACCGAGATATGAAAGTGACAACAGTTTTTCAGAATGGATCGATGGATTTTTATAAGCGGCATTTAATAGCATGTGAAATGAGAATTACAGTGGCATGGTACACGATAATATTTACAATGTTCTATATAGACCTACAAAAGTTAAATCGAAACTAATTTGGTGATATGTCATAAGATGTGTAATTTGCAAAGTATTTACAGCTATTGATTATTTCCTTTGGCAAGTAACAAACGCTTTTTTCTTGCTCCGGTGTACTTTATTTGTTCAACACGCGTTTCTCTTTTTATTTTGAAGCATGTTCAGTGGGACGTAGAATGATTCAATTTTGTTTTGATACGTGATACTTGCAGATTATAAAACAGTTCAAATCTTATTTTACTACGTGAATAAGTGGATTACTTACAGTTTATCTAGTTTCTGGCGGTCATCTGTGTTTCCTCTCACATGCTCACATGCTGGTGGTCGAATTAAAATTTAGATTATGGAACATAAGCACAATTTCATGTTCACTCTTTTTTCTTCTGTCACTAGCTGTAGGCATTTTGCCGAAAATTGTGGTTTAGAGTCCTAAGTACAGGGTGTTCACTTCATGTCTCTTCCTGTTCGGTTTGTTTATGTGGATGCTGCCAACCTAACGAATTATACGCTGAAAACTAACGTTTATTTATTTCTGTTCTCCTTATATCGTATGCGAGTCGGGCTAGTCAGTGAGAGTTACAGGAAGTTGAAAGTGAATTGAGTAGTTGTCAGAGAGTGGCTGAAAAGTTTGGTGTTCAGCTGATTTCGTTTTTGGTTTAAATGTTTTGTTGAGGAGTTCATGTATGAATAAACTCACTGCTTACATTAATAGATAAAATAGCAGAATAACATTTCAACAGATGATTATTATCAAAAAATGGCTCTGAGCACTATGGGACTTAACTTCTGAGGTCATCAGTCCCCTAGAACTTAGAACTAACTAACCTAAGGACATCACACAACACCCAGTCATCAAGAGGCAGAGAAATCCCTGACCCGATTATTACCAGAATACTAGCACCCAACCCCTTTGTCCTCACTCTTACGCGAACCCCTTCACAAAATATTTACAATAAACCAAAACTCGAATCAGCTGCACATGACAACTTTCAATTAGGCTCTGGCAGATACTAGATTCACATTCAACTTTCTACAACTCACCCTGACTAACTACACACACACACACACACACACACACACACACACATGCGCGCGCTCACACACACGCACATAAAGAGAACAGAATGAACATACCTTAGGTTTCAGCATGCACTTCGTTAGGTTGGCAACGTGTACATAAACAAACCAAATGTAATATGGGACTTAGGTACGGCAGGATTCGGTTTGGACGGGGCCTTACTCAGTTACCGTTGGTTGCTCAGTTTTTGTTGTTTTTTTTTTAATCACGTATACTTTATTTAGAACCACTTACAAATGAGGTTGACAATAAGGAACAATGATCAAATTTGACTCTTAAGACGCAATGTCTAATAAAAAAATTCTTGAGCAAGTTGCAATCACGGCTGAAGGCCTTATTTACCAAAAATTCAAATTATTTGTCGGCTGAAGGCTCCAATAGTGATAACTCAAAATTAAAATATAAAAAAAATCATCACAGTCTGATCAAACCAAGATAGAAGTGGGCCTCAGACAGTGCTCCAAGCATCGTCCTGGGAAAGTCGCTCAACTTCGCAATCGATGAGACAGGAAGCCAAGAGTTGTATTCACTTGAACGGATGGGAACTCAGACTAGTGATAGTTTAAACGTAGACCAACACTCTTGCAAAATGTACCTAGCGTCTGGTAGCCAACACAACGATGGAATAGCCCAGGCAAGGCGGAACCAGCGGACAGCACTGCGTCTTCAGAATCCGGTGTTTAGAATATCGAGAAGCAGAAGGAACCACTACGACGTAGTCCTAAAGAACAAAATATACGGCCCACACTCAAGGAGGCTGTCGAACTACACGCCTTACCGGACAGCAGCGGCAAGGCGAGGAAAGTACACTCTCGCGAAAGTGCGCTAACCTCCAGGGCAGGTAACTGGGGCGTTAGCGGCCACTAGGCAGAAAAATACCGCTGGTTGAACTTCATCAATAAACACAAGGAATTCAATGATTAATAATAAGAAGTGGAAGACGGCTAATTAATTTCACCAACTCCAAATACTCCACTCGTTGCTCTTCGTCTCAACGACCGGGCGAGCAGCAACGCGCGAACAAACGGCGTGATCTCAAAATAGTGGAGGCTTCCTTACTGGGTTACCGATCACTCTGCTCGTACGTCCTGGGTCCGGTGGACAATGAGGTTGTGGCCCTCGCAACTGCAGCCCCGACAGTTCTGCGCGCCGCCAGCTAGCGGTCCCCGGCAAGTCCTCGCGCTGCCGGACCTCACTGCTGCTCCGTCCCAACCCAACTGCCGAGACACCCGACCCGGAAAACACTTGACGCCCTTCCAAAGATACTACCACGGTGCTAGGCGTCGGTAAGAGTTTCTGCTTCCACTCGCAGACAGACAACGCTAGCAAACGTAGTGGCGCCAGTAAACACAAGAAGAAAAAGAGACGCCACTATCCCTATTACACGATGCCAGCCTACCAACGACACCAATGCGAGCCGCAACACGGCTCACCAAATATAAACTGACATAAATTGAACACACAGTAGTTACGACTCCAAATCTGTTTTTAGTTAAATATCCGCAGCTAGCGACAGAAGAATAATTGTGGTCCACGCCAATTAGCGCGAAGATCATGAAAATTGTGAAAAAAAAGTTTGTAACGTCAAAATGTGCTTATGTCTCGTACGTGACTTTATACTGCGATATACAGCCTGCGATGAAATGACAGGAAACGCAGATGTCAGCCAAAAATTCGATTAACTATAAGTAACCAATTACTCAAGGAAAAAATAATTTAAAAAATGGCTGTGAGAACTATGGCACTTAACAATTGAGGTCACCAGTCCCCTAACTAACATAATGACCTCACACACATCCATGCCCGAGGCAGGATTCGAACCTACGACCGTAGCGGTCGCGCGGTTCCAGGCTGAAGCGCCGAAAACCGCTCGGCCACAACGGCCTGCTGAAAAATAATACCTGACCTGTTTCATAATCTACACATATTACCAAGATTCCTCTAGAAGCATCTTACGGTAAGGCGTAAAGCATCTAGATCAAATAAAACACATGAAAGTAAGAAAAATTTTATGTTATTTATTTACAAAACGAATATTTCTGTGCTTGCTGCATGGGATGGCCACTTAAACTAACTTCTTATTAATTATTTCATTTTGCCTTAAGACATTTTATGTGCAACGTTTAGAGTACTTTACAATTACATGTAATAACAAGAGATTGCCAGTTTCTCTTTCCAGTATCGCTAAAACAGTCTTTACAGTCAGGATGTATAGCCTTTGAAGAGTCGATTTCTGCTACCAAAAGATTTTACATCCCTGGTCGAATCTCTGTGTGAGATTGGCATAAATATATTATTATTTGCATCGTTTTCAACATCCATGAAGCTCACTGATCCCCGTCTTGCAAGTAGTTATGAAGGACCAATCATAATAATTGGCCTTCTTTATTTGCTGCCCCGTCAATTAAATTCAGCATATCAAGTTTCATTCAAGGCTTTCTACTGTACCCTTTTCCCATTTACTTCTTCTGCTGCAATCACCACTTCTTCTATCAAACATATCCACTCGTATTGTAATGGATTCGTTCACTGTTTCAGTCAGTCGTTGCCTTATGGTACCACTAAGATTATCGGAAGACTTTGTGTCTTAACTTGCTCAGGTTCGACTTCCTTAATTTACTACCCTTTACCGTCATTTTAGTAGCAAACCACAATTCGTAACCCGTCTGCACCGGGGAATGACTTACAATTTAAAATATGGTTTCGAAAAGTCTTTCCCAAGTATGTATTACTCTTTCATGATTCTTGAGGAAAGTGTTGGCGATGATTACATTATACTCTATCAGGTGGCTTCCCCTTTCATCCCTTCCTGCGGGACTATATTTTCACATGCTTTTTTTCTTCCTATACCTGCTATCGCATTCAAGTCTCTCATCACATATTAAATTTTTGTCTCGCTTAACTTTCTGAGTAATCTCGTTTATCGTACATTGTTTCAATCTGTTGATGACCTGTGGTGTAGGTAGGCACGTAAACGTGAACCACTGTGGTGTCAGTGTTGGCGTCATGTTTACCTTGGTAATGATAATGTTAATGGCAGTTTAGAGATGGTGCTGAGTGTTTTGATGCCACTTCCTTGGTAGTTTCAATAGCTAACACTCATAGAGTGGCTGAAACTCATGATCGTAACATATCAAATATTTAGTATCCACTGTCAGACATTTTTAATTATAAATAAATGACTGTCGTGTAAGACGTAATGTACTGTCATTATAATAAATTGCGTTTAGGTACTGCAATTTGCAATACTAAAAGCTGTTACGAAAGTAACAATAGATTTCTGTACTGGAGCGATGGGTTTTTCTACATGAGATAGTGGATGGTAATCATGAAACCTGTTTATGGTGAAATAAGATATCAAGAATAGTGAAATATGTGAAAGGGTACATGGTAAAGAAAATAAAATATTGGTATGTGTTGACCCAACTTCGTCTTTCCTTCATGTGGGTTAACGGTGTAGGTTGGCAAAGGCGGTGGGATTTTCGGTGTGTCCCGCCCCATACCTGCCTGGCTGACGCTGCCGCCTGCCGCTTGCAGGTAGGAACGCCAGTTCCTCGAGCCAACGCGTCGACGCTGAAGACGCGCGCCGCTGCCGCGCTGTACTGGACGGGCGCCGCCGCTGCTCCGGCTTAGCAACGGGCAGAGCAGAAAGCCGGCCTCCCTGCCTCCGGCCGCAAACCGACTGCAAACTGTAAGCGCCTTTCCGTCTCCCGCCTCCTTTCGTCGTCGAGAACGGGAAAAATACATTTCCGGTGATACTCGCGGAACGTCACGTGACGGCCGGGCCCCCTGCCGTCTTCCTCAGGTCTGCGCCTCCCACTCCCCTTGTCCTGGAAGCTCTGTCCCCAGAGATTGCTTCCAGAGGCGCAGGCGGCACATCTCGCCCAAGGCCGTCCAAGATAACGACGACCGCTTTGTTGCGGGCAGTGCAGGAGGGACTCCGGACCCTTGCAGAAAGCGGTGCCTCGTCTTTCACTAAAGATTTTCACTCGGCAGTACCTCTTATTTCCACACGATGCGTCTTGTCTCGTTTCTTAGCACATATTGTCCTACGATAGGCCCCATTTGTTTGCAGTGATCTTACTGAAACTGCAGACCAGCAATATTCCTATGATTTTCTCCGCTGAAACTTGTTATCTTCCCAAATATTCAATCTCCTTTAAGTTTGACATTGAAAGCGGAGCGTTAAGGCCGTTTTACAGGAGCGACTTCGTTCCCAAACTCGACGACTCGTTGTCGGTGCGCGTCACGCGCCTAGCTCTAAACCGGCCGCCAACTGGGTCGCGAGTGCCTCGGTGACGTCAGACATCGACCGATCCTCCGGGAGTCGACTTCTAAAATGTCGAGCATGCTGCCAACAGAGACGGGGGAACAAGCCGCCGTCTGCTAGAATAGCGAGTTATTCTCGGTGACGACACTCCTGTCTTAGTAATACATTTTCTGTGTTACTGCCCTTTATTTCGTGCTTTGCTTTTTCTTCATGACACATTACGAAGGTTGCTAGATAGTTTCCAGAATGTCCGCGGAAGGCAAAGGTCCCGAGTTCGAGTCTCGGTCGGGCACACAGCTTTAATCTGCCAAGAAGTTTCGTTGCTAGATAAAAAATGGTTCAAATGGCTCTGAGCACTATGGGACTTAACATCTATCGTCATCAGTCCCCTAGAACTTAGAACTACTTAAACCTAACTAGGCTAAGGACATCAAACAACACCCAGCCATCACGAGGCAGAGAAAATCCCTGACCCCGCCGGGAATCGAACCCGGGAACGTTGCTAGATACAGTAGGATGGTAGTTTCCCTTCTACAGTTTTCCCACAAAACAGATGAAAAATGTGGCAGCAAAAGGGTGTTTAGATGTTTACGTTTTATAATACTGGACACAAAAGTTAACATTGTCTTCAGATAAGTATGTAAATACCTAAACTTGTCCAGGACGGCTTGCCATCGAGGGCAACAAGACGGGGTGCACAAAATCGCCGACGTGGCGCTGCGCTGATTACAACCAAAGGGCTCCTGCTGCAGAATGAAGTGCTACCTCACACTGTGAGGCCGTGTGGCTGCCGACACTCACGTCGGTGTCCTACCGCTCTCCGGGGCGTCTCCAGACCCACCGTCAGTGGTCATCGGGGCTGGTTTCGAAGAACGACTCTTCACTGAAGACAATTACACTCCTGTCGAGAAGATCCCAGGCCGAACATGTGTCTGCAGACGCCCTGGACAGCGGTAGGCTACCAACCTCACCGTTTAGCGTTTTAACCACGTGGTCCCACAAGCACGACTGACGTTCTGCGATGCCATTTCTTTGCTTAGCGGCGCCCCTTTGGCTGTCATCTGCGCCCCCCTTACAGCACAGAAATACGTCAACAATATTCTACGCCCCATTTTACTGTGCGAAGAGGCATCATGAGATTTGGCTGCAGATTAAAATTGTGTGACGCTCCGATACACCGAACTCGCGGCGTTTTCCGGCTGCTCACAGAAGTAGTTGTGTGGACGGGTTGTAAGTCCTGTTTACGTAGCTCAGTCGGCAGAGCGCTTTCCCGCGAAGGTCAGAGTTAGAGTCTCGGTCCAGCACGATTTTCTAATCTCCATATGAGCGCACGTTCCGGTGCAGATTAAAAATTCATTCTAAAAAGGCGTTATTCGCTGACTTCTGTATACCGTTTGACGCTTTTGTATACATACATTTTCTCGAGCAGGTAGAGGCACGGTGTTTTGGAATGTTTGGACAACTCCTTTCCATTTCTCCTGGGTCTGAGGGCTGTGGAGCATTTACTGTACAGGATTTGCCAAGCACACCGGCTATGGGTTTCGCTTTGGTCGTTCATAACCACCATCACCTGCCTGCACGTTCTCGCAACATGAGAGCCAGTCAAGTGAAAACGAGCCAGATGGAAGAAGAGAGTAAACTGTTTGTATCTTCATTATATCAAAACTAATTCCCATAGCTCTTAACACACTTGTCCCTCTATGGGACAATAAGTCAGTGTCTTATCGAAAAATGTTTGTGGTTGTCTGCGGAATCATGTCTTCCCAGGTATGCACTTCTTCGTCCGAAGCAAATCCACAGCAACGGATGTCTCTTTTCCAGTGCTCCAAAAGTGTGCAAGTCGCTTGGGAAGAGATCCGGACTGTACAGAGGATGTGTAGGGTCTTCCTAGCGAAAGTTCTGCAGCGTAAACGGAACAACCGTGGCAGTTTGAGGGCGGGCACTGTCCTGCAACAGAGTGGTAACCTGCGCCAACCCGCTGCTCACTGGATTTCTGGGGCACGGCGCCACAGTCGACGCACAGCGGTATACGTGGACACTTTGCCAGAAACTGAAGTAGGCTGTCACGTCCAAACGTCCCGGAATGTTGTGGGGCGACATAAATGAGTTGCTGGATAATGCCTTTCCACATTTTTTCAAGGTTGTTTCGACTACTCTGCAAGAGTTCCTTACGCATCTACCATGCAGTTCTGATCTCTTCCCTTGTGACACACATATTTTTGGAGCCCTGAAGGACGACATTTGTGGCCGTGATCTGCTTCGGACGAGGAGCTGCACGTCTGCTTACAGTCCTACTTCCGTAGGCAGCGCAAAACATATTTCCTGAAGCCACTGAACGTCTTGTCTCACTGTGCGATAAATGTATTAACAGTTACAGCGATTATTTTCGAAATAATAAACAGTTTACGTACTTTTTTCATCTGTCGTTGTCAATTCATTACCCCTATATACAGAGATTTCTCACTTAAAACAGGTTCTACAAAGTCCGTAACCAGGCTTACGTGAAATAATATTGTTAACATATTTACAACCATTTTTCCGCACTCGCTCCTTCAATTATGCTTTATCATATAGATAATAAAATATTTTTGTTTTGAAACTGAACGAGTTTTTTGTGCCTACCAAGCCCGTTGCGCCTATTCGTATCGGAAATCTACAGTCGTCTAGAATACAAAGAAAATTATTATATATATTTTGATAGGATTTCTGTAATGATACATGGCAGCTCATTTAAATATAAGAAACATATGGTTGGGTATTTTTTACACCTGGATTCATCTTTATGGGCTTTTAATGTTTCGGGGGTGTTCTTCTGTATGTACTCGGCGCACATAGTACAGGTTTCTGCCTTAAACACCCCGCTCTGTTCTCATCCTGTATAGCTTTCATGATCCCTCAGTCAGCTCTGAAGCATATGAGCAAGAGCATGTGCATTGCACTACAACATGGGTAATGGGTTATACACAGTGCAACGTTTAACTGCTACCGGGCAAAAGATAAGAGCAATAAGATAAAAGATAATTTTAGCGGAACGCATTAGTGGATACGCATTGTTAACTGCAACAGAGAGAAGATGTGCTTTGCAGTGTTCCACAGTATTGCGATTTTGACCGAGATAGAGATAAACTCAAGCTGAGGTGTTTTTCTTTGGCACGACAGTGGAGAAGCGTGCACAGAAGCAGCTAAGTGCAAAATCCATTCAATAAACACATTTATTTATATATAAAAACCATCTTTGAAATTTTCCTTTGTGTGAGACCACGTATACAAGATTCGTATGTCGATTTGGAGTTCTAGATTCGAATATTTTACTGTTCACGTCGCTTCTGCATAATCTTTCATTGATTGAATGAATCCGAAATTGTATTGCGATATATTGTGAACTTCCATTCCAGAGTGCCACGATAAACTCATACTGAAATCAAGTGCAGGCTTAAAGTTAATTGTGTTTTTTTTTTCAATAGAATCGTTCCCTAATTTCATTGTATAATTAGGTGAGAAATAGGTTACTTTTGAGAATTTTTGGACGCTTATAAAAATATGTTTTCGTAAGTTACCAGTACGAGTGCTTCGAATAAGTAACTTAATTCGTAGCAAATCAGCGGTTCTGGTTCACAGTCACTGCCAAGGAATACATCACCCCTGGATTTAACTGTATAACAACGCAAACAAATGTGCGTTTTTAAGCACAATTGTTCTTTGCATCATGTACGAGGAATTTGTAGTAAATCACCGTCAGAAGACTATAAATACTGGTCCTATCTCACTTGGCTCACGCCAGGACCGACCCAAGAAGGGCATTTATATGCCACTTAATACACATTTTTAGATATTTTCTTTTAAAATCACCATTTTAGAATAAACAACATAGAAACTTATTAAAAATGAATTATTTTCTTTTCATATTCACATATTGTAAAATAATTGTTTTTTCATACAAAAGGCGAACATAAGAAAATAAACTTTTTGATAAAAGATGCACCTAAGAAAAAATTTAATTCATTCTCACAAAGAATAATTCATATTAAAAATTTACTGGCTCTCCAGTACAGCGTAGTTTATTATTTAACGGGGCAGTTAGAACTAATTTAAATGAAACATTCGTTCTCAAAAAGTTGAAAACCCTTCGGCGCCATGTGAAGGATACCCAGAGGGCTGTTTCTTGATATTTTACTCTCTTTATTTCTTTCCACTCTTTAGGTTTTTCCGAAGTCTATCTTGAAGACGAGGTGGTTATCCTTCTTTGCATCTGGACCCATCTTCTTTAATTGAGGGGACAGAACTAGAACAGGAGTGACTTGATGAGCGACCATCCCCACTGCTTGGGTGGCCAGTCTGCTCCTGGCCTGAGGCATTCTGGGAGGACATGTAATCAACCGCAGTTTTTATATGTAATAGGAATCTGAATAACGAAGTACATTATAAAAATGCAATTTTCATCAGTTTCCTTTGAGTGTAAATTATTTTCTTCACATTTTCGTATTTTATTTGAAGTGATGAAATGTAGCTAACATTTAATTTTCCTTTACAACACTCATAATAAAATTTAAAAAGAATATTGTATATTTAAACGAAGTATATTCCTACAATGTTCCTGTTCTGTTGTAAATGACAATTGATTTAGCGCCATCTCTGAATGAAGTTACGAACTATTTAGTGAAAAGTGCAGATATATAATCCAAGCCTGTGCACGTGACGTTATCTCTTTTCCTCTGACGCCAACGATGTCGGCAATGTTGCTCTAGGTCACTGTTGAGATAATACTAATAATAATAATAGAGGCCACACGCTGAAGTATAAATAAAAGCTGTAAATTCCCAGAGCTGTCAGTAGCCTGAGAAGACTTACACAGGAGAGACCTACGTCGTTTTGTATCGATGCATTGGGAACAAACGTCTATCTCATGCAAATATTAACTGATTTTGGAAATCCAAAATGCTAACATAATTTACATAACAAGAGATATCTGAAGTATCATATTTTAACTGACACACTATTTTTTCCGTTTTTACTTCCTCTGTCTTTCTGTTGGAAATCAGTAAAACACATTCATGATTTAATTAGCAGTTATTCATGAAGCAGAAACTGCTAACAACAAAAATTATTTCAGTTGAAAAGTAGGAATAATACAGGGACTTCATTATCAGAAATCCAAAAGGTATACCATATTTAATTAGAATTTTTAATAATATACCACATACATTTTGGAAAAGTGAGAAACCTGGAAAAGTTTAGTAAACTGTTGTTGTTGTTGTGGTCTTCAGTACTAAGACTGGTTTGATGCAGCTCTCCATGCTAGTAAACTGTATGAATAATTAAATTGGAAAGCAAAATGTTGATTAACACTTCCTACCCCTTGTTACTGTGGTCCAGGTAATACACTAGATGAACAATTTGCTGAAGGAGTTCAATGTAAAAATCAAGTAGATGCAGCATGTAAACAGCACAACACTGCGTACTGTGATAATCTAGACCGAGAGAAAAGACATGAAGCAAAAAAATATGTGAAAGGAGCAACAGAGAAATTTCTTAGTAAGGATGTAAAATTAGATGAAGTATGTGCAGTAGTCGGTATAATGTTTGGAGAACGAATATTAGTAATAGGTTTAGATGTAGATGACAATGGGTGGAGATTATAAACTTAATATTTTACTCTAATAGAAGTTATTGTATTTAAATGAATATGGCACAATATGCAAGATTACAAACAGCATTGACAATATATATTGGAAATATAACAAAAATGTTTTGTATTACAATGTCTGTTCATCAAGGTAATGCTAGAAAAGGAAATTAAAAACCAGTTTTAGCTCGCATGAGAGAGTTAGGAATTGAGAATTTTACAATTGTACCTATAAAATCTTTTCTAGTTTCATCATGGAAAGAATTGAGAATTGAATAACAGAATGAAATAGAAAAGTATAGTAAGTCAGTCTTATTACTGTGAAAAGACGAAAAATCGAGAGGAAAAACCGCAAAGTTCGAATAAATTATTACTGTAGATGTATGCAAGACCCAGAAAGTAGCGAAAATAAAAAAAATTAGAAACAAACTGAGAATGAGAACATACTGTAGTAAGAAAAGCTGGTGAAAGAAATTTGTATGTGCTCATGTAGAACCGAAATACGAAAACCTTTAATCCCTATAAAATTTTGATCTACATATATGAATAACTTTAGCACTGACTGTACTTTGCTACCAAGTGGCAAAAGTAAACCAAAATCAATTAAAATTAAATTAAATAATGAAAAATTACAAAGTATTGATCAATTTTTAACTGTTGCACAAAACAGAAAGAGAGATTAAAAAATGGAGAAAATTTATTTATTACATTATGTATTGTTGTTTTGAAAAAAATATTGAATATCTAACAAAAAGGATTTCTTCCATTACTGTTAACTGTATTACTATATCTAGCAACTATTGGTTCACTTCCTGGTGATTCTGCAGCAATCAGAATGGCAGTACTAAACAAGAAAGGAGCTGATAAGGAATTAGAAGTACAAAAAGACATTCCTGAATGATATTTTCAGTCTGCAGCGGAGTGTGTGCAGATATGAAACTTCCTGGCGGATTAAAACTGTGTGCCGGACTGAGACTCGAACTCGGGACCTTTGCCTTTCGCGGGCAAGTGCTGTACCAGCTGAGCTACCCAATCACAACTAACGCCGCGTCATCACAGCTTTACTTCTGCTAGTACCTCGTCTCCTATCTTTACAGAAGCTCTCCTGCGAACCTTGCAGAACTAGCACTCCTGAAAGAAAGGACATTGCGGAGACATGGCTTAGCCACAGCCTAGGGGATGTTTCCAGAATGATATTTTCATTATGCAGCAGAGTGTGCGCTGAAATTAAACTTCCTCTCAGATTAAAACTGTGCGCCGGACCGAGACTTGAATTCGGGACCTTTGCCTTTTGTGGGCGAGTGCTCTACCAGCTGAGCTACCCAAGCACGGCTCACGCCCCGTCCTTAGGTTTGAGAGAAAAATGTGTGCTTATAAAGTTCGTGATGAAATAGAGAAAAAATCGAAATGACTTAAGGAATTGATTATTAAAAGTAGAATAATTTTAGAATATTGCAAAGATTGGTTGTTTAACTATAGAGAGAAGCACAGAAAAAATTATATAGTTCAAAGTGAAAAACCTGGAGTATCTACAGTTGAAATAAATAAGAAAGTGTTCAATCCTCATGATGACAAAAGATATATTTTGGAAAGAAAATAGATACATTACCAGATAGACACTACAAATTACAAAAAAAAATCTATTAAATTGTTTTCTGTGTAGGTGGAGACTAGTCAAGAAACTCAACAACCTAAGTGTCTCGAAACAGATTAGAAAACTAAGTGAGCTAGAGATAAACGCTGTATTTAATATTATGGATGTGAATATTTAAATACTGGATATGGAGGAAAAATTTGTATGGAACTTAATAATGTGTTGTATTGTATGTTAACCGGGGAGTTAGAAACGACGGAGAGGCTTCGTCCCCACTGCAACCGCTGTGGTCCACAACCCCACGAAGACTGCAGTTCACTTCATCCCTCTGCCGCCACACATCAAACCCAGGGTTATTGAGCGGTTCGGCCCCCGGTGGACCCACCAAGGAACGTCTCACACTAGACGAGTGGAACTCCTATGTTTGAGTTGTCGAGTAATGGTTGTGTTCGCGTACGTGGAGAACTTGTTTGCGCAGCAATCGCCGACGTAGTGTAATAGAGGTGAAATAAGGAGAACCAGTCTGGACTCGCCGAGGCAGATGCAAAACCGCCTAAAAAACATCCACAGACTGGCCGGCTCACCTGTCCTCGACAACTGGTTCAAATGGCTCTGAGCACTATGGGAATTAACTTCTGCGGTTATCAGTCCCCCAGAACTTAGAACTATTTAAACCTAACTAACGTAAGGACATCACACACATCCATGCCCGAGACAGGATTCGAACCTGCGACCGTAGCGGTCGCGCGGTTCCAGACTGTAGCGCCTTGAACCGCTCGGCCAACTCGGCCGGCGGACCTCGACACAAATCCGCCGTGCAGATTCGTGCCGGGGACCAGGCGCTTCCTCCCGCCCGGAAAGCCGTGCGTTAGACCGCACGGCCAACTGGGCAGGCTAACTTAATAATGAGTTTAAGATTATTTTACGTATAGGTATTACAATTTAATTACTGGTTGGGATTTTCAATTAATTGGAAAAGAAGAGATGACACTGCAGTATAAAGGAATGAAGGAACTTAGAAATAATGCATTTTGTGATCTGGAATTCACTCTGTGGAAGTTGTTTAAAACATTTATTTTTCCTATTGAATTTTATAACCTTTAATTAGACAGTATCAGACAGCTAAACAATTGTGGTGACTGCCTGAATAAAAAGAATATTAATGAACGTCATAACGATAGGTATTACAAAGATGGATATTGTTGGATTTGTACATTATTTGTATCTTACTGCCAGAAAATTAATGTTACATATGAATGTGAAAAAATTGTAGCTAAAAAAAAAACACTAAAAATCATGTACAATAGACAGTTCATAAAAATCTTATGGCTGCTCAATAAGAAAGAATATTTATTTACTTACATTCACATTTTAACTGAACTTCAGAGACATTAAAATTTTAATAGGTTTTATTCTTTGTGAGAATGAAATAATTTTATTCTTACCTGCACCTTTCAGAAAAAAATGGTAACTTCACTTTCTTACATTCACCTTTTGTGTGAAAAAATACTTAGTTTATAATAGGTTGTAATGTTGTTGCATTAATTTATTCTGAAAGCCTCGCTGATATTCAAGACCATAAAAGTGTGTTAAAAGCTATGAGCTATGTGAGGATGTTAACCTTGCATTACTGCGCAAGTGTTTCACCAGGTATCCAGTCTAGCTTACCAAATTCCCAACCAGACTAACATTAATTAATTAATTAGTTAATTTGATAATTAAAATAAATTACATCGAAACGCAATTTGCAAAAGAAAAACCTCGAACTGGTTACTATCGTCTTACTATTAACCCGATGGGTCAAACAATTGTATAAGCACGTGGTACTGGTCACAAAGTACACCCCACGTGGGTTGAACATAAAGAAAAGTTGCTATATTGAAAAATATTATCAAGACGAGACGTTATAATCTCAAGCACATTCGCATTTAAGATTGATGATCTTAGTTAGAGTTACTGATGAACACGTGGTTCCACTTTACTCAACAAAGTAGTGTCAAAGCAACTACCGGAAGGTATTCTGAACTTCACACTAGAATTACACTGCGTTGCAATTTAAGATACCATTATTTCAGGTTTAGCTCTAAAATATCTAAAGGTGATTAAATTTTCAGTTAGGCTGAACTTAAGAAATCCATTGTCCTACGGACGTAGCAGACGCTCGCTTAGCCGGAGACCTTACCACTTCAGACGCTCACCGCGGACAGACTGCCGTCGGTCCCTCCTGAGGGGTGCCTCACAAATACAAACGGAAGTGACCAGAGAGGCAGCTTCCTATACCAACATAACAAGGGACGGACAGGACCATACTAAGAACAGAAACCTCCTTGCTTCTAGAAAGCGTAACTACCTGTTCCGAAGTTGGTCCTACTGTTCTCTAGCAGACAGGCTTGTCTGCTACCATCGAGCATGTATGGGCATTTGATAATTTGTGGTGGTCTGCCGTGTTCAAAAGATTGAAACAGATGAACTGTCCGAGGTGCATCTATAACAGTCTACGAGATTTTTGCACAGACAGGTGCAACTAGAATGTTCTGTAAAGAAAATTGTGAAAGACTTCACCATAGGCTGATGGTTCAGAGTTGTGGGATGTTGTCATAGAGCGATTGCTGAATCAGTTTCATAATATACATAACAAACACCAGAGGCTGCGTCGCCTATGCAGACGATATGCTAATTGTAGTATCTGCTAATGCAAGTACTAAATTAGAGCAAAACAGTAGGATAGTTCTTGAAAGACTAATCAACTTGTGTTTAGGAAACAAACTAACGGCAGCGGCGCAGTGTACGTGTTTCTAAAAGAACCATTACCAAAAACGAGAAATCCCACAATCAGAATAAACGACCAACGTGTGAAAAGAAAAGAAGTATATAGGTACCTTGGAATTAACATCATTGCACTTGTAGAAATCGTCTTACAGAGAGGCATTAAAATCCTAAATAAAATAGCAACAATTGGCCAAAAAAGTTTTCAGAAGCCGGAAAGGTAAAGACAGCACAGACTGTACGGCGATCACAGCGGGGTGAACTCCTTCGTGTGACGCGCATATAGAGCGACACCGACAGAGGCGTTACCTCTATACCTAGCAGTAAAAAAGAGAGGTGCACAATATTGCCTCAGAAAGCGTCAATATGATAAGGTAAAGGAGATACTGAGCGCAGGAGTCGTATCGAATAAAGAAGTAAAAGCATGGATTTATACAGTGTCTCAAGAAATATGGGGCAGGGCAGGAACAGCAAGGAGAACCTACCAGGTCTCTCCTAATATAAAAGAAAGGATAAGAATGACGTACCTCTTTCTGAACAAGGGAACTATACCTAACCTGTCGGGAAATGGTCTTCATCCCAGGTGCTTGCTAAAGATTCGACAGCGCATCACAGCACTAATGAATGTAGAGCAATTGATAATTTGGGTCACATAGTCTGGGACTATGTGCCATTAGACAAGATGTTACAGATCAGGATAGGAACGCATTTAGAAATACAAGTCTGTAATACAATAAGAAATGAAGAACTGTAGCATAAGCTGAACTCGCTTACAGTTAAGATGACAGCTTATCAACTGCAAGCCTACGTGGCTGAGTGCCAACCAAGAAGAGACCATTCGTAATATGTGATGATAATGAGACACGCTACGACAAAACATCCACCGACAACAATGTACTGGAATTAGTGAGTAGACGAGCCTCTGGGAGAAACCAGGAAGGACTTTCTGAGACCCTGACAGACATCTTCCAATCTCCTTGGATAGCACAGCAGCACATTCCTTGTGAACCCTGAGTTATAATCCCAAGTAAAGTAGTGTAGTGCTGAGTGGTATAGTGTTGTAGTATGTACTCCAGAATTACAAATTACAAAATTTGTGACCTACTAATGACACATATTGTAACACACCAGTATTGTGTGCCTTCTGGACACACATCTGTGCACCAGATGGCCACATTGTAGTTAGCAGACATTTTTTAGTTATTATTATTTCTTTCTTTATCTCAGACGTTATGTCTGGTCAAAAGTAGAAAGTGACGCGGACCTTGATCAAGCGTGACTTCCTTTTAACTGTACGGTATATGTTATATTGCATTTAGGAACTTTCGGGTAATTGAACATGTATCAATAATTACGGATTTCTGTAGTTGTATATATAAGTTTGGATGTAGCTGTATTGCATTGATGTACTGGTGGATATTGTGTGGTATGACTCCTGTAGTTGATAGTATAATTGGTATAATGTCAACTTTATCCTGATGCCACATATCCTTGACTTCCTCAGACAGTTGGATGTATTTTTCAATTTTTTCTCCTGTTTTCTTTTGTGTATTTGTTGTATTGGGTATGGATATTTCGATTAGTTGTATTAATTTCTTCTTTTTATTGGTGAGTATGACGACAGGTTTGTTATGTAGTGTTGTTTTATCTGTTATAATGGTTCTGTTCCAGTATAATTTGTATTCATCATTCTCCAGTGCATTTTGTGGTGCATACTTATATGTGGGAACGTGTTGTTTTATAAGTTTATGTTGTAAGGCAAGCTGTTGATGTATTATTTTTGCTACATTGTCATGTCTTCTAGGGTCTTCTGTATTTGCTAGTATTGTACATCCGCTTGTGATGGGATCTACCTTTTCTATTTGTTGTTTGCAAAGTCTGCATTTATCTGTTGTGGTATTGGGATCTTTAATAATATGCTTGCTGTAATATCTGGTGTTTATTGTTTGATCCTGTATTGCAATCATGAATCCTTCCGTCTCACTGTATATATTGCCTTTTCTTAGCCATGTGTTGGATGCGTCTTGATCGATGTATGGCTGTGTTAGATGATACGGGTGCTTGCCATGTAGTGTTTTCTTTTTCCAATTTACTTTCTTCGTATCTGTTGATGTTATGTGATCCAAAGGGTTGTAGAAGTGGTTATGAAATTGCAGTGGTGTAGCCGATGTATTTATATGGGTGATTGCTTTGTGTATTTTGCTAGTTTCTGCTCGTTCTAGAAAGAATTTTCTTAAATTGTCGACCTGTCCATAATGTAGGTTTTTTATGTCGATAAATCCCCTTCCTCCTTCCTTCCTGCTTAATGTGAATCTTCCTGTTGCTGAATTTATGTGATGTATTCTATATTTGTGGCATTGTGATCGTGTAAGTGTATTGAGTGCTTCTAGGTCTGTGTTACTCCATTTCACTACTCAAAATGAGTACGTCAATATTGGTATAGCATAAGTATTTATAACTTTTGTTTTGTTTCTTGCTGTCAATTCTGTTTTCAGTATTTTTGTTAGTCTTTGTCTATATTTTTCTTTTAGTTCTTCTTTAATATTTGTATTATCTATTCCTGTTTTTTGTCTGTATCCTAGATATTTATAGGCATCTGTTTTTTCCATCGCTTCTATGCAGTCGCTGTGGTTATCCAATATGTTAATCTTCTTGTTTAGTGTGTTTTCCCTTGACTATGCTATTTTTCTTACATTTGTCTGTTCCAAAAGTCATATTTATATCATTGCTGAATACTTCTGTTATCTTTAGTAATTGGTTGAGTTGTTGATTTGTTGCTGCCAGTAGTTTTAGATCATCCATGTATAGTAAATGTGTGATTTTGTGTGGGTATGTTCCAGTAATATTGTATCCATAATTTGTATTATTTAGCATGTTGGATAGTGGGTTCAAAGCAAGGCAGAACCAGAAAGGACTTGGTATATTCCACGCTTAATCTGTATTGGCTGTGATGTGACCTTATTTGAATTTGTTTGGATATTAAGTGTGGTTTCCAATTTTTCATTACTATGTTTAGGAATTGTATCAATTTAGGATCTACTTTGTATATTTCCAATATTTGTAGAAACCATGAGTGGGGTACACTATCAAAAGCTTTTTGGTAATCAATGTATGCGTAGTGTAGCGACCTTTGTTTAGTTTTAGCTTGATATGTTACCTCTGCATCTATTATCAGTTGTTCTTTACATCTTTACATATTTTGTATATTGTTGGTAGGCATGTTATGGGGAGGTATTTATCTTGGTTTGCTGTGTCTGCTTGATCTTTAGGTTTCATATTAGTTATTCCATGTGTAAGTGTATCAGGGAATGTGTATGGGTCTGCAATGTAACTTTTAAATAATTTAGTTAGATGTGAATGTGTTGAGGTGAACTTCTTTAGCCAGAAATTTGCTATTTTATCTTTTCCAGGGGCTTTCCAATTGTGAGTAGAATTAATTACTTTGGTGACTTCATGTTGCAAAATTATCACTTAAGGCATTTGTGGTATCATCTTGTATGTGTGTGTTTCTGCTTCTATCCACCGTGCATGCCTGTTATGTTGTACCGGGTTTGACAATATGTTGATCCAGAAGTGTTCCATGTCTGTCATGTTTGGTGGATTGTCTATTTTAATGTGTGTGTTATCTATTGTCTAGTAAAATTTCTTTTGGTTTGTGTTGAATGTTTGGTTTTGTTTCCTTCTATTTTCACTTTTTTTTGTATCTTCTAAGTCGTTTGGCCAATGCTTGTAATTTCTGCTTCTTTTCATCTAATTGCTCTATCGCTTCTTGTTGTGAGATTTTACCTAACCTTTTTCGTTTTTTGTCTGATATTTCTTTTCTTATAAATTGTGTTAGCTGTCCAATGTCTTTTCTCAGTTTTTCTATTATGATCTGTAGCCTGTGTTGGCATGCTGATTTTGTGGGTTTCTTCTGTGTGTTGGTTGGTTCTGATCTCTGCCTAGTGTGTATATTTAGTGTAGTGAGTGCTCCTATGTAAACCAGTAGTTGTAACTCTTCCATAGTTGTGTTTTCATTTATTTTGTTGTGTATGATTGTGTTGATAGTTTTTATTGTTGTTTCGACTTGTGGGTTATTTGGCGGTCTATGCAAGAATGGTCTAATGTCTGTATTTGTGTCTTTGTATTCTATATATGTCAGCCGAAATTTTTCTTCTGTATCTAACATGTGTGTCACTTCGTGTTCTATTTGTACTTGTTCTGGTGCCAGTCTTAAGATTTCGTTTTCCTCTGACTGTTTAATTGATGTGTGTTGTTCTTTGTTTGTTTGCTCTGGGATGTGATGGTCCATTACTGTATTTTTTTCTTCTTCTGATTGCACGTTATTTTGTTCCAGTATTTGTTGTACATGTTGTTTGATGTTTTCTAACTCTGACTGGGGTATCCTGTTATTTTTGATTATTACACGAATTTGATCAGCTAGTCGTTGTTCTGTTAAAGATTTTAATTCTGGGTATCTGGTAATAAATGTTGTGTATACTTGTGATCTGTATCCAGTTGTGTTGGTTCCTAGGTTTGTTGCTTGGTAATAACAGAACATGAGGTGTCGATTAACTTCATCTGACCACCTCATCCTTTGTGTTTAATGTAGTTATTCTACGTACATTTTTCCCCTTAAGCAGCATAATACGTAGTTATTACTCACACATTTGAAACCATGTTAAAATATTATTTGCATTATGCACGTCAATTCATGTGCAGCATTCGGTCTGTTATTTTGTTTAGATAACAGACTAAAAGAAAATAGCAAATAAATAAAAAATAATAAATGGTCATATGTGAAGGTTTTTAGTGGCACCAAAGTAAGTGTATAGTTCCTGGCGAACGAGACAGGAACCGAAATTGAGAGAAGCAAAGAAAAAACTGAAATACTTAACTTCGTTTTCAAATGTTCATTTACAAAGGAAGACCCATAAGAATTTCACCAATTTAATCCTCATACCAGGGAAAATATGAATGAAATAAGTATTATTGTCAGTAGTGTTGAGAAACAGCTGAAATCGTTGAAATTGAACAAAGATCCTGGGTCCAATGGAATACCTAACAGATTCTGTACTGAATGTGAGGCTCTGTTAGCCGCTCTTATAACTGCAAATATATTTTAGATCTCTTGGACAGAAAACCGTGTCCGGGTCTTGGAAAAAAGGATAGGTGACAACTGTCTTAGAAGAAGGTTAGCAGAAGTGATTCATAGAATTACTGTCCAGTATCACCGACGTGGATTTGTTGTAGAATCCTAGAACCTAATTTGGACTCAAATATAATAGGGTATCTTGAACAGAAAAACCTGTTCAATGGAAACCAGCATGGATTCCGAAAACATCCTTTATGTAAAACTCATATCGCACTTTTCTCACATGACACACTGACAGCGTTGGATCAAGGCAGTCAGGTAGACTCAGCATTTCTGATTTCTGAAAAGGATTTAACTCAGTAATAACCAATTATTACCGTACAGAGTGACAGTTTTGAACCATAGGAAATGAAATCGTTATAGCTTGTGAACGGTTGGCGTTAGGACGCTCAGACTGCATGGTTGGCAGCGGACATGATCGAAATTAGTATGCGCGGTTTAGCGACGAAGCCCAGTGTCATTTTGATTGGTTCGTCAATAAGTAAAACTGGCGCATTGGGATGACTGAGAATCCGCATTTCCCAATCGAGAAGTCTCTTCACTCTCAACAGGTGACTGTGTGGTGTGCAATGTCCAGTCACGGTGGCAGGTTTGGGAAGATGATTTCGTCCCCATTATCCAAAGTGATCCTGGTGTCGAAAAGATGTGGTTCATTCAAGATGGAGTTCGACCCCATCGAAGCGCTATAGTGTTCGATGTCCTGGAGGAGCACTTCTGGGGCCGCACTCTGGCTCTGGGGTACCCAGAGGCCACTGGCGTGGGCCTCGATTGGCCGCCATATTCTCCTGATCCGAACACGTGCGACTCTTTTTTGTGGGGCTGTATTAAAGACACGGTGTACAGCAATAGTCCCAAAACCATTGCCGAGCTGAAAACAGCCGTTCGTGAGGTCGTCGACAGCTGCGATATTCTGACACTTCAGCGGGTCATGCAGAATTCGTCTGCGCCACACCATCGCCGAAGACGGCAGGCGTATCGATCATGTCATAACCTAAATAAATGTTGAGTAAAGTGTGTGCACCCGATATTGTGTAACTAATTTACTTTTTTTGATAAAGTTCAATAACTGTGGCCCTGTAAAAGTACGATTATACGGTGAAGTGAAATTTGTGACCGGACTGAGGACTGTTGCTGGGTAGGAAGCAGAATGTTATCGTGGATGGAGACTAATCGTCAGATGTAGAAGGAACTTCGGATTTGCCCAAGAAGTGTGGTGAGATCCTTGCTGTTCATGTTGTATATTAATGACGTTGCAGACAGTATTAACTGCATCGTCAGCCTTTTTGCAGATGATGCAGTTATCCTTGATGAAGTACAGTCTGAAAGAAACTGTATTTCAATAAGATGTCAACGTGGTACAAAGACTGGCAGCTTCCTTTAAATGTTCAGAAATGTAAAACTATGCACTACACAAAACGAAAACACGTAGTATCCTACGACTATAAGATCAGTGAATCACTGTTGGAAATGGCTAGTTCATACAAATACCTGGCAGTAACACTTAGTAGGGACATGAAATTGAATGATCACGTAGGCTGAGTAGTAGATAAAACAGGTGGTAGACATCGGTTTACTGGTAGAATACTGGGGAAGTGCAGCCAGTCTACGAAGGAGATCGCTCACAAGTCACTCGCCCTATCGGTTCTAGAATATTCTTCAAGCGTGTGGGTCCGTATGAAATAGGACTAACAAGGGATATTGAACATATACGGAGAAGAGCAGCACGAATGGTCACCGATTTTTTTTAACCGTGACAAAGTTTCACAGAGATTCTGAAGCAACTAAACTCGAAGACTGTTTAAGACAGACGCAAACTATCCCCAGAAAGTCTATAAACGAAGTTTCAAGAAGCGGTTTTAAATGATAACTCTAGGAATACACCAAAACCCCCTACGTATCTCTCACATAGCTCTCGTGAGGATAAGGTTAGAATAATTACTGCACACACAAAGGCATTCAGACAATCATTCTTCCATTGTTCCATACGTGAGTCTAATGGGAATAACTGATACAGTGGAACGTACCCTCTGCCGTGCACCTCACGGTGGTTTGCACAGTATAGATGCAGATGCAGCTGTAGAACAGTTAACTGCCGTCTTTAAACTCTAACAGTTCAGCATTTGCGTCATTTCCGCGATACTGCCTCGTGGATCAAAGTAAGTCCGTGGTTGTTTACAGATTAAATTATTCCTTATATGTAGTACATAATGCATATTTACAGCAACAGAAATAATCGAATGTACATTCTACGTATCCTAAGATTTTTAATTTAAGAAGTGATATGCTGCAAGAACAAGTAAATGTACAATAAAGTGAGGTGCATGTGGTAAATTCTTAGGTGCATAAACAACACATATTCCATTGAAGATGTTACTGCACTTAACATGTGTTCAATCAGATTTTATATGACTCTCACGTTATTTGGTATTGTTAATAAAGCACGTACATAGAACGGCCATCCTAAAACACTCCTCAATGAAGTAGAAGAGGTTAGTACCAGTAATCCTTTTGGTTGCCCGTAAACTGATCTTTATGGGAAGTTAAACGCTTTATGTCTGCTGACAAGTTATTGAGCACATGTGTTCCTCAATGACACCTTCCTCGATCAAAGTAAGTGACTTTACAGGGCGGAACCTATATCCAATAATTTTAACTGCAAACACGAACAAACTACAAGAGTTGCATATCCAAAGCATGAATATACACTCCTGGAACTGGAAAAAAGAACACATTGACACCGGTGTGTCAGACCCACCATACTTGCTCCGGACACTGCGAGAGGGCTGTACAAGCAATGATCACAAGCATGGCACAGCGGACACACCAGGAACCGCGGTGTTGGCCGTCCAATGGCGCTAGCTGCGCAGCATTTGTGCACCGCCGCCGTCAGTGTCAGCCAGTTTGCCGTGGCACACGGAGCTCCATCGCAGTCTTTAACACTGGTAGCATGCCGCGACAGCGTGGACGTGAACCGTATGTGCAGTTGACGGACTTTGAGCGAGGGCGTATAGTGGGCATGCGGGAGGCCGGGTGGACGTACCGCCGAATTGCTCAACACGTGGGGCGTGAGGTCTCCACAGTACATGGATCTTGTCGCCAGTGGTCGGCGGAAGGTGCACGTGCCCGTCGACCTGGGACCGGACCGCAGCGACGCACGGATGCACGCCAAGACCGTAGGATCCTACACAGTGCCGTAGGGGACCGCACCGCCACTTCCCAGCAAATTAGAGACACGGTTGCTCCTGGGGTATCGGCGAGGACCATTCGCAACCGTCTCCATGAAGCTGGGCTAAGGTCCCGCACACCGTTAGGCCGTCTTCCGCTCACGCCCCAATATCGTGCAGCCCGCCTCCAGTGGTGTCACGACAGGCGTGAATGGAGGGACGAATGGAGACGTGTCGTCTTCAGCGATGAGAGTCGCTTCTGCCTTGGTGCCAATGATGGTCGTATGCGTGTTTGGCGCCGTGCAGGTGAGCGCCACAATCAGGACTGCATACGACCGAGGCACACAGGGCCAACACCCGGTATCATGGTGTGGGGAGCGATCTCCTACACTGGCCGTACACCTCTGGTGATCGTCGATGGGACACTGAATAGTGCACGGTACATCCAAACCGTCATCGAACCCATCGTTCTACCATTCCTAGACCGGCAAGGGAACTTGCTGTTCCAACAGGACAATGCACGTCCGCATGTATCCCGTGCCACCCAACGTGCTCTAGAAGGTATAAGTTAACTACCCTGGCCAGCAAGATCTCCGGATCTGTCCCCCATTGAGCATGTTTGGGACTGGATGAAGCGTCGTCTCACGCGGTCTGCACGTCCAGCACGAACGCTGGTCCAACTGAGGCGCCAGGTGGAAATGGCATAGCAAGCCGTTCCACAGGACTACATCCAGCATCGCTATGATCGTCTCCATGGGAGAATAGCAGCCTGCATTGCTGCGAAAGGTGGATATACACTGTACTAGTGCCGACATTGTGCATGCTCTGTTGCCTGTGTCTATGTGCCTGTGGTTCTGTCAGTGTGATCATGTGATGTATCTGACCCCAGCAATGTGTCAATAAAGTTTCCCCTTCCTGGGACAATGAATTCACGGTGTTCTTATTTCAATTTCCAGGAGTGTATATGAAGTGTATTCGAATTTCCAGTACATATTCCACAGTTGGTTGCAAAAAGGTGTATATTACCAACGACAAATTTAATCAAGGAGTGAGAACATTGAGAAGCAGTAGTCGGTGCCCTAGTTCCTTTGAAAAGACCGCTGCAGGTCGCACGTGAGTTCACTCCACAAAAATCTCACATTACACACAATAAAAATTTTGGTGTGCTTGATCAGTTACTCCAAAACATTATTCCGTTTGACCTTGCAGTGAGAGAAAGCTTTTTACCTGCGTATCACATGTGTCTGACAACACTCATATTGGAAATTCGTACTTCTGTACTTTGTACACGTTCAATACGCCCTGTTATACCATTTAGGTACCTGTTAGACACTCGTAAGCACAATTTTAGGGTTGTTCGCATGAGTATTTTGTAATCAGTCTCCTTTGTAGGGTGAGTGCGTCTTACCAGTATCCTGTTAATGAACGGCAGTTTGCCACCTCCATGGACCTCGCCGTTGATGGGGAAGACTTGCGTGTTGCGTGCCTCAGCGATGCATATAGCCGTACCGTAGATGCAACCATAATAGAAGGATATCTGTTGGCAGGCCAGTCAAATGTGTGGTTCCTGAAGAGGGCCAGCAGCATTTTCGGTTGTTGCAGGAGGAACAGTCTGGACGATTGTCTCATCTGGCCTTGTTACATTAACCAAAGCGCCCTTGCTGTGCTGGTACTGCGAAGGCTGAAAGGAAAGAGAAACTACAGCTGTCATTTTTCCCAAGAGCATGCTGCTCTCCTGTATGTTTAAATGATTATGGCGTTCTCTTAGGTAAAATACTCCGGAGGTAAAATAGCCCCCATTTCGAATCTCCTGGCAGTGACTACCCTGGAAGATGTCGTCAGGAGAAACAAAATTGGCGTTCTACGGGTCGAAACGTACAATGTCAGATTTCTTAATCGGGCAGGTAGGTTAGAAAATTTATAAAGGGAATGGATAGGTTGAAGTTAGATGTGCGAATTCGTGAAGTTCGGTGGAAGGAGGAGCAGAACTTCTGACCAGCGAAATACAAAATCAAATAGAGGTAATCCAGGAGTAGGTTTAATAATGAATAAAAAAATATGAATGTGGGTGAACTACTACGAACAGCATGTTGTTGTTGTAGCGGTCTTCAGTCCTGAGACTGGTTTGATGCAGCTCTTCATGCTACTCTATCCTGTGCAAGCTTCTTCATCTCTCAGCACCTACTGCAGCCTACATCCTTCTGAATCTGCTTACTGTATTCATCTCTTGGTCTCCCTCTACCATTTTTACCCTCCACGTTGCCCTCCAATACTAAACTGGTGATCCCTTGATGTCTCAGAACATGTCCTACCAACCGATCCCTTCTTAGCGAATGCATAACAGTAGACAAGATAGATACGAAACCCATACCCTTTACAAGTTTATTTGCCGACTAACTCCGCAGAAGGTGAAGCGAGTGAAGAAATGTATGATGAGATAAAAGAAATTATTCAAATAGGTAAGGCAGACGAAAATGGGGACTGGAATTTGGTAGTAGGAAAAGGAATAGAAGAAAAAGTAGTAAATGAATACGTACTGGAGGAAAGGAATGAAAGAGGAACCCACATGGTAGAACACAATTTAGTCAACGCCAACACGGTTATGAATCATGAAAGAAGGTTATAGAGACCTGGAGACGCCATAAGGTTTCAGATTGATTATAAAATGGCAATACAGAGATTTCGGAACCAGATTTTAAATTGTTAGACACTTCTCTCCTCGATCCATATTGTCACTGCCACACCAGTCTAGTTTAATTTCTGAGGCTCTCTGTGTTCTGAAACAGCACCTCAGCATCGAACATAAATGGGGGATGCAGCCCCAGGTGCAGGTATAAATGAAGTAATTCAATTTCAGAGACCTTACTGGTCTCGTACAGAGAAGATTTTATGCACATAGACTGAAGCTATGAGTGAAACTTTCGGGTGCCGGAGTAATCCGTGCAGTTGCGTGAACTGCTGTGCCAAGGTGGCTTAGTGGACAGTCAGCCTTCGGCGGCGCAGCGGTTCGGACGGTGTTTACGTCCCTGCCGCACGTCTGCGCGAGAGGTGTTTACGTTACGTGAGTAACGGTATGTCGCGGTATACATAGAACGAATCATGGCCTTGTCGTTCCGCAAATCGACACTGAAATTTAGTTTTGTTAACGAATATGCTCGACCGAAGGCTTACGAGAGCGAACGTTATTTACGGTACGAGGTGAAAATCGAACCTGACGTTCTAGTTGGAATACACTTATCTATAGTCTGCAGCGTGGTCTATGTCAAGCTCGTAAATGAAACAGCATGTGACGAACTACTACTCCGACACCGACAAGGACTTCGTTTCTGTCATTCGGACGGGAATGTTGGAGCGGTAACAGCTGAACACGCCGGCATGGGCCTCCGAACGATCCGCGTCTTTGAGCTTCCATTCGAACAGCCAGAAGAATTGGTGACAGACGCACTGCGTCCTTACGGAACGGTCCTGTCCCACGTGGCTGAAAAATGGGCGAGTTTCAAGGCGTATCCTGTCCTCAATGGCGTCAGACAAATACGGATCGAACTCCGAAAACACGTCCCGTCATACCTGTACATCGCCGGTTGCAGGGCTATTGTCATTTACGACGGACAACCAAGGACGTGCTCTGTATGTGGGAAGGGGGTACACATACGTTCTGAGTGTGCTCAGCGAAGGTTATTACAACTGCCACGGGATGATCCACCCCTCACGCCGCATCCGAATGTGCTCCCCATGACTTACGTCGCCGCATTACGCGATGACGTGGGCCGCGAGACAGACGCGTACCAGAACACACAGGCAGCCGCGGATCGTGGCGAGCCACAGAAAGACGATGTTGCGCTGGACCGCCTGCAGCAGACACAGGACGCCCTCTGTCCGGTTCCGCCTGCGGCCCCTTCAGATAAGGCACTTGGAGACGTCGATAATACGACGGCGCATGATTCCGACGTCCCCCACGAACAACTGGAGACCATGCTGACCTCTGATTCCGAGGCCCGGCAACGCAAACAGCGATCACCAAAACTCCGGAAGAAGCGCCGCCTCACGGTGGAGAAAGACCACTCTGATCTAGCAGACAACTCTGAGACGTTTACGGTTACAGAACAGACGACCATGGATACAGAAGAAGTGCCTAGCGTGGATACAACGGTGGCCAGCGGGACGGCGACACGACCTATCGCTGACGATGCTCCAGACACAGCGAAGGAGCTCGATAGACGGCAACAGGCTACTGAGGAGGCTACGGCGCCTGCACCGCACGACAGCGATGGGACACTAGGAGACTGGTCAGAAGAGCCACCCCAGTGGGGAACAGACGATGCCGGAGGAACTGCTCCCACGCACACTCCCGGTGTAAGACCGGCAGAGTGCACGGAATAATGACAGACCATATGAGGGGACGGCGGGGGACGTTAGTCCGACAGCAGCCTATGTACGGCAAAATTAGCGGCCGTACGGTACCCTATCTACGTTGACCGCCATGCAACAAGCTTATCGGATAGGGTCTGTTAACATCAATAGCTTTGGGACGCCGGTGAAAATCAAGATGCTCAGTGACATGATAAAGGCTGCGGATTTAGACATAGCACTATTCCAAGAAGTTCGGGTACTTCCCCCCTCGGACTTTTACGGTTACGACATTTACTGTTCCCCGTGTGACGAGCGAGGCGTTGGCACAGCTATACTATTAAAGGAAGGGATACGTGCAGACGAAGTAGAGTACTTGCCTTCTGCCCGTGGTACGGCCGTGACCATAGGTGGAATACGTTTGATCAACATATACGCACCGTCAGGCTCGGATAAGAGAAGGGACAGAGCAGATTTTTACGCCCATGGGGTTACACCGTTGTTCCAGGGACGATACGATGGTTGCATACTCGGCGGGGATTTTAATTGTGTGCTCGACAGAAAGGACCAACAACCTAACTGTACTACTAGCCAAGAACTTAGGGAGCTGGTCAACGGGATGGAATTTGTCGATACATGGGACCTGAAGTATCGCCACCAACCAGGATATACATTTTTTACTAGCGACTCCGCGGGCTGTTTGGACCGGATCTACGTTTCAAGGGCGTTAGCAATATCGGCGGTGGACGCAGAAATATGGCCGACAGCGTTTACAGACCACGAGGCATATATTTGTACGGTTAACCTCGATAGACAGTAGGTATGGAGACGGAGGGGTAATTGGAAGATGAACGTCTCCCACCTGCGAGATGCAGAATGCCGACGCATGGTGGAGGACGCGTGGCATGGCTGCCTCCGTCGCCAAAATTCTTACGGTTCTGTCCTGCAGTGGTGGATCGAGTGCGCGAAGCCAGCTTTACGGTTACGGGAAGGAGGTTTCTCAATGGCAGCGCACGACCACTGAGTTTTACTTTACGGCTCTCCGGGAACTGTTAGCTCAGCCACCTACACCAGAACGCCAGACGGCCGTCCACTGAGTTAAGGCGAAGCCGGTACAACTTGCGACGCAGAAGATGGCAGGTACGGTGATACGCGCCGAGGTCGCAGGATTTCGTGCCCAACGAGGTTCCCTCGATGCATTATGTGATAAAGGAAAGACGGAGAAGACGCAGGAATTTAATACATGAGATCGATCTGAGGGATGGCCGTCGTTTTACAACACAAAGGGTCATAGCAGAGGCGTTCACGGATCATTTAGCAGATTCTATGCAGGCAACGGGGAGGGTCAGAGGGAGCTGGGGAACGTCCTGGAAGAGATCCCAGACGCGACGAGTGTGAACGGGGAAGCGGACGGGTTATCTGAAATTACGTGTGAAGAGCTGGAGGAAGCACTTACACGAGATGCTTGCAACAAGCCCCAGGTCCAGACGGATTCCCGTTGGAATTTTACCGTGCCTTTGTGACCATTATGATACCGATGTGGCTATGTATGTTTAATGAGCTTCTGCGGCAAGAAGCACCTGTTCACATTCAATTCACGGAAGGGCTCATATACCGATAACGAAGCCCCGTGGTGGCAAACGGCCTTGTGATTATCGCCCCTTGACCCTCCTTAATAGTGACTACGAGATCTTCATGCGCATCCTGGGAAGTCGTATCAAAAAGTCGCTGGAGAATCGAATACATGCCGATCAGACTTGTCTTGGTGGCATCAGTAATATCCACACAGCCGTGGGAGACTATCGTGACGTCGTTGCCCTCGCGGCTGCATGCCGCCTCCGAGGGCGATGGTTGCAGCAGATTTTGATCATGCTTTTGATCGCGTGGATCATGTGTACCTCGCGGCGGTGATGAACAGGATGGGTGTCTCGCCATTATTGACCAATGCTGTGATGAGGCTGTTGCACGGCGCCTGATCAGCGATGGTGGTCAACGGAGGGAGAACTGAGTATTTTAAGATCTTGAGATCAGTGAGACAGGGTTGCCCCTAGTCGATCCTCCTTTATGCGATCGCCTTAGAACCGTGCCTCGCAGGCCTCCGCCGCCGTCTTACAGGGATCTCCCTACGGCATTTATCATTCAAATGCAGAGCACACGCGGATGATATTGTGTTCCTCGTACGGAATGAGAGGGAGACTCAAACAGCACTGGATTGGCTACAGACGTATGGGATGGCAGCTGGAAGTGTGGTCAACTACCGAAAATCACAATTCACGCATGTGGGGCGTGGACTAGAACCAGGAACGGAAGGACCCTTACCTGCGGTGGAAACCCTCCGCTGTTTGGGTATCACCTTTCATAAAGAGACAGCGAGAACGGCTGCGGACAACTACCGAAGACTGTTACTCAGAGGCCGCACGGCAGTACGACTAAACGCCCTACGGTCGATGGATAAGCTGCAGCGAGTGTTACTCGTCAATCTTAATCTCGCGCCCATGATGTGCCACCTGACACACCTTCTCCCCTTGCCGCGCACGATGGCTATGAGGATGCAGGCGGCTTTTGGGTACTATGTGTGCCTGGGACAACTCTTTAAGGTACAGCACAACACGCTTACCCTCCCAGCGCGAGAGGGTGGCGTTGGTTTAGTGAACGTGCACGAGAACGCGCGTGCCATGTATATTAATACTATGCTCAAACGGTGGCGCAACAGGAATCACTCGCTTACGGGGACGATGATCGAAGAACTCGTACCAGCATCGCATATTCCTCCAGTCAGTGTTGGCCATATATCGGCCCCTTTAACGTATGTGCGCACGTTGATCGTGGAACACAGTTACGTTCGAGAGCGTTTACCAACGACCCGACAGTCGACATCGAAGGACCTGTACCATCTGCTTCTTCGACAGATCACCCGGAATAGGGTGCAACGCAAACATCCAGCTGTTAATTGGCAAGTGGTGTGGCGCACGGTCCACCACCCCCACCTACCTACATCAGTCAGATCAACATGGTACATTGCCGTCAACCGAAAATACCCTACAAATGATAAAAAGTACGCAATACATTTGGCGGATTCACTCTTGTGTCAGCAATGCGGCGTGCTGGACACGGACGACCATCGGCTGGTCTGCGGCGAGGCATTGGCTGTCTGGACTCTCGCAAGAAAGATAATAGCGTTCATGCGGCGCACCATCTATACGGCAGTCTCTCCTGACATAGTCTTTTTTCCAGAGGAAACGTATTTTCCGCGTCATAAGATGAACGCAGTGGCGTGGATCACAGGTATGACGGTCCATTACATCTATAGAGACACACGTACGAACTTACTGAACGTCCTGAATTACTGGCAATACTTGCGATGGACACACAAAACTATTACGGCTACAAAAGTACAAGGATTCGTATGCCAGTTTCCTAGTTACGGTTTTTGCGGACCCGCCATATACTTGGGGTGTGCCGGGTGCGCAAAGATGAGCGGCGATGCTTTCGTTGTGAAACCGACCAAGTAATGTGATCGACCAAGAACACTATGCGAGTATGCGACCTACGAAAAACTCACGCTTGAACAGTTAGTAAATGGATGTACTTCAAATTTTGTTTTCATATTCATAAATACTTTTCTTTAGGGCGCCGGAGGTGGCCCCACTTTGACTTTGTTGATATTCCATGCTGCATGGTAGGACGGCAGCGAGGTTCCTTCCAGGACAGTTATCGTGTGTCAGGACATACTATGTTTATTTTGTGAATAATAAAGGTTTATGTTTCTCCTACCTTCCTCCATATAAAAAAAAGATGGATAGAAACAAAAAAAGAGGAAAAAAGACCCCGCGACCGGTTATCCTGTTTTAGGTTTTCTGTGATTTCCTTAAATCGTTCCAGGAAAACGCCGGGATGGCATTATAAAAAAAGTTTTTTAAAAAAGTGGATAACACACCTGCCCAGTAAGCAGGAGACCCGGGTTCGATTCCCGGCCTTGGCGAAAATTTTCATTCGCCGCTCCAGTCTATATACGGAAAACTGAAGAAATTACAAAAAAGTAGTAAATTAAGAATATGGAAGAGTATCAGATGGAACGTTAGGAAAAGGTTGACTAGAATAAGGGAAAGCAATATAGTAGACGACGAATGGGTAGCTCTGACAGAACAAATAGTGAAGACAGCAGAGGATCAAATAGATAAAAATATGAGGCCCAGTAGAAATCCTTTGGTAACACAACAAATATTGACCGATGAAAGGAGAAGCTTTAAAAATGTGGCTAATGAAGCAGGCAAAAGGTAAGACAGACATCTAAAACTGCACAGAAAGTGCAAAATGGCTGGACAAGTGTGCTACATTAGAGACGTAAGGATTTAGAAGCGTATTTCACTAGGGAAAAGATAGAAACCGTCTACAGGAAAATTGAAGAGGCCTTTGAGGAAAAGAGAACCACCTGGATTGGATGAATATCTAGAGTTCAGATGTAAAAGCAGTTCTATGCAAAAAAAAAATGCAAGATGTGAATCGATAAAGGCACAGAGGGTGGACGATATTTCGTTGGAGTTACTGTTAGCCTCGGCAGAGCTAGCCACACTACAACTTTTCCATCTGGTGTGCAGGATGCATGAGACAGGCGAAATACCCCCAAATAAATTCAATGCCAAGAAAACACTTGTTGACACATGTGAAAATTACAGAAGTACCAGTTAAATAATTCCTGGTTGCAAAATACTAACACAGATTGTTTACAGACGAATGGAGAAACTGGTGGAAACCTACCTGGGGAAAGATCGCTTTAGATTTCTGAGAAATGTAGAAAAACTCGCGTCAATACTGAATCTACGACCTACCTTAGAAGATAGGTTAAGCAATGGCAAACGTATGTTTATAGCACTTCTAGACTTAAAGAAAGATTTTGACTGAAATACACTCTTTGAAATTTTGTGGGTAGGATGGATTAAATACAGGGAACGAGAGGTTATTTAGAACTTGTACAGAAACCAGACAGCAGTCACAAGAGTCAACGGGGCATGAAAGGGAAGCAATGGTTAAGAAGGGAGTGAGACTGGGCTGTAGCCAATTTTATTTAACATTGAGCAAGCAGAAAAGGAAACAAAGAGAGAAGAATTAAAAACATTGAGGTTTGCCAGTGTCATCGTGATTCTGTCAGAGAAAGTAAAGGACTTGGAAGAGCAGCTAAATGGAATGAATGATGTCTTTAAAGGAGGATATAAGGTGAACATCAATAAAAGCAAAACAAGGTCAATGGAATGTAGTTCATTTAAATCATGGAACGCTAAGGGAATTAGATTAGGAAACGAGAGACTAAAAGTTGTTGATGTGTTTGGCTAGGCTATCTACGCAGCCCAAGTAGAGATGACTTAAAATGCAGATTGGCAACGGCACAAAAAGCAGTTTTGAAGAAGAGAAATTTGTTAACATCGAATACAAGCTTTAGTATTAGGACGTCTTCTCTAAAGTTATTTGTCTGATGTGTAGCCATATATGGAAGTGAAACGAGGACGATAAACAGTTAGGCAAGAAGAGAAGCTTTTAAAATGTGGTGCCGCAGGAGATGGGGAAGATTAGTCACGTAGTTCACGTAACTGATGAGGATGTACTGAGTAGAACTGGGGAGACAAGAAATTTGTGGGACAACTTGACTAAAAGAAAGATTCGATTGACATGACCCATTCTGAGACGTCAGGAGACTACCACTTTATATTGGAGGGAAGTATGAGGTGTAAAAATCGTAGAGGGGAACCAAGAGGTGAATACAGTAAGCAGATTCAGATCGATGTGGGTTGCAGTAGTTATCTGAAGATGAAGAGGCTTGCACAGGATGGAGTAGGAAGGAGAACTGGATGAAACCAGTCTCTGGACTGAAGACCGCAGCAACAAGGTGATCTTTCCATTTCATAACCCCACAAACTGTTACACCTACGTATCTGTGTGAGCTGAAAGTTTCCAATTGTAACTGATACTGTAGTCACAGCATGCTTAATCTTTTATTTTCTGAAATGTGCCAGTTTATATTTCTGAGCTTTTTAATCAAGTAGCCTACCTTTACACCTTTTGTTTGTAAGAAGGTACTTCATTATAGATAACTTCACGAACAACTAGGAGTCATAGGTTGCTGTTAAGAGTGTTTGCCGAATCATTAATATATCGCTTGAACAGCGAATGTATCAGCACACTTTACTGGAACACGGCTGCAGCCACTTCTTCAACAGCCGATGACCCTCCATGCGAGAAAACAGGCTACCTCCCTCCTATCGAGGAACCTGCAACTCACCCATAAATTTCGCTTGACATCCTATATAATGATTTTTTCCCCTTAATCCACGCTGGTCAGCATGGAGGAGGCTATTTTGTTTGAGATGCGTCGCTACGCTTGAGCTCAGAATGTGTTCTAGGATTCGA
Source organism: Schistocerca gregaria (assembly GCF_023897955.1). Lineage (NCBI taxonomy): Eukaryota > Metazoa > Arthropoda > Insecta > Orthoptera > Acrididae > Schistocerca > Schistocerca gregaria. The sequence goes on along the minus strand of NC_064923.1, from coordinate 30,302,479 downwards.
CAAGTGGCTGATACAGTGACATGGGTCTGCAGTGTTGTGGATCACTTCTGCTGCTCCTCTTGTAGACGGGGGTGGATTGTGCTTGCTTCCAACTGACTTTTAAATTCGCATCATGAGTGGCAGATTATATTTGGGAATATTGTGTTCAGTCAGACTATTCTGCTGCCTCCCTATTTTTGTTTCATTCTCGATGGAAAAAAAGAAAGTTCGTAAGTAATCAATATTACGAAAAAACGCCATTGTGCCTGATTTGGTACGGTATGATGGGCACATAGCTGAAAAGCGCTAAATAATCTGAGAAATTAATTACATAATACAATTATTAATTTTTCGCGAAACAATTTGCTATTGTAATTGCGTAGGCTTCCGCGGCCAGTCAGTGGACATAAAAGTTTTCTGGTGTGGTACCGCGTCATAATGTATAAAACTACTGCTGCTGGTTGCAGCGGCCTTCTTCTGCGTCATTAGACGCAGACCCAGAGGCAGGCACAGAAGAAGGCCGCAGAAACCGTGGCCGAAATGTTGGTTTTTCTCCAGCACCAGTAATTTTATACATTATGACGCGGAACCTCACCCAGAAAACTTTTATGTCGAATTTGTTATTACTACGGAAAAAAGTAAAGTACCGAAAAAACTGAAGGCACAGTTTTCTCATCAATCATCAGTTTCCTCCTCACCACAAGGCACGCGCAGCCCGCGGGCTCACACAGCACACCCTGGGCACGTGACGTCAGTGTGGATGTTGGACACCTTTTACCATAGACCAACACTCCACCTGTGTTTAGCCATTATGGTTTCGTTATTCCTCTCGGTCAGCTTAAATGCTGTGCATCGCAGGTCCTTGACTGTCGTGCCGTAAAATCTTGTCTCCAACAACATCATATAATGCCGCATTTACTTTATTAGGTCTTAGTCACTACTCTTTATTCATATTGTCACTAGAGTAAGCTAATATTCTCATTTAAACTATGGTCGTGATGTAACTCTGATGTGTGAAATGCTGCATGTGTGCAACACTGGTCCGATGTAAGAGAGGGCCTGATGGCCCTAATCTGATCAGGTTAAATAAATAAATAAATAAATAAATAATCATGAATTTCATCCCACGATTTCCTATCTCGAAGAACTTGTTTGTTTAAGCGTGTGGCAAGAAAGTATATTATTTTTATTATTTAATAATTATGGTGTATAATTATATGGTAAATATTATGATACTGCTATGACTGATATTTATAATAGTTACATTCTGGTTTTCTTCAACTAACTAACAGTAAAAACAAAAGGAAAAAATATTTGGTTAAGGTCTGATATATTGGCCACAGCGGCAGCCATATTGGACACTGTCTGGCCAGTAAGCCCACCTGGATGCCATTCCACAAAAAGTGTTGTTAGCTAACGTCCATCTCTGATGAAGCATTCGTCGACATTTGAATCTCTCGCCAACTAACGACTCTTTCAACACAATTATGTTAGAAAAACGGAAGTTTTTACAAAAATGGTTCAAATGGCTCTGAGCACTATGGGACTCAACATCTTAGGTCATAAGTCCCCTAGAACTTAGAACTAACCTAAGGACATCACACACACCTGCCCGAGGCAGGATTCGAACCTGCGACCGTAGCAGCCCCGCGGTTCCGAACTGCACCGTCAGAACCGGCTGAAGTTTTTACGTAGATTTGTAGTAATTGTACAAAGTGAGAGCTCACCATAGATCAGAAGGTCTCAAAACCGCAGCAAACGTGAGGACAAGTTGGTCTTTCAAAAGACTATAAGTAACTGAGCGGCTTGGCGTTGAGTGACGTCATTATGCTGCAGCTTTATCACTGAAGCACTGTATAGCTTCACTACCTGATCAAAAATATGATGGAATTTAAATATAACTTAGCACACACATTAAAAACCTGGCTCATATGTAAACGACTAGAACTGCAATTCTCTATGACAGACAGAGCGGTATCCAGAGCACATTAATGTTGTTGGTATTCAGTGTTGTGACCAGGCGTTGCAGGGTATATTGGGAAGGTGAAGAGCATCTGATGAGTTATCACAGCGAAGAACATGGAGATGTCACATACTCGTGTTAGATAGCGCTATCATCATCTGATAGAGCTTGAACGTGACCGTATTGTCAGTCTTCATTTGTGCAGCTGGTCGAATCGTGGATTATCCGGATTTGTGTGGCATTCGGATGTGACAGTGGCCCAGGGAACATAAGGGCAGCCATATTGATTGTCGAGGTTATGGTAAAAAAAAATGGTTCAAATGGCTCTGAGCACTATGGGACTCAACTGCTGTGGTCATGAGTCCCCTAGAACTTAGAACTACTTAAACCTAACTAACCTAAGGACATCACACACATCCATGCCCGAGGCAGGATTCGAACCTGCGACCTTAGCAGTCTCACGGTTCCGGACTGCGCGCCTGGAACCGCGAGACCACCGCGGCCGGCGGTTATGGTCAACCGTGTCTGACAACCGTAAGGCAGCACTGAGCCCACAGTAATCCCTTTACGTCTATGTCCACTCTCTGAGAGCAAGTGATGGTCTCCTTGCAACATTTTCTGTCATTTCACACAATTGGTCAAAGATTAACAGGAGCAAGACGTGCGAATTACCGTGGTGTTGTATGCCTGAGCTGCCGTCTGCTACACGACGCCAACCGTTCAGCTGTGTACTGCGGGTTGCCGCATGCCAGGTCCGCAAGCAACATTGCCCTCAGTAGATCGACAGAAAAAATCCGTAGGCTTCTATAGTACCGTATGGAGCAATTTGCTGCTAGCAGCAATCGAATTGCAGTAAACAGTGCTGCAATAATTGGCAACATTTCTCCTCCGTGCAACCACGTCCGTGCTACACGCTGCGCCGTTATCCTCTGACAGGTGGGTACTCAGGGCGCTCTGCAGCCAGTGCACATTCTGGGCTTAGGCCAGCCGCGCTCTGAAGCCCGTCAGTCGGAGTTCACACTTGAGCCCTCACTTCGGTGGACTTGGACTGTCCTCGAGCTACCGCCTCAGTTTTCCTCGAGGTACCACCTCTCTGGACCTCGTCGTCAGCCATTCACCGGCTCATTTCCTGTCTGGGCCCTACCCTCAAGCTGTCTTCGTGCCGGCTACTCCTGACTGCGGACTGTTGCCTCTCTGACTGCCTACATCGCATTTTGTTCAGTGATAAATCGCGGTTCTCAACTACCCAAAGTGATCATCGTCTCCAAGTATGAGAGAGCTCCCATTCTTCCAGTGTACTGGAGTGGCACAGCGGTGTCACACACGGCGTCACGGTGTGAGGAGCCATCGAGTTCCAACTAAGGTCACTGCAGGTAGTGATTGAGTGTACTCTACTGGCACAATGGTACACTGCGGACCTCCTGTCCTTTATGTCTTACCTGTGATGGGACACTGTCGTGGTACCATTTTTCCACAGTACAGTGCTCGTTGAGTTACGGTATGTGTCTCTACGAATGTGTGATGGACCGACAGAAGACGTGTAGGACTAAATCGTATGTTAACACATCCGAGTGGCAGAATAAACAATTTGAAGGATCAGTTACAGCAACCGTAGGCCAGCTTGCCTCAGGAGAAGCTGCAGTGGCCCTTTCCAACTTCATTAGCGGAGGCATGCAGGACAGTGGGAGACAGAACGTCGTAATGATCAGTGGGCTCATACTGCCGAGAGTTTTTTTGTAAACGTGGCTCGATTTTGTAATCGCTCAAATAACATTACACAGCGTGTCAACATGTGACGTTTCATCCTGTGTCTTCCTGCACAACATATATACACGGTCCAGTGACCACCGCCTGTGTTAGACGTCAACGCACGATAGCCAGCCACATACCGCCAATATCGGTACTAGCAGTACAGGGTATATAAACAGTGTCGGTCGGGAGACACGGAAAACAGTGCAGTCATTGTCGTTATATGTGAACGTAGTGGTTTATGTGACGCCAAAAAGGATAAGATCTTTGGCTTTAAGACCGAAGACGAAAGCATTTCCGAAACTGCTACGTTTGTAACACTGATCGCGTGCCTCCATTTGTTAAAGTGTACCGTGCGTGGCAAAATGGCGCTGTCCGAAACCAACGCCGAGGCTGTGGTGTGCCGTGGCCCATACACGAGAGAGGTGAACGACAATTGCGGAAGTGGGCGCGGGAGAATAGACGTGAAACTATGGAGCAACTGACTGCGCGGATAAACGGAGAGACTACGAGCAGCGTCTCCTCAACGAGCGCTCAGCGTCCGATGCCGGATTTCCGTGGCAGCCGTCTGGTTCGTGCAACCATACTGAGCGCTGTTCGTTGGCGGCGAAGGCTGGAATGTGCACGCCAGTACCGCAGCTGTACGTGCTCCGAGTGCTGACACGCGGCCTTTTCAAATGAATCACATTTTATGCTCCATCGGACGGAAACCAAACACCCTGGAGCAATCTCCAAAAGGGGCCGAGCAGGAGGAGGGAGCGTTGTGCTCTGAGGAACATTTTCGTGATCTCGTCATTCTGGAAGGCACACTGCATCTAAACTATGGGACCGTGACCGCCCCTACATGCAGTTTGTTTTTGCTCGCCATGATGGTATCCGCGAGCAGGACAATGAAACGTGTCACACAGCCCGCAGTGTACTTCCGTGGATCAGAGAGCGCCACGATGAGTTTACCAGACTCCTATGACCACCACCTCCCACCTCCCTCCCCCGCATCTGTAAGACCACGTCGATTGGGCTGTTTGTGCCACGGATCGTCAGACGAGAAACCTGGGGTAGCTGTCCACGGCACTGGAGTCAACACGGGCGCACCGCCCACAGCCTGGTTGACTCTGTTCGAGCGCGTCACGCAGGGGTGCGCGCTGCAGAAGGTCCCGGCAAGTGGCCACACTGCCCTCAGTGGACCGTGTGTGTGGCAGTCGTACGAGAACTTCAACACGGCAGTGATCTCTGTAAAAGGCCGTAAGCGTGTCCTCACTAAGGGCACTTCTTTTTGAATTACAGTTGCGTAGGAATTATCTTAGTTTCTACCGTAGTGATCCGTTGACGAGGCTTCGACTGCCTGCGCCTTCCGCCGACAGAGGGAGGTGCGAGGTGGCCACAGCCAGAACGGCCAGTCATCAACGATTTGCGATCTGCCCCCTCCCCCTCCCTGCCACCTGGAGCCCTGGTTTCCTGCGGCGCCACAATGCTGTATAATGGCAGCAGGATAACATAACGGAGGGTGCCGGCCGCTGGAATCACAACTCATTGCCATCCAGCACCGAAATCTAACTTCAGTCAGAAGAAATGCTCATTTTTCTGACAAAGCTATTTTTTCACGATACCGCAGCTCAGAAAGGGCTTCATCTCCAGCGGTCGGCCTCCTTTATCGATGGCAAAAAAGAACTGAACGGAGGAAGTCGTCACGTCCCGTATTTGATAAACATGCCTGAGTCTTTGTGTGTCACCTCGGGTGTTTTCCCAGATCACGATTTATATGAATTGACTGTCTGCCAATAGCATCTCTATTTCTGACAGACTTCGCTATCATTTCTCCATCATTTCCTCACTGTAGTTAAGAGACAGTGAGGCGTAGTGTAGACTGGATACACTTGAAACTACACCTCTGGCCATTAAAATTGATACACCACGAAGATGACGTGCTACAGACGCGAAATTTAACCGACAGGAAGAAGATACTGTGATATCCAAATCATTAGCTTTTCAGAGCATTCACACAAGGTTGGCGCCGGTGGCGACACCTACAACGGGCTGACATGAGGAAAGTTTACAACCGATTTCTCATACACAGACAGCAGCTGACCGGCTTTGCCCCGTGAAACGTTGTTGTGATGCCTCGTGTAAGGAGGAGAAATGCGTACCATCACGTTTCCGGCTTTAATAAAGGACGGATTGTAGCCTATCACAATTGCGGTTTATCGTATACGGACGTTGCTGCTCGCGTTGGTCGAGATCCAATGAATGTTAGCAGAATATGGAATCGGTGGGTTCAGGAGGCTAATACGGAACGCCGTGCTGCATCCCAACTGTCTCGTATCACTAGCAGTCGAGATGATAGGCATCTTATTCGCATGGCTGTAACGGATCGTGCAGCCACGTCTCGATCCCTGAGTCAATAGATGGGGACGTTTGTAAGACAACAACCATCTACATGAACAGTTCGACGACGTTTGCAGAAGCATGAACTATGAACTCGGAGACCATGGCTGCGGTTACCCTTGACGCTGCATCACAGGTAGGAACGCCTGCTATGCTGTACTCAACGACGAACCTGGGTGCACGAATGGCAAAACGTCATTTATTCGGATGAATCCAGGTTTTGTTTACAGCATCATGATGGTCGCATCCGTGTTTGGCGACATCGTGGTGGTGAACGCACATTGGAAGCGTGTATTCGTCATCGTCATACTGGCGTATCATCCGACGTGATGGTATAGGGTGCCATTGGTTACACGTCTCGTCACCTCTTGTTCTGGATACAGAAAATGTTCGACTGCAGCCCTGGCCACCACATTTTCCATATCTTTCACCAATTGAAAACATCTGTGGCCGAGCAACTGGCTCGTCACAGTACGCCAGTCACTACTCTTGATGAACTGTGGTACCTTGTTGAAGCTGCACGGGCAGCTGCACCTGTACACGCCACCCCAGCTCTGTCTGACTCAATGCCCAGGCGTATCAAGGCCGTTATTACGGCCAGAGGTGGTTGTTCTGGGTACTGATTTCTCAGGATCTAAGCACCCAAATTGCGTGAAAATGTAATCACATGTCAGTTCTAGTATAATATATTTGTCCAATGAATAGCCGTTTATCATCTGCATTTCTTCTTGGTGTAGCAATTTTAATGGCCAATAGCGTATTTTGCTTTTATCGTTCATATTATTGTTGTTTTGTGAACCAGTCAACAATTATGTTGTGTCAAATTAATGCACTATTTAGGCACACTCTTACGTACTCGTATTTTGTGTATAACGGCCAGTATTACGATCAGACAGACGGCATAGCAATGGGTAGGCCGTTGGCTCCAGCTGTTGCAAACATCTTCATGGAGAATATTGCCATAGATACTGTGCCACTGAAGCCGAAGTGTTCCTTTCGACACGTTGACGACACGTTCGTCACTTGGCCACATGGACGCGAGAAATTAGACGAGTTTTCGGAACACCTTAATGGCATCAACAGTAATATCCAGTTCACTGTGAAGGTGGAAAAGGATAATGCATTGCACTTCCTCGACGTCCTTGTTCACTGTAAACGAAATGGGTGGCTTGGCCACAGCATCTACAGAAAACCCACCCGTACAGACCTGTACCTGCACCCCATCAGCAATCATCATCCATCAAAGAAGCGCACAGTATTACAAACATTGGTGCATCGTGCAAGAGGAATATCAGGCGACGACAGCCTGCCCCATGAACTGAGCCACCTACGCAAGGTTTTAAGGAATAACGCCTACAGCGTCCCTCAAGTGAAAGAAGTGATTTCTGGTAAATATCAGAATAACACCACAGACTAAGAGCAGGAAAAGAAACTTGCTTTGCTGCCATTCTGTGGCTCTGTGTCGGGCAAGATAAGCCGCATGTTGAAAAGACACAAGATCAAATCAATCGGTCTCCAATCTAAAATCCGTCAGTTACTGAGACCAGTTAAAGACGCAGTAGGTCTTAGAACACCTGGAGTCTACGAAATACGTATGGCCAGAAGTACATCGGACAAAGAGTGCGCACTGTGGAACAACACAGGAAAGAACATGAGCGGTATTGTCGCCTTCGCTATCCAGAGAAATCTGCGTTAGCTGAGCATGTGTTAGAAAACGGTCACCACATAAAATTTGACGATACCTCTGTCGTGGCTCACACTAACGGCTTCTTGTACAGTTTAATACAGGAAGCTATTGAAATGGAAATTACCGCAAACACCCTGAGTAGAGACGGTGGCTTGCAGCTCAGCGCTACGTTGGATCCAGCGATCGCGCGGTTGAAGAGGGCACATCGAACTCAGACTCAAAACATGCCCTTATATGCCAATGCCACGGGCACCAGTGACGTCACATCCGGCAGCTAGCGTATATAAGGGCGCACCAACAGCCCACTGGCAGTCATAACACTTGACAATGGCCAAGGAGTGCTAGGCCGAAAGCTCGTGTAGTTTTAAGCAATTGACGCGGTTGGAAACCCGAAAACATTTTATTCGGTCTCAACGAAGTTTCCTGAATGACAATGCTGCTGCAAAGTCTGTGTGGCATAGACCTACGAAAAGTTTCTTCGCATTCATCAACGTTTTCTTGCTGGGTTGTCGGAACAGTCTGTTGTTGAACTGTTGTCTTTGCTATTGCGGACTTAGCTGTATTTTCGGGATTAGGTCTATCCGTTACACATACAGGATAAAAATCGAGCTCGGTAAACAGCTGCCGTTTTGCGAAAGCCGGCCTGAACGGTGGAAGATGTGAAAGCGAGGGGCGGAGCAGAAGCTACAATCCCCGGAATGTCGTAAATCGACACTGTTTTTCCTGGATGGCTTCGCATCCACTCATCACAGGTCGAGTTTACGATATATCGTTACAAATAATTATTCATAGCCGGCCGATTGACATGCCGTTGTTCATTCATATCTGATAAAACAGAATTCCGCGTTTTACTTTGTGGATATCCATTATCACGATTAATGATATTATCTGCTAGTCTGATTTCGAAAAATTCTTTTAAAACACAATCCCAGTACCTCGAACCATTTGCAGCTCCTTGCGTCTCATTGTATACCATTCTGTGTCCCTCTGTAAGGCAATGCTGAGCCACCGCAGATTTATCTGGTTGTAATAATCGCGTATGGCAATGATGTTCAACACACCTGTCGTTGAAGGTACGAATAGTTTGGCCAATGTAAATTTTCCCGCACTCACACGTTATTTTGTAAACGCCAGACTTCCTCAAACCTGAATCATCTTTGGCAGAGCCAAGAAGTGCTCGAATCTTAGCTGGCGGACCGAAACACATCTGATCTCATATTTCTTTAAAAGTCTACGTATCTTGGATGTCACATTCCCAGCATATGGAAGAAAAGCCACAGACCTAAAGGTGTCTTGAGAAGGTTTAGGTAGAGGTCCAAACTCGAAAGCACGTCGAATTTGTCGGTCCGTATAGCCGTTATTATTGAACACGTCCTTAAGATGTTGCAGCTCCTGAGGTAATTCTCGGCATCTGAGACAGCATATGCTTGTTTAACCATGTTCCGAAGGACTGCTGTCGTTCATAAGGTGGATGACATCTTAAGGATGGTATCTTCTGATGATGTCGGAGACGTCTCGCTGCATCAATAACCTTAACATTATCCACGCACTCCTTCCCCCGGAGTACAGACTTCATTGGGCCAGACGTATGGAAGATGGAATGTGCGAGATCCGGGCTGTAGGGTGGACGAAGAAGAACACTCCAATGAAGTTCTGTGCGTTCCTCTTGGGCGTGCAGACTTCAGTGAGGCGTTGCATTCTCAGGGAGCAGAAGTTCGCCTGCAGTTTTATGGCGACGAACGCTAGTTTTCAACGTACAATGTTCGTGGCGTCCTGTTTCCTGAACTCTGTGTCGGTAAATGGTATAACCTGCCGGTTGATGCGAGTGGTATATGTGGATACTGTCTGAATAATGTGTTACGAATAGAGTTAGTAGTAAAGACGTAATAAATGAGAACGTCATGCCCTACGTTTTCAGCGTAAAGAGCGAGAAGTGTAGTAAGCGATACACTTCTTCATTTCACAATTTTGTTTGGGTGGGTGTCAGCAGAAGGAAGTTTCGTAAAGGGTTGAAACCGACTAGAAAGCTCGCTGGAAGTCACTAAATCGTCTCATTCGCAAATCCCGGATGAATATAATCTGGTTAATTTCCGCGCAGTGAGATAAGCTGCATCAAGACATACTAAATCCTGTAAAGTTGTAAGATTATTCCTCTTAATGAGTAGATCATGACACCACTTTAAATTTGATCGGTAATGATTTGAGAGAGAGAAACTGAAACTCATGTTGGCCCTTGACGCAGTCATGCAAGCAACCTGCAACGGCCCTGTAATACACATTCCTGTCCTAACCGCGATAAATTAGTCAAAGGAAAAATTGTGCAGGTGCGAATAGCACACGTGCACTGTGGGGTCCGTACAAATTTAATTACGTTTACAGACAGTTAATCCACTGCAGGAATCGAGAAGTTGGGCCGTTTCTGCCTGCTATCGACATTGATACTGGAAAGGTAACGGTCACAGGGATTCCAGTATTTCGACAATGTTTCAAATACAATAACATAAATGTGATATAAAGTCATGCAAGAAGTAGGTGACCATTAGTCTAATAACCGGTAGTTCTTAACTCAGGATAACTGTGTCGCAGTGGTAAAGTCAAACGCCAGCTAAGGAATGACATTATACCTTATACGACGAGTTTCGGAATTTGTCCATCATCTGATATGCACGACCGATTACTGCACGTAGATATGACGTTACAAGTTGCCAAACTAATCTGCCAAGTTTCGTTCCACATACAACTTGACACGCCGTCTCTACGTGCAGTAACCGGTGGTGGATATCAGATGACGGATAAATTCCGAAACGCTTCAGTTGAGCAATGAAGTCGTACCTTGCCTGAGAGTCTTACCGTTGGGACCCAGTCAGAGGAGCTACTAATAGTTTTAATTTCAGGTTTGATGTAGGATAACAAATGACAGAAGCAAAATATTTTCGTGTGATATAGTTGCAAATTAACAATTGTCGCATTTTTCCGTTACTTGTACTGTGAAATCTTACTTCTCGCCAAATTTCATCATTGTAGGTAAACGGGAACTACCCTATAGGTTTCGATGAGTGAGTTTGCGAGTGTCAAACGTGTGACATAAACATCCGTATCTTTTGACTCCATTCACTTTGAATCTTCAAGGCTTTTTTTACACCGCGAAGAGACCATAGACTTCCATAGTTATATAAACTTCAACTCGATACATCTACCTGTTCCCGAGGAAAAGGGTTTCTGACATTCGGACAGGCAGATAGACAGACAGATAAACAGATAAAGCGATCGTATAAGGTTGGCACTGTCAACGACCGAGGCACAGAAGCCGAATAATGGCGTCAGCTGCTTGTGGCCATCGAAATATACCGTTGGGAAAGCTGAAAATTTGTTTCGAATCAGGAGACGAACCCGTGTTCTCCGTTTCTCGCGAGCGGTCGCCCTGTCCGACCCAGATTCCCGACTCGGCCACACCACGCGCTGCTGGCGTAGTGCCGCTGCCCGATTGCAGCGAACACCGATTCCCGTAGGACTTGGACTTGTCTGTGCGTCTGCACTGAAGGAATCAGCGGCACGTCTGAAGGAACAGACGCCGCCTAATGCCGCTGGCCGGCGTGTTGCAGGTGACGGCGGTCGTGGACGGCGTGTACGCCGAGAACGCGTACCTGGCCGTCACCAACACCATGCTGTCCTCGAGCCGCGTCTACGTGGGCGGCAGCTACAACACGCACGCGCTGCCGGGCTCCAAGGTGCGCTACAACTTCGTCGGCTGCCTCAGGAAGGTAAGGCGCAACACACTCCCTCTCTCACGGGCTTTAGTCTCTAACGAGATCATTGTTGTTTTCTAGAAGATTTTTACTTTGCAGAAGTACTTTAGTTTCCATTTAGAATTTTAGTTCCAAAGGGGGTACAGTTTTAAAGGCTGCTTTTAGTTCTAATTATATTCCAGTTCTAAAGGACACTTTCATTTCAATTATTTTCTCATTCTTTCATATAATTAAAACGTAAGTTGCATTACATTATACCTAGCAACTGCAGCTTGTCAGGAAGAAAAATCTCACTAGAAGAGCGTTGTTTTAGGCAAGCCTTAATGCCGACGAAGGCAACCTACGACTGCAGCTAGTATCCCTTTGACGCGTTTACTGTAGGCGAGCCTGGTCTGCGTTTACAGTTTTCCCTCCCCACACTCCCTTCCTTCCCAAACTGGCGGTTGTTTCACGCCACATTATCTGTCCCGTCAAATGGTCCCTTCTTTTAATCAGCTTGTGCCACGAATTTCTTTTTTTCCCCAGTTTGGTTCAGTACATGCTCATTAGTCACTCGATCTAATTTCCTATTTTTCCTGTAGCACCACATTTCAAAATCTTCCATTCCCTGCTTGTCTGAACTCTGTATCGACCACGTGACACTTCTGTACTTTCAGACAACACTCCCTGACTCTTAAACTTACGTGTAAGTATGCAGGCTGTCATGGTCGTTGTCATTGAAGTTAAAATCTAAGCCGTGTCAAATTTCTTTTGAACTTTCGACGTTTCCATCCAGTCTTCTTCAGGATCTTACCGTTTTCCATTGTAAATTGAGCACTGTCAGGGGTCTGTGTCGCCTTCTTTTATGAAGGGGAAGGGTTCCGCTCTTGTGCTGGAGAAGTGGAATTTTTGGGTGAAACTCGTGTGGCTACCATTTTCGGTCCCTAGCTGTGGAAAGGCCGGTGGCGCGGTACGCGTCAACTCGTCCTTAGCGCTGTAGGGAAGACCCGAGGGCCAGGCCAACGGTGAGGTATGACGAGTTAACACGTCCCCTAGCAGTCAAAGAGCTAAGAACCGATGTTTGAAGCTGAACACAGTAGGATTCTACTGCCGGCAAAGCACATGTAATCACCGTGCTATTAAAAACACGATCCAACGATCTTGGTTCTAAAGACACACACAAGCGTCGCTGATAGTGTAACGTTACCTGATAGAAATGTTGTCAGCGATTCGAATCCATCCTATGGCCACGTTTTTCACAATTACAGCCACCAGTGAATTATATTCGTGCCACTCTCATATCTCGAAATGAGTCACCATTTTTCAAACTCCAGCGTGGTTTCAGATAAATCCTCTGTTCCTCAGGCTCTGCCCCGGCCTCCCTGCAGCTTGATCGCCCCAATTCAAGTCGGACCTGAACTGTAGCCAGAGAGAGCACCACCTTCTGCAACCCGTGTAGAAACAGGTTGAGCTGAGTTACTGCCACAGGACCGTCTTTTGACCACTCGGTGGAAATGGGAACGTGATGTCGTACCTCTGCCAATGAATACGACCACAGAAGGGTCCTACCGCCAGAAACATATATTATGCATAAGGACTGCGCTTTTAGAAACACGATCACAACTACTATGTTACTGTCACCCTGCATAAAAAACAGTCATGGTCGACAGGTACACACAAGTGTTATTGATAGTCTGGCGCTTTCTGGTAGAAAATCTGTATGCGATTTTGAATCATGTCTTTCCATTCAGCCACATACCTGCGTTGGTTCCTATGAAGATGTCTTTTAATGACAAATTAATGAACCTGGTGTATATTCTTTAGTTATGGAATGCAAAAGCCTTCTACAGAAAATTTTAAAGTTTGAGTTTATGAAGAATTTTTACCAAAAAATAGGTGAGCATGGTGAATATATCAGAAAAACAATAGCAAATGCCTATAAAAATCAAATAATATATTTACATGAAATAAGTAAATTGGTTGAGAAACGAATGTAAAAAATATTGCTTCAGAAACAGTAAACCAAAAAAGTGAAGAAACAAATACATTATTATCACATGTTTGTACTTAATTAAATTATGAATATTTATAACCTTCTTTTGTTATTTTAACAATATACAATTATAATTTTAATTATGATTATTATGATATTTGATCAGAATTTAAAAATGTTCAAAATCAAATAGATACTATCACAAATAGACATCCAAATAGTGATGAAAGTTTAAGGTTAAGTTATGTGACTAATTCACTAAATTTACATAACATAATGAAAGAATATTTAATAATTGATTACCATTGAATTGGTTAAATATTTTTAATAATTATTCACAAGAACAATTGTGTGAAGATGCAAATAGAATAACAAACATTTCTTAGAATGTATAACAAAATTTCCAAGTACTTTTTCCATATTCAGATTTTAAATAACGTTCATCAGAATTTTTGTGTTTATCTAATAAACAACATTTAATTCCTTCAAATCAAATTTAAAATCCTCAAACAATTTTAAAGTTAAATCGTTTTTGTGTAACCTGTATTTGAATATCAAAATGAACTCTATCTTCTTTAATGAGAATATAAACATTCTCAACAATATATTCAATATCAAACCAGCCTAAATTTTTACAGTAACAAACTCTGTTTATAAATAAAAAATTTTAATAACTTTTAAAAATTCATTTTACTTTTATTTATCCAACTGTCATGTGAATTATCAAAACCCCTACCATTTAATATAAACTTTATTACCTTTCTTATTTAAAACTTTTCAAGAAGATAAACATTTTCGTTTGCAATAGTTCTTGTTCATAAAAATTTCCTTCTACTTCTTCACCATATAAATTTTTCAATTTATAAATGATTGAAATGTAATGATTAACATCTTCAGTTTTGAAAATTTCTGTAGGCCAATTTGCTGTATATCCTTCTTCAAAAATTCCTTTAATTTGACTTATATTCACTTTATCACCAGTCTTATATTTGGATTGAGCATTTAACAAATTCGCTGGGTTCAAATGTTTCAATAAGATTTTTTCTATTCATTTATTTACATCCTTTAGGGCCATTTTTATTGTTGAATGTTTTGTGTTACTATATTCATAAGTTAATTTCGAAAATAATTCAACATATTTATATTTTTCTTGAAGAGAAAATTTCATCCACATTTTTTCTTTAAGTGTTCAATTAAATTGCTCAAGAACAGTTGCTTTTAATTCGCCAAAAATTGAATAATTATTAACATTAAATTTTTCCTTAATTCTTGACATTCATTGCTACAAAATTCTTTGCCACTATCTGTTTGCAGTAATTTTGGTTTTGTTAACTCAAATATATTCCCAAAAAAATCAACTATATTTTAACCTGTGTTTATCTCTAAGGGGAAATGCCAATTTTGAAAAAAAATCATCAATAACAGTTAATAAATAATTATATCATTTATTTATTTTCGATATTCCTTTTTCCTTTCCAGAATAGATTTCGACTATGTCAGTTTATCAAAAATTACGAATCCCAAAAGAAACTACATTTTTTCATTTAAAATTTTTCTAATTGGTTTATGTAACTCATCAATAATTTGTTAATAAATATTTAGTACTCCACCCACAATTTTTTAGTGAATGCACTCGTTTTTGTATTACAGATTGAATAAAATCCTTCAATTCTTTGTTTTCCAATTTTAGTTATTAATCTGTGAGGATAAAGTACTTCAGTAAACTATTTGCTCTTTAAACAGTAAATTATATAGAATAAAAAGTAATTAAATTATTTCACTAAATACAGTTATCTTTACATCAACCAGAACAGTCTTAACAGAATCTTTTAATCTTACTGTTAGAAAATTTAATTCACACAATATTTTGATTCCGAGAACTTCAGGCTTTATTTCATAAAGTATGTCTTCAGAACTTAGCCAGATACCAAAATCTCAAATGTTAAATCTCTGTTTATGTTTTCACCAAAACAAGAAATTTCTTAAGAATGAAATAATATTGATTGAAATTGTGCGTTTTGTGTTTGCCTCCAGTCATAAAACTTAATTCAGTTATTTGTTATCATATACTTTACAATTAAGTTTTTAAATTCATTTAAGAATGAAATCAAATCTGTTGATGAAAATACCTTTTCTTTCGTCTTTATATTACCTCTAAAATACTTCAAGTTAAAGTTTTGTTATAAGATTTGATAATTCAGTCTAAAATAATGGCCGTTAACAATATTTTTCACATCTGCTTCATCATCTACATTCCAATGTCTTCAACATTTATAACTAATGTAACCTCTAGTTGCCTTAAAAATAAAATTTAATTTTTTCTGAGCTTGCCTAATATTCATTTATTTTTTATTTTTGAAGGTAGAACATCGTCGATTTTTTATTGAAAAACCTTTGGTTCTATTGATTGAAAAACTATTATTTTTTAAATCATTACTAAGTTAATTTCCAAAAATGATCATTTATTTAATTTAAAAATATCATTAAACCTATAGTACTTTCATCATAATTTTAAAACAGATAAACCCAGATACCCACATATTACTTCATTGAAGTTTTTTATTCTTTTGATATTGTAGCAAATATCATTTTTCCCAATTAGTTAACTAATTGTTTTGGAATATTTCTTCCACATGGCTTAAAACAAATTTTATATCTATATTTTTTATAATAAGTCCAATGAGTGCCAACATGATCAAAAGTATCTCAATTTAGTATTCCACAGTCAAAGCTTTTTTGGTACATTAGGTAATTTATCAAGCATGAAACATCATGAAAATATTTAATTTTTAATTATTTAACCTATTCTTCTTTATCAAAGTTAAATAAAGGTTTATTAAATTTTTAAATTATTTGTTTGAAAATTTTTTACTCCTTTTCTTTTCATTTCATTTCCAAATTATGTATTTTTTTCTAATTCTGTATCACCTTTTTTCTTATTTATAACTGCATTTGCAATTGCTGCCATTCCACCAGCAAATGAACCAATTATTGCTAAATATGATATTGCAGCGAATAGTAATGAAAGAAATCCACATTTGTGTTTTGTTAGTCCAGAACATTCTTTCTTTTTTGTTGGATATTCAACAATCTTTTATCAGAACAAGAATAGCTAATGAAAAAAACTAAATTACCATCAGTTTTTTCTCTTTCTTTCTTTTTTGAACATCAGTCAAAATGGTTCAGTAATATTCAGTTATTCATTATTGACTGTACGTTTAACTGATTTCGGTTTAGTTTTGCCACTAGGTAGCGAAGTACAAGGAATTCAATAGATATTCATTTGTATTGATTAAAAAATAATAAAAATTTTATAAACATCATCCATTTTTATCCATTTCTAAACCCATTCCTACCCATTTGTAAGTCTTGTTTTCCATATATAACTCCTGTAACTGCAGTTAAAGCAATATTTCCACCCAATGCAGTATCAGTAGCATGTATACTTTCTTTTGCAACTAATTTAAGTTTTTTATCAGCTTAATGTCCTTTTTCTGATTCTTTATTATCTCTATAAGAAATAACATGTTCTTTACATGCTTCATCTAATGGAGTAATTCCTTGGTCTTCTCTGGTTAATCTTTCTTCTAACCTGGTTCCCAGGTCACAAAATTTACACCCTGGAAGATGCATGTCGAATGGTAATTTGTTAATTAAAGCATTAACTAAACCTTATCCATATTCTTCACTTTTCAATAAAGTATGACGTAAATTATTCAAAACTCTAATGAAATATGGAATTCTTGTGACATTATTAATTATAAAATCACTACATTTGTTAACATTTGCATTATTCCAACTTTTTCATTATGATAATACAGTGAAGGGAGCCCATGAGGATGCATATGTGCCACAATACGACATGGCATGGACTCGACTAATGTCTGAAGTAATGCTGGAGGGAACTGACTGACGCCATGGATCCTGCCGGCCTCTTCATAAATCCGAAACAGTACGAGGGTGTGGAGATCTCTTCTGAATATCACATTACAAGGCATGCTCAATAATGTTCATGTCTGGGAAATTTGGCGTCCAGCGGAAGTGTTTAAACTCAGAAGAGTGTTCCTGGAGCCACTCTGTAGCAATTCGGGGTGTCGTCGCATTGTCCTGCAGGAGTTGCCAGAGTCCGTCCCACACCATTACAGAGCCTCCACCAGCTGGAACAGTCGTTGCTGACATACATGGTCGATGGATTCATGAGGTCACCTACCACCCATCCGCTCGATACAATTTGAAACGAGACTCGTCCGACCAGGCAACATGTTTCCGGTCATCAACAGTCCAATGAGTCTGTTGATGGGCGCTGGTGAGGCGTAAAGTATGTACTGCAATCTTAGTACAAACGAGATGGGTGATATCTGTGGTAACACAGAGCAGTTATGAAAGAGAAAAATTGTCGAGCGGTGGGGTTTATCATAGGCACGTAAATACATCTCTCTCTCTCTCTCTCTCTCTCTCTCTCTCTCTCTCTCTCTCTCTCTCTATTTTTCAGCGTGCTGTAATGGGTCTTTCCTTCCAGAGCACCTCATTCAAATGATTGGATTCTCTTCTTTTTCGATTTTCGCAAAGTTCGTGACTGACTGCCATCAGGTGCTGTGCAACAAATGTGTGTTCTCAGAGGTTTTTTCGATGCTAGCAGATTTCCATTGTCATGAACGTCTTTTTCGCTCTTTCTAAGTTGCTTCATCTGTCCTCTTTGCTTCGTGCAGCATGTATTATTTTGCTTCGAATTTAGCAGAATTCATTAACTTCATCTACTTTGTGGACTTCAATTATGATGTAAAGTCTATTGCTAATTTCATTTATTCTACTTCTCATTGCCTTCGTCCTTCTCGAGTTCTCGAGTCTATAGTTTCTACTCATTAGACTGTTCATCCTGTTGTGCTCGCTTTCGCCGCTTTTCTGTCGTCTCGTTGTCTCTGTATAGCAATACCATGGGAAAGATGGAGAGGATGTTGGTTGGTGAATGGTATCCTCGTTCTATAACACAAAGTGCACACCATTAATAACTGGTTTCTTTATTCACACACAGAGTTGCTTCACTTCAAGTTCCATATGGTGAGGTATAAGCTCCCTTCTGTATAGTCCACGTAGCCTCCATGCTGTTGAAGAAGTAGCCCGCTATGTTCACTATAAGGTCACTTTGTGCTGCCTGTCTCTGTGTCAGAGGCTAAGTCTGCGGATCCGTCTCGGTGACACGCTAGTACTCCACGGCGTACAGACTCGAACTGACTGAGTAATTGACTCCAACTAACTGGCTAACTGACTGGATAACCGGTCTGCGGCGGCGATCCTAAATACTGGCAGCTCAGAGGGCGCTGGCGGCGTCTTTCCAGCGAGTTTTATCGCTGGCCGCGACCGATACTCTCGTAACCTGTATGCCGCACGGTGTACTGGCGCCAGCGTATGCCAACACATTACTCCCCCCCCCTCAAATGCTGCACACCGTCGTCGTGCAGTGCAGTGCAGTGAAGTACTTCTGTCAAACCTTCTATGCAAAATATTGAGGACAACATTTGAATGGTGCCACGTGATCTGGTAGGTTTCATAGGCATAGCAAATGGGAACTTGCTAAAAAGAGTCTACCCCTATAAGCCAACGGGTATTCCAAAATGATCCTGCAAAGTCTATATGCATGTGGTGGTTGACTCTTACTCCAAGCCGGCGTTTGTGGCCGAGAGGTTCTAGGCGCTTCAGTCCGGAACCGCACGACTGATACGGTCGCAGGTTCGAATCCTGCCTCTGGCATGGATGTGTGTGATATCCTTAGGTTAGTTAGGTTTAATTTGTTCTAAATTCTAGGGGACTGATGACCTCAGGTGTTGTCCCATAGTGCTCAGGGCCATTTGAACCTTTTTTTTTCTTGGGCCAACTGTTTAGGCCTAACTGTTTAGTGCGAACAATTCCCCAATGTCCTTGATGGAGCAATCGCAACACATCCTTTTGCATCACTTTGAGAATAAGCACACTGTATTGTCCATTTTCATTTTGAACTAGAATCGCAGCCTGTTGAACTAAAAGGTACGCCGATGTGCAGATCGGTGGCCAACTGAGTTCTGTGTACTGTTCAATGAACAAGGCGTGCGAATATAATGAAACAAAATCTTGAGGTCTGTGTCTGCTTCCGAGGCCTGTGCTATTTTTCTGGAGTGCAAGGGAAAAGACCCCAGCAATTCAGAGTCCTGCGCATCGATTTCGCGACAAGATACGGCAGATGCATCAAAATCAGAGTCTGGACCAATCGGAAGGCGAGATAGCCCCCGCGCTGCCAAGCTTAGCCGTAGGTCTGTACACAATTTCATACGGATACTGCAAAAAAAAAAAAAAAAAAAAAAAAAAAAAAAAAAAAAAAAAAAAAAAAAAAAAAAAACCATTGTTGCAATTTTTGAGCATTGCGTGTGAAACCGGCTTAGACGGATGAAACAAGGACTGCAAAGTCTTGTGATCCTGTCACTAAACAGAACTTGCGACCATACAATTAATCATCTAATTTTGTCACACCACACACAATAGCAAGAGCTTCTTTTTCAGTTTGAGATGAATCGCACTACGTTTGAGTAAACAGCCTTGAGGCAAAAGCAGTAGGTCTGTCTTGTGCACCAATTCTGTGCGAAAGTACAGCGACAGTTCCGTAGGAAGAAGCGTCGACGTGCAAAACTGATGGCTTGGCAGTGTCTAAATGCACTAAACATCTGTCACTAAGCAAAGAATTTTTGAGTTTCTGAAACGCATATTGGCAATCTTTAGACCACACAAAGGGTACATGTACCGATGTAGTAGAGCCGCTATCTGAGCGGCATTCAGTATGAACCGAATGTAGTACTTCATCTTACCTTCTACTGACTGCAGTTCAGACACATTGTGAGGAAGAGTCAGGTCACGGGTTGCAAGCAAATGAGATTGGAGGGGGTGTACACCCTCACTGTTTATCGTGTGACCTAAGTACTTTAATCCAGTTTGAAAAAAGTCATACTATTCGAAACGACATATGAGTCCTGCTTCTGACAATACTAGAAAAAGGACAACAAAATTGACAATGTCTTCCTCTGATGTACGTCTTGAGGCGACAATATCGTCAAGGTAGTTTGAGGAAAATGGCACATTTGCAGTCAGCTGTTCGATGTAACGTTGAAAAATGGAGGGTGCGGAAGCACTGCCGAAGGGCAAACGCAAATACTTCAACAATCCTAAGTGTGTATTTACAACAAACGCTTTCTGTGTCTCTTTATCCAGTGGAATTTACAAATAGGTATCACGCAAATCTATCTTAGAAAAGTAACGTCCTGTACCAAGCCTGTCCATGAGTTCCTCAGGGCGAGGTAACGGATAAGTGTCTGCTACTGTGTGTCGGTTGACAATAGACTTGAAGTCATCACAAATTCGAATGCGACAAGAAGGCTTAGGCAACAAAATGTCCATTGACTAGGTTGAATGGCAGCAACTACACCATTACCTTGGAATTCTTTCATTTCTGACTAATTTGTCTCTTAAAGCAATGGGAACGGGGTGGGCCCGAGAAAACTTAGGCTGTGCATTGTCTTTTAATGTAACATGCGCTACAAAGTTATTAGCTTTTCTGACAAGTTCGGAAAATAGTTCAAGAAATTCTTCAAGCTTTCTACATTGGCTTTCGGACCAGAAGTCGATATGGAATGTGCATTGTCTTCGATGCTAAGGCCACACAAATCAACGCTATCTAAAGCGAAAATGTTCTCACTCTCTTGATTTCAACACTGTAAAATTCAGTGTCATAGTGTGAGATTTGTAAGCGGCAGGCAAACTAAACAGTCCAAGCACTGGAATTTCCTGTCAGTTGTAAGCAGCGAGGTGCTTGCTAGATTTGGAAAGGCGTGGTCAGCATAACGTGGTTCGATTAAGCAAAGTGACTGATGCACCTGAGTGTGACTGAAAGTTCACACTACGGCCAGCAATTCGTAATGAAACAAGTGGTTTGTTAAGTTTGTTAGAAGGTCGTTGCAAAACTAGCGCGAGAATGAGCACTCCGTTTTCAGGCCACAAGTGGTACATCGGGACCCTCCGGCCGCCGTGTCATCCTCACTGAGGATGCAGATTGGATGGGTGTGTGGTCAGCACACCTCTCTCCCGGTCGTCATGATGGTTTTCTTTGACCTGAGCCGCTATATTCTAGTAGCTCCTCAATTGGCACCACGAGGCTGAGTGCACCCCGAAAAATGGCAGCAGCGCATAGCGGCCCGGATGGTCACCCATCCAAGTGCCGGCCACTTCCGACAGCGCTTAACTTCGGTGAATCCCCGTATCCACTGCGGCAAGGACGTTGCCCAGGACGAGAATGAGGCACAACCATAATCGGACGTTTGTCAGAACCTGGTGTAGGTTTGGAAAACACAACGTTCTTTCCATGTGCACAAGCCTGTTTTTTTTCTGGTAACAGGCAAAATTGGCGTGTTTGTGCCGTTGAAAACGAACTGCTTGGACGTGGCGTTTTTTCCCACAAGTGTAACACATGGAGTTGCGTGATGGGAAATCTCGTTTTTATGGCGCGCAAAACATCAAGGTCTGTTTACATGCTTAGGAGGCTGTGTACGCGCTTGCTGTTGTGGCTGCTTGGTGCGGTCGCCAGCAAAGGGCGACTCGTTTTCTGCTATTGGGGACACTGAGCGTTACAGCGTCTCGAATTATAAGGTCGCTGTAAAAGTTGCCGCCACTACAACTAAATTTACACTTTCTAGCCATGCCCGCTAATTCTGTTCCGTCTTTTTCCGCAAACGAAAAAATTGATATTTGACTGTAGACACTTGAACCTGCTGGTCATAATACTCAGTTAATGCATCGATTACTTCGTCATAACTGAGTTGTTCGGGAGATGCATTTGGGAATAGTTTTTGTATTAACCTTAACACTGGGGACCCTACAGTCGAAAGAAAGTATTGTAGCTTCGCAATACTTTGAACACGATGAATTACACAATGAGCTTGGAACTGTCAGGTATTCGTGCCATTCCTGTTCCCTGTCGTTAAGTTGTTGGGACGTGGGTATCCTGGGTTGCAGCACATCTTTTGCATGTTGGTCTGTCTGCTGTGCTGCAGCCGTTGCTTGTGCAGCGTCTCAGCGACCCTGTGAGCAACAAACGGCGTGATCTCAAAATAGTGGATGTTCCACTACAGGGTTAATACCGACTCAACTAAAACTGCCTGGGTCCGTTTGAGAACGAGGCCGTCGCCCTCGCAGCTGCAGCCCCTCGATCCGGCAGTGCCTGCGTGCCGCCAGCAGCCCCAGTGTGTCCTCGCGCTGCCGGACCTCACTGCTGTTCTGTCCCAACCGAACTCCCCGACACACTCTCACCCGGAAAACACTTGATGCCCTTCTTAAGGTAGTTCTAGGGTACTAGATATCTATGACCGCTGCTGCTGCCACTCGTGGACAGACAACAGTAGCAAACATAGTGGCGCCAGTAAACACGAGAAGAAAACGAGACGCCACTATCCCTATTACATGATGCCAACCTACCAACGACACCAACGCCAGCTGCAACATGGCTCAACCACTCCCCCTCAAACAGCAACTCGGGGGTAACCCAACAAGTGGCCTAACCAAACTTAATTTGATTAAGATGGACCTGGTATTGCTTACCAGTGCAGTTGTCCTTAAGAAGAAGAAGAACTGGGCCTAAAATATGCACAATATTACAGGGACACAGGAAACAGGGAGCGAACTTACCAAGGTTTCTAACACGCACCTCCTTCCCGGGAAAATTACGGACGTACATCTGGTCTCCTGGTTTACCCATAAAGACTCGCCCATTGCGGTTGTAACGGTCAGCTTGTTTGTTATGGGCCCTGAGAATATTGCGCCAGGCACGATTCCAGTTTTCTTTGACGATCTGAGGGGTAATATCCGCAGTGATTAGATCTTGAATTCCCCGTAAGTTCGAAAGAGGGGAATTAACAGGATAAGCAAAGATCAAAGAAACCGGAGTAGCGTTCAAAGCCTCATGGCTGGCTGTATTGAAGGCAAAACTAAGCCAAGGGAAACTAGAATCCCAGTTACTGGAAATCTTCTGATGGAAGATAATGAATGCGGATTTGAGATTACGCTAGACCCTCTCCACGAAAGAGCCCTGCGGGTAATATGGAGTGGTGGTCACGTTCTTCACATCGCTTTGAAAACAGAAAGCTTTGAAGTGAGCCGAAAGAAAGCCCGGGGCAGTAGCACTAACGATTTGCCTAGGGGGTCCATAAACTCTAAATACCTTAGTTAAATGCGCAATAGTAGTACCAGCAGCAGTCGCGTTTCGACTCGGAAGAAGCCAGGCAAACCTCGAAAACGCGTCAATAATAACCAATACGTACCGATGACCACTTTTGGTGCGACGTAGGGGGCCCCACATAATCGATAGAGCTTGCCTATAAGACAGGATTCTCGCCCAGAACTCAGGAAGCCTTGTTGGAGAACGTTCTTAGGCTCGGCCACATGACACAACCGATCCCGAGAAACCGTCTAACGTCTCGGTCCACAGACGGCCAAATCAAGCGCTCCTTATTTTCTGCAAGGTCTTATAGGGTGCTAAATGCCCGCCAATCAACGAGTTGTGAAAGTAATGAAAAACGGGGCATACTAGGGTGGCTGGTAGGCAGATCTTCAGCTCCTTGGCACGTCCCACCCTTTTACACAAAATGCCTTTCCTGAGGATGTATCCATCCAAAGATTCCCATGCCGACAGCCGTTCATTCACCGGTCCCCAAGTGAGACCCTGATCCTGATGATCGGCAACGTCACTAAACAAATGAGGAATACCGCCTAACACGACACAAATAAAATTCCCTTCCTGCGTTTCTTGGGCGCGCTCATCAGATGGACGTTCAGTGGACATACGGCTGAGGACGTCCGCGAGCACATTCTCAATCACCTTAATGTGTTTCACCTCGAATTGAAACACTGAAATGCGTACTACCCACCTGGCGATAAGGCCAGTTTTAACCGACCTGGCTAGCACCCAGCTTAATGCTTGATTGTCGGTTTCCAGCTGAAATACTCTATGCTCGAAATGGACGCGAGACTTCTACAGTGCGAACAGGAGGGTCAGTGCCTCACATTCGTGAACGGAATATTTAAGTTCGGCACTGGTTAACCGACAAGACGCGTACGCAAATGGCTGTCTTTGACCCTCGAAAACCTGTAGGAGGACGGCCGAAATCCCCACAGTACTGAGTACTGCCTCTGAGCACTATAGGACTTAACAGCTATGGTCATCAGCCCCTAGAACTTAGAACTACTCAAACCTAACTAACCTAAGAACATCACACAACACCCAGTCATCACGAGGCAGAGAAAATCCCTGACCCCACAGTAGACGCGTCGGTTTGTACAATACTAAAATCAGTCATTCCGAGAATCGGAGGGTTCGCTATAGCTGCCTTAGTGTGCTCAAACGCGGCCTCCTCGTTCAAAACGCACACCTTTTCGATTCACTTCATTTAAAGGAGCCGACAACTGAGCAAAATTAGGGACAAAATGCCTAATATTATTCGCCATGCCTATGAACCTGCCAATCCCGCGTTTATCAGCAGGCGGCGAGAGAGCTCTCAATGCCTTAGTCCCCTCCTGGTCAATGAGAATGCTCTCGCCTGATACTGAGTGACCTAACAAGGATACCAGCTGCCTCGCTAATGTCACCTTACTGGGCTTAACAGTCAAACCGACCCCCTGCAGCGTAGCTGAAACTTGCTGCATATGTTCCAAATGCTCCTGAAACAAACGGCTATACATCACCAAGTCGTCCACGTAATTATAAACACACACTATTTTAAAGTCTCCATGAATATTATCTAGCAAACGAGTAAGAATGGCTGCGCCAGTAGCCAAACCAAAGGGAACCCTGTTAAACGCAAACATATTCCAATCAGTACAAAATGCGGTAAAATGTTTTCACTCTTCAGCTAAGGGAATCTGATAATAGGCTTGATTCAGATCGAGCACGGTGAGCCAGTTAGCGCCGGCAAACCAAGTAAAAGAGTTATAGCCGGCCACGGTGGTCTAGCGGTTCTAGGCGCGCAGTCGGGTACCGCGCGACTGCTACGATCGCAGGTTCGAATCCTCTCTCGGGCATGCATGTATGTGATGTCCTTAGGTTAGCTAGGTTTAAGTAGTTCTCAGTTCTAGGGGACTGATGACCACATAGTTAAGTCCCATAGTGCTCAGAGCCATTTGAGCCATTTTTTTTAAAAGAGTTATGATGATCAGGTAGAGGAACAGATTCGAGGACAACCTTGCTGTTCAGCCCCCGGTAGTCAACAACAGGCCGAAAATCGCGCCCCTGATCCTTAGGACCAAGGAAGATGGGGAAAGCATAAGCAGATGTAGAAGGCCTAATAACACCTTGCTCGAAGGTTTTAGAGATCTTTCCTCTTAGCATCTTCATCTTAGGCGGTGAGAGACGATATGGGGACTGTCTGGCGGCAATATGGTCAGATACACGAATATGGTAGTCAAGAACATTAGTAACTGCCAATCTATCACAGAGAAGCTCGGCGAACCTCTGCAACAAATCCCCTAGTTCAGAGGCCTGCTGTGAAGACAGATGGGTGAGATCAAACTCTATAACCTGAGCATCAACAGGCAGCAGCATTTCTATGCACCTTAAGCTTAGCACATTCACTGAACCCAAACTTCTGAGGAGAAGCGAACTTAAAGAAGTAGGTGCACCCGGTATAATCCAAGACAAGACCGGTTTTACTGATAAAGTGACGTCCCAAAGTCAGATCGACCGGCAGCTTTTTAACCAATGCCAAAGACAACGGCCTGGAGAATTCCGCAACTAAGATACCCCCTAGGAAAATGGTTCAAATGGCTCTAGCACTATGGGACTCAACTGCTGTGGTCATCAGTCCCCTAGAACTTAGAACTACTTAAACCTAACTAACCTAAGGACATCACACACATCCATGCCCGAGGCAGGATTCGAACCTGCAACCGTAGCAGACGCACGGTTCCGGACTGCGCGCCTAGAACCGCGAGACCACCGCGGCCGGCACTCCCTAGGACGCAACCATACCGAGGTAACACCTGCCCACTGTAACCCGACGTCTCTGCACCGAAGAAGGGACCGACCTAAGTCTCGTAAGATGACCAGATTCAAGAAACCATTCCAAGTTCAACAACGAAAAGGAGCTACCAGATTCCAAAAGGGCACAAATAGGTTCGCCACCTACTCGCGAACAAGTATAAGGCAGGGGAGGTGATGATCGAGCAGCGACACGGGTACACCAAGATTTAAGGAGTTGATCCCGAGGTCGCTGCCCAGCCCAGCGTCATTTATTGGCTCTGGGTGCGCGCTGTTGAACACAAGAGCGAACTAAATGACCTGTCCGACTGCACCTGAAGCAACTCCGAGTTTCCCTTTTAGCAGACAGCCGCTGTAGATAATTCGGAGTTTTCCTTGATAACGCCCGCGGACTGAAAACTTGACGGCCTGGACCGTCCGCGAGCGGTAACGCAGATACCGCTACAACGGCGGGGCCGCACGAAGTTCTTCCCAGTTGGTGGGACGGCCACGAAAAACAAAGTGCGACGTATCCGCCGCTCGCATTCCCCGTTCTGGCAAGTCGACTAACAAGGCCAAGCAGGCCGTCATGACTCTGTCCATATACTGATGTAACTCCCCGTTATCTTGCTGCATCTGCCAGATATAGCGACACTCGAGCTGTTTGCAAACTCCAATGGTCAATCTTTCGTTAATTACAAGGTCCCTCAACCGCCGTAAGGGAAACCCCTCTTCCATGGTTCTGGATACGAGGATCCTCAATTCGCCTCTACCTTACGGATACAATAGTGAGAAAACCACCTGATGCGAAACGCCAAAGGCATCAGCGTGTTGCTCAAGGCGAACCAACAAGCATAATAACCTTTTAATTTGCTGGAGTCGGTCTATACCTAATTCTGTGATTTCCCGAAAGAGATGCACCAGAGAACTAGGCAATTTAGCAAACGGTGCGTCTAACCTCTCGGGAGACATAAGTGCATCATTCCCGGCCTGGCTCGCGCGCCCCCTGAAGACAACAAGTCCTGCCCCCAGCCCTCTTTCCATCAAGCTTTAAGGATGTAATATTTACTGCAATTCATTAATCAAGGACGCCAATTCAGCGCTTGATTTCTTATAACGATTAACTTTAATGTCCTTAAATCCGCTATCCAGTAGATTAAATGTATTAACTGTGCCTGCACCCTATCTGACTGCCACTAGGTTGAGTGCCCTCCAAAAAGCCGATGGTGTCCTCAAGACCACTAACATCCTTACACAAACACTCAATAGCTGCTTCTGTCTCACCCTCAACAGCCGGCGTGATGTAAACCGGCTGAAGAACGGTAGCACACAAACGGGACGGGACTAGAGACTGCCGTCAATAGGCTGGCGCCTCGTCGCCAGCTCGTAAATGAGGCGGTCCTTCCTTAACAGGCCGATCCCGGGACACTGCCTGACCAATATTAGCATTGGTCACCTGAAACAACCAAATAGCAAAGACAAATATCGTCTAACACTGACAGAGTTACAATTCGAACCAACGCCTAACAGTAATGGCAATATTACAACCGTAACGACGCTCTGCTTTCACTTAGGAAAAGCAGGATTCAGTGTGGACGGGGCCTTACTCAGTTACCGTTGGTTGCTCAGTTTTCTTTTAAATAACGTACACTTTATTTCAAAACAATTGCAAATAATGTTGACGATAAGGAACAATTCTCAAATTTGACTGTTAGGAAACAATGTCAAATAAAATATTCCTTAACCAAGTTGCACTCAGGCTCAAGCCCTCTTTGACCAAAAATTCAACATATTTGTCGGCTGAATTCCCCAATAGTAATAACTCAAAACAATTTGACGGCTGAAGGCCTGGATAGCAAATTCTTAAGAACGAATAAAAATTCTGCAAGAGATACTAAAATGTTATAGAAAAGGACAATCATCAAATTTTCGCTATTAAGAGACATATATATTTAAAAATTCTTAAAACAAATTGCATTCTCGGCTGAAGGCTTTATTGACAATCATCACAATCTGAGCAACTCAAGAGAGAAGTGAGCCTCAGACAGTGCTCCAAGGAAAGTCCCTCAGCATCGTAAACGATGAGACAGGCAGGCAAAAGTTGTATTCACTTAACTGCGTGGCAACGCAAACTAGTGACATTTTAAACGGAGGCCAATACTATTGCAACATCTAGCTAACGTCTGATAACCAACACAACGATGGAATAACCCAGGGGAGGCGAAACCAGCGAACAGCAGTGGATTCAGAATTCGGTGTTCAGAACATCCAGACGCAGAAGGACCCACTACGACTAAAGTAGTCCACAAGAAACAAATATACGGACCACAATCAAAGAGGCTGTCGAACTACACGCCTTACCGGACAGCAGCGGCAAGGCGAGGAATTTGCACTGCTGCGAAAATACACTAACCGCCACGGCAGGTCACTGGATCGTTAGCACCCACTAGGCAGAAAAATACCTCTGGTTGAACTTCATCTACGAACAAAAGAAATTCAGTGATTAATAATAAAAGGAGCATGATGGCTAATTAATTCCGCCAACTCCAAACACTCCACTCGTTGCTCTTCGTCTCAGAGACCCGACGAGCAGCAACGGATGATCATGATCTCAAAATAGTGGAGGTTCCACTACTGTGTTGGTGTTCACTCAGCTCAGACGTGCTGGGTCCGGTGGACAACGAGGTTGTGGCCCTCACAACTGCAGCCCCCCCATCCAGAAGTGCCTGCATGCTGCCAGCAGCCCCGACATGTTGACGCGCTGCCGGACCTCACTGCTGCTACGTGCTATCCGAGACACGCCGACCTGGAGAACACTTGTCACCCTTTCAAAGATAGTACCAGGGTACTAAATATTGATGGCAGCTGCTGCTGCCACTCGCGGACAGATAACGCTATCAAACGTAGTGGTTCCAGTGCACATTGTGTATTATTCGTCTTCTCCTATAGTTTTTCTCAGAATGTCGAACATCGTGCGTTATTTTACGTTTTCGAACACTTTTTCCAGGTCGATAAATCCCACGAACGTCTTTTGACTTTTCTTAAATCTTGCTTCCTTCATCAATTGCATGGAATGAATGAGAGAAAATGTACTCCACTTGGAAAAGATGACACGTCTTTACAAAAGTACTTGGGAATGAAATTGACGACATTAGCCCGAGACGTGAGAGCGGCAACAGTTCTGACTGCCAGTATAACGCACGGTGACCTCCCTCACCCAATCACACCAGCGCAGCGAGCACCGTCCTATGCTGGCCTGCCCTGGATCACAGACGACGCCCCTTGCCCCTCCCCTCTCCCCTGCTCTCCTTGAGCCGCCGACCACCCAGCCTGTACAGTAACAGCTCGCTGCAGCCACTTTGATTGCATACCTCCATTGGTTCTGCTATTCAGATGTCCCCAGAATTAATTTCCTGTCTCGGAAAGGGTGTTCCGCTCCGCAGCACGTAATGAGGTCGCAGAAGTCGAATTGAATTTCTCTTCGGAGCGACAGGAGGTGCTTATCTGTTTCAGCGAAGGAATAAAAAAACTTTTCACGATTCTTGCATATTTTGGCTGCGTCACGACTTAATCACAGCGGCCCCCTTCGAATCAGGCTATCCTGAGAGGCTTTTGCAGTTATTTCAGAAGCTCTACAAATCTTGTGTAAATATCGATCTTTCAAACCTGGTGCTCGGTTCTTCTCACATCCTCGTTAGGCGTTCATGCGACGCTTCCCGTGTGATTACAGGATCGACATTGACTCTTCACTCGTGCCACGTTTGTTCTCGTAAGATAGTTGGAAACAATTGTGACAGCGATCTTAGAGCTTCTCCGGCATTTATCTCTGTTCAGTGCTAGAAGAGCTTGTAATTCATTATCGCTAGGTCATCAGCAGTATATGTAAAATAATTTTACTATGCTTTATATTTTTACGCACGTCGTTTCGACGATATTTGGTTCACACGTGACCATTGAAGGTACACTGAAATTCAGATACAAGAACTGTATAATACAATTTATGAAAGACACAAAGTCCATAACATTTCGGAAGTGAAGCTGTCGGCATTCTGGATCGTGTCCCTAAACAGCAAAGCAAGAAACATTGTTTACTATTGTTGAATACCGTATTGTCTGTACGTATTCACGTTGTGTTACTGAACACTTCAAGTTCGTATTTCTCTTTGGCTTAATAACTTCTGCTGATGCGTGTCACCCATGAAAACCATAAAATCATGGACCAATGTCCCCCTAACCCCCCCTCCCCGGGCCAGCTCTTACGTGGCTGCATGCTAATCTCTTCATATTGTACTTGGAATTACGTTTACTTTTTTTAAAAAAATGAAATTTGTGTCGTTGTTATCGAAATGAAACACAAATCCCCACCGCTTTGCAAATTCGCCTCACTAAGTGGTACAGTTTGTATAGCACACTGAGGAACTGAGCTAAACTGCAAACCGTGTGTGGGTGAATGGAAGGAAGGAAGATCACAGCACAGCGTTCCGCCGTCGACAGACCAGTTAATGCTCGCGCCGGGGAAAGAAAATCGGTCGTGTTGGTTATGTTAATGGACCATTCTGACATTCGCAATAAACGGTTTAGGAAATGGGTGTATAACGGAAAACTTAAATCTGGATGTACAGAAAGTGGTCTCCGTACACGGCACTGATTCAAAACATGAGATCCCGACCTCCACGTTGAACCTGTGGCAATGCACATCCGACATGTACACAGCTGCCTACCCGCATCCAAACTCTTCTGCGACCAGCAGTAGGCAAATCCTGGACACCGGCAATGAGAACTCTACACCTCTCCTCCTGGTTCCATTCCAGATTTTCCTTGGCCTACTTTCCTCGAGCACCGCCGTGTTGGCAGGTTTACATTGTCATCAGGTCGATCGTATCGATATCGCAGCGCACTGCTCGGGTGCTGTATTCACCAAATGCACTCGGTGAACACACACATGTGGCAGGCCCGCTACCGCCGAAGTAGCTGGCGTAACGAGGTGCTTTTCTTGCACGTAGTAACTATATGACCAGATCACAGGAGCAAACAAAGTTAAGCGATCTACGAGAAAAACGTTAACAGCATAGATTAGCATCAGTTTATAATGTTTTGTTGATAGAAATTGTACGTAGCAATACAGTTCAATATTTATTTGCTCTGATGTGTCTTTAAACACTGGTGAAGTGCTAAATGCATTGAATGATGACTAGCATCACTTGTATAATGTTCGGTCGGGCTGTTCTCGGCAGTCCTGGACTGCCATTATCTTAAGGGGCTGCATCCTGAGTGACGCCGCGAGTCTGCTTATGCATGGATGTCACTTGGCAACTGTTTGCCTGACTTAATGGCCATGCGTAATGTCGTCCTCGTCGTGTGCGCCCTCTCTGGAGCCTGAATGGCAGGCAGCCCGGCACTCTTCCGCAGGACACGGCGCCCGGCCCACACAGATCAGCACAGTTGACTCCGTGAAGGCAGCGATCTCTCCTGCTGCGTTCACCGTTTATAGCCACGTAGCTTGTAGGTGGCGGTCGTCTCCCTGGCGTTCGACGAGGACTTGTTTGTGTTCTGTTGGTTGTTGGATGTACGAATGTCGTTTCCGTGTTTTATGCTGTTTCCGCGTCTTGCCATAAAGTGACAATGCGCATTTTCTGAACCCGAAGTGACGCTTCCAGACATTTTAACAAATCTAGTTCTGTACACAAACTCCGCTATCCTGTTCACGGTTCGAAACACATCTCGCCCTGTGCTGATCCACAAAGAGAATGCAGGTCCACTATCGCTCGCACTATACAGGGAGCTGAACGCAGCGATTTCGTCCGATCGAAAGACCATTCAGAAATACGTCCGTCTGCAGCTAGTGAAATAGCGGCTAGCGTTGCTACCTATGGATCACGGGGTAACGGGTTCGATTCCAGGCCGGGTAGGGGATTTTCTCTGCCCGCGGACTGGCTGTTTGTGTTGTCCTCATAATTTCATCGTCATCATCATTCGTGACAGTGGCCAGATTGGATTGTATATAAACTGGACTGCATAAAAATTGGGACATTGCACGGGCGCTGATGACGGCGCAGTTGAACGCCGCACAAATCAAACGTCATCATCATCAGAAACAGGTCCACGTGAAAAGAGGGCAAGACAGGTAAACCTTACAACTAATTAGAATACTGAAGAAAGTTTCTGATCAGTGCATAAAAACTGGTAGCACTGAGCGTCGCTGCCACGTCAGTTTTTCGTTTACATACGCAGTAACTACATGCCCCTGCGCACCGCATCTGCATTTGGTAGGCGCATTTGTACATCTCAGACACGACGTGTGTTCAAATTTCACGCCAGTTGCATGAGAATGGGGCTAGCACGCCACTAGGCGGACGCAAATAATGTTTGCCCTAAATGCACGCTGTTACGGTCGTGAGATTTAGTCAAGGATGCCTCTAACGCCATTATCAACAACTCACTGAGTTGGTCTACGGGAAGCTGGATGTGCCTTCTCCAGTATTGCAGAAAGTGTTGGCAGAAATGTAGCCACTGCACGTGACTGCTGACAGAGATGGTCAGGAGGATGTACGGTCGCAGGAATACCAGGCTGTGAACGGCCTTGTGGCACTTCGAGAGGGAAAACCGTAGTGTGTGGCGTGGGCCTCTGCCGCATCGAACTGCATCGGCAACACCAATTCCAGCAGCAGTTGGCGCCACGGTGACACATCGAACCGTTACAAATCTGTTGCTTCGAGGACAGCTCCGAGGCACATGCCCTGAAGCGTGCTTTCCACTGACACAAAACCACCGCCATTTGCGACTTCGGTGATATGAAGCGAGCGAGAGCTCACTGGAGAGATGAGTGGTCTGTCCTGTTGTCTGGTGAAAGCAGGCTCCGTGTCAGTGCCGGTGATGGCCGTGTGTGGGCCCTGCGGCTAGACACACACCACACGTGGAGTTACGATTTCGTATGACAGCAGGAGCGCTGTCGCAGTTATTCCACGCACGCTGACTGCAAATTTGCACATAAATCTGGTGATTCGACCTGTTGAGCTGCCATTCACGAACAGCGTTCCAGGGGTTGTTTCCCAACAGGATACGCTCGCCCACATACCGCTGTTGTAACCCAGTGTGGTCTACAGAGTGTCGACGTGTTGCGTTGGCCTGCTCCATCACCAGATCTGTCTCCAATGGAGGAGATGTCCTCAAAGTCATTAAAATTTATCGTGAATAGAAACGGCCCCAGTACGCTTCGTGCGGCTGGTCCTGGCGGAGGTTCGAGTCCTCCCTCGGGCATGTGTGTGTGTGTGTGTGCGTGTGTAAGCTTAGGGACTGATGACCTTAGCAGTTAAGTCCCATTACATTTCACACAAATTTGAACATTTTTGAAGTACGCTTCCCCGAGGCATCGAAGAGTCTCTGTCTGAGACGACGTGCTGCATCGTTCCTATCAGGAAATCC
Source organism: Schistocerca gregaria (assembly GCF_023897955.1). Taxonomy (NCBI): domain Eukaryota; kingdom Metazoa; phylum Arthropoda; class Insecta; order Orthoptera; family Acrididae; genus Schistocerca; species Schistocerca gregaria. Next base: position 30,268,558 of record NC_064923.1, on the reverse strand, counting down.
TCAAAAGAGCCAAAAAGTTCAGACAGTACCTCGTAGCATTATACATTCGACAATAAGCGTAGGTGTGGTACTAAGTCAGGTGCTTTATGGGAGTCAGGAAACACCAAATCTGCCTGACTGTATTTACGCACAGCTTTCAGGGCGTCACGAGAGAAAAGTGTAAGTTGTGCGTCACATAATCTACATTTTGGAACCAATGCCAGTTCACATGGAGGACATCATTCTGTTCGAGATATCACATTACTGAATATGTTCAAAGACTGCAACAAATGGATGCGAAGGATACTGAGTGTTAGTTTTGTGGATCGCTTCTGCTGCTGTTATTACAGACAAACGTAAGCGGTGGTTTCTTCCAACTGCTGGACACGGTTTTATGTTCGAGACATCTTTACTACCTTATGGTTAAAACGCGGACTATTTGAAACGCAAGACTGGTGCCGTGGCGTCACATATCGATACCACGCGACGGACATGGTGGCAACGAACCTGCAAGCTTCCGCGTGACGCCGACAGCGGCCGAGCAGGCCAGGGTGCGCGCCCGCCGAGCCACGCAGCACGGCGGCACCGGCGCAGCCCACCCGCAGCCGCGGCCACGCCACGCGGACGCCGCCGAGTCTCGGTCCCAACATCCTGCTTAGTATTGTGTGAGCTGCACTCAATATCTTGTTGCAGCATTCGTATTTTGGGAGAAATACAAGATAAGTAAGTCTTATGTCTGCCATGTTACTTGTTCACTAATGACCTCTGCTCCTGCCCAGCTTCCCTGCAACCACACTCTGTAGCCCACCTCTCCTTACTGCTGTGTATGAAGTTGTAGGCGACAGGTATAGAATTTGACAGGGATTCAATCGCGCCTTGAGCTTTGTTCCATTTTAGCGATTTCACCTCTTTCTCAGCATCACAGAAACCATCCGTCTTTACGGTGCTGCGAGAATTAAACTGGGGAAGTACTCCTCGAATTTTTTTCTTTCTTTTGTAAAGAAACATTTGAATATGGAGTTCACCCCTATTTGATTTTGTATTTATAACCATTTATTCACCTGTCCAAAGGTCTTGTTCCTCCTGCCACCGAACTTCACTAATTCCCACTATATCTAACTTTAACCTGTCCATTTCCCTTTTTAAATTTTCTAAACTACCTGCTCGTTTAATTGATCTGACATTCCACACTCCGATCCGTAGAACGCCAGTTTTCTTTCTCCTGATAATAAAGTTCTCTTGAGTAGTCCCCGCCCGGAGATCCGAATGGGGGACTATTTTACCTCCGGAATATTTTACCCAAGAGGACGCCATCATCATTTAACCATACAGTAAAGCTACATGCCCTCGGGAAAAATTACGGCTGTAGTTTCCTCTTGTTTTCAGCCGTTCGCAGTACCAGGGCAGCAAGGGCGTTTTGGTTAGTGTTACAAGGCCAGATCAGTCAATCATCCAGACTGTTGCCCCTGCAACTACTGAAAAGGCTGCTGCTCCTCTTCGGTTGTCTGACCTTTCAACAGATACCCCTCCTTTGTGGTTGCACCTACGGTACGGCCATCTGTATCACTGAGGCACGCAAGCCTCCCCACCAGCGGCAAGGTTCATGGTTCATGAGGGGGGGGGGGGGATGGAACTGATGAAATGAAATGATCGTATGGCATTATTGGCCGGGAGGCCATATCCGGGTTCGGCTGCCAAGAGCACTTGCGTGCCGAAGATTAGGATGAAATGATGATGACGACAACGTGACACCCAGTCCGCAAGCTGAGAAAATATCCAACCTGGATGGGAATCGATCCCGGGTCCCAGGCGTGGGAGGCAAGCAAGTTACCACTTTTTTTGTTGCAAAAAACAAAAACAAAAAAAATCATTGTAAAACAAATCACAAATGTAAAGGAACAGGGATACAGGGATGTTGTTTTTATTTATTATATTTATTTATTTTCCACAATCACCCTGTTAAAAGGAACATGTAGATCATGTAGATCATTTCATGGTATAGTGTGTGCATTACATATGGAGCGGTGAGAGAAGCGTGAGGTTCATTATCAGCTGTCAAATGTGCACACCGACTGCACCCGGCACATCTCAACTGCGTGGGGGGTCCAGGAAGACTGCCTGAAGATAGTTGGCAAAGATTTTCCGATAGTGTGACCATCTATGAACCTCATTGTGGGCTTGCTGTAAGAAATACCAAAAGTCGAGTCGCGACTTGGCAGCATCCCCATAGAGGTACGCGATCGTCCAACCTTTGACCCAGATGATCGACTGTGATTTAGTCGCCGGAAAGTAGTCACTCTCCGGATGTAAGAAGGAAGCAGGTGTAATATGTTGCGGGGTCACACGGATGTAGCAAGCCACCATCTGTCGTCCTAGGAGCCATACGTCCTCCACCGCGATACAAGTTAAGCGGTGATGGTCGTCATCCACTTGGCGACATTTCGGGCACAGTGGAGTGTCCACTAGTCCAATTGCATGGAGTCGTTGGTTGGTGTTGAACTTGCCACAGGTGACAGAGAACCACAGTGCCCGAACGAAGGTAGGAAAGAATTTTTGGTGCACATGTCTCCAAATCTTCGGCCAATGCAACGTGGGGTGTTTCAGTTCAATGACATTACGACTTATCCGTCGTAGCAGCCAAACATAAAAATCCTTCGCGCATGGTGGTCTCGTGCGCGGAAGCTCGTCTCTGATATAACTAAGTTCCACGATAAATGTTGATACATGCGCAAAATGTTGCGTAATGTTGCCCACCGCCACCGGAGGTGTGAGGGATGCTGGAACTAGGAGATCCAGTAGGCGGGATGTAAGGGAATCACGCCCGCTACGCCATTGCTTGTACATCGTGGCTAGAAGAAGCGCCGTCGCTCGGCAGCGAACATTCGTAAGTCCGAGTCCCCCCTTGTCCGTAGGGAGCGTGAGCGTTGCGTATCGCACCTTGAGGGGCGACCCAATCATCACAAAATAGCCTAGTGCTGATTGAAGTCGATGCCCGAGCGTGAGTGGTAGGGGCAGGATCTGCGAAATATGCACCATTCGAGAAACCACATAAGTGTTCAGATATTCGACTCGCTGCAAAGGATCAAGGCGCCGTAGGACATGTTGGCGGACCATGGTACGTGTTGTCTGTAAAATACGTCGGTAGTTAACTGCCGCAGTATGTTTCACAGATGAGGTAAAGTCTATGCCGAGATAGCGGAATCGTTGCACATAAGGAAACGGACTGATTTCTTCCGGCGTAAGGCCCCTTCCAACCGGCATTGCTGCCGATTTGTTCATGTTCACTGCACTACCCGCCGTCACACTGTGGTCCAACAACAGTTCAAGGACCGTCTTCACCTCTTCCTCAGAACGAACGAGCAGCAGGAGGTCGTCCGCATAAGCACGACATTTGAAGGTGTAGCCCCGCAGTTTCACCCCAGAAAGAGAATTTGTTAGCCTCCCAATTAATGGTTCCAACGCTATCGCGAACAGCAGCATCGAAAGAGGGCAGCCCTGGCGAATGGAACGTCGAATTTGAATGGGCCCTGCTATACGCCCATTAACCTGTACCAAGGATTGTGCGCTCCCATAAATCCTTCTAATGAGACCAGTAAAACAGTCTGGAAATCCCATTTGTTCCAGTACAGCGTACAGATAGTTGTGGCGCACCTTATCAAAAGCACTGTCAAAATCAACCGCCACCATCGACGCTTTAAGCCGGCACTCCTCCGCCAGCGCTATCACATCACGGCATTCGCCAGTAGCTGTTTGCACATTCACCGATCCACCCGGTGTCGTCTGTTCTGGAGAGAGAACGCTACGAATTAACATACGACATCAGGACGCTAGCAACCGTGCAAAGATCTTATAGTCTGCATTAAGCAGGGTGATGGGGCGATAATGTGTGACCGTAATTCCAGGCTTCGGTTTATGTACTGGCACCAAGAGGCCTTCCATAAAAGCCGGTGGAATAGGCGCATCGGAATTTAACAACTCGTTGTACATTTCCGTCCATCGCGGTGCCATTTCGTTACGAAATTTTCTATAAAATTTAGCAGGAAGTCCATCAATGCCTGGGGAGCGATTCAACGCACCCTTTGCGATCGCATCATGTACTTCCTCACAGCTAATAGCTTCCAGTAAGGTTCCAGCGGCTTCCACCGTTAGTGTACGGGAGACGTATGTGGCTATACATTCGAGGTCATCAACACGGTCTGCTTCCTCCCGATAGATGTGTTGGTAATGGTCGACGAATGCAGAGACAATGTCCGCTTGACGCGTCACTCTTCGGTCTTCGCGGGTAATTAACTCCCGTACCAAAACGCGTCGTCGGTGCTTTCGTTCATTCACGACGTGGTGCATGGAAGGAATCTTGTGCCTTATCGTATCGTGACATCTGGCGCGCACCAAGGTTCCCTGAAGATGTTTCCGAGCTAAAGCCACTAGTTTAGCTTTTATCCTTTTGCGTTCGATCCAGACGTCCGGTCCCGGCGGACCATCGTCCAGGTCGCGCAGCGCGGCGCCATTCGGCCATCTCCCTGCTATATGAGATGAACGTACGGCGAAGCGCCGGTTTAACACAAGTCAGCCACCAATCAAGCTTCGTCGCATACCTTCCAACCTTTCGCTCGCACATCGTCCATGTCTCAAGGATCCGTTGACGACATTCGGGATCATGTAGATGTTGAATGTTTAATTTCCACGGGGCCTTGCTGTTCCACACCTCTCTACGGGGAAGAAGCACCGTACAGATGTAAGCGCTGTGATCGGAAAATGCCAATGGCCAGCGTTCCGCGTCCTGGACATCATTTGCATGAGCCCGTGAGATATAAATGCGATCTAATCTGCTCGCCGAATGACTGGTCACATAGGTGTATCCCGATGCATCTCCATGTCGTAATTCCCACGTGTCACTAAGTACAAGGTCACTGACAACGATTCGCAACTCCTGGCTGATGTTTGCTTGCGGCCATTGGTCTTTCTGGCTGAGAACACAGTTGAAATCTCCACCAATTATTACACATTCATAACGTCCATGGAAAAGTGGGGCAATATCTTCTGCATAAAATCGCGCCCTTTCCCGCCGCCGATTGTTTCCCGACGGTGCATAAAGATTGATGATGCGTGTCCCAAACGTCGTGAAAGCCATTCCCCTGGCCGACGGAAGGTAACACACGTTTTCCACGGGGAAGCCATCTCGCACGTAAACTGCCACCCCACTCCCATTGTGATCTCCATGTGACGAATAGGACTGGTAGCCTGCGATGTGTGGGAGTGCAGCTATGTGGACTTCCTGCAGCAAAGCGATATCCACATCAGATGCCCAAATCGTTTCCTTCAGTAGGTGTATTTTGGTCGGTGAACGCACGTCATTTATATTTAATGTCGTAATACGGTTCGCATGGCGTTGAATCCCACTCTGTCGAGGCGCAACAATATCTCCCTGTATCGGCGCTGGGGGCTGAGTTAGAAGACGTTCTCTCGCCCCTCTCTCTTCACCTTCAGCAATTACTAGGCCGTCTTTGTGAGTGCCGGCTGCCTCTGTATGACGTCCGGCGCCTCCTCAATATCGTCATACCACATCTTTGCAGGCAGTGATATATTCGTGTCCATAGCCACAGCATCTGCGTCTGGAGAGCCAACTGGTTGTGGTTCCTCTTCAGCATCACCACGTCCCGCTACCGTCAATGTGACAGACCGCTGGGGGCTGATCGAACAGTTTCCATTGCCTCATCCTGTTTCGTAGAGGCTGTTGTGTCGTCTTGGTCCACAGGCACATCGTCGTCGGGGCAAGGTGAGTCATCCCTAGGAGATGTCGTGCGACGACGCCGTTTCCTCCTTTTCGGGGATCTTCCTTCCGTGTCCTCAGATTGTAGAGAATCACTGCTGTCCGACAGAAAAGCATCCGTAGGAACTGGAAGTGTTTCGAGTCCCATCGTTGTAGTTGGCGGGAGTTCGGTCGAAACTGATGTTGTCGTCACAGAGTGCGTTCCAGACGGAACAGCATCCGTAGTGGCTGGAACTGCTTCGTGTACTATCGGTGTCCTTGGTAGGAGTTCGGTCTCAACTGATGTTGTCGCCGTAGATTGTATGCTCGATGGAGCAGCATCCTCTGTCATCCCGACGTCTGCGACAAGGTTTCGGAGAGTGCCATCGGGAACTTCCATCGGGGCTGTGTCCTTTCGGTCATCAGCGGACGCAGTGAGGGCTTTGGCATAGGTGATCGGTAGTACTGTCATCTCTGGCGACGGCTCCCGCACATCTGAAGGCAGCTGCGTAATCCGCCGTTGCATACAGTTCGACCTGAGGTGTCCCCCCTGGCCACAGCCAGAACATGTACGTGGTTGCCCATCGTAAATCACCGCCGCCCGACAACCACCAAGTGTCAGATAGGACGGTACATGCTTCTGAAGATCAATAGTGATCTGTCTCACTCCGTTAAGCACGGGGTACCTGGCGAATTGTGTCCAGCGTTCTGCTGTGTGACCATGTACCGTGCCGTATGGCTTAAAAGCCTCAATAACTTCGTCAGCCGGGAGCTCAAATGGCAGCTCAAAAACACATATTGTCCGTACACCCAGACCAGCATGTTCTACAGTGACCGTGCCGACATTCCCGTCACTATGGCAAAATCGGAGACCTGCTTTTGTCGCCTGTAGAATTCTCTCACACGCCGCGTCATTTACCATCTTAACATATACCGTGGGACTAACGATGGACAGGTGAATTCAGACAATATCGTTTGGCGGTATCTTGACGTCCTCTTGTATGAATCGTTCCACTGCTAAAGCCTTTGGTCTTTCGTAGTCTTTGCAGAAATTGAATCGTAATGTAGCTTTTCTGTACTTCTTCGCCATGATCGTTGTTACTAGCCCGCGCGCAGACTAAGTCCACAAGTAAACAAACACTCGCGCACGCCGCACAGGCGGAAGTATCGGACCTCCGCTCCGCACGGCCGCTAGCGCCGAACTGACTCAGCTAAGCAGGTGCACATTGGACCGATGGCCTCGCTATTTGGTCTCCTCTCCCAAATCAACCACTCATACGACCAGATTTTCTTTCTTCTCAATTCATAAAATATTACAAACAGCAGTAGACTTTAGGTTATTTTGTTTTATTTCGAACGCTCCCAGTTTCGGCAATTCATTTTGCCATCTTCAGGCCCCATACGCTTTTTTCGTGTCAACAAACTTATCGTTTAGTGCCACAAAACTGGAACCGTGTATCCGAATCGTTATGCAACTCTTTGATACGGAAGGTGTTGTGAGAGTTTCTTCGATAATACTCTGTTACGGTAGTCGTTAAGAGCTTTTCGCTTTGTCTTCCGGACACCCAAAAGCGTTTTATTCAGCATCGTATCGGAACTTAAAGAAACTGTAGGGGCTATTTTACACAAACTATGCAGTAGTCTCTGTTTCCTTAGAAATTTCTTTATGGAGACTGCATTCCATGGTGAGTCATTCCCATCATGAATTGTTCTGCTAGGTACATACATAGCTATAATGTGCATGGTCAACCATTCTTTTTTTGGACTTTAACCATAGTCTTCTAAAGCCTCCTATACAAACATAAATGTTTTAAGTTTCTAATTGAAATATTACATTACTGAATCTTTATCTAGTTTGCTGAACTTATAAATCCTGCTGTTTGTTTTAGTTGTCCTTTCCACTTTGGTCATCATTGCTGCTCTGACCGCGCCTGACTGCTGACAACAGTTTCAGTGTGGACGTCCTCAAGGGGCCAGGTCTATTTGTTGCCGTTAGATCAAATATACTTCTGCAGTGAGCTGTACGTAGTTTTCAGAGAACAGTGGTTGTGATGGTGTGTTGTCACGTACACCATGTACTAAAGTGTAATTTTCCCCACCAAATTCTCCTCTGACGACGACTGTATCATTGGGAAACGTACATACTAGCAAACTGAGGTTTCCTCTAAAGTTTTCGTTTGCATCTGGGGGGGTGAGTCTCTTTGTCGGTAGAAAGTTTACGATCACCGTTGATATTGAGTCTTTTCAAATAACCTCACGTGCAGCGTTAATTTTTATCACCGCGAATTTCAATTTCTTGTCTTCTGTGATAAAAGCAACGCATCTATTTCCGTGACACTGGTCAATGGAACACCTAACTAACTAATTATACACTTACATTTTCCCCCATAAATATCACTGCTATAATTTGCAGTTTTTAAGCAGCTTTCTGTACGTAGTACTATGTGATCTCCACTACTTTTTAGGGGCTCTTCAAACACTGACACTTCGTTGCAAATGCTGCGGCAGGATTTTAATCCACCCGTACAATGGGTGTTGAATAAGTAATGCAATACATTTTTTAATCGCAAATTTCGGTAAAAAATTGGCGGAATTTGTTATTTCCGCTTCAGCTCCTATAATTCCATGAAGTTCCGATAGGTGGTGGTGCTGTACATAGCTGTACCTAGATGCAGGACAAGAGAAAGTTCCCACACATTCTGAATACAGATCAAGCATGAAAACAGGAAGAAGGTGTACTGAACTGTGAAAAGAAAAGAAAAATAGAATCAGCGAACTGTCCGAGAACAAGGAGTTCAATAAAGAGCAACCTCTAACAGTAACGGCGTCGTAGGTAAGTGGTCATGGTGTTGAACTGCCAAGCAGTGCTGGCCAGTAGCTCAGCGGGTTCGGCCAGAGGAAAATCTGCCCTCTGCAATAAAAAGAACTGAGTCAATGGATGAACGATTAATGATGGACTTGAACAATCGTCATGGGACGTCCGCTCCGAACAAATACAATGGCCAATTACGAAAAAATGAGATTTAAAAAAGAAAAACAAGAAAAACAAAAAATGGCAGTACGATCCGTGTTCAAAACTCATTCCTTGCATCTTTTTTTTTTTCCTCACAACATTATCAACTGTCCGTCCCGTGCTTGAAATGTTTGTTCTCTTTCTGTAGTATTGGCAGTTGTCATTCTATAGATTGGTTTTAGTATAAGAGTAATGTAAGAATACGTTACAGTCGCAAGTAAATGAGATGAATGGTAAGAGCAGCGAGATACCACATAGATGTCTCACAGAAATAAAACCAACAAATAAATGGTTGTGAACTACGTTACAGCAAGGAAATTCAAGTGTCATGTTTCCAGAATTGAACGCAACGTTAAAAACATATGTTTTGACAGAGCACAGAGAAAGTGTGTTCTTGTGAAACTGCTGTGCTCATTTGTTACAGGTCATCAATTTTCCTGCGATTGATCATATTCAAGTTTATACGAACATCTACGTATATCAGACAAGGAGCCACATTTAACTCACCTCCAGTTGTAGGAATTATGTGCACCGAGAAGACCTTCCTATCAGATGACACACGTACTGTCAGTAATGCTGCGTATGACACAACAGACGTGTTTACCAGTGGAGGATTCGGCTGACTTGTCGCCTTGTCATCAGACCTTTGCGGTTGCCATTCGAAACCCTTTCCACTGCTAATAGAGTAGTTATGCGGAATCAACTGTCATTATAGGTTCCTACCTGTTTGCAAACGGACGTTACACCACGACACAGACGTAAATTTCATTAAAGCGAGCAGCAAAAAATAAAATAAAATATAAAATAAATAAAGATTTGTGCTAGGGAAATGTGAACACAGCTCGGCCGCTTGGGAGTCAACACAGTAACCACTGAACTGCGACGCTACCTGCGCTCCCGGCTGCTCCACGTTGCACTCCTTGTTCACCGTTTCTATTTTGCTTTTCTTCTTCTTCTACTTCTCCTCCTTCTTCCTGCTTCGATGCTTGACCCAGTGTTCACTTCCTGACGGGCTGTCCAGTGCCGCTAAACCCGAGGCTGGTGCGACGGCGAATCTCTCTTCCGGGATGTCATCAGCGCAGTAGGACAGGCGAAATCGAAGCTGCCCAGCGATACTACCGAAGAAATTAGTCGCATCACCTTCCACATCCCGACTGGGTCTCTTACCGAGCGCTCGCCGGTGTGGCCGAGTGGTTCTAGGCGCTTCAGTCTGGAACCGCGCGACCACTACGGTCGCAGGTTCGAATCTTGCCTCGGGCATGGATGTGTGTGACGTCCTTAGGTCAGTTAAGTCGAAGTAGTTGTAAGTTCTAGGGGTCTGGTGACCTCATATGTTAAGTCCCACGGTGCTCAGAGCCATTTGAACCATCTTATCGATCAAGTGCAACATGGCCAGACAGAAACGACTGTTCTCGGAGACTGGAGGCCAGGCCAGGCCAGGCCAGGCCGGCGCCTACTCGCTGACGACAGTGGCCAGCGCGGCTGCGGCGCACGAGAAAAACTGACACCTGTATCTTTCCGTGCGAGCTCTGATTTCCCTTGTTTTATTACGACGATGCTTTCTCCCTATTTAGGTCACTGTCGACTAAACATTTTCGCATTCGGAGGAGAAAGTGGTGTCTGAAATTTCGTGAGAAGATCCCGCCGCAACGAGAAACGCGTGTGTTTTAAGTATGTCCATCCCAAACACTGTGTCATGTCCGCGACACTCCCTGCCCTGTTTGCCGATAACACAAAACGTGCTGCCCTTCTTTGAACTTTCTCTATGTACTATGACGATCCTATCTCGTACAGATCCCACACACCGCGCAACAGCTCTCCGAACGTGGACGGACAAGCGTAGTGTAGGCGATTTCTTCAGTTGCATCTGTTGCTTCATCTACGTGTTCTGGCAGTAAAACGCAGTTTTTGCTTAGCCTTGCCCACAACACTGTCCGTGTGTATTTTCCAATCTAAGTCGTACGTAACTTTAATCCCTAACTATTTATTTGAATGTACGGCCTTTATATTTTATTTATTAATCGTGAAACCGAAGTTTTAACTGATTCCTGTCTGCATTCGTGTGGATGACCTCGGACGTTTCATTATTTATAATCAACTGTCAATTCTGGTACCTAGAGATTTGTTAATCGTTTTGCAATTTGTTTTGACCTCCTCGTGATTTTACTACAGAATAACTGACAGCGTATCTGCAAACAATCTAAGACGGCTGTTCAGATTGTCTCCTAAATCGTTATACAGATAAAGAACAGGAGAGAGCCTATAATACTACATCGGGGAAGGCCAGAAATTACTTTTGTTTCAGGCGATGACTTTCCGCCAGTTACTGCGATCTGTGGTTTCTCTGACAGGAAATCACGAATACAGTTGCATAACTGAGACGATGTTCCATAAGCACGGGATTTGATTACCAACAGCTTCTGACAACGGTGTAATATGCTTTTGGGAATCTGAAAGCATGGAATCAATTTGAAGGATCTAATTATGTTTCACAAGAACTATGTTTTCTAAATCCGTATTGACTGTAGGCCAATAGGTCGTTATCTGAGAGGTAATTGGTAATGTTCGAAGACAATATATGTTCCAAAATCCTGCTGCTTATCGAGGTTAATATGAGCGTTAAATAGGGAGCTATTAGATCAGCATACTCTGCAAGGAACCCATTAGGTGTACCTACTGGACGAGAAAACTTGCTTTTATTAAATGATGTAAGTTGTTACACTACTCCGAGGATATTTGCTTCTAAGTTACTCTTGTTGACAGCTGTTGTGGGTTCGAATTCTGGAGTATTTGCTTCGTCATGTTTGGCGAAGGAATTTCGGAAGGCTGCATTTAGTAACTGTCATCGATACTATTTCCATTGCTATCGGACAGAGAAGGCATCGACTGTATCTTGCTGCTAGCATACTTTACATACGACCGAAATCTGTTCGGATTTCTGCCAGATTTCTAGGGTTAGATCGACAGCCGTGCCATTTGTATTACGTTCCATATCCTTCGTAACTGACAACAATTTTTGCCTCGTCTGTCACGTGTAGTGACACGTTACTCATAAATGTCAAGAGAAGCAGTGGACGCAGGGAAGCAGCGTTTACCCTCGACATTTAGCAAGCATTCATTTGTCGAGCGTACGATTAGAATGTGGAGTAGCGGTGCAGCGTGGTACCTGCCCGCAGGTGGAGTTCACGGCGGACACGCTCAAGCTGAACCTGATCGACCTGGGCCGGCGCGACAGCAAGCTGATCGCCGTCGTCGGCCACGTCGACTTCATGTGCCAGGAGGTGGAGGCGGCCGACCCGGTCACCTTCACCACCAGCGACTCCAACCTCGTGAGTACCTCTACTGCCCGCGCTCAGCCCTACGCCTGCACTTGCGTGCTCAGCGCGTTGCTCTGTTTCAGCTCAGCAGTTTCTTCACTTTTGCATGCGTGTTTTTCTTCAAATCAGTTCTGCCACCTTCTCAGTACGTGCAGCACACGAGTTAAAATCTTCCACATGTTGTGAAACCAACTCCTGCGATGTCTACTATAGGCGCACGTTTGTCCAGATATCATTTTCTTGCGTGTCTCCTAAATCTTTGGTGGCAGGGCGTGACGAACATCTCGCTAGAACTCACGGAACTGAAATGAACAGAATCGTTTCGCAGTCTGTGTAGAGATGTCAACAGCCGTGAAATCAAAACCGTTACACACGTGTCGAGCGACTCACTCTAGAGTGACCCGCCACAATCACTCGACGTACGTATTTCTGTCCGTATGTCACAGGTACAGAACAAATTCGCATGTCTTATAAGAGGCGGAATCTATTAAAACTGCACACGTCGGGACGCTGCAGCTTAGCAATTCATTCTAGACAGCCGGTTGCTTAATGATACTTATTAACAGACGTGGTTGTGCAGAGTATAACGTAAAACGATTAGTACAGGTAACAGTATTCCGTCTAATAATCCCAACACCAATTTTTATTGGCCACTTAAGGGTATCTGAAAATGAGACAATTAAATACAATATTTATTGATCGAACTACGACCATTTTATTTCGCCTTAACATACAGTATGATAGTATCAAACACAAAGCGCGCCGATGGTGAATGACGGATTCGAGAAGACCAAAGAGATGGGCAGACAGGCACATTCGCGTCAATATGTTCATAACCACCCGCGCCTGTAGAATAATTGTAAACAAAAGAACAAAACAACACAACACTTTCAAGATAAAAGTACGATTTTTTTTTTGCTTGCCCTCCAATATAGCTATTGGACGTAACAAATTTGTGTAATTTCTAGTTGTCGTTATCAAAACGTGAAGTTATTCGTCCATTATAGTTTCAGCAGCCCAGGAACCTGAACAAATTTGCATACTGTCCTTCCTTGGCATCCGTCCATTCTCGATGGGTAACGACCGGTGCCGCACACTTTGCTCAGAGTCTGTAGCGCCCTCTGTGGCTCACAAGTCCCACACGGGAGTGGTAGTCTCTGGGCGCGTGGAACGTGGCGGGGCTTCGAACATAAGCCGCTCTCCCTTTCCGCCTTGTCCTCTTACTGATTTCTTGTTGTGCGCGTTCGTCCTCTACGGCCTGGACCTCATTTCGCACCATTAGTCTCCTCTTGGCACTTTCCCAGTACTCGGATGAATACCGGCCTCGGTCAGAACCTGCCCCCTGGCTCCCCCGCCCTGCTGAACTTCTCCGTGCAGCAGTGTTTCCGCCACACGCTCAGGGTCCGTGCGCCTGACGTGTCCCACACACCTTAGACGTCGGCGGATCTGAAGTGCACGAATGCTGTAAGGCTCCGGTGTTGGCTTCTTTGTCTCTCCGACAGATCCGAGATGAAGGCTGTTCAGTCGAGATTCGTGTTCACCAAGAGACGTCTGTGTCTCTCAGCTTTAGAGAAGAGTCCTGAAACACGAGCGTTGTGTACTTTCAATTATTGCCAGCGGTTCGTTGTTCAGTACTCTGTTTTTCAAGCGAGCAACGTTAGATGGTGATTTTTCGATTCTCTTAGTAATCTCATTGTCCGTAGACAAGTTGCTGCGTACTGTGGATCCGAAGTAGGTAAAGTCATCAACTATAGAGAACTACCCTCAATGCTGATGGATGAAAGGTTGATGGTGCTCTGCACCATGATCTTCGTCTTTTGGAGGATGATGGTTATGCCAAATTTTTCACGTGCATGCGATAATTTATTAATTACATGGTCCACATCATCTTCTGCATCTGTTAACAGAGCTGTATCACCTGCTTATAACAGCTCACGAATAACAACTGTATTTACTTTGGTCTTGGCAGACAGTGTTCAAAAGATTTCCATCAGATATAGTATGTAACTACACTCCCTTATCACGATCTTTAAAGCTAAAGAGAAAAGATCCCTGCTGTACACCGCCAGTTGTAGGAAATGCTTCCGATGTTCTACCGTTCAAGCAGATCGTTGCTTGCGTTTTCTCATGGCCAGAGACAGTTATTTTTAATTTACATAAAATTACGATAGACATCCGCAGTAGATTTGTAACTGTCATTGTTGCTGCGTAGATTAAGCGGACACAAAAGAGATTTTTACGCAAGGATGTGCACTTTTGACTCAGAAATAATGAAAGATCTCACTATGAACGGACAGCCCAACAGAAATGAAGTATAATTCACAGACTAGAGATGTCAGGCACAGAATACAATCGTAATCAGCCATCAAAAAGTATGGGATTCGATCCCTGATCAGTTTTAGATTTGTATCTGTCACTAATCAATCCTTAACTAGCAGGGCCCCTAGCACACTTCTGATATTAACTTGATATCCAAAATAATTAATTTCATCAGTTAATTACCCCTACCCCACTTGGCATCATGTGTTTTCCCTATCCCATCCCATCCCCTCCCCCTCCCCCAACCACACATTTTTTAGTAACTTAGAATTGTGCAAAATTCAAAAAATGGCAGGAATTTAAAAATGGTGAAAATTTCAAACCAGGCGGAAATTTCCTTGTCCCAAGGCTATGCTGCTCTCCCAATTCACCACTCACCTGGGAATTGGCGGGAAATTCAGATTGAAGGTGTCCTTTCCTAGACTTGCACCCCACTCCTCCAGGGCAGAAAGCCCAGGTGGACCCACCAACACATGGCAACTGTCCACATGCATGACAGGAAAGTTAGGTTAGTCTACTTTATTTGTTTTTCTTTAGAAACTTAAGTAAAGATTCGTACAAATTATGTAATTAATAGTCAGGATCAGTCCTCATTAGAAAAATATATGCGTAGCGCGATTCTATAGCAAAATGGAAGTGGATAGTTCCTGTGAATTATTATGGGTGGAGGCTACACTCAACAACCGAGCTAAGTTAATAATTGGCTCCTTTCACCGACCTCCCGACTCAGCAGTATGAGTGGCAGAACAACTGAGAGAAAATCTAGAATACACTTCACATAAATTTCCTCAGAATGTTATAGTCTTGGGTGGAGATTTCAATTTACCAGATATAGACTGGGACACTCAGATGTTTAGGACGGGTAGTAGGGACAGAGCATCGAGTAACATTATATTGAGTGCACTATCCGAAAATTACCTAGAGCAATTAAACGGAGGACCGACTCGTGGAGATAACATCTTAGACCTACTGATAACAAACAGACCCGAACTTTTCGACTCTGTAAGCGCAGAACAGGGAATCAGCAATCACAAGGTCATTGCAGCATCCCTGAATATGGAAGTAAATAGGATTATAAAAAAAAGAGACAGGTTTATCTGTTTGGCAAGAGTAATAGAAGCCGGATTTCAGAATACCTAACAGATCAAAACGAAAATTTCTGTTCCGACATTGACAATGTTAAATGTTTATGGAAAAAGTTAAAGGCAATCGTAAAATGCGTTTTAGACAGGTACGTGCCGAGGAAATCTGTTACGGACAGGAAAAATCCACCCTGGTTCAACTACAAAGTTAGGAAACTACTGCGAAAGCAAAGAGAGCTTCACTACAAGTTTAAACGCAGTCAAAACCTTTCAAACAGGAGCTAAACGATGTTAAAGTTAGCTTAAGGAGGGCTATGCGTTAAGTATTCAGTGAATTCGAAAGTAAAATTCTATGTACCGACTTGACAGAAAATCCTAGGAAGTTCTGGTATAACGTTAAATCAGTAAGTGGCTCGAAACAGCATATCCAGACACTCCGGGATGATGATGGCATTGAAACAGAGGATGACACGCGTAAAGCTGAAATACTAAACACCTTTTTCCAAAACTGTTTCACAGAGGAAGACCGCACAGCAATTCCTTCTCTAAACCACCACAAGAAGGAAAAAATGGCTGACATCGAAATAAGTGTCCAAGGAATAGAAAAGCAACTGAAATCACTCAACAGAAGAAAGTCCTCTGGACCTGACGGGATACCAAATCGATCCTTCACCGAGTACACGAAAGAACTTGCCCCCCCCCCCCCCCCCCCCTTGTAACAGCCGTGTACCGCAAGTCTCTAGAGGAACGGAAGGTTCCAAATGATTGGAAAAGAGCACAGGTAGTCCCAGTTTTCAAAAAGCGTCGTCGAGCAGATTCGCAATACTATAGGCCTTTATCTCTGACATCGATCTGTTGTAGAATTTTAGGACATGTTTTTTGCTCGCGTATCATGTCATTTCTGGAAACCCAGAATCTACTCTGTAGGAATCAACATGGATTCCGGAAACAGCGATCGTGTGAGACCCAACTCGCTTTACTTGTTCATGAGACCCAGAAAATATTAGATACAGGCTCCCAGGTAGATGCCATTTTGTTTGACTTCCGGAAGGCGTTCGATACAGTTCCGTACTGTCGCCTGATAAACAAAGTAAGAGCCTACGGAATATCAGATCAGCTGTGTGGCTGGATTGAAGACTTTTTAGCAAACAGAACACAGCATGTTGTTCTCAATGGAGAGACGTCTACAGACGTTAAAGTAACCTGTGGCGTGCCACAGGTGAGTGTTATGGGACCATTGCTTTTCACAACATATATAAATGACCTAGTAGATAGTGTCGGAAGTTCCATGCTGCTTTTCGTTGATGATGCTGTAGTATGCAGAGAAGTTGCAGCATTAGAAAATTGCAGCGAAATGCAGGATGATCTGAAGCGGATAGGAACTTGGTGCAGGGAGAGGCAACTGACCCTTAACGTAGACAAATGTAATGTATTGCGAATACATAGAAAGAAGGATCCTTTATTGTTGGATTCTGTGATAACGGAACAAACACTGGTAGCAGTTACTTCTGTAAAATATCTGGGAGTATGCATACGGAACGATTTGAAGTGGAATGATCATATAAAATTAATTGTTGGTAAGGCGAGTGCCAGGTTGAGGTTCGACCTATACTTGAGTATAGATCATCAGTGTGGGCTCCGTACCAGGTCGGGTTGACAGATGAGATAGAGAAGGTCCAAAGAAGAGCGGCGCGTTGCGTCACAGGGTTATTTGGAAAGCGTGATAGCGTTATGGAGATGTTTAGCAAACTCAAGTGGCAGACTCTGCAAGAGAGGCGCTCTGCATCGCGGTGTAGCGTGCTGTCCAGGTTTCGAGAGGGTGCGTTTCTGGGTGACGTATCGAATATATTGCTTCCCCCTATTTATACCTCCCGAGGAGATCACGAATGTAAAATTAGAGAGATTCGAGCGCGCATGGAGGCTTTTCGGCAGTCGTTCTTCCCGCGAACCATACGCGACTGGAACAGGAAAGGGAGGTAATGGCTGTGGCACGTGAAGTGCCCTCCGCCACACACCGTTGGGTGGCTTGCGTATTATAAATGTAGATTTAGATGTGGAAGGAGCGCCTCAAAACGCAATGTAGCTCAAAAATTGACAATGTTATACAGGATATTACAAAAAGGTACGGCCAAGCTTTTAGGAAACATTCCTCACACACAAAGAAAGAAATTTTGTTATGTGGACATGTGTCCGGAAACGCTTACTTTACATGTTAGAGCTCATTTTATTACTTATCTTCAAATTGCATTAATCATGGAATGGAAACACACAGCAACAGAACGTACCAGCGTGACTTCAAACACTTCGCTACAGGAAATGTTCAGAATGTCCTCCGTCAACGAGGATACATGCATCCACCCTCCCGCGCATGGAATCCCTGATGCGCTGATGCAGCCCTGGAGAATGGCGTATTGTATCACAGCCGTTCACAATACGAGCACGAAGAGTCTGTACATTTGGTACCGGGGTTGCGTAAACAACAGCTTTCAAATGCCCCCACAAATGAAAGTCAAGAGGGTTGAGGTCAGGAGAGCGTGGAGGCCATGAAACTGGTCCGCCTGTACCAATCCATCGGTCACTGAATCTGTTGTTGAGAAGCGTACGAACACTTCGATTGAAATGTGCAAGAGCTCCATCGTGCGTGAACCATATGTTGTGTCGTACTTTTAAAGGCACACGTTCTAGCAGCACAGGTAGAGTATCCCGTATGAAATCATGATAACGTGCCCAATTGAGCGTAGGTGGAAGAACGAAACTAAAATGAGCTCTAACATGGAAATTAAGCGTTTCCGGACACATGTCCACATAACATCGTTTCTTTATTTGTGAGTGAGGAATGTGTCCTGAAAGTTTGGCCGTATCTTTTTGTAACACCCTGTATAATGAGTTACCATACGGGAAAAAAATTTCACAATACCGCTCGAAAGTAGTGGCAGAAGTACTTCAGTTCAACATAGAATGATCGCTTCACCTACAAGCTGGCAGGAAAAGGGCTGGAGAGAAAAGAGCTATCTTTATCTTTGGCAGGAAATGTGTTCAACTGATGATATGCTGGTGTTGGACAGAGCAGAGTGTATTACCTACGTGCATGCAGCTCAGGACTGTGAGTATCGCTGTTTGATACCAGAGTTTGCTACAGACTCCCCATGCTGCACTGCTCGACAATCAGTCTGCAGCCCAGATAATCAAAAGCCAGGAAGGCCAACACATGACACCACAACTGACGGAAAATGCATCGCTGCTCTAAGTACACATCGAAATTGTCATGAAAAAAGCAGCACTCATGATCAACAGCCCCTAATGCAACACGTGTATTTGGGATTAGAAATAATCATTGTCCCAAAAGATTGCACGAGGAGAGAGGGACCGCAGGTGCACGTCTGTTCTTATCAATGTGTGATCGTGAAGTAACCAACCTCGAGTCACTCATAGCTTCCTTCGTCCTTTCCTCTTCCTCCCTTTGCACACCTTACGTAGGGATACAGGCTTGTTCTGTCTTGTCACCGATGGTCCACAAAGAGATCTACCTGGTGTCAGTGACACACTGCTTTGGTCTGCGGAACTCAGCCACAGATGGATGCTCTCTGCATGCTGTAAAAGACTGGAACAATAACGAAATCCCAGAGAACTGTCCAAATCGCTTCTTCAAACGAACAGCTGCTATCGCCTCCACATGCTGCCTATGCCAGACTCTTCAGTCCAGTGCGTCCCCCGTGGAGCACACCGCTGTGTGACAGGGCAGTCACACAGCACTAACGATGGCGACACACACAACAGGTCACCACTCCGGCAGTTACAGGTTAAATCGAGGTAAAAGAAGGCTGCACAAACGCGAGTAGCGGCTGCGCGGCACCATCCAAAGCGCTGCTTCACAAGCACACACCATTATGCAAAAGAATACATGTCCCTGTAACAATTGTATTTAAAATCAACACACTTCTTACAAGCGAGGGTCTGTTAACAAAAGGAAACACAATTTTGACGATAATTATAAACGTCCTGTTTCCATGAAAGTTTGTGCAGTCCATTTTCTATTAGTTTTGAGAAGAAAATCGGTATAGTTTTTATGTTCGACTGCAGGATACAACTCACATCTGTCCCTCCCCCACCCTCGCGTTATTTTGCGGCATCCAACGAAGTGAATTAAAAAAACATTACAGCACTAGCACCAATTACAGATGACCAAATTGGTTAGTGGTGTACATTTGATAGGTGTATTTACGTGTTCCAGAGGTCCTATACACGTCCTCTCTGCATAAACTAGAAAACAAACTTCCATTATTTTGCGGATTAAAATTGCCGAGTGCTGCAGAAATTCCATGTTATTTCGAAACTGTCATTGCAGTAAAGCGGAAGCGAGAATTCAAACTCCACAGAAAAAATCTGTGTTACGCGATTATTTTCAGTTTGTTGCAAAATTACAAAATCAGCACATACAAATTGCCATTCTCGTGTGTATTACAAACATTACATACACGTGAAATAACATTAGAGAATACTGCCTTTCACTCCATTTGCTCACATGTCGAAAAAATCACATTTATTCTACAAGATCAGGCTTCAGTTCGGGAGGATGTTTCTTTCTACTTTACAGCTGATTCTGTTTCACCAGTGCTATGCTATTTCGCACTGGCATTTGCGAAACATTAAAAGAAAAGAAAACAATCGTGAGAGCTTCTCTTGTAATAGAACATCCTAATGTCACCTAGTAGAGACTCCTATAAGATACCTCTGATACATCGAACACAAATACTGTCTGCGTGTTGGCATCTGACATTTTTGCACCACAACTTCCCTCTACTGGCTTGTATTTAAATTTAAAGCAACCCTCACTTCAAGAAATGTCCAAAATCAGCAGACTGTTATTCGCAGTACCAACAGATTCTTGCATTGTAGTTTCGTAATCGTGTGTCACACAATCTACTCACATGTCAGGAAAAACACTACCATTTCTTGGTTTCACAATGAGCTATAATTCAAGTGACGTGTACTTTATAATTTAAAGGTTATCAAGTATGAAATAGCGCAGGACTTGCTACAACACGTATTTTTACATACACAACGATAATAAAATCAGTTATGATTCCATGAGAATACACAGTGAATTTGTATTAGGTTTATGAGCAAAATCGGTGTGGCTTGAGAGCATGTTGTGTGTTCAAACTACAAAGAGTCATGAAGGAGGTTATTATGTTCATTTCAGATATATTAAATACCGATACAGATCAGCGTCTATATACTCATTTACTATGTTCGAAAGCAATGTTCATCATCATTTTGTATCATGCAGAGTGAGAAAAAAACTGAACTATCTGCATCAAAACTTTAACCGATCATACCACTGCCTTTTGTAGAATCTCTTGTAAGATTTCATCACCTCTCTCTCTTCCAATTTACCAAAAAATAAACACTGTCTATGTGTTGACAAGCAGCCTATCACAAATACACATGTACTGCTGATTGAACAAACCTGTGTAAAGTACTGTTGCCTGTACTGGAGGAAGACCATATCCTACGCACTGTCAATTACAAACATGGTTTTTCTGTTGTTCTATCATAAGCAGTTGAATACATTGTTTTTCAGCTGTAGCACATACAAGCAATCTATGACTACAACTTTGTACACCGCCATACATTTCGTTTTTCTACCATGACTTGAAAGTCTGTGTTAGATGATAAACTGATATTAACCCATTTTTATCAACTGGCTCTTACAGAAAGATGAAAATCACATGGTGAAAACTGTGCTGCTCCGATAACACATGTGATTTTAGAAATAAAACACAGAGGCAATATTTCTTATTGACAAAAATGTGGATGACATATCAACATATGGAAACTGGAAGATTTTGCGGCATTGTGGAGCATTTCCAAACAGCTATACAATTAATTTAATCTTCCAAGGTGCTGGGGTAGCACTTGCCTCACTGTTGCGTTTGGAAGAGCATTGTATCCTCATTTTGCAGTCATGTATATTATCACAGTTCCGGTGCTGATGTTGAACACAACCGAAAGGTGCTGTTCAGAACATGCACAGGGTAATAGAAGTAAAAAGTTATCTTACTAGTAAGAAAAAAAGTTGAGGGCATCACAACTTACGGAAATAGGATGAGACTGAAGCATTGGGCAATGCATGCCAACAACTGTGTGAAAGTGATGACCTCTACATTTAATCTCATGCTCTACAGTGACAAGTTGTAGATGTCTAGTGTTCTGCCAAGGCTATCTCCATCTCAGACAAGTGTTGCCAGTCAATCATTATGCAATAATCAACAGTCTATTAGTGGATGGACGGGGAGAAAAAGACACATTCAGTATGGGATGATTTACTGTAATAAGCATCGCAGTTCATAGTCTGATCAATATACTCTAAAAAGCACTGCAGTTCATAGCACCATCAATTTTAGCAATTTAACCAGTTGTTCTGTAATTTCAGTGCCAGCCAATGGTACAGCAGAATGATTCCCAATTGCTGTATCATAGCTAAACCACCCCTCCACTACTGTGCAAGTAGTATATGAGGTGTGTTCAAAAAGCAAGGTGACTTTATATATTTATGAAAAAATATTTATTTATTCACCAATATTCATGTTGTCCCCTTCAAATAAATCCCCCTGATGTACAATACACTTGTGCCAACGCTTCTTCCAATCCTCGAAACACTTCTCATAAGCTTTCGTACAGCCTTGAGTACTTCCAGCGATGCAGTTTTCACTTCCTCAAATCGTTGAAAATCTTCCTCATTTCATAGGTCTCGTCAGTTTTGGTAACAGGAAAAAATCGCAGGGGGCCAAATTCGGTGAATATGCTGACTGAGGCATCATTGTTGGGTTGCCTTTGGCCAAAAACTCTCTCACAAGCAACGATGAATGTTTCCACAATTCCAGGCGTACCATAGCAATTGAAAAAAAAAAACAGTGAGCAAAACTTCAACATTTGATCGAACTTGGCGTGCTCTTTTCGGTCTTGGCTCTCCGGGGAGCTCCTATTGGGACGATTGGGCTTTGATTTCGACATCATGAGCGGAAACCCATGTTTCGTCACCAGTTATAACCCTTTTGAGCAAATCAGTATCATCATTAGTCCTTCAAGAACTCCTGAGCGATGCTCATGGGACGGTTTTTCTGATCAAAATTGAGTTTTGGAACAAACTTCGCTGACACACATTCATGCCCAAAACTTGCGAAAAAATTGCATGATACCAACCGACCGATGTGGCAACAATCTCAGCAACTTCGGCGATTTTCCGAAACAGTTTGCTTCACAGCTTCGACCACTGTTGGCATCGAAACCTTCTTCAGAACATAGATACCATTATTGGCATCGAAACCTATGGAAATTAAAAAAAAAATTACCTTGTAACTGAAGGCTGAGTTTCTTGTTGTCTGAGCAATTCACGGTTGCTGAAGCGCTGCATTATGTTAAGGATTTCTACCAGGGGTCCCATATCACTCCAGCTGCACACGGCCCACACCATTACAGAACCTCCGACGGCTTGAACAGTCCACTGCTGACATGCAGGGTCGATGGGTTCATGAGGTTGTCTCCATACCCGTACACGCCCATGCGCTTGATACAATTTGAAACGAGACGCCTCCTACCAGGCTACATGTTTCCATTCATCAACAGTCCAATGTCGGTGTTGACGGTCCCAGGCGAGGCGTAAATCTTTGTCTTATGCAGTCATCAAGGGTACATGAGTGGCACTTCGGCACCAAATATTATATCGATGATTTTTCGTTGAACGGTTTGCACGCTGACAGCTGTCGATGGCGTACCATTAAAATCAGCAGCAATTTATAGAAGGGTTGCACTTCTGCTAATAGAACGATACTCTTCGAACGTCTTTGGTCCCGTTCTTGCAGGATTTTTTTCCGTCCGCAACGATGTTGGAAATTTAATGTTCCACCGGATTCCTGATATTCACAGTGTTGTTGTTGTTGTCTTCAGTCCTGAGACTGGTTTGATGCAGCTCTCCATGCTACTCTATCCTGTGCAAGCTTCTCCATCTCCCAGTACTTACTGAAACATACATGCTTCTGAATCTGCTTAGTGTATTCATCTCTTGGTCTCCCTCTACGATTTTTACCCTCCACACTGCCCTCCAATGCTAAATTTGTGATCCCTTGATGCCTCAAAACATGTCCTACCAACCGGCCGCTTTTTTTTGTCAAGTTGTGCCACAAACTCCTCTTCTCCCCAATTCTATTCAATACCTCCTCATTACTTATGTGATCTACCCATTTAATCTTCAGTATTCTTCTGTAGCACCACATTTCGGAAGCTTCTATTCTCTTCTTGTCCAAACTAGTTATCTTCCATGTTTCACTTCCATACAAGGCTACACTCCATACAAATACTTTCAGAAACGACTTCCTGACACTTAAATCTATACTCGATGTTAACAAATTTATCTTCTTCAGAAACGGTTTCCTTGCCATTGCCAATCTACATTTTATATCCTCTCTACTTCGACCATCATCAGTTATTTTACTCCCTAAATAGCAAAACTCCTTTACTACTTTAAGTGTGTCATTTCCTAATCTAATTCCCTCAGCATCACCCGACTTTGTTCGACTACATTCCATTATCCTCGTTTTGCTTTTGTTGATGTTCATCTTATATCCTCCTTTCAAGACACTGTCCATTCCGTTCAACTGCTCTTCCAAGTCCTTTGCTGCCTCTGACAAAATTACAATGTCATCGGCGAACCTCAAAATTTTTATTTCTTCTCCATGAATTTTAATACCTACTCCGAATTTTTCTTTTGTTTCCTTTACTGCTTGTTCAACATACAGGGTCTGTACCAAGAAGCTATCAAGACGAGAGAAATGATAGCTCCAAAGGTACGTGGTTCTACAACTAAAAATGCTATACTGTTAAAGACATATGGCTTCTGAAGCATTAGTAATGTGGAATGCAACATTCTTAACACTCTAATTCAGGATATGAACATCCAACATTACACCTACAACCATCCTGGAAGTTTCCTGCCTCAGTCACTACAATGCCAAACTTTAAGGCGATAAAAGCACTTCTTTCTACACTATTGTGGTGTCCTATGAAGTGACTGAGTTGTTCTTCCCTGTGAAGGTATCATCGGTGTATATCCACTGCTCGAGCTGCTTATAATCCAACGATAATGAAGTCGGAGGCTGCCGTTCTGTCTCTTAGGAAATTGATGGATTTTATACGTCTTTTTAAGTTGCAAACATACCAACCTCAATCACACTGCCCTTAGCAGTCGTGCTGTTATTATTATTATTATTACTATTATTATTAGCGGTTCTGATGGATGCGGCTGTGCTTCACTGGGAAACAGAGCGAGGAAAAAACGACATTAATATTTTCGATAGTTGATACACCGAGTTACCGCTCACGAGCTGCTTCACAAAAATGCCCACAAAGAAGTGGCAATTTTTTATAAGGCCAGTGAGCACCAAGATCAGTTGCCAAAGGAGATTTAGCATTCCTCTGGCTAACAGGAGTCCTGGTCTCATGTGTAGGATAATATGGCAACTCGTCGTACCATCACGCTTCTAGAGTACACCGTCCCCATACTATTGAGGCTGATGTACGCGGCACCGGCCCACTCTCCTACAGAACGCTCAAGGGAATAGCGTTAAGTCTGATATGCACATTGATTCTTCTCCTTAATACTTGTGGAATAACATTGCTTGTGAGAACCAATCGTAATTCGGTAATACCTATATTGGAATGGATGTCAGGGAACAAAATTCGGGGTTGGGACACGTACTCTTCGCCTGTCTAAATATAGCGCCTCTGTCTAATACTTAAATCGCCTTCTTGAAGTATGTGTTAGAACATAATTTTTAAGCCTTTCTCGGTCTTGAGTGCCCTGTAGAGATGGGTCGTTCGCGAACTAACAGGTCCAAAGGGACGGTTCATAAAGATGAACGGAACGAGTGAAGAACGAATTC